>NC_090988.1:96835000-97460000 GCF_041146395.1 Eulemur rufifrons | reverse complement strand
AGGGCAGAGGCTGGCCACATCCCGTTTGCTTCTACCTCACTTCCCTTTACTAATCCTTACTAGATTTTGTCAAAGACTGACTTGAGAAGAAAAAACTGGAAGACTTCGTTTTTTTGTTTTTTTGTTTTTTTGAGACAGAGTCTCGCTCTTTTGCCCTGGCTAGAGTGCTGTGGTGTCAAGCTCACAGCAACCTCAAACTCCTGGGCTTAAGCAATCCTTCTGCCTCAGCCTCCCAAGTAGCTGGGACTACAGGCATGTGCCACCATGCCCGGCTAATTTTTTCTATATATTTTTTAGTTGTCCATATAATTTCTTTCTATTTTTTTTTTTTTAGTAGAGACGGGGGTCGCGCTCTTGGTCAGGCTGGTCTTGAACTCCTGACCTCGAGCTATCCACCCGCCTCGGCCTCCCAGAGTGCTAGGATTACTGGCGTGAGCCACCGCGCCCGGCCTGGAAGACTTCTTCACTTACTTCCTGCGACCCCCAGTGGCCTCCTCCTGTTTTTATAGTTCTGACATGACAGCTATTTCACACCACAGTTTCTTCTTAATAAACGACCGTCAGCCGTGGACTGGTTCTGGCTGGTCTCCTGAGGATGCACAGTGCATGGACTCATGGCCTACATTTCACGTTTTTATGTATAGAACTTAATTGTAATGTATTTAAATGTTAAATCTCCACGCCAAAGTGATTATGGGATGTAGGTTGCATACATGTAAACCTAATACGCATGTGTGTGAGTCTCCTTTGTAATATTCATAACTCCTCCTGTAACCTGTTCAATATGTACACTTGGCCAACCTGTTCAGCATAAATTTCTGTCTTACCCCTTCCTCCCTTGAAGGGCCATTCTCCTTCTTAGCCTGTCAGAATGGCCAGCCTGCAGCTTGTAACCTTTTAGAAGAAATAACATCTCTTTTCTAAATTTACATACTTTGTGACTCTTTCACTCAACAAGGTTAGGGAGAGAACCTGTTTGGAGATACTGCAATATTCTGGACAAGAGATTACGTTTCTTAGTCCAGTTAGTAGAATTGGAGGAAGTGAAAAATGACCAGATTCTAGGTGTACCTTGATGATAAAGCTGTTGGAATCTGCTGACAGAATGGATGGGGCTATGAGAGAAAGAGAGGAATCAAAGATAATTCCAAAGTGTCCTTGTTCTTGGCCTTCTCTCTACTTATTTTGGATGAACTGTCCATGCTCCCAGCAAAAGCCAAACCCACTTGTGCAGGAGGTTGTTTTGGACCTGGTAAATCTGAATTGCCTCCTGGACAGTTGAGTAGAGATGCTGAGTCAGCAGCTGGATACATGAGTTCAGGGTTCTGGGAAGAGGTCTGGGCTAGAGAGAGAAATCTGGGACTTCCCAGCTCATGGGTAGGATTTAAAGCAGGAGAGGATGAGATCACCAAAGACTGAGTTCTGGGGTGCTCCTGCCTATAGAGTTTGGGAAGCCAGGATGAACCAGCAAAGCATCTGAGAAGGATTAGCCAGAGAGACAGGAGGAGAAGCAGAACATCTGGTGTCCCAGAGCATAACAAGAGTGAGGATCCAGGCAGCAGTGTGATCAGCAGTGTCGGATGCTGCTGATAGGTCAAGCAGGTTGAGGACCGACGACCCACCAGTGGATTTAGCTCTGAGGGCATCCCTGATGCCCACAGTAAGAGCAGTTTGGGAGCAAAAGTCTGATGGGCTTGGGCTCAAGAAAAATGGGAGGAAAGAGATTGGAGACAGTGATAACACACAACTCTTTCAGGGATCTTTGCAGCAAAGGGAGGGAGAAAAATAAGATAATAGCTGAAGAAAAAAGGTTTCATTGGTTAATAAGAGAGGAGTGGTGGCCTTGAGTGGGTGAGAGGGAATGAGTTTCTGGGTGGCAAGTTTAGCCTTTGCTAGAAGCGTGGGCCCTTTTTCCACAGCAACTGCAGACAAGGCCAAGTGCACGGGCACATGTGGTGGGTGCTTCGGTTTTCTCAATGAAATAAGAAGCCCAGTCGGTCATCGTCCTGTCTCCAGATATCCCTTGAGCTCCCTCCCTCCTTCACACCTTTGTTCAAATGTCACCTTCTCCATGAAGCTGTCCCAGACCTTACCTTCCTACTTAAAAATCACACCCTCCAGCCCGAATTCCTCTATTCATCCCTTGACCCTGCTCTACTTTTTTTTCTAAAGCATTAGCACCTTCTAGAACAGGATTTCTCCATCTAAGCACTATTGATATTTGAGACTGGAACAGTCTTTGTGGTTGGGGGCTGTCCTGTACATTGTAGGATGGTGAGCAGAATGCAGGGCTTCTACCCAGTGAATGCCAGCAGCACCCCTCCCCCAGCTGTGACAAATAAAAATGTCTCCAGACATTGCCAAATGTGCCCCGGGGGTCAAAATAGCCCTCGATTGAGAACCGCGATTCTAGCATATAATATAACTGACTTATTTGTTACTGTTTGTTTCCTACCACCAAAATATAAGCTCCACAGGACAGAGACTGTGTCTGTTTTGTTCACTGATGTGTCTGTCCCATGTGCCTAGAATAGAGTATGGCAGATAATAGGTGTACAACAAGTATTTGCTGAATAAATAAATACATGCATGCAAAGGAGTGATTATTCATGATTGACCTGGAATGTAGGCTGGGTGAGGACATGATGACACCACTGCCCTCATGCCCAGGCAACAGAGCAAGACTCTGTCTCAAAAAAAAGAGAAAGAGGCTGGGTGCGGTGGCTCACGCCTGTAATCCTAGCACTTGGGAGGCCGAGGCGGGTGGATCGTTTGAGCTTGGGAGTTCGAGACCAGCCTGAGCAAGAGCGAGACCCTGTCTCTACTAGAAATAGAAAGAAATTAGCTGAACAACTAAAAATATATAGAAAAAATTAGCCGGGCATGGTGGCGCACGCCTGTAGTCCCAGCTACTCAGGAGGCTGAGGCAGAAGGATCGCTTGAGCCCAGGAATTTGAGGTTGCTGTGAGCTAGGCTGACACCACGGCACTCTAGTCCGGGCAACAGAGAGAGACTCTGTTTCAAAAAAAAAAAAGAGAGAGAAAGAAATAGAAAAAGAGAAAGAAATGTCACATGAGCTGCATATGGAACTTTGGAATTTCCAGAAACTACATTAAAAAAAGCAAGACAAAGACACAGTCGGGATTAATTTTATAATAATAATATATTTTATTTAATGCAGTATATCTGAAATGCTATTTCAACTTGTAATCAGTATAAAAATTACTAATGATAATTATAATTCTTTCACACAAACTCTTTGAAATCTGATATGTATTTTACACTCATGGCACCTCTCAATTCAGACTAGGCACAGTGCTCCATGGCCAGATGTGGCTGGTGACTCCTTACTGGACACCATGGCTGTCCAGCATGACTGTGGGAATGAGTGGCTGAGGTAGGATAGAGGACAAGATCCTGGGAGAAGAGGGGTCCAAGGAACTGAGAGGCCTGGCATGTATATGGAAATCTCTAAGAATTAAGACAGGAGTGGGATGAGGAGTAACAGCAAGCCAGAAACCAAAATTATCTAGAAATGAGCCATCCATACGTTGGGAGATGTCAGAAACGAAGTGGGTTGTATCAGCTGATAACTGGAGTTTGAACCTGAGTGCTTGAAAGGAGGAGGGATGGAGAATGTCTGTAAGAGGTGATGGGGGCTAAGGAGGACAGGAGGACACCTACCTCACCTCCTCCAGGGCCAATGTCAGGAGGGGCGTAGGAAACCCTGGGGGGCGGTGGGGGGAGTAGCAGTGACCTCAGGGAGAGCAAGGTTTCTGCTAGAGCAGGGGGGGCATAAGGAACTGTTTGGAGAAGGGGTGAGGACCAGGAGATTTTGCTGAAGATGGACAGTCAACTACAGAGGGCACAAAGGACAGTTTCCGGGGCTGAGGAGGGGGGATGATGTCAGAAAACGGGGTGCCCAGAGCTGTGCAGAACCTGAGGAGAACTTGGGGAGCCTGAGAGTCTCTTGTGGTGAAACTGACCCACAGGGATGAAGGGCAGGACCACTTCAGAGGGTCTTGAGGTAGGGTGGGGGCAGGGAGCCAGCTGTGTGAGGGCAGGGATGTGGAAGTTCCTAAAGCTCCAATGTGATTCCCACTGCTGGAGGCAAGGAAGAGGGGGTGGTCCTTCTGGACATCTGCCAATATGTATGTATGTACAGGTAACCACGGAGCACATCAACATAAATTAGTCTTAATGGGGGGAGGGGAGGGAGTCAAGGGGGAATTCAGCCTCTAATTTTCTATTTTTTTTTTTTTTTGAGGCAGTCTCGCTCTGTCACCCTGAGTAGAGTGCAGTGGCATCTTTGTCATCATAGCTCACTGCAACCTCAAAGTCCTGGGCTCAGGTAATTCTTCTGCCTCCCAAGTAGCTGGGAATACAGGTGCATGCCACCATGCCCGGCTAATTTTTTCTATTTTTGGTAAAGACGGGGTCTTGCTCTTGCTTAGACTGGTCTCCAGAACTCCTGGCCTCAAGCGATCCTCCAGCCTTGGCCTCCCAGAGTGCTAGGATTACAGGCATGAGCCTAACATTCTTGACAGAAAAGTGCAATCTGATTTTAATGAGGAAACAATCAGACAAATGCAAATTGTAGTTCATTCTAAAAAGAACTGGACTGGACCCTTCAAAAATGTCAAGATGATGAAAGACAATAAAGAGGGAGGAAGGAATTGTTCCAGATTAAAGGAGAATAAAGAGACATGACAACCAAATGCAACATGTGAACCAGAATTGGATCCTTGATATTTCAAAAATGCTGTAATGAACATTTTTTTTTTTTAAGATAGGATCTTACTCTGTTGCCCAGGCTGGAGTGCAGTGGCCTGATCATAGCTCACTGCAGCCTCAAACTCCTGGGCTCAAGTGATCTTCCTGCCTCAGCCTCCCAAGTAGCTGGGACTACAGGCATGTGCCACCACACCTGGCTAATTTTTTAATTTTTTTGTAGAGACAGCGTCTCACTGTGTTGCCCAGGCTGTTCTCTAACTCTTGGCCTCAAGCGATCCTCCCACCTCGGCCTCCCAAAGTGCTTGGGATTATAGGCATGAGCCACCATGCCCAGCTATAAAGGACATTTTTGACACAATTGTATACAAAGTGGGCAGCTTAAGCAACAGAACTTTATTGTCTCACAGTTCTGGCAGCTAGATGTCCAAGATCAAGGTGTTGACAGGGTTGGTTCCTTCTGTTGGCTGTGAGGAAGACCCTATTTTATGCCTCTTCCCTAATTTTTGGTGATTTGCTGGCAATCTGTGGTGTTCCTCAGCTTTAGAAGCGTCACCCAGATCTCAGTCTGTGCCTTCATCTCACATGATATTCTCCTTGTGTGAATCTGTGTCTAAATTTCCTCTTTTTAAAAGGACACTAGTCATATTGGATTAGAGCCTACCCCAATGGCCTCATCTTAACTAATTCCATCTGCAATGACCCTAGTTCCAAATAAGTTCACAATCAAAGTGTTTGGGGTTGACTGCAACATACACATTTTAGGGGTTCATAATTCAACCCACGATAGACTGTATATTAAATAATGTTATATCAATGTAATTATGAGGTTTGGTGGCTTCTTATTCTTACAGATGCTTGCTAAAGCATTTAGGTGCAAAGTTCAAGATGCCTGCAACTTCCTTTCAAATGGTTTAGCAAAATATATGCTATACATATGTAGAGATGGAGAGATATGTAGGTAAAGCAAAGGCAGGCAAATGTTAATTGGCGAATCTAGGTGAAGAGTATATGGAATTCAAATTCTTGCAATCTTTCTGTAGGTTTGGAATTTGTCAGCATAAAACAGTGGGAGATTAATCTTCTAAAACTATAAAAATTTGGAAATCTGAAAGTGTTTTGGCTAAATTATTGCTGAGCACCAGAGAAGCAGGCATTTCTCCAATATAGTGAGGGATGGCTCCAGGTCTTAGCCTGCCTGCTGTCTGCCCAGGATCCTCTGTTTGGGCCTCTGCACCCCAATAGGCACACATTTCCTGAGTGGGCCAAAGGCATTTTACATCATTATCTCACCAAACACCAGAACCTCCCATGAGATGGATTTTATGATTCCCATTTATATATGGGGAAACTGAGACTTAGAGAAGTCAGGTAACTTATCCATGGCTGCATAGCTAGACTAGAATCCAGGTTGTCTGGCTCTCACTCCTGGGCTTCTAACCAGGCCATAGGATTCGATGGACACCCTCCAATGCCATTCACAACCAGACAGTGGCACCCCGAGTCTCTTTATTTTCCCCTAGCTTTAGGGCCCACGATGAGCCATAGGGCATAGCCATTGGTCCCCCAGGCCTGCCCCTGATCCTAGGGCACATGCCCTCCCCTCTTCTCAACCAGCCCAGCCTCAAGGTCTGGGTCCTGCCCAGCCATGGACACCCAAGCTAAAAACAAGTGAGACCCCTCCCAGACCTCTCCTCCTGGAGGGGCAACAGGGCATTGGATACCCCTGGTATGCCCTCCAGATTCACTTCTTCCCTTCTCCACCCTGCTGTGCCTCCAAAGGTAGCCACTACAACCTGTGGTCACTGAGTTCTTGGGCCTCTGGTTGCTAGTTGAGTTTGGACAAAGGGAGGCAGGAGATGGGAGAGAGTACTACTGGAGATGGAGGAATTTACTTCCTGGGCTGCCTTCCTGCTCAGCCATGGCCAAGTTCTACCAAAAGCCCGAGCTCCTATCAGGTAACACCATTGCTTCTTCCCGCCCAGGTGGCTTGGGATTCTAAGTTCCCCACTGCTGCCAGGGCTAGGGCACTGCCATTCTTTGATGGATTCCCTTAACACTGCCCACATTTTTATAAACCATCCCTCTGCTATTAAAGTCTATTCATTGGCCGGGTGCAGACTCACACCTGTAATCCCAGCACTTTGGGAGGCCAAGGCAGGAGGATCCCTTGAGGCCAGGAGTTCAAGACCAGACTGGGCAATACAGTGAGACCCCATCTCTACAAAAAATAAAAAAATTAGCTGGGCGTGTTGACACACATTTTGTAGTCCCAGCTACTTGGGAGGCTGAGGCAGTTATAGTGAGCTATGATGATGACACTGTACTACAGCTGAATGACAGTGAGACACTGTCTCAAAAAAAAAAAGCCTATTAATTTACTCCATTTGAGTCACCTGATTCCTGAAAATGCAGGGAAGGCATCTTATCTGTAACTTTCCATGTCACTCCCACTCCTCCCTCCATCCCTGACACCCCATCTTTTGAACCCTAGGTGGACAGATCCAGGCAGAGAGACCAGCAGCTTACAAAGTTGTCTTTATTAGTTTCTTGCTGCTTCACAGAGCATCATGGTCTGTCCCTCCTGGGAATGTGGCATTTGAGGAGATAAATATTTATTTTGCCCCCCACACCTCAGTAGGGGGAGGTTTAATAAAAATAGTAATATAATAACAATAATAATGACTATGATCAATAATAAAATGCCCCCTATGTTCCCCTAATACACAGTTGGTCGAAGCTTTGAGGAAAAGGAACCCCCTTTCTGGGAAGGGCCAGAGCATGCCTGGAGACCTGGCAGTGGCCGCCCTGGATGCCCATCTCCCAACAAGAAGCCCTTATAAATACCCTCCCCATCCCGTCCCTGCCTAGGATTCTCTTCCCCTCTGAGAGGTCTGGCTGACACTGAGTCCCCCTGTTCCCAGTCTCACCAAGCTCGTCCCCAGAGAAGGGACTGTAGGACTGTGTTCTTCCAGCTCCCACTCCTCCCCGCTCCTTTTCTCTCTCTCTTCTCTTCTTCTGCATCCTTCTTCTTCATCCCTCCCTCCCCCTCTGCATGGCTTCTGCCTCCTTCCGATTATTAATACCTCCTCCTCTACTTCCTTTCTCATGCCTCTCTCTCACCTCCTTCACCTACATCCTCTCCCTCCTCCATCCTCCTTGTCTCTGGATCAGTGCCTGTCTTTCCCACCGAGACCCTGAACACAGACCTTTCCCACCCAGACCCTGAACACAGACCTGGACTTGCCCCATCTTGGCCTCAGCTGGGGACCAGACAGTCTACAGACAAGATCCCCAACCTGCTCCCAGGGACCCGGTCCCTCTCCATCCCTCATCCCGACTCTCACAAGCCTCCTGGGGCTTGGTACCATAAGAGCTTTGGCACAATCACCCCTGGACACCAGGACAGAAAAGGGGCCATTCCATTCCCAATGGCTGGCACAGGCTGGGGCTGGGAGCAGAGGGGAAGGCAGGATGAGGACTGGGAGTCAGGACCGCCAAGTCCTAGGAACCCAGGCAAGCCTCTCAGTCACTGCCCAGTCCAGGACCTCCCTGAGTCCGAATTTCCATGTCCCGGACCAGCCGGAATATGGCATTTCTCAAGCTTTGTTCCCTCACATCTTTCTGTCCTGGGATTGGGGTGGGCCCTGGCAGAGAACATCAAAGTGTGCTCTCTGATTCAGGGGCCGGGGGGAGGCTCCGGGGCCGTTCTGAGACCTGGAGGGGAAAGAGAAGGATGTCAGAGTGGGAAGAGGCAGGGAGGACTATTTCCTCAGGGGGCCAGTGTCTCCCAGAGGCCTCCCTAGGACCCATCACCTGCTGTAGCAGGGCCCTTGGAGGAAGCCAGATGTGCAGTGGAGTTGGGGGGGGGGGGACATAGGTCATTGGAAGAACCTGGAGAACTCCTACTTAACCCTAAATGAACTCAAAGTCCCTTTGCTCATTCACTCCATTCTTCATCCAGTCAACAAACATGCTTTACTCTGGGCAGAAGAATGAAACCTGACTCCCACCATCAAGGAGCCCACAGTGGAGAGAGGACAGATACCCAGGAGAAAACCACAGTACAGCAGGAGCTGCAGGGAAGGAGTTGGGGGGAGGGGGGTGGCAAGGTGGCACCAGCCCCAGGGAGGCAGTGACCACCTGACCAGTGGCCAGGAAGGCTTCTTTGAAGGCGATAGTAGTGGGCACCTTGGAGGGAAGCCTAGGTGTTAATCAGGTTAAAGATAGGGAAGGGCATTCAAAACAGGGGGAACAGCAGGGGCAAGAGCCTGAAAGTGTGAAAGAACACGGCCAGTTCCAGGGCTCTGAGTGGCCTGGTGTGACTGGAGTGGGTGTGTGTATGGGGGGCATTGGAGATGTGGCTGGAGGGTGAGTGGTGCCTTCCCAGCTCCTCTTAGGTCTTCCCCTGTCCCCAGTCAGAATGGATTGCTCCTTCCTCTGACTACCCACCATGGGCTGGGCCTCTGTTAAGAGTTCCCAGAGCTCCCCCCGTGTGGCATCCTCCCCCTGTGCCAGGCACTGTGCTGAGCCATTCCCAGGTATCCTCACCTCACACAAGTCTCACGAAAATAACCTCATTTTACAGGTGAGTCAAAGCTCAGGGAGCTTAGGCACCTTGCCCAGGACCACACAGCTGGGACAGTCAGAGCCAAGATTCCCACCTGGCCGACCTGCCTCCAGGGCCCTGCTGGTGCCCACTGGTGGGGTCATATCGGTAAGAGTCCGCATCTCTTAGGATAGAGGGCAGGGATGGGCTCAGCTCATTCCCTAGCCTGGGGTCCCAGAGCGGGGGGCCTAGCACAGAACAGAACTGCCTGTCCTTTGAATGGCGGAGGGTAAAGCCCCTCCCACCAGCTCACCTGTATTAGGGAGGCTGCTGGGCTCAGAGATCCCTGGGGGCAGGACACGGACTCGCTGGATAGAGATGTCCACGGTTTCCTCTTCACTGCTCCAGGAGCAGGATAAGGGGACAAAAATGCCAAGGTCAGATGTGAGGAGCCCACAGCGGGTGGGAACTCGGGGGAGGGTGTGGAGTACTGGGCTGCCCTTACTGGGGTCTGCATGTCCAGCGAGGCCGTCACTGCCCACAGAGGCTGGGCGACGCAACGCCTCCGAGAAGCTGTGGGGCCGTTGCGGGCCAGAAGTGCGGGCACCTCGGCCCTTCCCTTCCGGAGCCTGTTGGGGGACAGTGCAGAGGGGCTAGGACCCGGAGGAACAGGATACCAGGACGAATGAACTGCCCTCTACCCCCGTCCTGGAAGTGCTTGAGTCCCAGCGCCGGAGGGATGAGTCACAGGCCTGTAATCACAGACGCCTGCGATTGGCTCGAGCTCACCACAGAGGCCGGTGATTGGCTCCGCAGGACTCACCCGGGGCGGGTCCCTGGCGCTGGGCCTCCCGTTGGTGGGGCCCACGTGCACCAGGTGGTTGAAATTGGTGGGCGGTGAGATGAGTTTGGAGCGCACAAAGGGGTCCTTCAGCATGTCCCTGCAGGTGGGTGGAGGGTGTGTCGGGAGCTGGGCGCGAAGCTCAAGGCCCCTCAGCAGGCGTTTCTTCGTCCCGCCCACAAGGAGGCCCCGCCCCCGGCGCCGCGCAGGCGTACCTGCGCTGCTGCTTCTGCAGCTCCTCCGACACCCGGAAAAAGAAGCGGCGCTTGCTCTTGGTGCGGAATAGCTGGCGCCGGCTGTTGTCGGTGAGGTCGGGGATGTCGAACTCGTCCTTCTCTGTGGGAGAGGCAGAGAGCAGGGCGGGGCTCACAAGTCCCCAGGGCCCCAGCGAGCTCGCGCTCAGGTCACACACACACACTCCCTCACCTGCCAGCTGGTTCCTGAGGTAGGTCAGGCGGACCTTCTCGGTGCCATAGAGGAACAAGGAGCCCTCTGGATTCAGGGGCCGCACCTGAGGTGGCAGGCAGAGGTCAGGCCAGGCCACCCAGCCCCTTCCCAGTGCAGCCTCAGGGGTCTGGGGAAGCCCTCACCTTCTTGAGCGGCACCGTCTGTACCCATTCTGCTCGCCTCACGTCAAACACATCGATGGCGCTCTCGCTGGACACTGTCAGGTAGGGGGCTGCATAACCTGCAGGCAGGAAACTGCCTGTGCTGTGCAGCCCCCAGCAAATCAGGCACCTCTCTGAGCTCATTTCCTCCTCTGCACCCCAGGGACCCTGTGCCCTGTCACAGCACAGTAACTTCCACACTCCACGCAGTGGTCCTTCTCCTGAGGACCCTACGGGCTGCCCTACAGAACCTCCACGGCAAATCAGAGGTAACAACTGTGGAGCACGCACTGCATACCTGGCACAGGTCTAAAGACTTGGCATGTTTTTTCTCCCTTAATTCTTTCCTCTCTCTCTCTCTTTCCAGACAAGATCTGCTATGTCACCCAGGCTGGTCTTGAATTCCTGGCCTCAAGCAATTCTCCCACTTCAGCCTCCAGAGTGGCTGGGATTACAGGTGAACCACACCCAGTTCCCTTAATTCTCAAACTCTGAGCAGGTACTGTTATTATCACCCCTAATTTACAGATGACAGAATGGAAACCTGGGAGCTAAGTAATGGTCAAGGTCACCCAGTGAGGGCTGGGATTTGGCCCCAGGCAGTCTGGGTCCAAAGCCTACAATGCTGACAGTCTGTGCTACACTCAAGCCACAAGCCCCATCCCAGAAGAGCCATTGCTCATGAAGGAAGCTCTGTCCCTTTTCCAGCCCTTAGCCCATCATCACACCAGTTACTTGTGAACGCACCTAACTGCCAGACTGCCCCACTACCCCATTCATTCATTCATCCCTCCGAACATTCACAGCCCCTGCAGTGTGCCTGCCTGGGCTGCGTGCTGGATATAGATGATGAAACCAACAGGGCCCATTCCCCAGGCCCCCAGCGCACCAGGCCAGTCGTTCAGTAGGAGGTGATGAGCCAGGACACAGGTTTGAACGGAGAGGTAGGAGAGCAGAGAGGGGAAAGACCAGTGATGGGAGGGCAGGGCTAGGAGCACGAAGGCACTAGTAACAATGACAGCAAGGGCAGCAGTCATCTTTAGAGCGCCTACCAGCTCCAGGCCCTGCACTGACACTGGAGCTGGACTTGGTTAAGAGTTTGCTGGATACAAAAAGACGGAGAGCAGCTTAGGCATGGAAGAGGAAGGTCCCACACAAGCCACTAAAAGCAGAACAGGCTGTGGTTGGGCTGGAGGATGTGCACTGGATCAAGGAATGAGATGTGTGAGGCATCCAATACCAAACTCAGGAGTTGGGGCAGGACCCTGTCTTCACCTATACACCGAAGGTGCCTGGCCCCCCAGCCAGGCCCTCTGCAGGCCTTACCCCAGCCTGTGGGTGCTGCTGGCCACAGCAGCTCGTGGCCACGAGACTTGCGGCCTGTGCCATCCACGTAGACGCCAGCAGTGGTGAAGAGCAGCAGGAACTCACTGAGGCTGAGCTCCAGGGCGCCCAGTGCCTCGCCCAGGCCCCCTCGGGACGGCGGCAGCTCCTCAGGCACCAGACCAGACCCCAGCACCAATGGTGCAGCCTCATTGAGCAGCGGGTAGACTGTGAAGCCACCGGCGGCACCCACACACAGCCGGTCGCCCAGCAGCCCCAGGCTCTGCACAGGTGCGGGTGCCTGCAACTCACGGATGCGGTGCTGCCAGGGCCCTGGGCCTGGACCCAGCTGGTAGCAGAGCACTTGGCGCTTGACAGCTACACAGAGCACTGGGGTGCGATCCTGCAGGATGCGCCCAGTTACCACCATCTGGCAGCCTCGAGACTCGGGGATCTTGGCACCTGCTGCCTCTGTGCTCTCCAGCTCGGCCAGTGCAAAGAGGCGCACACTGGGGCCACGGCCACACAGCACGATCAGCAGGCCCGCTGTGGGGCTCACGGCCAGCCGCTGCACCCGCCGGCACTCCCCCACCTGGAAGATGTCTGCAGGGTTGTCGAAGGGAGAGTGTCACCCACAGGTGGGTGGAAAGCAGCACATTCCCATCCTCCACTGTCCCCTGGGCTGACCCCACCCATGCCTGCCCTTGGCATGTACCGTTGCTGTGCAGATGGATCACAAACAGCCCCTCCTCGGTGCCCAGAGCAAGCCGCTCCTGGTCTGGTGGAGGGAGGGAGAGGGTCGGGGGTCAGAGGGTCTGTCCAGTGGTGGAAAAACTGGGCAGTCCACCTGCCCTTGCCGAGCCTGTTTCTCTTGAGGAGGTAGGGGTGGTAATAGTCCCACTGTCCCTGTGTCGCCGGACCCTTCTCTCCCTCGATTCAAAAGAGGAAAAGCTGTGGGGGCAGGGGGTAGGTGAGATGCCCACCACCTTGAGCTGTGGGATTTGTGGTAAGTCACATCAGCTCTTGGAGCCTCTGTTTCCCCTATGCAAACTGGGGACAATTATGGCACCTCTCTCACAGGGCAGCTGTGAGGAAGAGAAGCAGCAATGCTGGTGGCTGGGAAGCAGAGCCCTTGCTCAGTAACGCCCTAACCCCTCCAGCTCCCAACTGCCCTAGGGGACCCACACGCCCTCTCCCATGGCTCCCACCCTGAGCGAGGGCAGGGCTGGCTCAGGGGCTCAGCTGTTAGAAGACTAGGAGTGCTGCTTCAGGCATCTTTCCCCGCTGTAAGTCACGGAGGGGCCCTGCTGAACGTGAGTGAGCCTCATGGCAGCTCCGCCCAGGAGATGTGAGGCACCGGGTGGGTGGTTCTTTGGCTGCCCACAGTCCCCTAGCTGCTAGAGAGAGCCAGGACCGGAACCCTTGTTTGTCTCATTCAAAGCCCTTGCTCCTTCCACTTGCTTGAGATTCTTTTAGAAAAAGCAGAAACAGGCACAGAGAAATGCAGTGGCGAGAAGCCAGGCTCCCTGCCCCGTGGCCCAGGACTCTTCACGCAGCTGTGCACAGAGGAGGGCAGAGAGGATATGTGTGCAAAGCTGGGTCCACGGCTCATGGCTGCAGGGAATGGGCAGGGATGGTGGCCCTCTGGACTGTGCCTGGGCCAGCACCAACCCTACGGGCCCAGGTTGCTCCCTCGAGGCAGCTCACCAAGGATGGCAGCGCAGAGTGTGTGGGGCAGCAGTGGCAGCCCGTTGTCGTAGGCCTCCTTGAGTGTGTACACGGGCCGAGGTCTTGGCCGTGTGTCCAGCAGCAGCCGCTGCAACTCGCCCAGCATGTGCAGCCAGCGCTCCCGCTCCCCCTCGCTCTCGGCCAGCAGCAGCACGGTGCACATGGTAGGTGGCACGGTCAGCTGGGAGGCTGTCACCTGCAGGCAGGGTCCAGGCTGGAAGGCTGTGGGCTGAGAGCCTGCCATCCTGCCTCCCTTCCCACCTCACCAGCCAGTGTGCACAGAAACTGAGTGTGTACTTGTTGGGTGCAGCGCTAGGCCCTGTCCACAGCAGGGGACAAGCCAGTCAGGAGGTCAGACAGCATGCAGACAATTGCAGAGGACCGTATGACCAGCGCCATAATAGGGCAAGGACGGGCCTTGTGGGAACAAGAGTACAGCCCCTACCCCAGGCCAAGAGCTGAAGGATGACTTCCCAAGGGATGTGAAACTTCTGCCAGAGCCTAGGGGTGAGTGGACTAACCAGGCGTTAGTCAAGGAGGGTGAGGGGCTGGGGACCGGCGGGGGCTGCCAGTTCCATACAGAGGGAACAGAACATGAAGGACAGAGGATAAGGCGCACAGGGGTACAGGGAACCCTTGGAACTGGAGAAAGCAAGGTGTGGCCAGAGCAGGGAGAGGTGCCCGGGGAGAGGGCTGGGAGGCCTGCAGGGTCAAGGCCTCAGTCAGGAGCACCCTGAGGGCGATGGGAGCCACAGAGGATCCTAAACAAGGCAGGACGTGTCCAAATGCTCATGTGGGAAGCTCACTGTGGCTGCAGGATGACAAGCTCATTAGGGCCAGAATGGAGGCCACTGTGGCCAGCATGTGGAGAGGGAGGACAGTGGCTGGATTGGGGACAGCATGGGGAGGCAGTGTGGCTGGCCCATTGCGCCCCAGGCACTCACCCTAAAGATTCGTGGCAGATCCTTGGACTGAGCATGGATGACATCTGAGGCCAGGACAGGAGTGGCTGAGAACTGGGGATCCCTGGGAGGTCCATGGAGCAGGTTAGAGATCTCATTGTCCCTGGCTGCCCCCTCACCATTAGTCCCAGGCAGTGTCCCGCTGCCACCACCCACCTCAGATCCAGTGCCTGCAGGAGGGCCCCACTGGCTGGGCTGAGCCGAGGGTCAGGGGCGTCAAATAGCAGCAGGCGCGAGTCGCTGAGCGCAGCAAACACCCGTTGCCAGCCCCGCCGGACGCCAGAGGGCCGCGGCACCTGGGGGAAGGCAGGCATGGGAGGGCCCGCGCGCGAGCCCTCAGCCCCCCATACCGACCCTCTCCCCCAGCCCCTGCTCACCGACAGGAAGCCCTCGTAGGCAGTGCCCGTGCCCGTTTCGGGGTGCACTCCCAGGGCTGTGTGGAGCAGGTCAGGGGGCACGGGGCAGGGTGGGGCCTGTGGGACACAGGTTGAGTGACAGAAGTAGCCGCAGGCTGTGGGGAAAGTGGGAGAGGGCAGATAGGGTGAAGCTCGGAAGGGACAGCCTCGAGCCAGGACTTTAGGCATTCCCAGCCCCAGCTTTTCTGAGGCCATGGTGGCACCTGAACTGTCACCAATTCCCCAACAAGTGAGAAAAGAAAGACAAAAACTGAGCAGTGGGACATTGGACCAGCAGGTGCCAGTGACCCTCGGTTGGGAGAAACAGCCTGGGTGTGTCAGGGTCACACACATGGGGGCTGTGGCTGGAGTGTGGGGAGCGGGTGTGCGGAGGGCTGGGGCTTCTCACCGTCACAGCCCAGGCCCTGGCGGCCCAGGCCCAGCATCAGCGAGGTGCAGCGGAGACACTTGGTGGGGGATGGGAAGCTCCGGGGGCGCAGCATGTGTGAGCCAGGCTGGGGATGGGGAACATGCCATTACCCATGCTTGCCACAGCCTCCCAGGGCCCTGTGCCCATCCCTGAGGGCTCAGGCCACCCCAAATGTGTCTGCCCATCATTATGTGCGTGGAAGGTCCCACAGAGCTTGGCAGAATAGTTTGGCGCCCCCACCCCGCTCAGCCTGCTAGGTGCTGACCTTAGCAGGAGGACCTTCTGCAGGGGCTGTGGTGGCTGCAGGTACTCTGGGGAACACAGTCTGCAGGAGGGAAAGTGAACAGGTGAGAAGGGCAGGGGGTGGGGCCCCGCCCCCCAACCTTGGAACCTGCCTGTGCTCACCCCTGAGCGCAGGCTGCGTCGGCCCTCTGGCCTCAGCTCTGGCTCCATCCCAGGCCTTGGGGCCTCTCCTGAGATGCCAGTCTCTTTGGCAGGATCCTTCTGGGGATGGGAGAGGGAGGGACAAAGTCAAGGCCCCTGCACCTCGCTCCAGGACTCCTCCCCAAACAGCCCTTCTCCCTATCTCTTACCTCTGAGCTCCGGAAGGACAAGAAGGGAATCAGGGAGTTTGACGGCTTGGGGTCTGCAAGCAAAGAGTGTGGGTCACTGGGAATGGGGTCCCTGGCCCAATGAACCTGGGGCCAGCAGGGGCCTCAGTTAACCGCCTGAGTAAAACAGGGAAAGGACCACAGGCTGGGTGCAGGGCTGGCACACAGCGGGTGCTCAGTGAGTGCTGGTGACAGATGGCAGGGTAAGCAGCAGAGTCCGAGAACAGACTCCTGTTCCCACAGCCCTGCCAGGCCATTGCCAGAGCCCCTTGGTGGCCATGAAGCTGTGGTGGGGGCCTGGCTCCAGAATGGGCAGGCAGTGGCCACTCACCCCCTGGCCCGCGGGCCCGCAGCTCCTCCCGCAGCGTGGCCAGCTCCTGTTGCAGGGCCTGGCTCTTCTTCTCGGCTTCTTGCAGACGGCTGGGAGAGAACAGCAGGGGCTCGCCACCGGGCTCTGCACAGGGCCCAACCCTGCAGTGCCTGTCCCCAGCCTCACCGCTCGGCCTGCAGCTGGGCCTCCTGCACCTGCGTCAGCCGCTCCTGCAGGCCCTGCTTGGCGCGGATCTCCGCCTCCAGCGCCGACTGCAGCTCCAGCCTGGCCGAAGCCTCCATCTTCTGGAGCCGTCGTGCCTTCCACTGGTGGTCCTGATGGCCATGGGGCACACAGGTAAGATGCCCTCTGGGCCCGGCTGCCTCAGGGGCCCACTCCCCCAGAGCACACCACTGCCCATGCCTCCTGGCCAGGCTCAAAGCCCCAGCTCAGCCACTGACCTGCTGTGAGCGCAGTGTCCCCACCTGCAGAGTGAGGCTACTGGCACCCTGCACCCCCTAAGGGTGTCCCTGGGGCTCACCAGCGGCCGGGCAGGGAGTGTCTGGGTGCCCACGTTCCGCAAGGACTCCAGCTCCTCGGCCATCTTGGTGGCCAGGGCCTGCAGGTAGCCTCTTGAGACCTTCTCATCATTCACCCTGTTGGGAAAGGGGCTCAGGGTTAGGGGCTGGCCCTTCAGCCCTCCCTGGGCCCACTCTGGCCCACCAGCACCCACCAGCGGAGGATGTCAGCGATCTGGGCCTCCCAGTTGCTCTCTGTCTCCCGCCGCTCGCCCTCCAGCTGCTGCTTGCTCTGCTGCTCCTGCGCCAGCTCTTCTGCCAGCTGGGGACCGGGTGGGGAGGTGGCTGAACCCCAGGGTGTTCCAGCAGCCCTGGCCATCTGCTTTCTCCCTACAGGACTGCCAGCACCCAGAGCCCCATCTGTGTCTTGCTCACTGCTATAGCCTGCCTGCCCAGCCCCTGGCAGCTCCGCCCACCCTCCTGCTGGCTCTCCTTCCCTCTCTTGTCTACTCTGTCCCTCTGTCCGCCCTGCTCACCCGCTCCTGCTCCCGGCTCAGCCGCCGGTTCTCCTCCTGCAGCCGGCACAGAGCCTCCTCCTTCCCACTTGGCCTGGGGAGGAGAAGGCCGAGGCAGTGACTCCCAGCCTGGCCCGGGTCCAGCCTGTCCCCACCACCCCTCCTGCCCAGCTCACCCGTGGCTGTGGGCCTGCTCCAGCTGCTCCCGCAGAGCGGCCACTTCCTGCCTCAGTTGAGCTTCCTGAGGCCCACCCTCAGGCGGTCCCGTGCCATTGGTCTCAGAGGCTGTGTGGACCGTCTTGAGGACATGGAAAGGGGTCAAGGCAGGGGCCCAGGAGGCCATGGTCCACCCCCCCTGGGACACAGGGGTCAGGCCTGGGGGAAAGCACCTCTTGCCAAGGGGGTAAGACCTCACTACCTTGACCTGGGAACACTCCTCAAGGCTTCGCTCCCACTGTCCCTGCAGCTGTGTCACCTCCTGGCTCAGGGTGGCCACCTGGGCCTCCAGCTGTGATGGGTGCAGAGGCAGGCCAGTGCTGACTTTGCCCACTCCAATCCGTCTGCCCCACCTCGCCACAGACTCAGGCTCTGCCAGCCACAGCAGGCACGAGGAGGCAGTGGGCTTTGAGATCACCCCTCCTGCTCACCCACCTCCCTCTGGGTAGCCCGGGCTTCCTTCAGCTGGGAGCTCAGGGCCTGGGTCTGGCTGACTATGGCCGCTTCTCTCTTCTGGGCCTCCTGCAGCTTCTGGGACAGCTCCTCCTGCCGCTCCTGGGCTCTGCATAGCTCCTGCTCCTGAGCCTGCAGATTTGCTCGAGCCTCAGCCAGCTCCTGGGGAGTCAGGGTGGGGAGGACAAGGCCCAGAATCAGGGCAAGGACCTCCACAGCATGGAGCCCTGGGCCACTCACCAGCCTCAGAAGGCCCTCACCTGGTGGAGCCGGTCTCTCTCCTGCCATGGGTCACTGTCCTGACCTGGGCTATTAGCAGGGGACCCATCCGTCTGGGACAAGGGGGCATGGCTGTCCTTCAGCGTCTCTGCCAGGAATAGTCACTGAGACCTGCACGTACTGACTGCCCCAGCCTCAGCCAGGTACTGCATGTGCAGTGTCTCATAGAACCTTCACCACGGCCTGGGAGGTGGGTCTCCTTGGCCCATTTCCCACATGTAGGTTGAAGGTACTTCCCCAAGATCACACAGCATGTACAGAGCAGGGGTAGGAATGGAACCCAGGTGGGACTCAGCCCCAGCGTGGGCGTAGGATGGGGCCAGCAATACCTGACAACCTCTCCCGTAGAGTCTGCACTTCCTTTTGTAGCTGCTGCAGCTCCCAGTGGTCTGAAGGGGTGTGCAGGGCCTCTGGCAGGGGAGGCAGCCCCCATAGGTGAGCAGCTGCTCCTGCAGCAGCAGCCCCCAGGGCCAACATGCCCAACCTCAGCCAGTCCTCCCCAGCTGCTCCCCGTACCTTGGCACTTCCGGTTCAGCTCTACCTTCTCCTGCTCCAGACAGCAGAGCTTCCGCTCCAGAGCAGCCAAGGGCTCAGAGCTGCCCTCAGGACTGGGACTGGGGGAGGACAGGGGTGACACATGTTGGCAGAAAGCCCCCTCCATCCTAGTGCATCCAAACACTCCATCACCCAAGACACACCCAGACCAGACCTTGCCCTCAGGAGAACCCAGGCTGGTGCCATGGGCAGTGGCTCCAGGGCACAGGCTTCACGGTCCTGGGCCCAGGTGTAAGCCCTAGTCCTGGCCTTTCCAAGCTGTATCACCTTGAACCTAACATAGCTTCAGTTTCCTCACGGGCAATGGTGGCAATAACAAGGCCTCTCCCAGGGCCATTGAGAGGATGTGGTGACACAGGCCAAGTTGACCCTGATGAGTGGGGGTCAGAGGCATTTCCTGTACCCCAGAGCATGCCTCACCAGGACCTTGCCACAGTCTCACGCCAGCCCCTCAAATGCGTGATCATCCCACCCATTTTACAGAGGCACTAAGTGAAGCTTGGGAGCCATAGGGGCTTCAAACTCCAGGCCTCTGGCTCCAAGTCTAGTCCATCCTCAGCTTGCCATGGAGGGCACTGAGAGAGCCACATGCTGGGATGGGCCCAGCTGGGCACAGGCATGGCCTCACCAGGACCCTGAGGACATGCAGGCTCAGAGCACTTGTCACATGCAGGCACTGGGTAGCCATTCTGCCTTCCTTCCCGGTGCCTGGTGGGCTTCCAGTGTCCTCCAGGCCAGGCAACCCCCAGCTTCCCACCAGGTGTGTGAGGACTAAACTCACCTGCTGGAGGTATAGGTAAAGCCCACGAATGGCAGGTGGTGGCCTGAGAAGGCCCCGTGGGAGGGTGGTGGCAGGGTTCCCTGCAGGAGGAGATGGGAGGAGAGGCAGAGTGAACAGGCAGAGCTCCAAGAGGAGGCCTGGGAACCAGGAGGCCCCTGGGGACCTGCTCAGGTGGGAACCTAAGGGCATAACACGGCCCCACCAAAACGGCACCCAGTTCCCATGAGTCCCTGAGGATGTGGCCTCCCAGGGGCTGCTGGGAGTTTTCTTCCTTCTGCAAATGCTGATTAATAGGATGACACCTGGGATCAAAGGACCTTCACTTGGCACAACCCACTCCAGCACAGGTGAACGAGCTGAGGTGAACCATAACTCTTGCAAGCCCCTGGGGTCTGAAGGCCTCACCCCTAGCCCACCCCAGGGAACTTCTGGAGGGTTCCCACAGCTAGTGAGGGTCAGGGCACCTCCCCGCCTGCAGTAGCATCGGCCACTCACTGGATGGTTGAGGGTGTCATCATCCACATCAAAGTTGGAGGTGTCCATGGGCCCTTGGAGCTCAGGGACATAGGGGGCAGTGCTGGCCGCCAGCCGCTCCCAGTCCACACCTTCAAAGAAGGGATGGTTCCGGAAGTCATCCAGCCCGCCACGGCCCAGCCGCTCCTCCTGGTGGCACAGCAACTGTCGGATCAGGTCTCGGGCGCTGGCTGGTACATCAGGCATATCCGAGGGGAACTGCAGGTGGTCCTGCGGGCAGGGGAATCAGGCTGGGTCAAGTGTCCAGGATTCCAACCACACAGACTTGGGAGTCCCACTGCCCTCCCTGGAGCCCCAGAGCCTGGCAACCAGACCTCATGGTTCATGATCTTGCCATAGGTTTCCACCAGGGACTCGGCGTAGAAGGGCGTCTCCCCAAAGAGCAGCTCATAGGCACACACTCCCAGTGACCACCAGTCACACTGAGGGCCGTAGTGGCCCCTGCCCTCCTCCATGGCCTGCAGGATCTCAGGGGAGATATAGTCCGGTGTCCCTACTGCCACTGATGAGTCCACCTGTGGGGGGTGGTGTTGATCATGCCATGAGGGCAACTTCGGGCGTGGCTGGGGCTGCTGGCCCCTCACCACAACCCTGGCACTCCAACCCTGCCAGGGCTAGGCTGGCCTGATGCCCCCCACCTGGGGCCTGGGCCTCCCATTGCTCTGAGAGCTTGGCCTGCCTGGTGTCCCTTGATCCCACTCTGGGGTGGGGTCCTTACCATGCCGCTATTGTTGAGGCGCAGGCAGGAGCCAAAGTCAGCCAGGCGAATGTGTCCATTCACGTCCAGGAGGACGTTGTCTGGCTTGACATCCCTGGGGGAGGGCAGGGAGTATGAGGGGCTTGACCTGTATGTGTGGATGTGTGTTTAGGCTCATGCTCAGGTGCAAGGTGTGTGCGTGCACATGGGAGGGAGAGAAGGCTGGTGGCCAGGAGGAAGCAGATGGCTAGATTGGGGAAAGGACCCTTGAGGACAACCCTTGGAGGCAGGAGAGTGTGCTGTCGGGGCTGCAGGAGCCAGACAGCCCCAGTGCAGACCATGGCTCAGCCACCCATGAGCCAAGTCACCTTGAGTCAGGTGCTTACCCATGCTAAGCTCTGACTTCCTCAACTAAAATGGGGACAAGAGCAGCCCTCACCACATATGCTTTCTTAGCATAACGATTCAAAGGAACCACATATGAAGCCCCCAGCAGTGTTTGGCACACGCTGAGTGCTCAGCAAACAGCAGCTCTCCCCAGAGCAGTCAGCAGGGGCTGGATGGGGCAGGGGGCTGTGGGGCCCCACCTGTGGACATAGCCCAGCTGGTGCAGCGAGTGGATGGCTAGCACCATCTCCGCCAGGTAGAACTGGGCCAGCTCAGGTGGGAGGCGGTCCTCAAAGCGGCTCAGCAGTGTGAGGAGGTCCCCACCGGCATAGTAGTCCATCACCAGGTACTGGATGGCAACACGTAGGGAACAAGAATCAGCCTGGGAGGAAGGGGCACCTGCAGCCTCACATTGGTCCCATGGGGCTCTGGGAAGGCAGGGCTGTGTCCCCCAGCACGCCTAGGGTAGCCAGTTCCCAGCCAGAGCTCAGGCAGGAGGCTCCAGGCCCAGGAGCTGGTAGGGAGTGGAAGCCTCTTTGTCTCAGTAGAAGGAGTCTCTCTCCTTGGTCCCAGCACCCCCAGCTCCCCAGGCAACCCCCCTATAACCCTGCAGAGTGTCCTCACCAGGTACTCCTCATCTTGGAAGGCATAGTGCAGAGTGGTCACCCAGCGGCTGTCCCCCTTCACCAGAACATCCCGCTCCTCCCGGAAACAGGCCGTCTGCAGCAGGTTTTGGGGAGCAGGGGGTAGGATGGGATCAGAGCCCAGGAACCCCCACCCCTGCCTTGCCAGCTCAGGGGATGGGGAAGGACTTAGTAAGTCTAAGGGCTCAGATGGAGGTCACGGCTCTGCTCTCCCCAGGCTGCTTTGGATGAGCCCGAGCCCACACTTCATGGCTCTAGGCCTTGGTGTTACTGTAAGGAAAAGGGGAACAACTCTGCTTGCTTTTAAGAAAGGTTTGTAGTGAGGAAGGGACAGGAGATTGGTGGCTGTTGAGGGTGACATCCTTTGCCTGGTCAGCAGCCACCTCCGCCCCTTCCCCTGGATGCCCTAGAGGCCTCAAGGGCAGCACATACCTGCCCCCACCCACGTGAAGGCTGCCAAAGGCCCACCAGACCCCACACTGACCTCAGCTCTCTTCAGCATCTCCCACTTGTGCAGCATTTTCATGGCAAAAATCTGCCCACTGTCCCTCTGCCTCACCACAGCAACCTGAGGCCACAGGGAAGGCTGGGGTCAGCACAGCCGGGTGGGAACACACTCCTCCCCACCTACCCCAGGCCTTTTGCTCACCTCCCCGAAGGCCCCTCGGCCGATCACCTTCAAAATCTCAAAGTCATCTCTCTGCAGACGCAGCTCTTTCACCTTTGTTACGAAGGGGCTGGCTGAGGGAACATGGGGTGGGGCTCAGAGTGCATGCAGGGCGGGTGGGGGGCCAGCTCCCTCTCTCACCTTGGGAAGCAAGAGCTGCAACTCCTGTGAGGCCAGGGCAGGGATGCCCTCCCCAGTGACAGCCTCTGGCTAAGGGGTCCAGAGAAGCTAGAGCCCATTTGGCAATGATCAGGAAGTGTGGAATGTGAGGGTCCTGGCTCAGCTGACCAATTGGCCCCCAGACCTCTCTGGATCCCCATCCTCAGACTCCAGGCAGCCTCCACCCCAGGTGTTGATGGGATTTGTGGTCCTCCCCAGCCTAGGGCCTGACCCTGGCTGGCCAGGTTGCCCTGGGGACCATGGGGAGACCATTCCCACCCCAGCTCACAGTTCTTGGCCCCCTAACAGGGCCAGGCCAGGGCCTGTCTTGGGAAACTGGATGGGTGACATTCCTTGTCCCTAGAGAGGATTCTCTGCCATTTGGGAGCTGTGGGCCTGGGTCTGGGGACCCTGTAGGCATAGAGGAACCTGGTGAGGTCTGGGGCAGCCCCAGAGCAGGGAGGACAGTGGCTCTGCAGGGCTCTGGAAGGACAGGCTCTGTGCACCCCAAGTGGGGCCCCCTCGGTCTGGAGGCATAGATACCAGTCGCCCGGGTGCTCACAAGACTCAAAAACAGAGCCAAAACACCTTCCCATGGCACAGATGCTAGCACCTGAGGGTGTGAGCACTCAGGAACCCCTCCAGGCCTGACCAGCCTACAGCTCTAAGCCCTGCCTCCCTCCCGGGAGGAGGCCTATGCCTGGCCAAGAACCTCCTCCTTCCTAGCAGTCGGGGATGCCTCCGTAAGGGGCATCTCTAGCCACTCCCAGGCCCTTCCCAGGCCTGGAGTAGCCACAGGCTGGAGGGAGGGAACTGGGTCTTGGGAACTTAGGGAGGCAGGAGTGACCATTCAGGACAGGGGGCAGCTGTGGTCTGGCACCCTGCCTCAGTTTCCCCTTGCCAGGAGGTAAACTCCCTGCCAGCTGGGCGGGCCTGTGGGTGGGACAGAGAGCTGCTCCACAGGTTTATCAGGCAGAACCCCCGCAGCGGGGGTGGTGTGGAAACCTCATTACCAAAATTAATTGTCTCTTTCCCAGGTCTGTGTGTGGAGATGGGGAGAAGCAGCCACCGGCCTCCGAGCAGGAACCAAGGCCAGAGCAGAGGGGTGAACCACCAGCCAGCCAGAGGCCGATGCCCAGGGCCCATAGGCATGAGGATCCAGGCCCCCAGGACTGGCTGCCCAGTCCTCTTCCCTTGCCACAGGGCATGGGGGCTCTGGGCAGCAGCAGGGACAAGTTGGGGCAAGAGAGGAATGAGTCACCGCCCTTTGAGTTACCTCGGGAGATGTCAACAGATGGGTCCCCATGCTGGGGTCCCAGGTAAAGGTGCCAGAGGCAGGCAGGGAGGAGCACACATGTGTGTGCAAACACACACACGTGTGTGGTGAGGTGATGACAACACAGACACACGCATAACACACAGGAGTCCCAGGGAGACAGGCAGGCAACAGAGGCAGGGGCCGTCTGACTGCCCTCGGCCTGGACAGGAGGCCTGGGGCTGGGGGCCAAGTTGCTGGCACATCTGGGTTGCAGGCACCCAAGTGTGCCAGGCCAGGCCTTGTGCCCGCTCAGAGCTCAGGAGCGCAAGGAACGCTAGTCACCCACTGGGCAAACACCCGTCTCACCCCACCCTCCAGGCCAGGCCCCCGTGCCTTACTCCCATGGCCTGGCCGGGTATAATGAGGGAACCCTCTGAGTGGCGCCAGGGCCCACTGTAGGTTCAGGGTCACCCCAGGCCAGCCACTCCCGTTGACTCAGATGAGTCAACCAGGAAAAGGCACAGACCCACCTCCAGCCAGGCCCCCCTCCCCGGCCCTGGGGGAACAGCTCTCAGGGAGCCTTGGCCAGCAGCTGGCAGAGACCAAGGGGCTGAAGTTGGTTCCTAAGTCCAGGCTGCGGTGGTCCTGTACGCAGGGAGATGGGCGTGTGTTTGTGTGTGCGGGTATCTGCAAGTGTGCAAGACTGAGAAAGGCTGTGGCAGTGCACGGCACAGACGGGGGTCTGCGTGGGGTGTAGGGTGTGGGGTGTGATGTGTGAGCGAGAAATCTTGTACACAGCTCCGTAGGGCGTGCCTTGGGTACATGTGTCTGCGGTCTATACCTGGGCACAAGTTTGCGTGTGTCTGTGTGAAGTGTTTGCTGTGTACCTGTGCCAGAGTCTGTGAGTGTGAAGGGGCATGTGTGCATCTGAGTGAGGGTGAGGTGCACAGGTGAGTGAGCCGGCCGCGGGTTCTCCTGTCAGGGCCAGTGAGGAGAGTCTGCGAGGGGAACGTCTGGGGGTGCAGGTCCCTGCGGGAGGGCCTGTGAGCGTGGAGCGCGTGGGGTCCCGGCGCGGGGTCCCTAGGGCCGCCCCCCAACCTTGCCGCACCGCCACTCACCCCAGCTCAGAAACTGCGCCACGTTGCGCTCCCGCCGCAGGGGGGTGCTGCTGAGTTCGTGGTGCAGCCCCAGCAGCAGATCCAGGAGGCCGTCGAGCCCGGGGCCGCCGCCGGCCTCGCCCCGCGCCAGCCGCTCCAGCGCGCGCAGCCGCCGCTCCATGGCTGCGGCCCGAGCCCCGATCCCTGGCTAGAGCCCAGCCACCCGCATGCCCGACCGCATGCCCGCCCGTCGGTCCGTCCGTCCGTCGGTCCGCGCGTTCACCCCCCACCCTCCCGCCCTCCCCGCTGTCACCTTCCTCCGCCGCAGCCTGCGAGCCCTCACCTGGACGCCGCGCCCCGCCCCCCGCCCCGCCCCCCGCCGGACGGGCAGGTGCGCGCCGGCCAATGGGAGCCGCGGCTGAAGGTGAAGGTGGGAGGGCGGAGGGGCGCGGGGGTGGGACCAACTCCGGCCAGGAAGTGGGGGGGCGGGACGCGGAAAGTAACTCCTGGGCGGGGTGGGGGTGGGGTCCCCCCGGGTCTAAAAGACCGCCTAGATTCCTGCGCGGCCCCGGGCCCAGCTCTACCTGGGCCCTCACCGGGCCCTAACCCAGGTGGGAGAGGCCTGGAGCACCACAGCTTCCCTCTCCCCCTGGGCAGCGGCCGCCTCTCTGCTGGGTCAGGGAGAGGGGCTGGGGACGCCCGCGGTCCCGGAGCCGGATGGGAGTTGTAGTTCGCTCTCTCCCAGGTTTGCCCGCGCTTGGCACCCACTCATCCACCCCCAAAGTTTCTCATCTCACTTTAGTCGTATCGTTAGAGCTGCCCCGGGAGGCAGGAAGGTGGGGTAGGGATGATCACACCCATTTGGCAGATGGTCACACTGAGGCTTGGGAAGGCTGAAGGTGAATTGAGGGCCTGAGGATGAGGAGGCTCCGAAGCTGGACCCCTGGGGTGGCGCTGGGCTGGGCCTGAGTCTCAGCCTGGAATGTGAAGGGCAAGGAGAGGTCCCGATGGGCTGCCAGAGACCGGCGGGAGGGGAGGGGCTGACTCTGGTGGTATTTCTGATTTCTGCCCAGCTGTAGCCAGCTGGGCTGGACCAGACGCCATGGGACTTTGGGTCTGTCCAAGACGAGAGATTAAAGGGTGGAGCATTGTAGTGGCTTTAGACAACACATTCTTTCTTTAAAAGATCTGTTCAAGGGTTTGCCTCCCCTCTCAGACTGGGACCTCCTTGCGGAGGGACAGGGCGAGGTTCCCCGCCTTGGCGGAAGAGGAGCTCTGTGTTTGTAGAGCTGAACTGAGCACCCCCTGGCAGCAAACAGGGTGCTTCTCCACGTCAGGGGTCTCCCATGTGATCTCAGGGACTCTGCCCTGAGGCTTCGCAGGACGCACAATCTGAGAAATATTTGGGGAAACATAGTCCGGATGTGTTACCCAAGTCAGTCAGGCCGGAAAGGGGAGCCAAGATTCAAACCCAAATCTGGGGATCCCAGTCACTGTCTCCGGGTCTCCTGGGAGGGGTAGGGACAGGAGTTACTCTGGTTTGACAGAGCCCTCCTGTCCCTCGGAGGGATTCTGGGCCCTCCTACAGGCGGGGCGGGGGTGGGGCCCCCAGGAGGTGAGAGGCGCCTGCTCCTTCAGGCCACAGGAGGGCGCCAGAGACCAGGGGCGGGGCAGGCGCTGTGGCCGGAACGAAGTTCCCACCTGGAGAATCGCGGTGAGGGGGGCCTGGGTTGCAGGCGGACCTCTCCTCCGCCGCTGCTCTTGGACACCCCGATCGATCCTCCACCCCCACCGCAACACGGCCCCAGGGGTCCGCTGTCGGGGCCAACTTGTGAGGCCTCTGGGTGCTGGCTCATTCCCTGTGTGACCTCTGGTGAGTCTGTTAACCTCTCTGAAGGCTGAGTTCTCAGAAAAGTCCATCCTCCCCCGCATCAGACGCCATCTCCACACAGTACGGCGCAGCGGAAACTGAGTCCCGGACAGCAATAACGGAGTCCCCAGGCCAGGGGCTGCCTGTGGCCGTCCCTGCCTCTCTTGCACTTTATTAGTTTTTGTCACATCTCTTTTGCAGGCTTCAGTTTCCTTGTCTATAAAAGGGGGTCGGGCCCCTGCTCACTCCTGTGCAGCTTCAATGTCGGAAAGTCCTTAGAGGCGCAGTCTCTGCCTGGTCCGTTCCGGCCTCAACAAGGGCCAGGCCTCCAGCCCTGACAGAAGCAGCTCCTGGACATGGCCCCGCTTGGCCCCAGCAGATCTGTTCTCTGATCCCGTGTCAGCCAGACCCCCCCAGGGCCACAGAAACCCTATGGAGCCCTGCACACGGTGGCCCCTCTCGGAGTCCAGTGAGAGGCACCTCTCCCCGCAGAGCCTCGGCCCAGCCCATCCGGCCGTCAGGTCCCCTCTCCCTTCCTCCTCCTCTGTGGTCACTGCTTTCACCTCACCCCCCAGCCCCTCTGGCAACAGCTCTGCCCAGCCCTGGGGGGAACAAGTCATGCTGATAGCACCTTGCGTTCCCATGGGGCTTCTTGGCATTTCAAAGTGACTTCAGATCTGTTATCGTCACGAGAGCCCTGCCAGGAGAGAGTTATCATTACCTTCCTTTCACGGATTAATACACTGAGCTGCAGAGACTGGATGGTGCCAGCCTTGAGCTCCTTCCCTTGGTCCAGAGCCTGCTTGAGTCCCCAGGTTCCGGGCTAGGTCAGTGCCTGGCAGCAGAAGGGAACCATGTGGTGGCACCTAGATGCTGGGGACAGGGGCAGGGAGAGGCCAGACTGCAGTAGACTTGATGTAGGCTTCCGCAAAGGGCCTTGGATGGAGAAAAGGAAAGTGTCAACTCAGCGACCCAGGGCTCGCAGAAAGAGAAGGTTCAGAGGCAGTGAGAAGCCCAGAGAAGGGAGCACAAGTGACTGGCAGGGGACCCGTGTTCTTGACCCCAAGAGCATAGCCCTTTGGGTATAGGAGGCAGCTCAGACACAAGGTAGGCTCTGGGGGTCTGTAGCATGGCAGTCACATCGTAGGCACATGGCTGTGGCGGCCCCTTCCCCAAGGCCCAGGGAGTCAGCCTCCAGTAGGTGGCCTGGGCTGAGTCGCCCAGCCCCAGCCTCGGGATGCAGCTCCCAGCAGATGGTCCTGTAGGGCTGAGGAGAATGGCAGCCACCGTTGCCCTTGGCCACTTGGGAACCAGAGCGTGGTGTCCCACCTCCACCCAGGGGTCAGGGGATGAGCCGCTGGCTGTGGGGTCATACAGCCCTGTCCCTGCTGACCGGGCATGTGGCCTTGGGCAAGTCCCTTCCTTTCTGTCTGGACACTGTTTTTGTGTACAATGGAGAACTACACCTGCTCAGGTGTGAGGGACAAATGAGGTACCCAGTATGGCTCCCAATAGTCGTCCTAACTTTGCTCTCTAGAAGGGACTCAGGCAGCCATGTGGTTGGAGGCGGACGAGTTGGTAACCCTTCCTCTGCTGCTCAGGCCCCCAGTTTTATTGAAATGTGTGACTGTTGGGGGGCTCGGGGAGGGGCTGATGGAGATGGCGGGGGTTGAGAAGCCCCCACACCCCGCCCCCGCCCACCCGGCACACCAAGGGTGTGTCCTTGGAAAAGTCCAAAGCTCCAAATGGGTGGACATATGGTGGTTTCATCATCCTGATTTTTCTTCCAAAAACCTTCCCTGCGCTGCTCCAGCAAGCCATAGGGGCTCCTACGCTCCACAGTGGCTGCAGCCCCATGTGGTTTTACAATTATCCGTCCCTCTAGGTGCAAAGGAAGCCAGGCCTGGGCCCCCTTGGCCACCACCCCTCTGGCCCCCAGGCGCCACTGGGTCTGCAAGCTGCTTCAGGGAAGGGTGGGTCCAGCCTGCTTTGTTCTGGGTGTTGGGTGGGGCACTGTGCTCCCTGCACCCCACCCTACCCCCACCCCAACTAACCTCCCTGGGGTGCTCAGCCAAGGAGGCCACAAAGATGGGCCTCCCTGGGGCTCTGCCTCTGTGAAGTGCGGCTGCTCCTGCCTGTAGGACTGGCTGGCCCCCTGCAAGTGGCAGAGCTGGGATTTGAACCTGGGGCTGTCTGCCCAAGGGTGCCCTCTGTGTGCTGCCCGAGCTGTTGAGCTCTGAAGCGGGTGGGCAGGAGCGCTGGCAGGATCCTCCCGACCCCTCTCCCCCCTCCTCAGCCCACCCTGGCTCTGCAAGTCCTGCCAGTCCTACCTGCAGCCCGTGTGAGATAAGAACAGGGCCCTGGGTTGGATTTGTGGTTACTGTCTTTGTTTTCTAAGGAGCAGAAGAAATGTTTATTCTGAATGAGACCTTACCAGCAGCCTCTACATAGAAAACAGCTGCTGTGCGGGCAGGGGCCGAGGCAGTGGTGGGTGCTTTGCCTCCTGGGTCCTGGGCTCTGAGGTGCCACTGGGTGGGAAACCCTGATCAGATTGCCCCAGAAGCCTCTTACTCCAGAGGCTTGGGGACTGGGTGGAAACCCCCTCCTTTGCCCCTGGAGAAGAAGTCCCCTAGGGAGCTGGGGAGGAGGGGCCGGGGCTAGCCCTCCAGGTAGGTGGCCACATCCTAGTCCACATCCACTGGCCCTCCCCAGGCCTCTGTCATGGCCCAAAGAAGACCCCTCCCTGAGTTCTGGGGCAGACATCTGGCCTCAAGCCTCAGCTCAGCAGGCACTTCCTGGGGCAGCCCCCAGGGGTTCAAACTCCCTGTGTCACCTGCAGGGCCCCACTGGGGGAATGCACGTAGGGAAGGAGGGCAGGCAGCTTCCCTGACTCGCGGTCCACGAGCACTCCCAAGTTCTGTCTTTTCTCTGATGCACTAACTGCTCCACCTCTCTTGGGTGACACCTGCCAGCTGAGGGGCTGTCCCAAGCTTTCAGGGCTCAGGTTGGAGTGACAGCATTCAATCTTTGACATGGCTTTCTCAGCCCTGAGTGCAGCTGCAGTCTGGGGTGGGTAGCGTGGGGGATCACCACTGTGTATTTCTTCTTAAAGCATGCGGTGGATTAGAAGCCAGGTGGAGAGCGGGCTCTGGGGTGGCTCCTTCCACGACCAGTGCTGCTCCGGCCATTCCGGCCATTCTCGTCTTGGGTGCCCTGGAGGACACAATTGGGTCCTGCAAACCCTCAGGCTCTTGTTTACATCCTGCTTCTGCCAGTTTGCCTGGGGCAGTCTTTACCCAATTCTGTACCCTTTTCTGTCTCTCCACTCCCAACTTGGTCGCCTCCCCTCTGCTGGTACAGTCTCCCTATCTCTGACATCACCTGGGCCTGCCCAGCCCCACCCTTAATTGTACTTTTGATGCCGGCCTGTCTGCTTTGTCCATCTTTAGTCTTGGCTTCCCAGTCTGTAAACCACCCTTGGGGCCAGCATGGTGCCAGGCTGGCTCTGGAGCCCAGAACCCTTTATTTACTGACCCCTCCCTGTGCTGAGGGCCCCACGGGTGCCCCCTCATCTGTCCCTGGCTAAGGCGGAGCCCAGGCTGGAGGAGATGCCGAGAGGACCCTAGAAGGGTGCCAGCCTCGTCCTCAGTTATCAGATGTCTTCCCAGCCGCCTCACCCCCAAGTAAACCCTTGCCCAGCTCCCACCTAGCACGAGGAGGAAGTGGGTCGTCAGCCCCTGGAGCCCCCCTCTCCCTACCCGTCCAGGCCTCACCCTCTTCACAGGAGGCGACAGCTGCTGCACAGCGCCCCTGGCATCTCGGGCCCCCGAATGCTCTGCCAGCACCCCCACAGGGGGAGGAGGGCCCGGCTCCTGCCCCTAGAAAAGACGACAAAGCACCAGAAGCCAGCTCAGCACGATTAAAACTGTTTAATGCCAGGAAGAAGTCTTCAGTCACTTTCTTCCCACAAGCGAGTGTGGACAAGCTGCTGCCCCTCAGCAGCGGCTTCCCGGTGAGGACAGTGAGGACGCGTCCCTCCTCACCTAATACCGTGCGGCCGAAGGGCTGGGGAGGTAACAGGCCAGTTCCTGGAGACTCCGGCTGGCCAGGGCCAAGAGCAGCAGGGCAGCGCTGGGGGGCCGTAGGGGGGCAACTCCCTGGACCCCTGGCAGGGGTGGGGAACCTGTGGCCTTCTAGGTCCTTTAAGTACAGCCTTTTAACTGAATCCAAATTTTACAGAACAAATCATTTTATTAAAAGGGGTGCAACAGAGAAAGATGAAGCTTTTCTTGCCTCCTTTGGTGCTTAAGAACGAACAATCTTGAAATCAGAAGGCTGTGGGTTCCCCACCCCTGCCAGGCCTGGGGGAACACGGACATGAGGCACTTGGGCGCCACTGCGCCCGCGGCCACCCACCGGCCAGCGAGGGCCTGGTGAGTGCGTCGGCTCCCCAGGTGAGGCAGAGTGAGGGGCTCAGGCCACCACGCAGGCTCCAGTTTCTTATTGCTCAGCCTGGCGGGGTCGTTCTAAGGACATCTAAGTCACATGCCCTCCTCTGCGCAGCCAGGGAGGAGGAAGGCAGGAAAGGAAGGGGGTTCCCTCAACCCCTGCTGTCTGGACACTGGGCTGAGCCTCGGGCTTCCTCTCTCCCTCCCCAAACCGCTCGTGAGGACCCACCACCCACCTGAGGGCGGGGGAGGGGCACACCAGAAAGCTCCAGTACAGCGAGGGGGACATATTCCAGGACAGGCTCAGCCAGGACACAACTCTGGGGCCCCAGGAGGGGCGTGCTCCCCAGGACCCCGCATCTAATGGCTCCTGGGTGGAGCTGCCCCCAGGCTGGAATATGGGGAAGGGGAGACAAAAATCACAGCTTTTGAACAAGTGGCTGGGAAGTTGCTGGAAAAATCAGTCAAGTATGAAAGGTGTCACTTTACAGAACAAAAACTAGCTTATATATTTTTCTGGAAGACCTTCTCTCACTCCTCCCCGCAAGTCTCCAGAAAGACAAAGGTGGCTGGGCCTTGCTTCTGTGACTGCCAGGCTGGGGTGGAGCATTGGGGCAGGTGGGGTACGGGAGGAAAGAGCAGGGGCGGGCACAGGGGGCCCGGGAGGGGGAAGGCACAAGAACCCACTTCACCGAGAGCCGGGTGAGGGAGGAAACCACTGCCCCTGAAGTAACCCTCAGCTTGGAAACAGACGGAGGCTGCTGGGTGTTCCTGTCCGCACAGCCCTGGCCTGGCAGCTGCCAGAAGGGGCGAGCTAGTTCCCTTGTGGGCACAGTCACTGCACGCGCCGTCCAGCCAAAGCCAGAGCAGAGGGAAGGTCGGGAGGGGACAGAGGCTGTGTGTGGGGGGCTGTCAGACAGAGCAGGAGGCAAGAAAGAACGTGCCTCTAACGTTATATATTAAAAATATCCATAGTTCTTGTGCACAAAATTCCATCATTCACATCTGAGTATCACCCCTGCCTCCCCCGCCGGGCCCAGGAACAGCCTTAAAAGAAAGATGGCGGTTTTCCTTTTCAAGAGCTGAGGAAATATCCGCTCAGTCTTTATGGACCTTGAGAAATGGTGAGCCTTCCCCTCCCCCCAATCTCTGCCTCCCAGGCCTCTGCTTGCTGGGCGGTGTGGAGATGGCGGGTGGCCGGGGCGAGGCCAGTCACTCGGTCACTCGGTCACTCAGTCACTCGTGCCTCCGCTTGGAGGGCGGGATCAGGTGTGGGGGCAGGTCGGCGGGCAGCTCGTGGCCCTCCAGCTTGACCTTGATGAGGTGGTTGGCCAGGGCGAACTCCTCGTCGTCCAGCAGCCCGTCCTTGTCCACGTCGGCCAGCTTCCAGATCTTCCCCAGCACCGTGTTGGGCAGCTTGGACTTCACCATCTCCTTCTTGGCATTGGCGCCCGTGATCTTGCCATTGACGGGGGACAGCGTGTAGAAGATCTCATCGTAGGTGGGCTTGTCCTTGCCCACCACCCACTCGACATCGTCGATGCCCTCGCCGGCCCCCTCACCGTAGCCATGCCCAAAGGGCCCGTTCATGGTGCCCTCGAAGGCGCCGCCCTTCACAGCCTGGGAGGGCATCAGGGACTCCTCCTGGCGCACCATCACCATCAGCCGGGCAATGTCGTTGGCCAGCATGTCGTCCACTGTGTCCAGCAGCTTGGGCTTCAAGGCCTGGAACTTGCTGAAGTCCTGGGTCTGCAGGAGTTCCTGTGGGTGGGAGGAGGAAGACGAGCGCTGGGAAGGACGGCCCCTCCCGGGCTCCAGGCCCAGCGGCTCAAGTGGGGCCTCTCAAGTGGAAAGAGCTGCTCTCCCACTCTCCAGCTTGGGCAACTTAGGTAACCCGGCTGGGCCGTGGCTCCCTAACCTGTAAACAGGGGGTATCAACAGCACTTTCCTTGCAGCGCTGTGGCGAGGACTACTTCACAGGATGCCCCAGAGTGCCTTGCACAGCCCAGCCCTCTCCCCCCACGCAAGGTGAGTCACCACATTCCCCTGCTCGGTGTCACTGCCTGGGTCAACCCTGATTCGGGTGGGGTGCTGGTGATTAACCCAGCTGCTTCCGTTTTGGAAGGCCCTCCCCTGTGGAGCTGGGATTCCCTCCAGAACGAGTGCCCTGGGCCCTGCTGGCCCCGGGGGCGCTCAGGACAGCCGTACCTGCATCTTGCGGAGGCTCGGGAAGTCCCCAGGGGAGATCTGATGTTCCCGTTCGATCTTCTGGTAGATCTCTCCCAGGTTGTTCACCAGCTCTTTCTTCTTGCTCTCCTTACCAAAGACATTGGGCATCTCCTTTTTGAGGGAGCTGATGATGTAGGCATGGACCTAAGGGGACCGGAGGGCAGACGTCAGGTGCTTCCTTGGCTTATGCCCGGTGGCCCCAGGGAGCCTCCGGGGACACTGCTGCTGCCAGCTGCTCGGGAACAGGGAAGTGGGAGCAATGGCGTCAAGCTCCAGGCTGCTGCTGTCCCACAGGCCCCAAGGGCCCAGGAGCAGACACAGTGTGGCGAGGGCACCGCCACCCACTGCCACGGGCAGAGGGAAGGAGAGGAGAGGAAAACCCACTTGAAACGGACAGACAACAGCCCCGCACGAGACATCGTGAGGGTCCAGGAAGAGGAAAACCGCGTCTGTGAACTAAGAGAAGGCTGTTGAGTGCCACAAGGCCCAAGGGGTGGGGTGACTTCAACCTTGTCCCTGAGCAAGGTGGGCAGGTGGGAGGCCTTACCCAGGGTGCTTGGCTACTACGAGGAAGAGCCAGGACAGCATCCCCGGGGGCCAAGGTGGCCCGCAGCCTCCGTTCTTTCTGTTTGTCTGTGCCCTCCCCACAGTTGCCCCTCCCACGCGTGTTTCCTGCAGAGCTGAGGCTGCACGTGCCAGTCCTGCAGCGCGCTCGCGGAGAGCTCACACAACGCCAGCGGGCCTGAGCTACACCCCACTCTATCATCATGACGGCTTCGGGATGACTAAGGATTAGAAAAATCTCACGAAGGTTTTTCCCAGCAGTTTTGAGCTCTATGTGAGCTCCAGTACCTTGCTCAGACAGAGTTAAGGGTGGCACACCCTTCACTTCCCCGCAGCGGCGGGAACACTGGCACCCCTCCAGAGCAGCCCAGCCTCAGATCCTTCGGCCCTGCCAAGCGGCGTCCAGCCACGAAGGGCTGCGGCTGGCTCCAGCCCACCGCTGCCCTCCGCTCAGCACGAGCCCCGCCTGTCCAGCCCGGGCGGCCTGGCCAGGAACTGCCTCAGGCAGGCGGCCCCCCTAACCCCCATCCAGGATCTCCCGGAGATGCTGCAACAGGCAGGTCACGGAAAGCCATGGCCGCTACTCTGCCCTGCAGGGGCCAGTGAGAGTCGGTGCAGAGAGCGCCACTCACTCCAGGAATAGGAAGCCATCGAGACATGGCAGGGTTTCCAGGCGAGGGGACTCAGTATGCCTGTGGCAGGCAGTCACACACCACCTCTCCAGGCCACCAGGCAGGGGCCCACACCTGCCCTTTGTCCCGCCATCCTTGAGAGAGGCTGGGTGAGGCTCAGCCAGGGCCACAACCTTGCTCAGGACATCCTTGGTCCTTTGAGGCTGGGGTTCAGTCACCAGGGTTTTCTCATGGGTTCCTTTCTCAGAACCGGCTCCACTCATAGGGAAGCTCTAGAAGTCAGATATGGTTTTTTTTTTGTTTGTTTTTTTTTTTGAGACAGAGTCTCACTCTGTTGCCCAGGCTAGAGTGCTGTGGTGTCAGCCTAGCTCACAGCAACCTCAAACTCCTGGGTTTAAGCAATCCTCCTGCCTCACCCTGGGACTACAGGCCTGCGCCACCACGCTGGGCTAATTTTTTCTATTTTTAATAGAGAGGGGGGGTCTCTTTCTCCCTCAGGCTGGTCTCGAACTCCTGACCTCAAGGGATCCTCCCACCTTGGCCTCCCAGAGTGCTAGGATTACAGGCGTGAGCCACCGCTAGAAGTCAGATATCTTGAAAAACATGCAGCCCTGAACCCTCCAGAGCAGGCTCCGACCTGCTCCCATGCGCAGATCCCCAGGGGCTCAAGTCACAAGCAGATTCTGGCTCAGCAGGGCGAGGTGGCTCAGACCTGCACTGTGGGACCAACAGGCTGCGAAACTGCCGGCCACAGGCACTTTGGATCACAAGGTGGAGCCAGTGCAGTGGCACAGGACAAATGGTCAGCTCTAGTGCCTTGGGCCAGGCAGCACCCGAATGCCACTGGACGCTCTGGCCTCGAGACAGTGGGTGTAAGGGCCACTGGCTCAGCCACTGATGAGGCTCCACACCTCTGACCCACCCAGCGCAGGCGGGGGCATGGGCTCCCTGGAACGCGCCCTTCCTCAGTCCTCAGTCACACTCGGAGCCTGGAGGACTGTGTCCTTGGCCACAGGCCGTCACTGAGGCTCAGCACCCACACAGTGTCTGCCCGGGTCCTTCCCTGCAGGGGTGAGCACCGGCTCTGCGGCTTCTCACTGGAGAACCAGTGCTGGCAGGGCAGTTCCTGAGCCGAGCTCTGACCCAGCCTGGCAGGGGAGCTGCGGCCAGACCTGATCCCAGTGTGAGAGTCTGAAAGCACAGCTGCACGCCCTGCCAAAATGCCAGTGTTTGGACTTGGTCATTTCCGGCTGTTTAGTGCACGTTAGATACTCCCGTCCAAAGGGCCAACCCCAGCCACAGTTGGGACTGTCCCTCACAATGATATATCTGGGCTGGCTCATGATGTGGTGCTATCCCAAGTCAGATGCCCTAAGGGGACATGTTCTGTCCCTCTGTGTTTGGAGAGTCCACTGGCGGCATGAACCTTCATTTCCTAGCACCAGCACCCGGGGCTCTCACTCGAGTACGTGGCCAGCCACTGAGATTCCAAACTCTTGAACAATTTAGATGCTGGCGGCAGGTACCAGGGGCCCTGTGCTTCCTAAGGGGTGAGGATGGTTTACGAGGCCTGCGTGGACGGATGCCACCCCACCGTGGGCTGGGCTTCAGCACCCAGCATGCTCTCTGGGCTGCAGGCCGGCGCCCTTTCTCCTCACTAGCTGTTTCCTACCCAGCCTAAACATCCACTCCCGCCCGGGGCCTCCCAGCCCCTCTACCCCACCGGGACAGCTGCCCAGCTGTCAGCTCCTGCAGTGCCCTGTGCTCGCCCTGGACAACATAAACAACCAATGCTTATTTTTTGCGTATGCCCTGTTTTCCCCATGAAGGCTGGGGAGTGTTAGGCTGCGGGCTGTGTTCCTCCTCACTGTGTCCCCAGTGCCTAGCACTGTGCTGGGGACACTTCAGTGCTTAACAGCTCCAAGAGGGAAGCCCACGAGGTTCAGACCTATGTCCCCCCAAACACTCCATTTCTGGGGCTGCCTCCTTTGCATCAGTGGTGACTTCCTGTTTGCTGTTTCTATGTTGTCAGCATATTCAAATCCTTCCTTAAGTACTTGGGGTATAAACCACAAACGGAACAGGTTAAGAGGAGGCCAGGTGAGGGATCTCAGACGGGCAGGCTGCACTGCGGGTGTGCACGAGGACTGGTTTCTGCACACATGGAAACAGCACAGGGCAGGTTTGGCTGAGCAGCAGGCTGGGATGGGCCTTGGGCAATCCGGGGCCCGAGTGCCAGTCCCAGAGCCCCCGAGTCCCAACTGGCAATAGGCCGCTCCCCTCGTCCCAGGGTCTACCTTGGCCAGCCGCGCCCGCTTGATCAGGTCATTGAGCTTCCTGAGGGCGGCGTTTCGGGGCAGAGACTGGATGTCTTTGAAGAGGTCTTGCTCCTCGGCCTCAAAGAGCTTGCGGTTGTCGGGGATGAGGAGCGGGTGGGACCAGAAGGAGCCGATGTAGACCCTGACCACCTCGGGGGTGTTGATGATCTTCCCCAGGGACCACATGAGGGCCCCGTACACCCGCATCAACTGCTGCGTCTCAATCTGGTCGGCCTTGTTCAGCACCACGCGGATCTTGTCCTCATGGTTCTTGAGGGCCTTGATGACTTCCGAGAACTCATCAGAGATGTCCAGCTTGTGGGCGTCGAAGAGCAGGATGATGCGGTCCACCCTCTCGGCAAACCACTCCAGGACGGCCGCAAAGTCATAACCTGAGGGGGAGGAGAAGGGTGAGATCGAGGCACCGAGGGGCCCGGCTGCTCTGATGGCTCTTGCATTTCTAACTTGGCCTAGTATTTCTCAGTCTGAGGTCATTTTTTAAATTCTCACAATGTACTCGTCTGGAAGCCCAGCACCCTGAAGGCAGGCTCCTCAGGTCTCCCGTTTCTGTACCTGCCATGGTGGTGCCCACACAGCACCTGCATCAATAGATGCTAAAGCAAAGGAAGTTGCCAAGTCCAAGTTCACTAAGGTGGGTCAGACTAGGGCAAGAGTGAGGAGGAGACCCCAGCAACACGGCTCAGCACAGTATGGTGGGTAGAGCAGACAGGTGCCGCCACCTGCCAGCCGTGTGCCCTTGGACAGCAGTAACTGCAGCTGGTATTTGTGTAGTGCTTATGTCCCAGGCTCCCTATTTTGCAGGAATCTCATTTATTTTAACTCCTCCAGGGGTTGGCAAACTACGGCTCAGGGACCAAGTCTGGCCCACCACCTGTTTATGTAAATAAAGTTTTATTGAAACACAGCCAAGCTCATTTATATTGTCTATGGCTGCTTTTGTCTATAATAGCAGAGTTTAGTCGTTGTGACAGAAACCATGAGGTCTGCAAAGCTGAAAATATTAACTATCTGACCCTTACAGAAAAAGTCTGCTGACCTTTGCTCTACAGCAAGTGCAGGAAGTGCTACAAACCACTTCTCTTTTCTGGGTTTTAAACGCTTTTTGAAAATGAAGCAGGTGGGCTAGACAGACTCTAGCTCTAAACCTTAATCTATGCTGTTTCCCACCAACCCATTACGGCCCAATTAAGGCCCACCCATGAAAGGGAACTGTGTCCTCTGTGGCAGAGACTGCTACCCGGAATTCCTCCTTTAATAATGGAACTATCTCATTTCGGCTGGACTCATGGCCTCCTAGCTTAAGACTGCATTTCTCAGCCTCCCTTGCAGCAGAAATAAATGAGAAAAGGTACATGAGCCCTTTGTCGTTTTCTCAACTTCCTGAGGACTCGGATGCAGATGTGACAATAGGAGCTGGAGCAACCACTTTGGGTTCAGAGATGAAAGCTGCATGATAGGATGGCCTTGGACTTATTTTTCACATAAACTACTGGATATCAGATTTAAGCCAATGATTTTTGGGTCTCTGTAACAGCAGTCTAATTTGTACCCTATGTGACAACTACGGCTCTTCAAAACGTTTCCACTTCTTTCACTGCCTCCAGAAGAAGTGAAAATTCTGTCTTCACCTGTTAGGAATACCAAGAAGAGACAGGAAGATCCTGTGGCAACAGTGGCCTAGTGTCTGTGGGGAGCTTGAGTCCCAGCCCCTGAGGTGCCATGTGCCCTCTGACTGATTCTGAGCAAGCTTCTTTGTTCCCTGGCTCAGTCTATCCACAGGTACCAGGCCACCCTAAATATAGATCAGCCCTCTTAAAAACCACTAGGTACTTCCCAGAGAGCAGTCAAGCTCCCGAAAAAAGCCAGAGGAGCCAGAGAACAGTCTGGGACATGGCCCAGCTGTTGGCCAAAACCAAGCTCCTCACCTCCACGGCCTGCTCCTGGCATCCCCTATGGAACACACTTACCGCCCTCTGACCAAGCTGGGGATTTAGATATGTATTCTCTAGATTGCAGGGGACAGGAAGCGCAAAAAAAAAAAAAAGGGACAACGTGTCAAGGAAAGGCAGCAGCCAGGTGCAGAGCAACCTGCAGTGACAGGAGGGCAGCCCCCAGTGTCCCCCTGGTGAGGAACCTGCTGATTAGCCACCCTGAGCTGGGGAGGCAGCACAGTGGCACAGGCTGCCCCCGCCTGGGAAGCCCTCCCGGGCTGAAGGCAAGTCCACGGCCCGAGAGGCGGCCTCCACCTGCAGGCGCTGTGAGGCTTGCGAGGAGTAAGCTCTGCTTGGTTAGACAAACGTCCCCGCTGCCAGGCCCCCAGGTTCCAGTGTGCCTCAGAGTCACCTGTGAGCCTAAAGCCACAGGGTGCTGAGCCTCTCCTCACACGTGGGACATGCAGAAAGAATGTGGGCTTTTAGGCTGGTGGCTCACGCCTGTAATCCTAGCTCTCTGGGAGGCCGAGGCGAGTGGATCGTTTGAGCTCAGGAGTTCGAGACCAGCCTGAGCAAGAGTGAGACCCTGTCTCTACTAAAAATAGAAAGAAATTAGCTGGACAACTAAAAATATATATAGAAAAAATTAGCCGGGCATGGTGGCGCATGCCTGTAGTCCCAGCTACTCGGGAGGCTGAGGCAGTAGGATCGCTCAAGCCCAGGAGTTTGAGGTTGCTGTGAGCTAGGCTGACACCACGGCACTCTAGCCCGGGCGACACAGTGAGACTCTGTCTCAAAAAAAAAAAAAAGCAAGCTTTTAAGTAAGATGGCTCTGCACTCAACTCCCAGCTCCAGCCACTGGCTCTGGGACCTCAAGTTCTTTTCCTAATTTCTCAGTACTTTCTCCACCTGTAAAACTCAAACAGCAACCCCTCCTCTTAGCATTACGGGGAGGACGACTGAGGTAACGCACCGGATGCCCCGCAGACCTGCTGAGGGAACACGGGCCGAGCGGCCTGGGACCTCACCACGCTCGGCTCTGAGGCCAGAGACCAGCTTTTGTCCTGAAGGAAAATCACCAAAATGCAAGGAGAATCCCAAATCCACTGCTTCGGTCAACACAGCGTGGGCAGCCTCTCCAGAGCAGTGATTTCCAACGGTTTTCCTGCCCCAGCGCACCGGGGACACGGGGCACTCTGCTCAGAACCCAAACAGCCCCTCGAGGGTGGAGGCTCTTCACAGGATGGTGCTGGGGCCCTTCGGGCTGGGCACGGAAGCCCCGTCAGCCTCCCAGAGGCTCGTGGGGACGGCCCAGATCCCACGTCCCCAGAAGGTGTGGGAGGGCATCGAGCATGCGCCAGCTGCTAGCCAGGACCACGGGCTGCTGGTTCCAAAGTACAAGGCCTCTGAGGCGCCCTGACTCCCAGAACCACAGGAAGGGACGCCCAGAGAGTGAAAGATCAGCAGAAAACCAGAGAGAGGGGAAGGCCCAGGGGCAGCAGGCGGGAAGCAGGGGCAAGGAGAGGTCGCCTGCTGCCCTGGCGCCACCAGGGGCACCCAGCTGAGCCTGCAGGGCCTGCCTGGGGCCCATGGCTGCCACGGCCACGGGCCAGCTCTGAGAACACAGGTCAGCACTGAAAAATCGATGGCGCAAGGACTGAACAGCGTCTCCTTGCTCAGCAAAAGGGGCCCCATTTCCCCCCTCATTTTGTCCTCAGACCGGCCAGAGCTGAAACTAGAATTCACACAGCTGGGGAGGCAGTGATGCCAAAACCCAGTTCTTGGGAACAGGCCGTGTTGGCTTTGGCCTAGGAGTCAGGACAGCGCCTGGGGAGCTGAGGTCACCCTCCAGACTCCACCCAGTGTGGCCTCACTCCCTCCTCCCACTGGATGGAGGGGGACCCAGGGGAAAGGGAGAGAAAGGAGGAAGAACAGTCAAACTGTCTGCCAGTCCTCGGGTCCATGAGCCCCAGCCAGAGCCGCCCCCCGCCCAACCCTGCCTCCAAATCCAGTCACTGGCCGGCCTCAAGATCAAGTCAACAGAGCTAAGTCCCTTTTTTGCAGGTGAATGAAATTTCCTGTTTATTACAGAGAACACTCATACTTTTGCTGAGAAGAAAACACAGTGACTGGCCAAGCATACCCATAGTTGACAAAAAGGGGCACAGTATTCAGGCCTGTCCCATGTCATTGCAGGTGTGAGACCATGTGGCTGCAAACCACCAACCAGCCCCTCGCTGCCCTTGGATGCGCCTCACTCCCCCAGTTTCAAGAGGCGCCAAGGGCTAACCACACAGCGGCAGCACCGAGCCGCCCTTGGGCTTGGAGCTCAGCGCAGGTCACAAGCACAGAACAGGGCTGCCCAGCACCCCCAGCACTGCCCAAGGCCATGAGCCTTTTTTGGGACACACTGGAGGTAGAAACAGGAGTCAGACACCACCTCATGCGACAGCAATTATTACTTATTCCGCAGCAGAAGCAGGAAGCTGCGTGTGCTCAGTAAGAAAGGGGGACGTCCCCACCAAGGCAGGGGTGGGAGTGATAAAGCTGACACCTGTAGCTCCACTAAGGACACAGAAAATATGGCCCAGGGCGGTGGGCTGGAAAGAAAAGGCCACCTGCAGAGTGAGTAACTTCAGTGAGTAAAGCCAGACCCACCAGGGACCACCTGAGCTGCAGGACAAGCTGGGACTCTGGAGGCAACAGCTAAGTGAAATGAGCCCCTCACAAAAGGCCGAGAGCCCACTGTAGGGTTCCGTGTACAGGAGGAAGCCAGACGAGTCAAGTGCACAGAGGCGGAAAGTAGGATGGTGCGGCCAGGGTGAGGGAGGGGGAACTAGCGTTTAATGGGGGCAGAGTTTCAGTTTGGGAAGATGAAAAAAGTTCCGGAGCTGGATGGTGGTGACGGCCGCACAACAACGTGAATGTACTCAGTGCCACTGAACTGTGCACTTAAAAGTGGTTGAAACGGATATAGAGGTCTCTGATTTATGGAAAAAAAAGAAAAGAAAAAGGTAGAATTTTATTTTATTTATTTATTTTTTTTGAGACAGAGTCTCACTCTGTTGCCTGGACTAGAGTGCCGTGGCATCAGCCTGGCTCACAGCAACCTCAAACTCCTGGGCTCAAGTGATCCTCCTGCCTCAGCCTCCCGAGTAGCTGGGACTATAGGTGCGTGACACGCCCAGCTTATTTTTGCTATTTTTAGTAGAGACGGGGTCTCGCTCTTGTTCAAGCTGGTCTTGAACTCCTAACCTCAAGCTATCCTCCTGCCTTGGCCTCTCAGAGTGCTAGGATTATAGGCATGAGCCACCGTGCCCGGACAGAAAAGTAGAATTTTAAAAAAAGGAAACAAAATGGCTAAAATGGCAAATCTTCTATGTTAGGTATATTTTACCACAATTAAAAGAAAGAAAGAAAAAAGTCCTGGGAGCGGGGCAAGAGGGGAGAAAGAAGAGAGTCATTCTGGGCAATCAGGCTGAGCCATCTCGGCTGCCTGACACCTTGGGCAGTGTGTGCACGGGCACCCTGGGCAGGAGGCAGAGTGCCACCTCCCACAGTGGCTCCGTTCCCTCCTCCAGGCCCCTCCTGCTCAGGAGGCATCTGAACCTCCCCAGAGGCTGGCTGGCCTGTTCACAGGGGGCCACCTTCCTGCCTTCCGCCACCCAGGAGAGGTAGAGGAGGGAGCTGTTTTGATGCCTCCGAGCCCTACCCTAGCACCCTCCAAAATGCAGGTAGTTCCAGTAGCTGGGGGAAAATCGGCTTCGTACATTCCAAAAGTTTCTAAAACACAAAACAATAGAGGGTTTGTCTCCAATCGACTTATATTTCCTGCCATTCAAGCTGCGTGGGCTTCGGTATTTCTCGCCGGTCTCCCCATCACACAGGTTTCCAACCCGGGCCAGGCCCAGGAGAAAGCAGCACGGGAGAGCGAGACAGCGATTCAGGAACCGAGAAGAACCTATACTGGGAGGATTTGTTCCTGAGCTTCCTCCACTGAAGCTCTTAAGGGAAGGGCCTTTCCAGGGTAGCACAGAGGTGAAAAGTCAGGGTCCTCCCCACCCTAGGTACTTACCCAAGGAAATGACAACACATACCCAAAGTGCTGAGCACAAACGTTTATAGCAGCTAATTTAAAACTGCCCCGAGCTGGAAACAACCTCAATGCCCTTCAACAGGTGAACATTCCTGCGCCAGGACACGGCCCACCATCAGAAAGGGGCGAACCACTGATACTCTCAAACACGTGGATGCATCGCAAAAGCAGAAAGCTCCAGTGACAGAAGCGACAGAAGACAGACACTAAGGCTTCATGCTGTATGATTCTATCTATGTGACTGCGCTGCCTGGGACCAGAGGTGACTACATGGGGCACGGGGAACTTTTGGGTGACAGGAGTACTCTCTATCTTGGCTGTGGGGGTGGCCCCGGCTGCCTCCCCGAGCAGCACACCCACCGCCAAGGGTGGGTTCTACTGTACCTGGCAGACCTCGACAGGCCGGGCCTGAAGTGGGCCAAAGAAGAGGAGGAAGGACGAACGGACGCTGGAGTCGGGCCCACATTTCCATCCCGAGCCTCCTACAAACCAGCTGTGTGACCCCGGAGGCCATTTGCCTCTGGAGCTTCAGTCCCCAGCCTCCCCACCTGTGGCTGGAAGACAGTCGGCCTCCCCCTCGGAGAGCTGCCGGGAGGCTCGGCTGAGCCTGGCACTCTGTGAGCACGTTGTAAATGTTTGCTCTTATTTACTCGCAGGATCTGTATTTTGGGCTGAAGAAGCTCAGATTCTGCTGGGTGTGTGGGCAAGGATCACTTCACACGCATGACGCATGCCTCGTCCTCCAAATATAAACGGCATGTGTGCCGGCGCCCTGGCCAGCTGCTCCCCCGCCCGCGCGGCTCGCAGCCTGGGAACAGGTGCCGCAGGCACAGCCTGGTACGTCCCCTCTGCCGCGCTGTGGCCAACAGCCTCCTGGCACTCCGGCCTGCTGGACTAGGGGAGGGAACAGTGGTGCAGGGGCTGAGCTGAAGGCCTGGGAGGCTGCACGGAGGCTGGAAGCTGCAGAGCCCCAAGGCGGCCCTGGAGTCTGAAGGGAAAACCTGGCAGACTCAGTGCTGCCCTGAGGATCCTCCTCCAGGTTACACAGAAAAAGGTCTCCTTCATCAACGCCTGGGGCACGCTGGATTTTTCAGTCTCTTTATTATTAATCAGCTGACATCTGTTGAACACTTAACTGTGTACCAGGCACTAGAGCAAGAGCCTAACACAAGTAAGCGTCTGTACTCAGCAACAGCCCTAGAGGCTGGTATTGTTATGCCTACTATACTGACGCGGCTCCCGGGGGTCATGGCAACTCCCCGGGGCCACTCAGCTCCTAAAGTATTGACGTGGGACTTGAACCTTCTGTTACATGTGTGCTGTGGATGCTGTGAATCCAAGAGGGACACAGCACTTGGCCTTGCCCAGGGCCTCTGGACAACCCTTTGGGACACCGTAATGTCTGCAGAACGCCCTGGTGAACACCAACCTAGAGGGCTGTCTACAGAGCAGCTCCACCTCTGGGTCACAGGGTTCCAGGCCACACAGATGGGAGTCTGGGCCGGGGAGGCCCTGTCGACTATTGAGGATGAGGACGGCTCCCAGGCCTGGATAGAGTTAGCAGGAGGACAAATGAGAACCCAGGGAACCAGCCACCCTGGGCCAGGGCTCCAAGTGCCACTCCCTGGGTGGCCTGGGGGTCATTTCTGGCTGGAGGCAGGAAACAGGGAAAAGGAAGACGATACCAGCAATGTCGCTCAAGGCCCAGACCTCAGGTCCATTTGTGGACTTGGAGTCTGACCTTGGGCTGGAAGAGAAGCAGAGCATGGCCTCCGCACGTTTCAGGACAGCTCTGAACCTCCACAGTAACGACCCGCCAGGCTCAAAGGTCTGTCTAATCCAAGCTCTCGGGACTCCACAGCAAGGCGCCCTCTCTCAGCTGCACTGCGGTATGTGCATGCACAGCCCCTGCCCGGGTTCGAATCCTAGCCCCAACATTTGCTAGCCTGTGTGTCATCTTAGGCTAATTACTCAACTTTCCTAAGCCTGTTTCCTCCTCTGAAATGCAGCAGCTTCCGCACAGATGCAGCTGCTGTGACACCGCAATGGAGCCCGTTGACGGGGCCAGCAAAAGTCAGGCACAAAGCCGGCCAGGTCTCCCATCTCCTAGTCTAAGTTGAAACAACACTCCCAGATGATACAACTTTTGTGAGGGAAACTGAGGCACAAAAGTTCCAGCTTAGCTGTGGGAAGAGCCTGCTCCCGGCTCCGCTGCACTGTGACTGTGCGGGGGTCGGCAGGCCCGCCACACCCCAGCTGCCCTTTGGAACGCCCTTTATCAGTCACACGGGCAGCACTCACGAATGAACGCTGTACCCACAGGCCACCTTTCTCTGCTGACACAGGAGAATGGTATCTTTAAAGTCACTCAGAAGATTGGCACAAGGGCCAGAGCAGGCCGAGACCCCAGCAGGGGCCCCTCCTCTTCAGAGTGCCTCAGGGTCCCTCACAGAGCCTGCGCATCCTGACTGCGCTGGGTGCCCCGCCTTATCTCTGCACACAGCATTTCCTGCACACGTTAGGGGACAAGGGGAAAAGAAGCCAGGAGGAGCCAGTCCAGTGAGGGTGGGAAATGGAAGTAAATGTCATTAGCAACGCTCGTGCACATGCAGTCTCCATGAGGACGTCTGTTCCCAGGGAACGAGGCTGGCAGGCCACGGGAAGGCGTGCCGCTTGCCGGCCCCACGTGCTGTGGCCCTATCTTTCTGAGGGAAACACCTGCTTTCCACGCCACGAGCAAAGGGAGCAGGAGGCGGCCAGCCCGGGGCCTGGAACGCACTGCCCTGCTGACTTCCTCTGCTGGACGGGGCGACTTGCCTGACTGATGGGCGGGACTCCAGGAAGGCTAAATCCACTCCTCCCAGTCACCTAGTGGTTCCCACCCTGGAGTCCACACCAGCACCTCCAAGAGGCACCCAGTGACGGTCTTCCTCCTGAGGACAAAATGCCGACACCAAACCCCAACTGGGTACCTTTTCTTTTCATTACACACAAATACATTTTTTTCCATTACATGTATATATTGTATAGTGGTAAAATACTGTTTTATTTTATTTTTTCCCTTTAATTGAGATGGGGTCTTGCTATGTCACTCGGGCTGATCTTGAACTCCTGGGCTCAAGCAATCCTCCCACCTCAGCCTCCCCAATAGCTGGGATTACAGGTGAATGCCACCATGCCCAGCAAGTAAGATACGTTTAAACTAAGACCCCCTAGGGCTATGGAGGGAAACAAACAGCCTAGTAAAATCGGTCTGACCTTGTACTATTACACAGCAAGAAACCCTCCTCCAATCGGAGCCATGTGCTTTTCTTTCGGCCATCCTCCCCTTCCTGTTCATGACGCAGTCGGGGAGGCCTTCTGTGGATTCAGGGGAGCCTGGCAGCTCAGGGACCCAGAGGGGCACACATTACTCCTGGAGGGGACAGGCAGGCCCCACAGGCAGAGTACCGACAGCTCACTCCTCCAATCTGTCGTTTGCACGGGCATCTTGAGGACCAGGACCACCCGTCACACTCGAGTCCTCCCCCAACCACTAGTCGAAACACGTCATGTCCGCTGGTCCTCTGACTGTGGAGCCTATGCCTCAAGCGCTGCTTTGGGGCCTGTCTCTCCTAACTAGGAAAGGAAGCAGAGGGACCGTCCAAGCGGGCAGGGGCCAGGGCACTCAACACATCCAGACATACAGTCTGAGTTGCTCAGCCTGCTAAGCTCTGAGGACACATGCCAAAAGGTCCAAGACAGTCCAGCGGGGGACCTTCCCAGCACTCGTGGAAAATAGCTCTGAGTTCCTTTTTGAGACAATAGGGGCCTCCAGAACCCTAAAGCCTTCCCTTTGCATACTAAACTCAGCTCTGAAGCTACACTGAGCAGTGGCACTCCGGCCAGATAAACCTCTTCTTGTGCGCTATTGTCCCTTGCCCCAGGATGTGTACACACCAGCCGCCCAGCGGGGCTGGCTTCTCTATCTCGTGGCCCCTGTCAGAGGAGTCCTCTCCACTACTGAAAGACACTTCAATAGAGCCTTAAACAATGTCCCTCCAGAATACCCTGGCCCTGGAGGCAGACCGAGAACACATTTCCTCTGTGCTTGTCTCTCCTCAAGAGTAACTTACTCAGACTCTCTGGCCTTGCTTCGGCAAATGACAAGTCTTTTGCTTATCAGGCATTTTCTTAAAACCAGGTTGGAACAATAATAGCAGTAAGAAAGAAAAAAACTGGCCCTCACTTTTTAAAAAACAGGTCCCCAAATCTCCTCCCTTGAACTCCTAGGAGCCTCACTATCACCAGGGGTGGGAGAACCTAAAAGCTTAATTGGCAGCTTTGCAACCAGATTAGAGAGACAGCAGTTTCAGTACACTCTGATGCAATCTCACATTGGCAGGGCCCACGAGCCTGGAAAGAAAGAGAAGCGAGGTTTCTCAGCACCAAGAACAGAGCCCCCACCCCCTCAGAGCCCCAGCAGAGAGACACACATGCACCCCAAATCCCAGGTCACAAGGCTCACTACCACTGGGCATTCTAGAAGAAAGGGACTCAGGAACATTTGCAAGTTAATGATAAACAAACCTGGTCACTGGTCCTCAACCTCTCCTTGAGTTTGATCTTATTCCATTTTCACACTGGCAGCTGTGGATGCCACTCCTGACCTGCCAGGTACCAGCCACCTGCCCTCAAGCTCCTCCCAGAAAGCATCCAGGTCCCAAAGCTCCCCACCCTTCTACAAAAATGGGCAGTGGCAGATAGATGACCCAGTTCAGGTTCATCCCAAATCAGATCTTCAAAAAAGCTCGGCGACATCCAGGCAGGGGTTTACACACCTGGAATGGGCCTGGCACCAATGCACAGCATGGAAACCTCACCCAGGGAGGCTGCTGACTATCAACAGCTAAGCGAATTTCCACTGGCCCCTAAACGTTTCAGCAAATTTCTGCTAACTTCTCCTTTTGGAGGGCTCCCTCACAGTCCTGCTGGACTCCACTAGGAATTCAGACAGCTTTGGGAGGCAAAGCTTTTAAACACAAGCTAAGGCAAGTGAGCCCCAGGGAGGCCGGGGTGCTGGCTGGACGACCTGGAGCACAGGTAGTAAGCCATTTCCTGTGCCCTCACCATGTGGCCTGAAGCCCTCTCTCCGGATCCTGTTGTTCCCAGCATGTCTCATAGGTTTGAAAGCATGACAGTCGCACAAAATTGGCTGTGGTCTCTCCTTGGTTGCTCTTGTCACCTGGGCATAGCGAGCAAGGCAGAAAGCAGCTCCTGTCCCCTCAGTGCTCGCAGCACTGCGGAGGTTAAGAGGCTGTTGTAAAATGGGTTCTCACTTGGACCTACTTTTTTCAAAAGCCTGGGGCTGGAAGAAATCTCAAGGGCAGATCTGAACCAGGTCACAGATATCAGATAGGAGTCTGACAACACCAGTGCCCGGGGCTGCAGTCAGGGCCTGTTTACCTCTGCTGATGCGCTGTTTCTCCCCGGACAGGATCCCAGGAGTGTCAATGATGCTGATGCTGTCCAGCACAGGGTTGGGCAGCTGGGCACACATGAACCTACACGAGAGCAAAAGCCAGAAGTGAGACATCAAGATGGAGTTATCACTGCTGCAGATACGACAACAGGGCTTTCTGGACTTTGTCTCCATCTCTGGCTTCCTCTACAGAAGGAAGGACTTCATAGGAGCTTTTCTGTCATCTCAGCTTCCAGGGGTGGGCAGCAAATTGGAGGTACTTTCCTAACCGGGCATGCAACCAGCAGGCGCGAACTGACCCACGCCAGCACTTCCCTTACAGCTGCTTTCCCCCCAGAATTCCAGAGTTCAGCTTTCAAGCTGCTGACTTCTTAGTGAAAACTGCGAGCCTAGGTCACCATGCAACTCAGAAGGGAAACAGGAGGGTGACACTCGGACCTTGGAACTCCAAGTTAATATTTTCAGCTGCTTGGCTAAACTTCCACACGCCAAAAAGAGCTGGTCTCTTCCTTTTGCTACAAGGGCCAGCCCTGCCCTTTCACCTAGCTGCCATGGGCGGCCAGTAAAAGCCAGGGGGCCACACAGGCTGGTGGACGGTGGAGGAAGTACAGACACATCACTCTCTGAAAGTCAAAGCAGGCTGAGGGAGAACAAGGCTGCGGAGAGCTGGTGACTCATGGGTGAGGGCTCAGCTATGCCCGCCTGAGTTCCACACTAAGCTTAGAACAGTCCAGAACAGCAAGGGGCTGTCTCAACTGACAGCAGGGATTCTTTACGGGACACAGAGAAAGCTCCTTTAAAAACTTCTCCGAAAAAGGTATGTGAGCAAAGAAAATACTGACTTATTGTCTGTAGATACAGACTCAAAGCCCTTCCAACAGAGGGGAGGAATCTGAGCTGATTAGATTCTCCTTTTGGTCACCTTCCCCCAAGTGACCGATGGCCCCCACAGGCCGGGGACAACTCGCCAGGGTGAGAGGTGCTGCCTGCAAGTGCGACAGAGCAAGAGCAGCTGACCCACAGGGTGAACAGACCTTGGACCTCACCCTCACTAGTGCCAGCAGCAGAGCTGCTAAGACGGGAGCCACTGGAGAAGATGACGACCTAGGAGGACTGGAAGTCCAACTGGCTATGGGAAGTAACATACCTAAAAATGAGCCTGGCCAGTGAGACAACATCTGTAGGGCCCAGAAACAAGTTGCTCTGCAAAGCCCAGGGAGTGTGGCAGACAACAAGAAAGGCAGCAGGCAGTAAAGATGCTCCAATCCCATCTTCTCACCAACAAGGAGGCAGATTTTACCTCATACTACGAGGGGGCAGTCCCAGTTATGCAAGGAGGAGTTTTCACAAGACGCTCTTAGGACACCAGGACACCCTGCCTGCGCCCTGCCCCGGTCTGCTCCATCTGATTTTATTCTTAGAGTAGCACTCAGGGGAAGAAGGCCGGAAACTCAAGTTCATGACTCAATGGGTCTCTTGAAGAGAGGCTGTATCAGCCAGAGAAAAGCCCCCTTTGTTGTGCTCTCCCCAGCCTGGTGGCACTCCCTGCACTATACACCCTGACACGGCTCCAGGCCTCAGCTCCGCTGATAAGGACGCCTCTGGCAGCGCCATCAGTGTCCAGAATGGACCCTCTGGAGATGAGGTAGTGGCAAGAAGGAAATAAAAGCATGCTGCTTTCAGATCCTGTGGCACCAATGTCATCAAAGTGCCTGTTTTGGACCAAGTGCTCCTAAACAGAACTGCTCTTTTTTCGGGTAGAAGCAACAGCGGGCAGTAACTGGCCACACAAAGGCCAGGCAGTGAGCACTCTGTAAACTTAAAGGGAGGCCTCAACAAGTCACCTGGGCCCTCAGCTTCCTCAATCAACAAGGTAGGGGTTGCTGAGATGCTAAGGTCCTCCCAGCTCTGAAACTCTGGGTTTCCAAATTCAGAGAACCAGTCATGTGCCCTGTTTCTCCTTTCAAAAACGGTCTGCCTTTACAATCAGAAGTGAACACCTGAGGATAGCAGAGGCAGGTACAGTGACCCTTCCTTATGGCTTCCCAGAGTTCTGCGTGGAAGCAGAGACCTAATGCTTGGACTTTCCAGCACAGCAGCCAAACTTTCCACAAGATCAAATGGCTCTCCCCAGCTTACGGTCTGAGCCAATCGCCTATCTATGGGCACAAAAATGTTAAAATACAGGAGGTCTGGGTAAATCAACACTATCTGGCTGATGCATAACCCTGACTCAAGCATAACAAAATCGCTCAAGGGCAAAGGATCCAGCCTCTCTCTTCAGGACCCTTAACCCAAAGGGTTGGTTGGTGCTTTCGTGGCCCTGACATACAAACACCAACAGCCATAAAACAAGAAGACAAGCTGACATGCCTGGAAGGGGCAAAAACACAACATTGAAGGTCAGCTCTGCGAATGGAGGTAGGCTTGGCACTGGCTCGCTGTGGGGCGAGCCGCCCTGCACGGCTGGACAGTGTCTGGAAAGGAATGTGGTCATGAAGGGCGGGGACCTGGGAGGCAGGATTCAGATTCCTTCCTAGGCTCTTCCCCTGACTGGAAAGGCATGTGGAGTCACTCCTTGAATGGGGGTGGTAGAGAGGGCAGGGTCTGTGAAGTCCTTTGGTATGTTCCCTGGGGGGTTGGGATGGGATGCCTTGAGTTCCTTTACAGAAAAGTGACTCCTTCTCCAAGAGGAGTCACTGTGCTTCACTCACGGCAAGAATCTTGGTGGATTCATGGGAAGGCAGGTCTTACTTATTTAACTGGGGAAACTGAGGCCCAAGTAGGTTAAGGAACATCTTATTGCGTCCACAGAGGGACCTGGGCTCCCAGTGCCACTACCTCATGCTGCTTCCTGAAGCCCCTCCAGGCAGCACCGACCCTATGAGAGCTGCCTTTGGAAGTGTTCAAACCCCATCAGTCCCCAGCCTCCAGGGCTGCCCCCAAATTAGCAGGCCACAGCAGAGCCTCCTTGTCATTCCTCCAAAAAACCACCATCCCAGGGGAGGTAGAGCAGAGACACCACACCAGCAAAGCGAATGGCTAACAGTTTGTGCTTTCCCGGGACACTCAAACAGAGCCTGAAGGCAGGGGAGTGAGGGGCTGATTTGAATGAATCGGTGTGTCCAGTGTGGGGAAGGAGGTGGAGACCTAGGAAGAGCAAACAGGAATGCCTCACTCTCCTACCACGGCCCTGTTCTGAGGGGAGTGGGGCTAGGATCTGCGGGGGGTTTGGGAGTTAAACTGATAACCTGGAAGATTCTGGGGCGACAGAAGCTGGAGGAGCCGGCAAGGCCCACTCCCGGACTCCCGGGTGGGTTTTCTGTGAAAAGAGGCAGGGCTCGTCCCAGGAAGTGGTCACTGAGGGTCTCACCAGGGCCTTGGAGACAAAGGACGGCGGGGGCCACGGCCGCGGGAGGGTCGGGACCGAGTACCCCAGCCGCGCCTCCCGCATCCTAAGGCAAGGGGTGGGTACCTGTTGAGGAAGGCGTTGCCGAAGGCGTTGAGCTTGCGGAAGGGGCGCCGCGGGTCGACGACAAGCGCGTTGCCCGGCACCACGCCCTCGGTGGGGCCGTGCATGACGGCGATGAAGGAGTCGGTGGTGGGCTCGGGCCCGATGCGCATCCCCGGGAAGTCCTGTTCGATCAGGTGCCGGATGAAGGTGGTTTTGCCCGTGCTGTACTGGCCCACGAGAAGCACCATGGGCTTGTTGTCGAAGTCAGCGTCCTCCAGCGCCGGCGAGTGGAACTCGTGGAAGCGGTAGTACTCTTCCAGCGGCAGCAGCTTCTGCGCGTACAGCTGCCGCAGCCCCTCGGCCACCGTCTGGAAGAGCTCCGGCTCCTTCTTGCGGCGGGCATCCTTGCTGACCCAGCTGAACATGCTGTTGGAGACAGGGCTGGCTGCTGCGGGGCAGACCGGCGGCTGAGAGATGGACGAGAGCACAGAGCCGAGGCGGGGCCTGGCCGGCCGGCTGGCTGACTAGGGCAGCAGGAGGCAGCAGCGGGGCAGGGGGCGGGGAGCGGCCCACACTGCGCAGGCGCACGGCACGGCCCGCGGAGGCGCCCTCAGCCAAGTGCAGCGCGCGCCCAGCCAAGCGCCCTTTATAGGATCGGCCCTGCAATCCGGCTGGCGCCGCCGCCGCTTGAGCAGCTGGGAATGGGGAGGGGAGGAAGGAGCCTCCAAGCCCCGCCCCTTAGCTGCGTGCCACGTCCTCCCCTCCTCCGCCTCCCATTGGCTGATTCCAAATATCGCGAGCCCCTGGTCGGGGTGCCGTGGCAACTGCACCTGTTTCGCCCCGCCCCTCAAGGGGCTGCTCGCGGAAGTGCTGCGGTTAGGAAGGCGAGGAGTGGGACCTCGCGCGGTGAGGTGTGGTGCTTAGGCGCCTTGCAGCACTTGTGAACCCCCGCACCTCGCAGGTTGGCTCCGCAAGAACCCAGTTAGGCACCTCAGCTCCTTGACTACGTGCCCCACCCGCAGTTGCCTCCGTGAACCGTCCTCCCACCGGCTCAGAATCCCCGGAAGCATCGGAGGCCCCAGGGTCGCGGCACCTCTTCTCCTTCGCGCTTCCCTGACACACATTCCTCTCGTCCCCTCGTCTTTTATCTGCTTTGCATAGGGAGAGACAGGAAAGAGGTAGCAGGAGAAGCTGAGGGAGTAGAGAATCCAAGGTGGGGTGGTGACCAGGAAAAGAAAAATGGGGAGGGAGAAGGAGCCGATGGGAAAAGTCTGACTGGCAGCAAAAGGCCTGACCTTTCCTCAGGCCGACGGGGCTGGGACTGGGAGAGGGACACAAGCGGTGGAGGACGTACGTGACATTTGACGTGTGGGGGTGAAGAGAAGGCTTCCCCAGAGAGGTTGCAACTGTGGCAGGGCGGGAGGTCATAAAGAGGAAGTTGAGGCTCTCTGGCCACTTGGGTTTGGAGGAAGTGAAATCGGAAATTCCCTATGTGGGGAGAAGGGAAATGTGGGGGCAACAATGAAATCTTGTGGGAACCTAGGGGGAAATTTAAAAACCCAAATACTTCCGCTTTCCCCTCAGGGTTACCACCAGTTACCATCTTTGACTCATGTCCCACTCCTTACCGGTTCCTGGCTGTTCCATTGGGCTCATGCCCCCGCCATCATCCCTGGCCACACATATACCCGCTTGGCTGTCCAGGCTGGTGAGAGTCTTCAGTAGGTGATGTCAGAGCTCTAGGGACTGTGATTGTTAGGTAACCAGTATCAGAACACTAAAGTGTGGGAGGGGGGCCCCCGGGGCTCTTGGAGAGATCTAAAATGAACCTGGGAACTCGAAGGCCTGTTCTCCAATTTTCTGGCTTTTGGGAGATGCGGAAGCCTAGAGAGCTGGGTGCCTCCAGCCGGGAAGAATGCAGTCTGGCAATCTAAGGGGACAGAGGTAGGAACTGGAGCTGAGTCAGGTGGGATCCGGAGAGAACAGGGTAGGAAGTTTGGTTACTCAGCCCTTGTAGGATCTGGCCTCTGTACCCTCTGAGGGAATAGATAAAGTTAGTTTGATTGCCTTCCCCTCTTCCTCCTCCCTAACCACTGGAAGCAGATATCAGCCCTGCCTGCAGTCTTAGGTCTCTGACTTACTGCTTTTATTTGGGATTTCATTAACATTCTTTTCGTCTATCACAGAATCACAGAAACCATCAAGACTTTTTTTTTTTTTTTTGGCATTCTCCATAAGAGGATATTGAGGCTGCTAGGCAGGGGTTGTCACCAGAGGCTGCGTGCCAATTGGTGACCAGGAGCCTCCGGGGGCCCAGTCCAGACTTCCTGGGTCAGCCTTAGAAGCCAAAGGATTTAGCTCCTAAACAGTGCTATGAGGGATCCACCCTGGAGATGCAATCTTTGGGTGGGTCTAGGAAAGAGCTGGGGGTGGGAGGGTGGGGGAAGGGATCCTGAATGAGGCGGTTGTTCCACCGTCTGAATGAGGCTGCACTGAGCCCCGCGGCACTCACACTGACCTGCCATGGTTTTCACATCTCCCCAGAGCCCTGTGAGCTGGGAAAACCCAGCGCCAGAAAACTGAAAACAACAAAATGTTCCTGGGTTATTTATAAATGAAACCGGGACCCTGTTGTTATGTATGGCCACTTGACTTCTCCACAGAGCTGGAAGGAATGGAAGAAGAGCTCTCTCTCACCCTACTGAGGCTCAAGTGGCCAGGAATTAGTTCCTCCAATTTCATGGAGTTGGCACCCAGGTCCTGGGCAGCTTCCTTATCTTGTCGTGCTCCTGATTGTGAAAATTTTCTTTGTGTTCCTTGAGTAGGATGGTTTCTGTTTGGTGGGAAAATTTTATAAAATGTGAATGAACCATTTCACTTTTGGTTTCTCTGCTGTTTCACTTTTGGCCTGTCTGCCTGGGTCCAGAGCAGACTGATGGCGACTTCAATTTCCCTTGTCTCAGAAACCATGTCCATCCCCCACTCCGAGTGTTTCCTTCTTCAGTTCACAGACACATTCATTCGATTCCTGGCAAATGCAGCCTTGGGGTGCCCCTGGGTCTCCTAGAGACTGCCCTCATCCAGCAGAAAGGGGTCTCCTGCAGCCTTGCCTCTCCTGGAAGCTCAGTCACATCATGGCCTAGTCTAGGGAAGTGTCTACAAGGTCCCCAAAGACAACTTTAAAAAAAAATAATAAAGAGGGAGTTTTTCTCCAAATATGGCAGAAGAATCAGGCTGGGAAAAGCCAAAAACACATAGGTTTCTCTCTGGGACGAGGAGTGGTTCATTCTTTCCACTGAGAAAGTTTGCATGTAAGCACAGATTTTTGTTCTTGCAGTCATGAGACTGCAACAGATCCATTTTACCAGAACAAGGTGAAAAACCGAGGAAATCTGTCTTTGCATGCCAGGATCTCCAGCCTGGCCAGAAAGGCATCCTTTCCACACCTCAAGGCCTCGCAGCAGGAGCCATGGCCTTGGGCTCAGCCTCTGGGGGGAGTTGCTGGGCTCCAGAGGCCTCTGTGGGCATCTGACAGCCAGGACACAGCCCACTTTGGAGGTGACAATGTCAGGATCTTAGCTGCTTTCAAATCCCACTGAGAAAAAGCCTGAGGCCCTGGGGTGTCCAGTGACTTGCTCGAGGTAGCCCAGGCTGAATGAGAAGCTGAGCCTTCGGAATTTCAATACCATGCTCTGTCCACGTGGTAACCTTCTGAAAGTGCGAGGTGAACAGGTGGAAAAGCATAGGGAAAGAGTTTCCAGAGCCTCTTTCCCAGGTGCAGGCTGGCGTGAACTCCCTGCCCTGAAGCTCACCAGCCCTCTCTAGCCCCTTTGCTGCCCCGCAGCCTGGGGGACAGGCTTGCACATTTACCACGCAATGTGCATGTGTAAACTACGTAGTGCTTGCAGAGCTGAGACTTAGAGGCCTGGGATGCTTTTAGTAAAAACTATAGTCAACTCTCAGGCTTCTAAATATGTGTCTTAGTCCCAGCAGCCTCTGGCTCCACCTTGCAGAGACTGTTGGGGCAGGAGCTGCAGCTGAACACAGCTTAGTGTTTACCTTAAACTCATTGGGGAGCCCAGGCACCGAGCTGGCCCTGCCTTGGGCCCCAGGCCTTTGCTTTAGAGAGATCGTGCACAGGAACCCCACAGGAAGTGGTTTATTATTTGCCACAAGAGCATTCTGTCTTCTACAGTGATGACATCAGAGGCTCCTTGCAGGTTGCTGGGGTCCCACTTAGCCTACACTAATGAAATGATGAGTGTAGCCCCTACGTCCCCCCGCCTCAGCAGCCTGAGAGTGCAAATGAGGTGCTCAGGTGTTGCTGCCTGAGTGACAATGGTCTTAGCCCCACTTGGGTGTGGGCCACAGGCCTGCTCAGGTTCCCTCCAGGCATTTCTAGGGGTCTCTGGGCTGTGTCTTGTGTGTGCACAAGAACAAGTCTGCCCATGTTCTTCTGCTCTGGCGGCCTCTCCCTGGCCACAGCCTCTCCCCCAAGTTCCTGTATGGCTGGGGGCTTCCCTGAGCCTTACCACAGGTGGCTCACAGGCTGGAGGCTGGAGGGTAGTTCTGTCCCCAACTGTGTGTCACACTCAGCCACCAGGGCACAGAGCCCAGCCCAGCCCAGCCCCATCCTCTCACACCCACACCTCAGGAGGGGTCAGACAGCACTCCCAAGGCCACCGTACAGTCCCCTCTGCTGACCTGACACCTCCTTCCTCCTTACCCCAAATCAAAGTCTCTGTGCAGGTTGCTTGGCATGGTCTGTGACGGTCCACAGAGCTGTCCCCAGCCCACTTGCTCTGCTGCCAGCTATTCTCTCTCTCCGCTCTTTTGGCCCAGCCATGACATTCCTCTGACCTGCATGTACACCTTAAATACAGAAAATGGTGAAAGGTCATCTGAGTGGGGACTGGAAGCCAGAGTCCCCACCGAGGCCTGTGTCTGTCCAAGCTCCATGCTTGCTCCCAGAAGTACCTGTTGGGCAGGAACACAGCAAGGCCCTTCCCAAAGCTGGGGTCAGGCCTCCTCCTCCTGCTCATCTGGCCTGGCCCTCTGCCCCTTGGTTCCATAATCTCCCCCAGAAACACCTCTCTTGCCCTTTGGTCACTGTGGTAGGCAGAATTTCTTGATATCCCCAAGATCCTCCCACCCTGGTGTACATACCCAGTGTAACCCTGGGTGTGTGAATCTGATGGACTTATTCCATGACAGGCTGTGTTAGGTGGCACAGTCTACACAGGGAGACCATCCGGGGGGCCCACCTGCTCTCATGTGCTCCTTGAAAGGAGAGAATTTTCTCCAGCTGGTCAGTTGCAGAAAAGGAAGTCAGAGATTCAAAACACAAGAAAGATTCAGGCCGGGCGCGGTGGCTCACGCCTGTAATCCTAGCACTCTGGGAGGCCGAGGCGGGCGTATCGCTCAAGGTCAGGAGTTCGAGACCAGCCTGAGCAAGAGCGAGACCCCGTCTCTACTAAAAATAGAAAAAAATTATATGGACAACTAAAAATATATATATAGAAAAATTAGCCGGGCATAGTGGCGCATGCCTGTAGTCCCAGCTACTCGGGAGGCTGAGACAGGAGGATCCCTTGAGCTCAAGAGTTTGAGGTTGCTGTGAGCTAGGCTGACGCCACGGCACTCACTCTAGCCTGGGCAACAAAGTGAGACTCTGTCTCAAAAAAAAAAAAAAAAAAAAGAAAGATTCAGTGTGTCATTGTTGGCTTGAAGATGGAGGAGACCATGTGGAAAGGAATGTGGGTGGCCTCTCAGGATCAAGAGGGCCCCCAGCAGACCTCCAGCAAGGAAATGGGGACCTCAGTCCTGCAGCTGCAAGGAACTGGATTCTGCCAACTGCAAAAAGGTTGGAAGCAGATTCCTCTGCAGCGCCTCCAGGTGAGCACCCAGCCTGGCTGGCACCGCGCTTTCAGCATCTGAGACGCCAGGCACGCTGTGCCCAGACTTCGACCCACAGAACTGGGAGCTTTTAAAGGGGGGGGTTGCTTTAAACCACGAGGTTTGTGGCACTTTGTTTTATGGCAATAGAAGACAACTATAGCAGTGGAGTTGTCTTTTTGTCAGTCCAGGAGGCCCTTGATAGGCCACACCTGGCAGCCATTAGACATGGGATGGAGAAGGAAATGGAAGGAAAGTAGAGTGACTATGAAGTACCAGTACCTGGGAAAGAAGATTTCAGAAGTGAATACCGTGTGAACTGGCTTGACACACATATACAGAGTGGTTCTCACCTGGGGGTGATTTTGGCAGTGTCTGTAGACATTCTTGGTAGCCACAACTTCGGGAACTACTGCTGGCATCTAGTGGGCGGAGGCCTGGGACGCGGCTAACCACCCTACAGTGCGCAGGGCAGCCCCACAGCGGAGTCACCCAGGGGTTCGAGTCCTGACTGTGATCTTTAGTAAGTCATCCAGGGTCTCTGAGACCGGCTGTAAAGCGGGAGATGGCAAAGGCCCCTCCCTCACAGGAGTCTTGAGTTAACGTGCACACGGCACGGGGAACAGCAGTCGGTTACTCGCGTGTCTACAGGGAATGTCTGCAGGGCTATGCTGCATCGTAGGAGCTGGGCCAACTTTCATTTACTTTTTTATATTGCCCCAATTCTTCATAATGAACTAATTTGACTTTTTTGATTGGAGGTAAAGGGGGAAAAAGATGAGGGACGTTCTACAAAACAGCTGATCTGAATTTTCAAAAAATACCAAGGTCTTGAAAAACAATGAAAGGCTGAGTATGGTTCCAGATTAAAGAAGACTGAAGAGACCCAACCAGCGGATTGGGATGGTCAGTGACATTTCAAAGTGGACTGCACCTCAGATAATAGCATTGCAGCACTGTCGCCAGCCCTGAGTTTGGTAACTGAATTGTGGTTGTGTAAGAGATGTCATTTTTCTTCGGAGATACATGTTGAAATATTTAAGGGTGAAGGGTTGTGGCTGACGTATCTTACTCTCCGATGGCTCAGAGTATGTGTGTGCGTGGGGAGGAGGGGCCCACATGTGAGACAGACAGAGGAAGCAAATATTATGGCAAAATGTGGACTATAGATCCAAGTAAAGGGTATGTGGCGTCGTTTGTACTTTTCTTGCAGCTTTTCTAAAGATTTCATAATTGTCAGAAAGAAAAACAAAAGGGCCTATCCTATGCCCTGGTGTCCCTCCGTCAGGCGGGTCCTACATTCACCGCCCGCCCGTGACCGCATTGCTCATGATAACCCCAAATTCGGGGGCGACCAAAGTCCACTTAGAGCAAAGTGGAAAAATAAATGGTATTACCCTCCCAGGACAGAGCACTGCACAGCAGTGACCAGGTGAGAACTAGCCCCAGCTCCAGCAGCCAGTCACAGCCGGGTGATTCCATTTATATGACAAGGACAACAGAGCCGGCTGAATGAACACGTGCTGCTTTGGGCTGTGTACAGGGCCAGGAAGCCGGGAATGGTGAGGAAGTGATTTCCATCAAGCTTGGGATTTGTGCTGACCTGGGGGGCGCGGGGCCTGGAAGGACACATCTGGGGGGCTCTGCGGGTTGTTACACAGGGACTCTTTATAGAATTATATGAATATACATTATACGTTTATGTTTTATACATACAGCAGTGGCAAGGGTCACACCAGGACCCCACTTTGGGGAAGGCGAGCGCTGAACACCTGGGACCCGGGCTGCACTCTCTGCCCAGGACAGCATCCAGGCCGGGCACAGCTCCCTCCCAGGTGGGCTAAAGGCCAGGCCACTGGGGGCTGTTTGGGAAGACTTGGCGGGGCGGGGTATGGGCCCTGTCCAGCTAGGGAGAGGTGTGCGTAGCACCGCCTAGCGGTGGGCACAGGGAGTAAGGCTTGTAGAAGAGCTTGTAGATAGCCCCTGCCTGTCCATCTGTACCCTAACCGCCCCTTTCCTGGGTCCCCTTTCAGCACCTTTGTCCCCCGGTATTCCTTCCTCCTCTAGTGCTCACGACCTATTCCTGGGCTTCACCGCAGCAAAAGCTGAACTCAAATTCACCTCTCTCAGGGAGCCTTTCCTGATCAAGGCCAGCCGGCCCTGACCACTGCTTCCCCCATCAGCCCTTTCTTTTTGGTCCGACAGGGTTAATGTGCAGGTGATCCATGTGCACATCCTCTGAGGATGCCGGGTCAGCTGCGGCAGTCGTTTCACATATGTGTGACATTGATGGTGGTGAGGAAGAGCACGGCTGGCATTTATTGAGGGCCTCCTGCTGGCCACGGTGCCCTGCCCACTCTGCAGGTGTCTGAAGCTCCCTCCCTAAACAACTTTATTCACACACGCAGTCAGTTCTGCAGTGTGCATTTATTAAGCACCTCCTCTATGCCAGTCTCTGAGGCTATAGGAAACAAAAAGTCAGTGGCCACCACTCCTGGGGGTTCACAGGCTGGTGGGGTAAATAGCCAGGTGTTAGTGATGGGGTGTGATGGGGGTGCCAACAGAGGCTGCAGAGCATCATGGGAGCCAGCGAGTGGGCAGGTGGGAAGCTGACTCCAGGGCACAGGCAGGTGTCTGGGAGGGAGTGGCCCTTAGGCAGGTCTCGAGGGGGCCCAAGAGGGGGTAGGGATGAGGCTCAGACTAGGGAAGATGTGCACAGGCCCAAGGCCTGCTGGGAAAAGGCCACAGGTCAGTGAAGGCCAAGGCCCCAAGTCAGAGGGAGCTGGGTCTGCCTTGCTAATGGTTGGGACCTGGTCTTCAAGAGCCATCTGAGACCTTTGTGGAACCACAGTGCTCTGTAGAGACAGATGGAGGAGGAGCCCCAGGGCAGGGGTGGCTGCTATCTGCCACCCCCTTCTACCCTAAGCCAGTGCTCTGCCGGGGGCCTAACTGCCCCGAGAGGGTCGCAGTCCAGTGTCCCACCACCCAGCCAGTGTGTCTTGAACACCTACCATGCTGGAGGGGGGCGGGGAGCCAGGCCAGGGAGGATGAGTAAGTCCTGGACTTTGCTCTCAAGGAGTCTGAGAGCAGCACGAGGATAAGATAAGCCCCCTCCACTCTGTGCGGAGTGAGATAAGGTGCTGGCAGGGGAAGCAGGTCCTGCAGAGCCCCGAGAGGGCCTGCAGCGACGCTTCTGCACTGGCCTTGGCAAGGGCAGATGGCAGTCCAGGTGTCAGGAGCAGCCAGGACAGTGTGAGTGAAACTGCCCGTGGGAAGGAAGGAGTGAGGGCCAGTATCTTAGGGACCAGAGTAGGGAGCCAGAAATTTGTCCTCAGAGGGAGAAGGTCCAACTTGCTTTGTGACTTTAGCAAATGCTCACCCTCTCTGAACCTGTGTCCTCATCTCCCAAACAGGTTCATGATGTTGCCTTGCAAGCCTGTCCCAAGGACTCCAGGTGACCCATGCAAGTGCCGAGCACACAGGAAGGCCTCAACGGCCAACTCCTGTTATTAAGCAATTTGGACTTTATTCCTAGGTCTGTTTCTAATTTAAAAAATTTTATTTTTCAGCAGCAGAGAACTTTTTATTCAAATGAAAATTTCTCCAGAACCCCATCATATAAGAAACAAGGGGAAGTGAGGCTGTTTGGGGGAGGTCAGGATGGGCTGGGGTTGGCCAACCGCCGCCCCCCCCAACCAGAGGGGGCTCCTGGGCCCTCTTTAGAATCCTGGGCCTGGAGTTACTGCTCTGCCAACCACAGCCAGGCCAGGGGAGCCTGGGGGTCAGGGCTGTGCTCCAGGGAGATGAGACTGGCAAGAGAGAGGAGAGAGGAGCAAGCAGAGAGAACACTGGCTCAGGGCCCCTGTCCTTGGTGGGGGCTCTAGCACAAAGACTGGAGCCCAGAGCACTTGGCATCCCTTGGCCGCACTGCATTTCGGTGGGTGCTTCCTTGGGGGGCAAGACGGAGGCTCAGGATCTGTCAGCAAACGTGTACTGTGGACACACCTGGGCTGGGGGCTGAGCATGCAGACGGTGGGGAGGACGGAGACACAGCACAGGACAGCAATGGGCTCGGCGAGTGCCATGCTCCAGGGCAGCACAGGGCACTAGGGGTGCTCAGGCTGGCATTTACAATCCAGTGAGTTGCAAGGAGGCTTCCTGGAGGCAGCAAATGCTTGGGCAGAGCTTGAACCAGTTAGTAAGTGTGAGTGTGGCAGACGAGCTGGGAAGGGTGTTCCAGTCAGAGGAACAGCATGGGCAGAGCACAGAGGCATGCCACCATGCAGGCGGCATAGGCGGGACTAAAACAGTCGGGCTCACAAAGAGGGAAATGGAAAGGTGGGAATGAGATAAAGTTGAGGCCTTGAGTGCTGCTTGGGGGTAGCAAGGTCTTCGTTAACCACGGGACACCCCCAGCCCCGCCCCTGCCCCGTAGATCCTGGTGGCTGGCATTGAGGCGAACATACCTATGACCTATGGAATTGGCAGCCAGAGGGGAAACAGGAGCACTGGCTGTCAATTCATAGGTCAGAGCCCTGTGCACTCGGTCTTGGTAGCCGGCCGGCAGCCACCTCCACGCTTTGCCATCCCGGGCTGGTTTGCTGGGTGGCGGCTGCCTCTCCTCCTTCGTGGGTACTGGTCCCCGCCCCAGATAACAGCAGCCCCACTGGAACCAGTGGGCACTTCCACATGGAGTTGCTGTTACAGGGGGTGGGAGCCAATTGGAGGCCTGGGCCCGGCCCGCCTGGCCTGTCCCCTGGGCAGGGTTCTGGGGAGAACCCCATGCCCACCCCCTTGGGCCCCTGGTCCGTGGTCTTTTTATTGAGGCTCCTTATCATCTGGGGCCCACACCTGGCGCCCTGTGTGATGCCAGCACTCCTTCCTGGGCGAAGTCCAGGCTCAACCCCGAATCTGCCTCATAAAGCCAGGAGCGGCTCAGATTTATGACTCCTGGGCAGTCTTTGCCCACTCTGACACCCCCACGCCCTCTGTCCCCAAGTTCTTTTGTTTCCTCGTTTCTTTCATGACCAGAGCTGGGCCTCATTTTCAGGTTTGGCCACTGAGGCCTCCGCCCTCTGCCCTTTGCCCACCCTCCCTGCCGCAGCCATGGGGCAGAGGGACAGCAAGGGACAGCTGGGCATCTCTCAGTCTCCAGGGATTTCCAAATACCCGGTTTCATGGGGATGGCCCCGTATAGGAAGCTGGAGACAGGACTGAGAGAGAAGTGGGTGGAGGGGCTGGAGAGGAACAGATGAGAGGAGCAGGCAGGGAGCAGGGAAGGGACAGAGAAAACAGGGACAGAGAATGGCGAGGTGGAGGAGACGGGGATGACAGGGAACTTGAAAAGATGCTGATGCACAAACCTGCCGGCAGCACGTCAAGAACAGAGCTTTACAGCTGCCCATCTGGAAGAACACTCAGTACCTCAGTGGCCTAAAAGCCAGCAGGGGCCTGGGAGCTGGGTGACCTTGAGCCAGTAGCTTAATCTCTCTGAGCCACTGCTGGTCCCTCACGTGCGAGTCAGGACTTGTGAGCCGTCCTGCACCCTGGCCTGGGCGGGGTGGGGGAGCCGCCCACTCTGGGACCCTTGTTTGTCTCCACTGTGGGGAGAGGAAGGAGCTGCCGACCAGGGTCCCTGAGCGGGCCCCGGGTTCCGGGGAGCAGACCTTTCTCCCACAAAGTACGTTCTTATCCCTTCCCAGACAGGCTTCAGCGACAGGAGCCAGTGCCAGTCCAGCAGAGACCCAGTGGGCATTTTGGGAGACTCCACAGCTTCTGGAGAGAAAAGGGAGCTTCTAGAACAAAGTTGCGCCATGTCTCTCTTTGCCAGCATTGGAAACAGGCCCAGAGAGGTAGAGGAGGCTGACCAAGGTGACAGAGCAGGGCCCTGGGGTCTGTGCTGCCCTGACAACCTCCCTAAGGTGGTGTCCTCCCTCTTGGGATGCAGTCTGATGGGATGAGGGAGTCCAGGCAGGGATCCTTCTGCGTGGGGGGACAGGCTTGCGAAGGAAGACACCACAGCCGGCGACCACCCCCTTCCCAAGCCCAGCCGCCCCTCCCAGAGGCCCGTCCCGTGCGGTGTGGGGTCCAAGGGCCCAGGTCTGGCGGAGGCAGTGCCGGGTCAGGAATCCCAGCTCCAGAGCTGATGCTCCTCCAGCCGCCTCCTCCCATAGGTGGAAACCGAGGCACAGAGCAGGAAGGAGCTCCTCAGAGTCACCCAGTAGCTGCCCAGATCCCCTCTCTTCCTCAGAAGGGCAGGTGGCCCTGCAGAAAGGTGCCTGGACTCAGGAGCGTCGTGGGGAAGAGGGGGTGCCGGGGTCCTACCGCAGTGAAATCTCTTACCTGGGTGCCTGGCTGGCCCTCGGGACACAAGGAGGAAGTGGGGACACCCTGGGCCCAGTGCCTTTTGAGCCGTTGGCCCAGCCCCTGGTGGCAGTTAATGATTATCCCACCACAGTCAATACTGATCACAAGTGTGGTTCGAAGGGCAGGAAACCCTGGACTGTGCCCGGGGAAGGGTGGGGCAGGCCCAGGAAGCATCAGGCTGGGCCCCTCCTGCCCCTCCCGGCAGCATCAGCCCCCAGCCTCTCCCTTGCTCCACCTCTTGCTCAGCCTATTGCCCAGGTGGCTGTGGGCAGCTAGAACCCTGGGTCCCCCAGGACAGTGTCTGCCTGTTCTGGTGCCCAGACCTCCCTAACTGCGGAGGGGTCACAGAGGGGGAGCTGGGTGGCAGGGGTGGGGTGGGGACTTTGCCAGTCCGAGAGGTCTGCAGATAAACTTAGCAAGGTGAGGGTTCTCTAGCTCTGATTCCTAACCCAGGCCTCAGTTTCCCTACGGGCCCACCCACTGCTGGGAGTGCTACTGGGAGCAGCTCCTTCCTTGCTCCAAGAATCAAGGTGTGGGGGAGGGCAGTGGACATTTTCCTGACCCCATTTAAGTTCTGTGTAGTGCCAGTTGGGACCCCTCTGGCCACAGTGCTGTCCCAGCATGCCCCGCCTCCAAGGCTTGGAGCTGCAACCCCAGGGCAGAGGCCTGGTCACCCCAAAAGCCTTCTGCTAGGGATGGTGGGAGCAGCCTCCAGAGAGCTCAGAGCTCAGAGTTCTAGGAGTGCCCTCAGGTGACACTCTGGGTCCCTGGGTCAACCAGGCAGGGACCACAAGGAGGCACCAAGGCTCAGAGACCCAGGGTGTTACCTCAGTCTCAGCTGGGCATCCCCCACAGCCCCGCCATTTGCACAGCCCCCCAAATAAGGCAGGACCCTGGGATCCTGCAGGGACAGAGCCAAAAAATATGTCTGGGCAAGGTGGGCGCCAAGGGCCATTCCTCCCTCCCTGGCAGGCCCAAGCAGCTCCTGGCACATCGGAAGTGGGACAGGGTGGCAGCCCCCCAGGAGGGCAACGAGGCAGAGTCCAGGGCCAAGGGAGGGAGCGCAGGGCTGGCTTAGAGGCCATGGGGCTGGGAGGCCTGAGTCCCTGTGCCCTGACCTATTGGGCAAGGCTGGGGGGTGCAGCGCCCCCTGGTGGTGACATGCAGGTGCTGGGTGCAGAGGTGGGATCTAGCCAGGAGCCAAGGTCGGGCTGAGGCCAGGGCTGACAGGGGCGGTCTAGGTACACAGGACCTGAGAGGGGGCTGGCGGTGGGCAGTTTATTCCACTTCATGCAGACACTGACCCACACACTCATGGAGTTTAAAAATAATACATCGAACCACACGGGTGTCCGTCTGCCCCCCTCCCCCAGAGACATAGAAAGACACTTGGCTGAGTGGGGTTGGGGTCCAGGGGTCCGAGGGTCCGAAAGCCTCCGTCCTGGGACAAGGCAGCAGTGTGGGCCCAGGTGGGAGGGACAGGCAATGTCCTTTCTCCCCAGAGGAAAAGTGCAGAGACAGGGCCAAGGCCCCAAGGCAGGTGGCCCCCCTCTCACAGCGGATTGGCAACGGCAGGCCGGGAGGCGTCCGTCACAGTGGCCATCCTCTGAGGGGCTGGGCCTGGCCCAGCCGTGGGTCAGAGCTCTTGGGAGGCTCAGGAGCCAGCGGCACGGCCCGAGCACGGTGGGCGGGATAGCGGCCGGTGGGCAGCGCCCCTTTGGGTCTCGGATGCCCCATGCTCAGTCCTGGGCCTCCTCTGTGCGCCACTTGAGGGCGTGGTCCTTGTGGGCGTCAGGGAGGATCTGGTTGCGCATCCCCCCGAGCAGGTTAGACGTGGCTTCCGTGGCTAGGATGAGTGGCTTTACCACTGTTGGGGGCAGCTGGCGGATCACACCCCCCACGGCACCCGTCAGCCCCTTCTGCTCATGACCCCGAGACGCCACGTCACAGATGGTCTGAGCTGTGTCCAGGATGCCCTGTGGAGGTCAGGGGTCAGTGTGAGGGTCTGAGTGAGGAGAGGGGTGAGGGACGGCTGGGGCAGGGTGGCGCCCTCATTACCTCTCGCACTGTGTCATAGGCCTTGGCCACTCCCTCCCGGAGGTCAGCGGGCTGCTGGCCCTTGCGCAGCTTCCTCGCAGAGCGCTTGTCCTGCAGGGAGCGGGAGACGGGTGCCGTCGGGGACAGGATGTCATACACCGTCTCAGCTGTGGCCTGAAGGACGAGAGCACCGGATGAGGAGAGCCAGCCTGGGTAGACGCATCTGGCTCCCAGGCCCCCCAGCCAGCCCGGGGAGCCTGCCAGCGCCCAGCCGCACCCACAGCCAGCACCTCCTCTCACTCCTCCTCCCCTTCCCGGGCTCCCGTCCAGGTCAGGGAATTTCAGGCAGAGCGTGTGACTCCTGAGGGGACTTTCCTACTGTCTTCTCAGGCCCAAGCCCTCCTCCTGCCGACCACATGCAGGCTGTGGCTGACAGACGCAGCTTGCCTGAGACTGTTTCCTTGCCAGCAAGGATCTGAGTTCCCCTCACCCACCGCCATGGACCGTCAGTGAGCCCAGCACCTCTGTCCCCCTGTCCCTGCGTTCCTCGCCCAGCATCACTCTTTCCCACCCAGCTGACACCCCTGGGCGCTCAAGTGCTTGCTTATCCCTCCTGCCTCCTCTCTCGAGACCCCCGCAATCCCCTGGGGTCTGAGCTTGCAGGTCCCCTCAAGCCTGCACGCTCGTCCCCCACCTGCAGAGCTCATCGCACTGGCTACAGTGGCTCTCAGGACTGCCCCCCTCACAGGTTGTCCCCTGCTTCCCCAGGGGTCCCTCCGGGCCTACGGAAGTCTGGGGCCCAAACAAATTGGGGCCTGTCTCAACCTCAGTGGGTTAGTCTGTAAACACAGCCACCCACCTCCTTCAGGACATGCCATGAGCGGGAAGACGCAGTGGGCTCTGCAGGCCTGGAGGGCACTCACCCTCCTGCACAGGAGCCACTGAGGGCCCCAGGCAAGTCACTTAGCCTCTCCTTTTTGTGATTGTTTCTCTATCAAATGAGGCTGCAAGACCCAGACTGTCCACTCAGTAGAGCTTTGAGGGCAGAAGTGGAGAGCCATGGGGCAGAAGGCTCCACACCTGCCCCCGCAGTGCTGCGTGGCCCAGACACAGGCACCCACTCACCTGGATGGCCTGCACCACCCGGTTGCTAAGTTCCAGGGCGGCGGAGGCCGTGGACGAGCCGAAGGAGGCAGCCCCTCGCTGCAGCCCCCGCATGAGGCGCCCGTCCTTCCTGTACTGCTCGATGGGCAGCCACAGTAGGTCCCGGAACCCTTGGACTGGGGGGACGGAGTTGTCAGAGACGCCCAAGGCTGCCCTGCCCCTACCACCCCTGCTTGAGGACCTCCTCCTCCTATTCCCATGGCAGCTTCTAGGCTGCCCAAGGTTAAGGGCAATTCCAAGGGCCTCCAAACCCAGACACTCACAGAGCTGGACAACCGAGTGCATGGGGCCCACGCCTCCCAGCAGGCCGGGCAGCTGGTTCTTGCGGATATCTTGTAGCCACTCGTTGAGAGCATAGCCCAGCACCTTGTCCACACCCAGGAGCCTGGGGCGGCCGTGGGGAGAGGCGAGGAGGGGGAGGTGGGGAAGAGCCACACGTTGAGAGAGCATGGGGCCAGGAGGACCCAGTACCCCATGGCAAGTGCTGTGAACACCCCAACCCTCTCTGTGGTCCCACCCAGCTGTGAGCAGAAGGATGACTGTGCCCATTTTACAGAGAAACTGAGGCCCTGAGAGGGGTGATGACTTGGCCAAGGCCACACAACCAGCCAGGAACAGAGCAAAGGGGAAGACAGGGGACCCGGGAGAGGCTGGGGTGCTGGGGGCTCACCCATGCCGGCAGCAGAGCCGCTTTAGCTTCAGCTCAGAGCAGTTGAGCTGGGCCAGGCCGATGAGGAGGCCAGCGAAAGTGCCCTGGGGGCGGCAGGGGGGTCCAGGTTTACATGAGGGGACTCAGGGAGCCGGCCAGCCCACAGGAGCCACTGGAGATCCACTTGGCAGTTGATGGTGCCCAAATGCAAAACCTGGCCCCCAGAGAGACTCGGCCAGAGCTGAGCAGAACTGGGAGCCCGCAGAGAGTCCGGCCCACATGGCCACCCCGCTTGACAGCCCAACTTACCACCTGGTCCATGGTGACGTGCTTGCCGTGGTAATCCAGCCAGATGGGCACCTCAGATGTGAAGCGGAACTCCCTGGGCGGAGGAGCAGGGAGAAGGGTCTTTTGGGACCGGCCTGGCCCCTGCAGTGTGGCCCGGGGCCCCAGCCCGCAGCCTACCTGAAGTAGATGGGTTGCTGATCAGCACAGGACGAGCCGCGTCTGCCGCCTGTGGCTTCCTGCGAGCCCTCGGGCTGCCCTTCCTGGGGGCTGCTGGGCTGGACTCGGGTCTGAGGGCGAGCTAGAGCGGGGGAGGTCACAGATTGGAGACCGAGCCAGGCATGGCTAGGAGTGGGGCTGCCCTGGGAGGCAGGAGGCCTGGACCCTCCCCTCCACGGCCCAGTCTCTCACCCTCAGCAGAGGTCTCCCCCGGGACCATGGGGTTGATGCCGGCTGCCAGGCTGGTGAAAAAGTCCTTGAGGAAGAAGAGGGCATCCTGCAGGGGTGAGTTCGGGGAACGGGTCAGACTCAGAGGCCCAGAAACAGTGGGGGTCACTCTGGGCTGTCCTCCCTCCCCTGCCCACTCACCTGGTCCACGTTGAGGCGCAGCGGCATCAGTGAGACGCGGAGACAGCACTCCGGCCCACCCAGGTTGGTGGTGGGGGCCACGTGCAGTGCTTTGATGGTGAGCTGGGGGCAGAGGGCAAGCTCTGGTGCTCGCTGGGCCTCTGGCCGCCGTTCCCCAACAGCTCGCCCGGGCAGCCTTGCCCATACAGGCTGTTCCCTTTGCTAAGACCACCCTACCTCCACCCTCCTCCCAGGCTCACAAACTGGGGATGTGTGTGTATGAGGATGTGTCCTCGATGGTCCTGTGCCCTGCCCCACGGTGGGTGGCGGGGCTGCCGTACCATGTTTGAGTGGGCACGCCGCGGCATCCGCTCGCTCGTGTGCAGGTACAGGAACTTGTTGATCTGGGAGGAGGCAAGCCGGTCTCGGACCTCAAGCTCCTGCACGATGAACACCTGGCGCGACAGTGGCTGCTCCTCCAGCTCTTGGCCAAGGGTCGCAAGGCCTGTGGCTGGCTCCGGTGGGTACACCTCATGTTGGAAGCTCACCTGTGGGGTGCATGGAGGCCTGAGCAGGGCAGACAGGGCCCCAGCTGGGGGGAAGGGCTAGCCCCAGGCCCCTTCTCTCCCACTGACTCTTCCTGAGCCCACCTCCACCTGAGCCCCACACCTCCACACGGCCATCCCACTGAACTCGTGACCTCCTCCGAATCTACCTGCCCCCTTCCTCGCAGCCCTTGACAAGCTTAAGTGGCACCTGCCTGCCCCGTCTTGGCTCTGCCCTCACTCTCCAACCCCTCCATCACCAAGCCCTCCTCAAACACGACTCCCTCTGAAGGGTCTGTCACCTCCACAGCTGCCATCTCCCCTCTTCCCCAGACAGACACCGTCCTCTCCAACCCGTTCTCCCCACACTCGCAGGGATCTTCGTGCAGCGTACGACGCCCACTCCTCGCCTTGGCCTGGCAGGGACCCGCCTCTCCCCCCAGACCTGCCCTGGCCCTTGCTGGAGGTGCCTGCGGTGCCAGCCTCTCTGTCCCTCCAACAGCCCAGGCCTGTCTGCTCTCCAGGACTTTGCCCTCCTGTTCCCTGTCCCCACACGGCCACTGCTCCCCATCAGGTCTCAGGGGCCACGGCCCCTGCCCTGAAGCTCCTCTCCTGAGTTCTCTCAGCACAGCCCCAGCCCCCAGCAGCCGTGTGCTCCTCTGTCGTCTGCCTCCAGCGGTTCCTTGGGAAGGCCAGCACTGGCCTGGGCTTCTCCCAGTCAGTGGGACCTGCCCCTGCACAATTTCTCAGGCCAGAACCCTCCAGACCTCTCTGTACCTCATGCATCTGATCCAGTGCCCAACCCGGGTCTTCCCCCCACCCAATCCCTGCAGAACCTGCCTGCTCTCACCCCGCTGCTAGGCCCCGCACCCCCAAGGCAGCCTCTCCTCAACACTCCTCAGGGGCTCCTGTCTCTAGAAAGAACCGGGTCTCTGGCTGTGCCAGGCCTTTGGCTATTCCTGGAAGACGTCGGGACACTCCCACTTGCAGCTTTCTTGCCGTCCCCTCTGTCTGAAAACCTCCTTCCCACTCACATTTTCACTCATGTAGGTCTTTGTTCCAGTGGCACCTTTTCAAAAGGACTGTCCAGACCCTCCCAGCACACCTGTGCCCCCGGATGACTCCCCGAACACCATTCGCCATCTGCCGCGCTACACAGACCCTGGTGTTGGCCTGGCTCCCTCCGCTGCAAAGGCGGGGGTTCTGCCTGCCTTGCTCATCGCTAGGGCAGCATCTGGAACAGCGTCCAGCCTGTGCGTAGTGTGACAGACGCCCCCGCCCGCTCACCTTGCTAAGCTGGATCTCCATGAGGACGTGGTGCTGCCGCCCGCTGCCCCCCTGCGTGCGCCACGAGTTCTGGGGCCGGTTGGGGCCAGAGCAGCGGGAAGGGGAGGCCCTGGGGCCTGTGAGGCCAACTCTTGCCCTGGAAAGCAGGACGGGGGACAAGCTGACTCAGAGGAGCCCCTTCTCTTCCCCTTCCTCAGAGCAAGCAAGCTTTAGCCAGGGGCAAGAGACCCTCTGCGGTCTCAGTCCTGGGAGGACGGCGGGGCAGGGCAGGATGAGGAAGCTGACCCACTGAGCGGTGGCTGGGTTCAAGGTGACCTGCTGCTGAAAGTCAGAGCTGGACTGAGCCTGGGCCCCAATCCCACCTCCCACCACCCGCACCCTCCCCTCCTCACCTGTGGCCAGGGTGGGGGCCAAAGTCTCGCCCACCATAGAGGTGCCAGACGAGGGAGACCTCACGCAGCACCACGCGACTGCTGGGCACTGGGAAGTGGGCGGGTGCCCGCAGCAGGTCTGTGCTGCCCAGCGGCCGTGAGAAGTGTCCGTCTCGCACGATGATGGGGCCGGGATGTAGCTGTGTCACCACGGGCTCCCCGTCACGAGGCTGGCGGGAGGGGCCGGCTAAGACCTGTAGCACAGGCTTCCCCAGCGCGGCCGCCCCGACCCAGCTCCCCTGTTCCTCCCCCTGTTCTCACATCTCCCCCCTCCCTGTTTTTGATAAACAATGACCCTCTTGGGCTACCATCCCCAGAGTCTGTGTCTGAGTGGCTTGTCCAGGAGGGGCCTGAGAGCCCCTTTCTTCCATCAGCTCTGTCGCCTGGGACCTCGGTGACTTTGGATATTCCCACTGGCCCCTGCAGCTGAACAGTTCTCCTCCCCTCTTACTAACCACCCTCTCCCCGTCCTCCAAGTCCCTGTCCTTCTACACGGGACTTCAGGCCTCCTCTTGCTCTGGAAATCCATCATCTACTCCAGCAAAGCCCAGAGTCAGGAGGCACGGACCCAGCACCCCTCCCAGGCGACGGTGACTGCCTCCTGCCTGCTTCTTTCACCACAAAAGCTCCAGAAGAGCCAGGCAACCACCACTGAGCGTCTGGGCCCCACATCCCAGACAGCCGCCTGAGAGCAACACACTGGGCCCCCAGCACATACCGGGATGCCCAGGCCAGGAGCATCGAGGATGCAGAACTCATCACTGTCAAGAGTGTCTCCGTCCCCCTCCTCTTCCTTTTCCTCTTCCTGAGAGTCTAAGCATGACGAGCCTAAGCTGCTAGTGGAGCCCCCACCAGGAGCTGAAAGAGGCTGTGCCCCGCTCCCTTCACCTGGGAACAGGTAGACCGAGACGGGTGAGGCCTGAGGGAGGGGGCCACCTATAGGAAGAAGAGGCCAGTTTGGAGAGATGCCCACGGTGGGTGCCTGATCATATCGGCTGTCCCCAAGGCACCTCTGACCCCACCTGAAGGCTGGGCCAGCTCCCGCAGGCTCCGCTCCGTGTCTAAGAGGGCGTCGGCCAGGTCCCGCTGGTTGATGAGGGCTGTCTCCACTGGGGGGCAGGAGGGCAGGGAGGCAGGGCTCTCGGAGAGCTGGGCCATGCAGGGGAGTGACAGATGAGTGACAGGAGGGGAGGAGGCTCCTCCAACCCCAGACATCCCCCGCCCCCCCTCCCCGCCCGCGGCAGGGGGGCCTGGCCGAGCTCTGGCAGCCTGTGTGGCCAGGCCTCACCTGTACCTTCTGGCCGGCGATCTCCGTGGGGCTGGGGGGCCGGGCTGGGGGGTGCAGGTCGCCCGCGCTCATTACGTACTGCAGCAGGTTGACCAGCAGGGCACAGGAGTCGGCACAGCTGTGCACGTGCACCACGTTGTTGGAGCAGCGCAGCTCAAACAGCGGCTGGCTCTGGGAGCAGGCGGGGCGGCATCAGCACAGGCCCCGCTGCTGACCAGGCCCTGCCTCCCTCCCTGCGAGGGCACCACACTGTCCCCACCACAGGTTCCGCCTGGATGGGTCTGCCTGGGGCAGGCGGCCCTCTCAGAAACCCCACCTAGCAGGTGAGCAAACAGCGCAGAGAGTGACAGGGCCTGGCCCAGAGCTCCCCCGGGAGGCAGCAGTGTGCCCCTCCCCCGCACCTCGGGAAGGGCTTTGCACACCCAGGCTGCTGTGCCCCTCGCCTCAGCCCGGTGAGGCAGGGCCTGTTGCCTCCATTTCACAGGTGGGGAAACTGGGCACCCACAGGGGGTGTCTGACTCCTGAGGCCCTGCTTCTGCCCCGGCTGCAGCTGCCCTCTGGTGGCAGGGCTAAAACCCACTGGGTTCCTTCATTCATTCAGCAAACACCAAGGGACACCTCCAAGGGGCACCAACCACAGCCCAGAGGGAAAGGCGCACGCACTGTGACCGGAGCCCAGGCAGGGAGCAGGTTCATGGGGGCAGGCAACTGCTGAAGCCTCCCTTGGCCCCTGCACCCGCTCTGGCTCTGGGGACTCTGGGTGGCAGCCACTCACCAGTTTGCCCTCAGTGCTCCCTTTCCAGGTTTTGATCACAAGCTCCAGGAGGTCAACGTCCAAGACACAGACATAATCTGCAGCAGGAGGCGGGAGAAAGGTCCCTGTTGCCTCCTGCCACCCAGCCCCTACCCCCCGCCAGAGGGAAGGATTGGGTCCATCCGGGGTAGCCCTGGCTGTGTGCACCTGTGTGGGGCAGCTAAGAATTGCTCTGGGAGTGGCTGGGGACCGTGGACCCTCAGAAGGGAGGGATCCCAGTGCAGGCCTGCCCACCTCGCCGCAGGTCCAGCGTCTCCACCTCACACTTGTCGGACAGGTACAAGGCAGAGTCGTCGAGGATGAACCTGGTGGGGGACAGGGCTGAGAAGGGCCCAGGAGCCACTGCAGGCGGCAGCTCCACGGGAAACGGACAGGGGTAGGGCTCCCAGAGGCAAGCGGCGGGCGCCCAGGCCCACAAGAAGGGGCATCAACGGGCCCTCTCCTGCCTCGGTGTTCTCGTGTGCGCAACGAGAGCAGGTCTGCTCTCCCGAGCCGCGGCCCTGCGCTCTCACAGTACGGCCAGCTCCACCACCTCGTGTGGGTCTCACCTCACTCGGGTCTCACAACAGTCCTGGGAGGGGGTGTCCTTTTCTCCCCCTACAGCGTTTGTTAGTCTTTAAAAATAAATTCTTATTTTAACAGTAATATAATAAAGACTTCCTCAAGATATTTTAGAATGATAAAAAAGAAAGTTAAAACCACCCATAATTGCTAATCCCCAATTCTGAGAAACCACCCTATACATCTTCCAATCTTTTCTGTGCAGCCACATAGAGAGACATATAAATATACTTTCATAAACATATTTTTAAAACATATATTGCTTTGGATCCAATTTTTTTTAGTAAACATTGTACTATGGCATTTTCTTATGTTTTAAAGTTATTCTTCAACTTGACTTTAATAGCTGCATAGTATCCCACCCATTGGGTGGGCCATGTTTATTTCCTCAGCTTGTAATTTGGAGGCAGATCGTTTGTAAGTTTGACTGTTTTAAATTATACCACAGAAGCATTATGTTCCACTTCTCTTATCCTTATATCCTTAGAACAACCCCCAGAGGACAGAGAGCACAAATGCTTTTTTGGGGGGAACAAAGTCTCGCTCTGTTGCCTGGGCTAGAGTGCCGTGGCGTCATCATAGCTCACAGCAACCTCAAACTCCTGGGTTCCAGTGATCCTCCTGCCTCAGCCTCCCAAGTAGCTGGGACTACAGGCATGCACCACCACACCCAGCTAATTTTTCTATTTTTCAGTAGAGATGGGGTCTCACTCTTGCACAAGCTGGTCTTGAACTCCTAACCTCAAGCAATCCTCTTGCCTCAGCCTCCCAAAATGCTAGCATTACAAGCATGAGCCACCACGCTTGGCCTACAAATGCTTTTAAGGCTCTGACTTAGAGGGTCCAACTCCCTCGGGAGGGTGGAAACAATTCACATTCCTGAGAACGGGATCATCACCCCAAATGTACAGAAAGACAGAGAAGCCCAAGGATACACAGCAGGTGGCAGGTACAGCCCAGCCGGGGGTGGCTGGACCGGGAGCACAGGGGCAGCCTGCATACCTGAGCAAAAAGGTGGAGGTGTCCATGATGATGTTGCTGGAGAGGGTGAAGGTCTCTGCGGTGAGGAGGACACGCACAGGGAGATAGAGTGGCCTGGGGGTCATACTTGGGCTGTGGCAGGCTCCTTACACCTGAGAGCCTGCCCCTGTCCCCAGCCCCTAGCCCGCCCAGGCTGGGTACCTGTAGTCCACAGCACAGGAGAACAGGTGCGTGTGCAGGACAGTGATGACCGTTGGAGGCAGGTAACCCAGCACGGGGTCATCCAGCACATCTAAGAACTCCAACAGCTTCAGAGGCCAGAGGGGGGAGCAGTGAGGTCAAGGTGGCCTCTTCTCTCCTTTCACCCCTCCCTGTCCCCACCCCCATCTGGCACCCCACCTGCCGCCCATCAGTTGTCCACCACACCCCTGGCCCAGGAGCTCCAGCCGAGGTCAGCTCTGGCCCAGCCCATTCTCTTCCCAACGCCTGCCCAAACCAGGAGTCCAACCTCACTAGGCCATGTGACTTCCCAGACCACCCTTGCTCTCACCTGATAGTGCCAGCTCTGTTCGGGCAGGGCCATGTAGTGGCGCAGGGTGGCTTTGTGCAGCTGCAGCGTCACCAGGAACTCCTGAGGGTGGGAGCACAGTCAAGGCAGTGGGGAGCCCGGCCCCACCAGGCGCTAGGGAGGCAGTGCCCAGCCATGCGGGGGGGTGGCAAGCAGGGGAGGTTATACCTTCACGTTTTTCTGGGGGTCCAGGTGGATGCGCACGGCAGTGGACAGCATGTGGGGGCCCTGGCCCTTGCGGCCCGAGGCTCCCTGCTCAGTCACCCCTTCTTCTGATGGGTAGATGGTTGGGGACAGCTGGGCCGGGGGGACAAAGCTGGGCAGTTCCAGGTGACTGGGCAGCAGGTAGTTATCCACAGCCGCTGGGGAGGGATACTGTGAGCCCCCTGCCAAGCCAACTGGCTACCCACTCCAGGAGGGCATGTCCCTCCTGAAAACCCACCACCCCTGACCCTAGATACCCAGTGACAACCAGCCCCCAGCCCTCACACCTCGGTGATAGAGCGTTGCCTTTTCGGCTTCTAGGCAGAAGTAGCCGAGCCCGGGCTGGCCGCGGTACTGGGAAACGCTGAAGATGGTGCCCTGCTCCACGTCCAGCACCAGCTCCCCGTGCGCAGCCTCCAGCCGCCTCCCGGCCTCGTCCTGCAGACGGAGCACACGGCCTGGCTTCACCAGCCGCACCGCCCCGGCCCCGGCGGGGTCAGCTCTAGCTTCTACCACACACTCTGCTCGAGGCCCTGGGCAGCACCTGCCTCTTTTGCCAATGGAGCAACCCTGCTGTCTGCCTCCTCGGGATGAAACTATGACCATCCTGACCCCCAGCGTGGCACATCACATACAGGAGGTACTAATAAGTGGCTGGGCTGGTGCATGTGGGTTGGTGCAGCCCACTCTGACCTGCTGCTCTCTACGTCCCCAACCTGGAGCTGCTCTCCCGCTGAAGGGGGCTCTGGAGTTAGGGGCCCACCTGCCCAGGGCTGCCCTCACCTTGGTCTCACAGAGGGCTGTGATCCGACCCTTCAGCACTGTCACCAACGTAGAGAAGGTACTCTTGGAGTGAGGACTTAAGGGCTCAGGGGCAGGGGGCTGGGGGGCACCTGATGCCCCCACTGAGAAGAAGTGGGCGTCCTCATCATCCGAGTCTGAGTCTGGGGCAAGATTAAGGCAGCCAGGTGGGAAGGAGAGCTGGGGGGTGGCCCAGCCCTGCCCCGATCTGGGGGTTCTCCCTCCAGCCCTGTCAGAGCACCCCTCATACCCAGCTTGAAGGCTGACTTGCACATCTTAAAGTTGTCGTGCCATGAGCCGAAGGGGCCGACGCAGCCCGGGGGCTGAGCAGGGGGCTCAGGGGTGGGAAGCAGGTCCGCAGGCTCCCACATGAGCAGGTCATTGTTGATCCTGAGATGGGCGGACGGATGGCAGAGGTGAGGCAGGCCTGGGCCCGGCCGCTCACCCAGCCCGCCCTGCCCCATGTCCCTACCTGTTGTAGATGCTCTCGTAGACCTCCTTGCTGGGCAGAAAAACATGGGCACTGGGCAGGATCACTTCCAGGGTACATTGGGACAGTGTCAGGGTCCGGCTCTGGAACGTCCTCATCTCCTCAGGGTCTCCCGGGATCACCATCTAGACGCAGTGAGGGAGAAAGAGCACCCCGGCAGGAGACTCATCTTAGCGATGCCTGGGCTGTCTCCAGCCTGAGTCCTGACCGCCCGTCATTTGCTCGTTCACAGGAGCCCCTCTCTGCCGGGGTGTGTGGCGGCCATCTGGGATACGGCGCTGCCGGTACGCCAGCCCTGTTCTAAGGGCTTCGCACATGTTAACTCCTTTAAGCTTCAAGACAGGCCTAGGAGACAGAGGTCACTGTGCCCACTTCCCAGGGGAGGAAACTCATATGTAGGTAATTCTCCAAGAGGTTAGATAACTCCCCAAGTGTCATAGCTACTGAGAGGCAGAGGCTGGATTTGAACTCAGGCAGGTTGGCCCCAGAGGCCAGGCCTTCTCCCTCAGCTCCCATCATCTTCAGAAAAGAGGATCCTGAGGCCCAAGTATACACTGAGAAACAGCCGAGGTGGGATGGGGTCCTGCCCTCACAGTGCAGTTCACTCCCCGCCCTGTGAGCACAGAGCAACGCCTCAGACGCCTTTATCGGCTGCAAATACTGACAGAGACAGAATCCTCACCAGTGTTGGGTCACATCATGCCCACCCCAGGTGGTTTTGTCACCCCAGTCCACAGCCACGCAGGTGGCTCCCACGGTAGAACCTGGGCTGTGGGAGGGAGTCCTGGGAAGGTGGGGCCGGGCCTCACCTCCTCCGTCTCGTACATGGTCCTCTTGGAGGAGAAGGGTGAGGGCTCAGGCTCCCGAAGGTCACACGGACTCTCTGCCGACATCTCCAGCTCCTCTCCCTTCTCCGGGGCCACCTCCCACTGTATGCTGCTGGACTGGGGGTTCAGGGTCACCACTACCCTGCCGGAGCACAGGCCTGTCACTGGCCTGCAGGGCCCCCAGCACCTGGTCCCAAGCTGGCCCCAGCAGAACCCTCCTCTTCTGAGGCCCCTTCCAAAGCCCCCACTTACTGAGGCAGGAAGTACTTGCGCCCAGTGCTTTTGGGGTCTAGGGCTTTGGAGACACGCAGGCAGGGGACAGGTGGCTTCTCCCCATCTTCATAGATACCTGAAGGGCATGGAGAGGGCAAGGGGGTTGTCACTACTGCCTCTTTCTATTTCTTTCCCAGTGCCTGGGTTGGGTCAGAGTTGTACCCCACTAACCACCCGCCTGACACCCATGGTCTGAAGGAGCCCAGGGACAAAGGGTCCATTCTGACTGCTGCCTAGAGGCGGCCAGGGACAGGCAATGCTGGTGCCCTGCAGAGATAGTAAGGGCCTGGGCCAGGGTGTGCTCCAACTGTGACCCAGCCCCTTCTGTAGCCCCAAGCCCACCTCTCCCAGAGGCCCAGGTCTCCTGCCTCGGGTGTTATCAACCAGGGGGTTCTTACCATGCAGGTCAGAGCAGGTAAGTTCCAGTCGGGTAGGCGTGAGGGGCCCAGGCCCACTGCTAAACTCTGACCGGAACTGGGGCTCACTCAGCTCCAGCCGAAGCTGCTCAGCACGCACAGCCTGGCCTGCCCAGGGGTCCCGCTCGGGCCGCAGGTCAGCAATGGGGAAGCGTAGCCGCAGCGTAGCCCGGGGAGCTGAGAGCCGGAACACTGTCTGCTGCTCGGCCATTGGTGGGGGCTCTGTCTGTGGGGGGGTCGGGGGGTGGGGGGTGGTCAGAGCTGCTGCCAGGGCCCCTCCCACTGCAGTCAAGAACCAAAGGCCCTGCTCTCCACCCCCACCCGGCCTGGCTGGACATCTCACCAGCAGGCTGGCAGGCGGCTCGGGGGGCACGGTGGCCAGGTGCAGCAGGGCAGCGAGCCGGTTCAGGGCCCCCAGCTCCACATCCGCCTGGAAGTCGGCCAGGTCCAGGGCCAGCTCTGAGTGGCAATGGCAGGCAACTGAGCGCCGGGGTCGGCTCTGAGGGTGAGGGTGTTCAGGTCAGTGGTGGCTGTGGGTGAGGGCGGGACGGGGCCTCCTCGAGCAATAACAAAACCCTGCGTGCCCTGAATGTTGGGAGAAGAGCTTGGGCAGGGGCCCAAGAGGAGACAGGGAGACCTTTACCACCTTGCCTGATGCAGACCATGTGCTTGTTTGTCTAGGAAAAGCCACTCAATACTTGCCACTCTCAGCTTCCCAGAGGCCCAGCAGGGAGTTGCCATGTTGAGACAGGGAAAGGGAGCAAACAGGCTAAAAGAATGGCATGGACAGGGCACAGGGGTGGGGGTTCAAGGGCTCCTGAACAGTGAGGTGAGGCCTGGTTAGAGCACAGGGTGGGGAGAATGGGGGTGGGGGAGGAGCAGGGGGACACTGGTGGAGGCCAGGTGGGATCAGCACACCCTGGGAAGCAACCAACAGCCTTTAGGCCTGGAGTGGGGGGTGGGTTACCTTGGGCACGCGGCGCAGGGTCTGTGTGTGGCGCAGGTGGGCACAGGGCCGAGCTGAGGCCTGGGAGCCCAGGTTACTGGGGAAGCTCAGGATCTGGGATGAGGCACGAGAGGTGAACAGGGTCAGGCAGGGCCAGATGTCCACCCAAACCTCCAGACCCTGCCCCGCACAAACTCTGCGTCTGCCCTCACCTCTGTGTACTCAGGCTCCAAAGAGCCCCTGGGCCACAGACACTCCAGAACCTCAAGCTGCCCAAAGTGCATTTCCGTGCTGGTTGTCCGCCGGCGCCTACTGCCTGTCCGCAGCTCCCAGGACAGCTGCACGGCTGTGCCTGTTAGTCTGGGGGGAAGAAGACAGCCATCAGTGGGTAGGCTTGTGGGGCTCTGATATTCTCTCCTCAGGCGTCTGCCTCAGGCTTGTACCGGAGATGGCTACAGGGACAAGCCCTCTGGAAGCGTGGTCGAAGGTGGTGGAAGTCTCGGGAGCCAAAGGGGCCATCCTTGGTGGCATCAAACTCAGCAAAAAAGTGGGTGGCGAGGTCAGGTGGTCCAGAAGATGGGGCAGATGTCTGAAGCAAGGTCAGGGTCACACCCCCCAAGGTCATCTTCAGCAAGGAGTCAGGGCGCATGGTGTCCGGGAGGGGTGTGGAAGCCATCTTGCCTGAGGGGACAGAGGTTTCACCAGGGGCTCCTGAGAGCACATGGGTACCCCCAGTAGAATGACTGACGATCAGCCACTGGGCTGGGCCAGCCAGACTGTGGGAGACCAAGCCTACCGCATCACGCAGCTCTGCAGCTGCTTGGTCAGGCAAGGGTGACACAGTGCCTCCTGTATGCCAGACCCTCTGCCCAGACTCAATTTAATCCCCTCAAGGGTACTGGAAGGATTGGATGTGATAAAGCACCCAGCTCAGTGCCTGACCCACAATAAGCTCTCCATAAACATCAACCAAAACAGACAGCCTGGCAAAATCTGATCTTACTGTCCTATTTTTACAGAAGGGGAAACTGAGTCTCAGAGAGTTTAAGTGCTTGGCCAAGATCACTGACTCAGACGCCTAGGCTCTGTCCACTGCATCACCTGCTCACACTGAGTTTGGTCTCCAGGGAACCAAGTCACAGAGAGTGACCTCCAGGCATCGCTGGGGGCCTTCTGCATGCATCTGATGTCCCACAGCACCAAGGCCTTTTCCAGCCCTTCCTGCCCATGGGGTACCCAGGATACCCCAACTTACTGGCTGGGTGAGCCTGGGCAGAGAGCCGGCGGGAGGCCACGTCGCTGTGTACGGAGGAGCTCAGGTCTACATCAGAGAGGGAGAACTCGGAGAGGGCTGAGGCCACACTGCTCGTGAGGCCAGCCATGGAGAAGAAGAGGTCTGTGGAAGAGGTGAGGGGCATCAGGGACAGTTGGACTCAGCCACCAGACTCCTGCATCCACACTAGCTGCCCCTCCAGCCAGGGTCTGACCCCACGCCCACCTGTGCTGTCCAGGTTGAGAAGGGGATTGGTAAGGGGGTCTGAGCTAAGGGGCTCGGCCACAGTCCCGGCCTGCAGCTGCTGGTTCAGGTCCTGCTCAATCAGCCATAGGTCTTCAGCATCTAGTGGGCGGCTCTTGTTCAGCTTGTCAGCCAGGCCCTCAGCGTCTACAAGAGAGGACACTTCAGTCCAGGCTGCCCAGCCCTCCCTAGCTACCACCCACCCCCTGTACTTCCCAGAGGCCTCACCTGTAAGGCTTACAGCGCTGAGCAGTTCTTGAAGCCTCTGCAGCTGCTGGGGGGTCAGGAGCAGGTGCAAGGAGCCCAGTTGTCCCACCACCTCCAACTGGGGGCCAAGGGAGAAGCCATGGAGACTGTGCTCACCACCCAGCCCCTCTGACAGCCACCACCCACCTGCCTTCAGCAGGATGCTAGTTGCCAGGCTAAGCTCTGTTATCAATGAACTCTATGAACCTGGCCTCAACTTGACCTCTCTGAGCCTCAGTTTCTCCAGTTGCCAAGAAGGCAGTAATTTCTCCCACTTGACATCCCCCCCTGGCCTGGAGGTGATTAGGATTACTAAGGAGGAATCTGAGATGGGGCATGCTCCCTCATCCCCAGGGGCCTGGGGACCCACCTTGGGTCCTGGGAAGACCTCATTCTGTTTCAACTTCACCATCAGCTCCATGTAGCCTGAGCAGCTGCCAATCTGCAAGGGTGGCTCTGAAGCTCTTTCCTGGAGGTGAGAGCATGTAGGAGGGCGGAGTTGAGAAGATGGAGTCAGGGATGGTCAGAAGGGATGGGTCAGAGGGCTCAAGGGATTAGAAGGAGAAAGGGACCGTGGGAATCAGAGTCAGCCCACCTGTTGAGGGAGCTCCTCGAAGTACAGGCGGACCCCTGCCAGCTGCAGCAGCTTGTGCAGGAAGGCAGGCAGCTGATGCACGTCCACCGGGGGTGCCTGGCTTGGGTCCCGCACTGCCTCGTCACAGTACTCTAGTCTGGGGAGCGTAGGGTCAGCCCTTGCCCTGCCACCCCAGGCCTAGACCCCTCTCTCCACACAGTGCTCTGTTCTAGGTGCATGGGGTCAGGACGCCTGGCCTGCAGAGCTGCCCCATCATGCCCAGGCCATCTTGGACCACCATGTCCAGCTTGGGGGCTGAGGCCTGCCCGTGTTCCTCACACTCTCTAACCGGTCCTTGGGGCTTCAACCTCTCTGGGCCTACACAACTGGCCCAGGCCTCTGGATACCAGTCCAGGCTCACAACGCAGCCCACTTCTCCAACCCTACCACCACCCAGGCCCACCCTGCCACTTCCCAGGAGCCTAGGCTAGGGGTGGGGACATGGGTGGGGCTACCCAGCAGCTCTCACTCCCCTTCTTCAAACAAGCCCAGCCAAGCCCAGCCCAGCGCAGCCTGCCCCTACCTCTGCACGTGGACCTCTATGGCCACACCACGCTCCCCGTCACCCGGCAAGTGCTCTACCCTCACAACTGTGTCCAGGAAGGTCACCTTGATCCTCCGCAGCACTGGGGGGGAGGGAGGGTCTCAGGTCAGGTGAAGCAGCATGCGGGGAGGCAAAGTTTCCCATTTAGACAGCAGGGTGGCTGTGCTGCTGTCTGAAGCCCCTGTCCTGTGGGTCATGAAGGGGAAGGGTGGCCAGGAGGGGCCTGCTCACCAGTCTCGATGGTCTGGGCGAACATCTCCAGCCCCTCTAGGGGCTGCGGTGGCTCAGAGGGCTCGGGCAGCCCATCCCGCAGACACTCCTGGGCCAATTGCAGGCTCGTGGTCATGCATGAGGCCCAGGTCTGTGAGTCGGCAGCTCCTGGGCCTGCAGGGAGGAAACGGCAGGCAGGCTCAATCAGCTCCTGGGTGCCCTGGCCCAGTCTCACCGCTTGTCTGCCCCCTGCTTCGCCCTGCCCTCACCTGGGCCCTGGCGGGGCTGCAAGGTGAGCTGGAGGCCGGACACGCGCACGGTGCAGTGGTCGGTGAGCAGAGCAGCCCAGGGCACAGCCACCTCGATGGAGCCCACGAAGCCTTCCACCAGCTCCAGCGGCGACTCCATTGACTCCAGCACCTCGTTCACAGACTGGAAGCAGGCAAAGGACAAAGCCAGCTCAGGAAAACCCCAAATCCAGGTGGCTGCCACAGCCTTGTCTGGCCACTCTGTCTTGGAGAGCACCCTTGGCTTTCCCTGTCCCTCAACACACTATCTACAAGCTCCCACCTTTGCTCATGTTGTACCTACTCCTGGGCTGCCCCTTCACCCTGTCATCCAAAGGTGCCCAATCCAGCAAGCCAGCTCAACTGTTTCCCTCTCCATTCAATTCAAAATAATATTTACTGAGCACCTTCTACATTCTGACACCCGCTACATGGGCAAATAGAATGTTATTGCTCAGCCTAGCAAGGCTCCAGCCAAGAACTCAGCACACACCAGGTGAGCAAGCACGGGGGGTGGGGGGGCTGCCAAGCAGGCCTGGGCCATCAGAGGAGGGGAGAGCTGAAGGGTGAAGAGGAGGAAGCGGGTGGGTATGTGGTATGCTGCTGGCACAGGAATAACAATAAAGGCCTGGCAGAGGCCGGGCGTGGTGGCTCACGCCTGTAATCCTAGCACTCTGGGAGGCAGGAAGATCACTTGAGCTCAGGAGTTCGAGACCAGCCTAAGCAAGACTGAGACCCCGTCTCTACAAAAAAACAGAAAACAATTAGCTAGGTCTTGTGGTGCGTGCCTGTATTCCCAGCTATTTGAGAGGCTGGGGCAGGGGGATCCCTTGAGCCCAGGAGTTTGAGGTTGCAGTGAGCTACGATGACACCACTGTACTCTACCTGGGGTGACAGAGTAAAACTCTTATCTCAAAAAAACCAAAACCAAAACAAATAAACACAAATGCCTGGCAGAGAGCACAGCAGCACCCACATTTACCCTGGGTGAACACAGAGTTTAAGGGGAAAGTGTTCAGAGGGGCTAACCGGAGGCCAGATGGGACCCCCAAACCCCAAATACAGTGAAGCTATACCTCTCTCTGAGCCTCTGGCTAAAATGTCTGTATTAGACTTGTACCCCTGCCGGCCTGGGACCTCCTTGAAGGCAGCTGTCTACCTGCCTTCCCCCTGTGACCCCAGGCACTGTGTATTGCCACCCAGAGAGGGCCTCAGTAAATACTTGTTGGCTCCCAGAATAAATAAGCACATAGCAGAGCTGGAAGGCCTACAGAGATCTAGGCCAAATTCCTCAGCCAGAGACCCACAGGTGGGGAAACTGAGGCCTAGAGAAACAAGACTAGTCTAGTCACCCAGTATACTGTGGGGACTGAGACTGGGACCCAGGCCTCTTTCCTGAGCCCCCAGGCACTCTGCTTCTTTTGGTGCCTTCAAGGTGGGGGCTGTACGCTGGGTGGCAGGGAGGAGGGGCTGGTTATCAAGGAAGCACGTGCATACCGCCCGGAGCCAGTGCCTCCCTGGAGGCAGAAAGCAGCCTAGCCAGAAGCCAATTCAATACCAAAAAGGAGAGCAGGGCAGAGGAGTGGGAGTGTTTTCTGGAGCTGAAAATAGACAGGGGCAGCCTAGAGGTCTAGGCCATTAGGCCAGCCTAAGAGGTTGAGGTCAGAGGTCAGAGAGAGCCTCCTACACTGGAATCAGACAACAGGCTACTGGGAGGTGCCCCAACTGAGGGCTCAGGTTTATCCCCCTATGCCACACTTGCTCACCAAGGCCTGGCCTACCCTTAATGCCTAGCTCTTCCTGCTGAGAGCTATAGACCCCCTGAGGCCAGCCAGAAAACTGAGAAGTCCCTGCCCCATGCCCACCCCTGCTGCTCTGGACCTGGAGGCTTGACCCAGTACCAGCCCTGGGCTGGTGCCTCTAATTGGTGGCTTCTTTGAAACTCCTCAGGTCAGCTGAGCTGTGAGTCAAGGGCCCTCACCACCCCCAGCCTCAGACCTGACCCAGACCTTACTCTTGGCTTCCTCAGCACCTCCCGTGGCCTGAGGCCAGGGCTCCCCTTCGGGTAGGGATGCTGACCCCAAATCCCTTCCCAAACACCAGCTTGGTGGTCCCACTCTCCCCAAAGCAGGAAGTAGACGGCAGCAGCAGTCGCACGAGGTGTTGATCAACACTGGTGCTGACGGGGTTGTTGACATCCACATCCGGAGGCAACCCCACCCACCACCCGGCCCAGGATCGTGGGGTCAAGAGGTCAGGGCACATTTTCCACAGGTGTCCTCCCCAGGGCCCTGGACCCCTACTAGCCTTCCCTGACCAGGTGCCTGAGTCCCAGCTCTGTCACTACCCTGGCCCAGTTCCACGGGGTTCCCAGTTCCTATGCTCCCTCTCCACCCCCTCCTTAGCTCCTCAGTACCAACCTCCTTAACTCAGCCCCCAAACTTATGTGCTTATGCTGGTGTTCTCCAGACAAGTGACACCCTCCTCCCCAACCTCAGTTCTCCTGTGGAGACGGGGACCCCTTCCTGCCCAGCTTTGGCTCTGGCAAGAAACTGAAGAAACAAGCCGGGGTGCCTCTGACACCTCGAGAGGGCTGGACACCCCCGGCCTCTCTACACCTGGTGCCAGGTTCCCCAAGCTGATCCTTTCGCGGAGAGCCTTAGGTCGCTGCGCTCCCGCCCTCCGCACCTTCCTGGCCTTGGGCCTGACTCCTCACCCAGATCTCCAGGTGGATATCCCGCAGAGTAACGCTGCCCTTGTACAGATCGAGACTGAGTTGGTCCAGGCTGAGGTGCTCCTGGAAAAAGTGGCCTAGATAATGGTGCAGCAAGTAGCGACAGACCCGTTCTTTCACACAGTTTGACCATGGCCACAGCCATCGTGACATCTCGGAGACCGCCGGGCCCGAACCGCCTCCGCTCGCCGCTTGCCGGCAATCCCCGTCCGGCTGCGCTGTTCACTAGAGCCCCCGGCTCTCCCCGCAGCTTCTCTCAGCGCCAGGCCGCGCCCCCGGGCGTCCAGCCACGCCCCCCACGCTCACTACTATTGGCCATTGCAAAGGGCGAGGCCTACTGATTGGCTACGGGGGGCGGGGCCGTCGGGCGCGAAAAAGGGACTGGGCTCTCTGCATGATATAGTGCTCTCAATAATGATTTACGCTTGCGTATAACTACTGTGTGGGAGGACCTTCAACCTCCTTCTACAGGTTCTGGGAAGGCTGTTGCCAGTCCCGCGAAGGAATGCGCATGTGCTGATTCGTCTACTACTTTAAGTGGTTGGAGAAGACTTAAAGAGACCGTGTCTCGTCAAACTTCGTACATAAAAGGCTCCTCAGAGGAATAAAGTCATTGTGAGCATCTGTGGAAACGATTAGGTGAATAAACTTTTGCATTTTGCAAAACGCTTTTACCATCCTTTAGCTCACTCAACCCTCTTAACAACCCTCTAAGGTAGGGATTATTGTCACCACTTGACAGGTATTAATAAGAAAACTGGTTTATAAAAGTTGCTAAGTCCCTCACTTGGAAAGTCTGTTTTTCCACTCCTCACCACCCAGTACTCAGCAGATTAACCGACCCTCCCATCTCTCTGCTGTTGGTCAGGTCTCAGGCTCCCTTCTGGAATAGTAATAGCTTTTCCTATCTTTTTCCTGTCTCTAATCCTAAAATCAGAATGGATTCTACCTCCCTTGCGCAGGGGTCCATTGTTTTTTACAGCCTGTGAACTAAAAATAGGCTTTTACATTTTTTAATTGTTAGTAAAAAATCAGAAGCATTAACAATTCATGACATGTGAAAATCACATTTCAGTGTTTAGAAATAAAGTTTTAGTGGAACGCAGCCATGCGTATTTGCTTAAGTACCACCTAGGGCTGTTTTCTTGCTATTAATACGATGGCCAAGTTGAGTGCTTGTGACAGGGGCCTGCAAAGCCTAATTTATTTTCTGGACCTTTATAGAAAAAGTTTCCTGAGGCCTGCTCTGTAGGATTGGCCACACAAAACCTCTTATATCATGGGTGACTTCAGGGCTATCCATGGGTAATTGTGGTCCTGTTTTAGCTTTACTAGGGAGTTGGACTATTGCCAATCTAATGCCAAATGTCAGCCTGTAGCAAGGACAACTGCCCTGGCCCAGGGGGCAAAGACCTGGATTCGATTCCCAGTCTCAGGCAAGTCACTGCTCCTCTTGCTAGCCCCAGTTTTATCCCCTGTTACCTGGGGTTATGTTGGTAGGCAGGGGCAGCTTAAATTACCCGGAAGGGATTGAGGAGCAGCCTCCGAGAGAATTCAGGAATCATTGGGAAGGCCCCATTCACAGAGGTAGGCTGAGTTGGTGACCATTCAGAAAGTGCTTGTGGAGTGAATCAAGAGATCTGCCTGCTCTCCATGACAGGCCAGGGACAGTGCTGTGTTCATTGGTTGTTTATTAAATTAATAAAATAAAAATAGCATACCATGAATTAAGCCTGTGTGATGTCCTAGGCCCTGGGCTCCCTACTTACATGCCTTATCTCATCAGCTCTGCTCTTCACCATAGGCTCATGAGGGAGGCAATGTTAATACCCCAACTTTTGCAGGAGGGGAAACTGAGACTATGCACATAGTGCTGTGGAGCAACACTTCTTCCAAAGGCAGTGGGTCTCAACACAGTGTTCTGGGAGAGAGGGGGAAGAGACAAAGGCAGTGGAAATAAAAGGGCGCATTCTCCTGGAGTCCAGGAAAAGTTGTTCTTGTGTCCTGTCGAGGAAGGGGTGATCATTCCCTGCTCTGGGAATGGGATGTACCATGTGCAAAGGCTCGGGACACAGGGTCATTCCCTATATCTAGGCCCCCAGCTCCCCTCTGAGGAGTCTGCTTCCCGAGTCTACTTTCCTCCGCTGAGGTGGACTCCAGGGTCAGGCTCTACTCACATCTGTCTCTCATTATATTAACAACTTGACTGGCTGGCACACCTGTCTCTTAGGAGTTGTGCCTGTGAGTCCATTCCTGAGCCTGAGCCACAGCAGATTAGATAGGACTGAGAGGGGGCACCAAGGTCTTTCTGCCATCTTCCCCAATCACTTCACCACAAGCTCCACAGAAAACCAACTTCAAAGACAGTCATTCCACAATCTAGCCCAGGCCTTGCAGCAGAAGCTGAAGGAGTAAATGAAAAATACTGGCAGATTAAAGGAGACAGTATTCTTTTTGGAGAGAAGGTGGTGACAGGGACTCCATGGGGCATTTCTGGGATAACATCCCAAGCCCCACTTTAGGTCCCGCAGTCCAAAAAAATACACTGGCCCTGGGCACTGCATTAGGGAGCTTCTACTGGACAATTGGATCCCGGTCAACCCAAGAGGTCTGGGGAAGATTCCTCCCCATGGAGAGCAAAAGGGGAGGGCCAGGCTTTGCCCAGGAGGGAGGCTCCTGGGGGGGGGGCCTCCCCACCTCAGATTAGGTGGGAACTCATCAGGTAAACAGCAAGCTCTAGGCCTCAGGGGCCCTGACCTGAAGGATTCTCTCCCTTCCCCCAAGGGATGGCACACCCTCTGGGAATTGTCCTCAGTAGGATCAGGATAGGTGTGGAAGGGATCATGGAAGGCGGCCTGGGGGGCTGTAGCTTTTTGGTCCTTCCTGGAAGGCTTAGATTTTATTTGAGGGAAGGGCTTTCCAGGAGAAAGAGAGGCCTATCTTTTCAAGGCTGGGTGGAGCTGGAGGGAGGAGGTCACCAGGAAGATGACAAGGCCAGAGGAGCTCCACCAGGTAGCTCAGGGGCAGCCATGAGGAGTGTAGCAGGATCTGGACACATCTAAAAAAAATTTCATCTATGAATATGCTAAATACCATTGAATTGTACAACTAAAATGGATGAATTTTTTTAGTTTGTAGTTTTCTTTTGAATATTTTTCTATCATTGCATATCACAATGTAACATATTTTACTCAAATTGTGGTAAAACATACATAACATAAATTTCACCATCTTAATACCTTTTTTTTCCAAAATTGCACCAAGGTAAAGCCAAGCTCTAGTTGATAGGGGCATGTTGTGCAAGCGTTAGCAGTACTGCCCTCACTACACACTCATTGGACAGTAGCACGACCCTAAGAAAAGGATAGTTAATACCATTTTTAAGTGTACGGTTCAGTAGTGTTAAGAATATTCACATTGTTGTACAACCAATTTCTGGAACTTTTTCATCTTGCAAAACTGAAATATTATATCCATTAAACAAGGACTCCAAAATGGGTGAATTTTATGGTATGTGAATGGTATCTCAATAAAGACATTAAGAAAAGGATTTTCAACCCTGCATCCCCCAGGTGACATTATGCCTATTTTGAGACCCAGTTCAAATGCTACTTCTTCCAGAAGTCTTATGCCTCTCCTCCACCCTTCAGTCCCCCAGTCCTCAAATGGACCATCTCCTTTGCACAGAGCACCAGCCATCCATGGTCAGTCTGGCCTTGGGACCAGGGCACTGGCTCCCAGGAGGCCTGTGTTGGCGGGCTGGAGCCAGCTGGGATGTGGAGGCCTGGGCCCCAGTACCAGGTTTTGGTGACAAGCTGTGTGACCTTCTCCTCTCTGGGCCTTGGGCTCCTTGCCTAGCTATAGAAAGCTCTGTGGGCCGGTCTTGCCCCAGCTTGTTCAGGGATGTGGAAGAAGCTTCACTTCCTGACCTGGGATGTAGGCAAGGAAGGAGATTATGGATTCCCAACTGACACACGAGGACACAAAGAGCCAGGTGGGCAAGGACTGCTGAAGATTCCTGAGAAGTGGAATGCTAGCTGGGTCGCCGGTGATATAGTCGTGGATCCCAGCCTGGCTAAACTGCAGGCCTCAGTACAGACCTCTGCTTTCCATTGCTCTAGCATGGGGGCTCCTCTTGGGCACTCAGGCTCCCTCTGCAGCAGGGAGGATGGCTAGGTGGTTCTTCTGGAGCACTGAATGGTCACCAGGGCCCAACCAAAGCAGGGTGCAGCAGACTCTGAAAAGGGCCTAACCCTCTCCTCGATCTCTCTGTCCAGTCTCCTCTCCCTTTTCTGCTACTCAGCATAGACCAGTTGTTCATCTAGGCAAAATTCCAGGGTGAAGATTTCACAGGAGTGCAGGAGATGGAGTTCAGGGAAATAAAGGGGGTTGGGGTCCAGGGTCCTAGGAAGGGGACCCAGGACTGTAGGCTGGGGACTTGTGGCCAGAATGCCAAACTCCTAGAATCCCACCTGTGTCCTGAACACCCAGCAGCAGGATTTTGAAGGAGATACTCCTCCCTCTCCCTGGCCCTCCCCACACATCTTAGGGCCCAGAGAGTCTGGGAGATCCATGAGGAGGCCAGATTGCCTGGTAGGGGGCAGTGGCAGCCCCCGGAGAAAACCTCCTGCTCTCATGCTTTACCACTCCAGGGCTGGCCCTTTAAACTCAAGACCATGATGTCACCATAGACAGCAAGGGACAGGAGGGGGACTGCAGGCCTGAGGATGGACTGCATTTCCCAGCAGCCTCTGGTGAACCACACCCCTCCCAGCAGGCACTGACTCATTGCGGACAATTAACTAGTCCAGTGCCGGTTTCCAAGGGATTTCTGAAGTGTCTGGCCATCTTGGGGTGATGGTGGGGTTCCCATGGGCATAGATGACCCAGGCCAAATCCGAGGGCCTGGCATAGCATGCTGGGCCTCTTTCCTCCCAGTGTTCTGGCATCACCACCAGTTTCTTTTTTTTTTGCCCTCCCCAGGACCGCCAGTTTCCCGATGCAGACTCCTGAGTCCTCCTCTCTCCCTGTACAGTCTCCCTTCCAGAGTCCAGGGGTCCAGTCCCCAGCTACAGCCCATCCCACTCTGCTCTCTGGCTTCAAAAGCTGCAGCCTTTGCCCGGAGTCCTCCTTTAGGGTTTACCCGCTTCAGTTTGGTAGCTCCCCTTAAAGGGTGCGGGGACTACATCTCCCAGCGGCCCCGGGGCCTTCCTGTCGCAGGCCCCGCCCCGCCAGCCCGCCGGGAGGTGCGGGCCGGGCGGGGGGAGGTGACTTGATGTCATCCTGAGCAGCTGGGCGGCGGGTGCCGGTGCGCACCGAGCCGTGGCTCCCGCTGCGCTGCACCCCGTTGGGTCGGAGTCCCAGGACTTCAGCGGAGGTCCGCGCGCTGCCCAGGCCAGCGTGGAGCCCGCCATTTGCCCGGCCCCGACCCGGGGCTGAGCTGGGGGCATGCTCCAGCCCCCCCGGAGCCCGGGAGAGAACCCAGGAGCGCCGCCGCCCAGTCCCAGCGCCCCGAGCAGAACCGCCGCAAAGGAGCCCTGAACCACCGCCCCCCTCCCCACGGGCAGCCTCCAGGGGTTGGCGACCAAAGTCTGGGTTTCTGAGAAGTGAGTGTTCCCCCCCCCATGAGGTTTGGGGGGCCAGGAAGGAGGAGCTCAGGCGGGGGAGGGTGTCGGGTTCTAGGAGGGGGCTGGCATGGGGATACGGCCTCGTTCTTGGGGGCGCCCATAGTGGCAGGCGTTAGTGGAGCAGGGTTTCATTCTGTAAAGGGCTAGGGATGAGAAAGGGGTTCCCATTCTGAGAAGGGGGCTGGCTTGGGGATAGGCCCTATTCTGGGAGCAGTTATTTTGGAGCCTGGGGCCCTTCAGTCTGGGAGAAGGGAGGAACACGTCCACGATGGGAGGGGGCTGCACCCTGGGCAAGGATAGGAGGGAAAAGCAGACATGGGCACCCAGCTGCAGCCCCACGGGCTATCTGTCCTGAAAGAACTGACTGGCTCTCTCTGTCTCTTTCTTGCTGACCTTTCTGCCCCGACTTCATTTTCAAAAAAGCCAGGGTGGGAACCCTAACTGGACTCTTCAGGACCCCGAGGAAGGACCTGAGCCATCCTCCTTTCTACCCTGCCTGCCCCCCCAGGACCGGGCAGTTGCCGAAGGCCCTGGGGGGGGGCTCAGGACTGTGGTTGTGCCCCCCCCTCCGACAGGATGGACCCAAGTTAGTCTGCCCAGCCTCACCCAGCATCCTCCAGGCCCAGAGAGAACCCCAAGGGCTCTGAAAGCTTGACCTGCTGCCTGTCCGCCATGGAGACGAAGTTGCCCTCTGCAAGCACCCCCACAAGCCCCTCCTCCCCAGGGCTGTCGCCTGTGCCCCCACCCGACAAGGTGGATGGCTTCTCCCGCCGGTCCCTCCGCAGGGCCCGGCCCCGGCGCTCCCACAGCTCTTCTCAGTTCCGCTATCAGAGCAATCAGCAAGAGCTCACACCACTGCCCCTGCTCAAAGGTGAGCTAGCTGCTGGCTGCTGGGGTACCTGAGCCCCAGAGGGGAACAGCAAGGCCAGCTGTGAGAAGCAGCTCACCCCTAGCCCTCTCTGCTGACGCATGGCCTGACTGGCCTGTCATCCCTGGAGGTGGGGCATCTGAAGGTGGCACCACCCTGGGGGGCAGATCAGGGCTAAAGGTGGGGCCTGCAGCCCGGGTTCCAGGAGGCCACTGTCAGCCCAGCTAGCTGCTGGGGTCCTGGAGCAGGTGCTTGGCCTGGCTCCCTGTGATCACCATGTGGCCTCCATCCCCACCCCTGGCCTATAGGGCTGGACTGGCTGGGCCAGAGGGCACCCTAGACATCCTTGGCCCTGAGCCCTTTCCCACTTCTGGCACTTAGAGCAGGGTGCCACCTATGAGAAGGAGGTAGTGGCTGTTTGGGGCACCTGTGGAAAGCTCACATATCCGGGGCTTGTGATCTTGCTTTAAAATCAGGCCATCGGAACTCTCTGAGCCTGAATTAGGAGGAAGAGAAGAAGCTCCCCTAACCCTTAGGAATGGAGGATGGGAAAGGTGTTGTTTGCTCCTGCAAGGAGGGGGAGATGGCACAAGAGCACAGAGTCTGGGGACAGCAGAGGTGGCCTTGAGAACCAGCCTTAGAGATTAGGAGGGTCCACCCCTGCCCAGACCTGTGGCAGCTGGAGCCCTGGCTCAGCCCCCTCCCTCCCTCCTCAGATGTGCCGGCCTCGGAGCTGCACGAGCTGCTGAGCCGGAAGCTGGCCCAGTGTGGGGTAATGTTTGACTTCTTGGACTGTGTGGCCGACCTAAAGGGGAAGGAGGTGAAGCGGGCAGCACTCAATGAGCTGGTGGAGTGTGTAGGGAGCACCCGGGGTGTCCTCATTGAGCCTGTCTACCCAGACATCATCCGCATGGTAAGCGCCTAGCACCCAGCCTCTGACGGACAGTTTAGGGGGCGTGTGAACCCTACTGACCTACCCACAGGACCACTGTGCACAGAATAACACTACACTCTTCACTTCTTGGTGTAGCCTCATGCTCCACATCTCAGATCTAACCCTCCACCCTGCTGTGTTGCTGCCAGGCACCCACTCGGGGCCTGCTGGCCTGTCCCACCTCCACACCTTTGCTTGTGCTTGCCCAAGGCCTGGGGTGCCCTTCCCCCCACCCCTTACCTTCCATGGCCTGGCTCAGGTGCTGCCTCTGCCATGAAGCCACTCTGAGTGCCCAAGCTAGAAACCTCCTCTTTTCTGCCCAGAATGCCTGTAGATCTTACTGCTTTTGACTTCTGTCTTCCCCACTGGATTGTACCTGCCTAGAAGGCAGGGATGTGTCTTGTCCATCCTTGGGTCCCCAGCCCTTGGCCCAGGGCTGACACAAACTAGGTGTTTAGGTGATGATTGCCCAAGGAATGAATTGCTTGCTGGGGCGGGTGCTGAGGTCGACCCATTAGGACTTTGAATGAGGGAACACCCTGGCTTCTGCCTTCAAGGGCTCTTCCTTAAAGAACACTGACTCTGCCCCTCAGATCTCAGTGAATATCTTCCGGACCCTGCCACCCAGTGAGAACCCTGAATTTGACCCTGAAGAGGATGAGCCCAACCTTGAACCTTCATGGCCACATCTGCAGGTCTGGAGGGTTGGAGAAGGCAGGGATCCAAGTTGTGGAAGAGATCTGAGGAGCAGGGAGAGGGTCTCCTTAACCCCTGAACTGTTGGATGAGGGCCATAGGGTGGAGTAAGTGGGTGAGGCAGTTACTGAACTCACCTTTTTGTCTGTCCCCCTCCGCCAGCTGGTATATGAGTTTTTCCTGCGTTTCTTGGAGAGCCCAGACTTCCAGCCCTCTGTAGCCAAGAGATATGTGGATCAAAAGTTTGTTCTGATGGTGAAGTGGGGAGCCCAGGCTGGGTGGTAACATGAGGCAGGGGTGGGCTCTCTGAGGGGCCTGGGATAGGGTGGAAGCAATCTGGGTTGACCGCTCACCTGATCCCAACCCTGGGTTCTACAGCTCCTGGAACTGTTTGATAGCGAGGACCCCAGGGAGCGTGAGTACCTCAAGACTATCCTGCACCGGGTCTATGGCAAGTTCCTGGGTCTCCGGGCCTACATCCGCAAACAGTGCAACCACATCTTCCTCCGGTGAGTGGCTGCTGCTTGCCTGGCAGGGACCAGGGGAGAGAGAGAGAGCTGTTGGGGAGAAGACGGAGGCAAAGGCTCCCAGGCTGTGTGGACTTTGTGGAGCTCTGGTTTATAAAGTTCTTTATTGGTAACATATTACATAGTACAGATTATACAAAGCCTGCGATATCTGCAGGGAGTGGGTATTTATTTCCATTTTATAGATGAGAAAGTAGACACCAAGGGAGATGAAGTAGTTTGCAGGGACTAGGTCAGTCCAGGGGCCTAAGATAGGGCCTAAATTTTCTGACCCTTATTGCACTGGGCCAAAGAGAGATTCTTTCAGCAAACATATTGAGCACCAGCACGCAATGGGCCTCTGGGGATCACATGGCCTTGTAGTTGAGACCATGGCTCTGGAGTTAGATGGCCTGCATTTGAGTTTGGTTCCAATATTTGGGTAGACTTGGGCAAATCACTTAAGCTATATCCTAGTTTCCTCATCTTTAAAAGGGGTATGCTACCAGTACTAACCGTCGTCAAGGTGAAATGAGGTGTTGCCTCCAAAGCACTCAGTATAGCTCCTGGACTGAGGTCGGGACTCTGAAACATTAGCTTTTATTGTTAGTAGCTGCAGGATAGGCAAGACGCACTCTCAGTCCTCCAGGAGCTTGTGGTCCATTAGATTCCCCACTTAGTAACTGCTGAGTCTTGATTTCTTCATCTGTATAATGGATTTAGTAAGCCCTACCTCCTGGGATAATTTTGAGAATGATGTGGCATGGAGTAGATGCTCTAAGTGTTTGTTGTTCTTTTGGTTGACTGGCGCAGAGAGTGAAGGACGTAGGCTAGGTGCCTACAGGCTGGACGGGGATCAGCTGATGAGGGTTAGGGTCTGCGGGAGGAAGAGATGGGCTGGAACACTTCACAGCAGAGAGGGTTGAGCTGGGGATTCGGTGGCAGAGGTGGCAGGGCTGAGAAGAGCGTTTCAGAGGTGGGTATGGATCTCAGCGGGGCCTGGTTTGGGACATTGGGAAGGGACCGCAGCATCTGGGTTGGGAGAAGGTTGGATTGGCAGTATGGGTGGGGGGGGGGCAAGCAGGCAGGATGCCTAAGGCGGGGCTGGGCCTACTCCGATTGCTCTGAGCATTCCTGCTCTTCTCTTCCTCTTGCAGATTCATCTATGAACTCGAGCACTTCAATGGTGTGGCTGAGCTGCTGGAGATCTTAGGAAGGTGATTATCCCTGGCCCTCAGCGGGAGCTTAGGATTTTGAAAGGCGGGATTGGGGCTGGGTCATCTGAGCCCTCCTCCTCTCTTCTCCCAATCCTCAGCATCATCAATGGCTTTGCGCTGCCCCTGAAGACGGAGCACAAGCAGTTCCTGGTTCGCGTCCTGATTCCCCTACACTCTGTCAAGTCACTGTCTGTCTTTCACGCCCAGGTGAGGCCCAGCCCTGGCCCTGATGCAGCAGGACCTTCTGACAGAGTCAGAGCAGCCCGTGGGGCCTGGAGGTCATGGGATCCCATCCCACTTTATAATTCTTTTCCACCTACCTTAGGGAATTCCCACTGGCCCTTTAAGGCTGACCTGTGAAGCTTCCCCAGCCCCTTCCCTTTCTACCTGCCCTAGGCAGAGTTAAACTCTCTTCCTTCTATATTCCCAAAGATTTTGATGCAGAATTCTATTATGGAACCTTCTGCAAAATTTATAAGGATTAGTTTGCTGAATATTTCCTCCATGAGATCATTGTATTCCCAGCACACCAGTCCTGATGCCTGGTACATCCTAGGCAGGCAGTAAATGCTTGGTGAGTAAGAGAGTGAGGCAGTAAGTGAGCAGGTGTCTGGCATCCTGTCCTGGGAAGCCAGTCTTTGGCACCTGGTCGCCTCCTGACCCCTGTCTTCCTTCTCTCCACCCATCACCCCTCGCAGTTGGCATACTGTGTAGTGCAGTTCCTGGAGAAGGATGCCACCTTGACAGAGCACGTGAGTACTTCTGGGGGAAGGTGGGCCCCTCACCTCTGCCGGTCTGACTCCTTTCTGCCTCAACCCCGACAGGTGATCCGGGGGCTGCTCAAATACTGGCCAAAAACCTGCACCCAGAAGGAGGTATGAAGGGCTTTGATGCCCACCAGAGGGAGGTTGGGAGGGCTCGGCTTCCAGAGGCAGTCAGGTGTGTGTGTGTTGGGGGGAGATGTGAGCTGCTGTCCCTCTGTCCCTGTTCCCTCCCCCACTCCACCCAGGTGATGTTTCTGGGGGAGATGGAAGAGATTCTGGATGTCATCGAGCCTTCCCAGTTCGTAAAGATCCAGGAGCCTCTCTTCAAGCAGGTGGCTCGCTGTGTTTCCAGCCCCCATTTCCAGGTGTGAGGCGGGATGTGCAGGGTGGGAGCAGGGGTATGGCCTGGGAAGGCTGGCCAGTTGACCTAGCCTTGCTCCCTCTGTCCTCAGTTTCTCCTCCAGTCCTAGGTCTGATAATGGGGAGATGTTGGACTTAGGGCCAGGAGCCCTAGGGTCAAGCCTCATGTCTGCCTTCTGCTGAGGGGCCTTGGGCAAATCACTTTACCACTCCAGTTCTGATTAAGGCTTCTCACCTGTAAAATGGGCCAAGAACAATCTTTGCACAGCGGGGTGATGAGGATTGAAGAGATCGTGAGTGTAGACACGTTTGGTAAACTGAAATGTGCTTCAGAGTAGGGTGGAGGATTGTGACCACTTTCTCCCCTTTTTTAGTGGCCTTAGATTTCAGAAGATCCACCTTAGGACTCAGCCAGGCTTCCCCACCTCATCCCAGCTACTGTAACTCATGTTCTCCTGCATGTGTGCACCGACTTTCTCCCATTCTTATGAGCCATGACCTCCTGGAAGTCAGTTCTTCCTCACAGTGACCCTGGTACTTCAGTTTATTAAACACCTTAAAGTCCAGTATCTCATTTGATTCTTACAACAGTCCTGTGGAAGTCCGTATTATTAGCCCCATTTTACAGATGAGAAAAAACAGGCTGAGAGGTGAAATGCCTTCGTCCACAATCACACAGACATAGCAGAGCCTGTAGTGGAGTTACGATTTGCCCCTGAGCATTGGACTTCAAAACCAGTCCTCTTTTCTTTTCACCACATTGCTTCCTCCAGTGGGTCAGATGAGCTCTGAGTGTGGGGTGTATGGAGGTCAGAGGGCCTAGGTTTTGGGGTAGGGAAGGATACCAGACCTTCCACACACACACACAAAGCCACTGCCAGGCTCACTGTGCCATTTTGTATGCCCCAGGTTGCAGAGCGGGCTCTGTATTTCTGGAACAATGAGTATATCCTGAGCCTCATTGAGGACAACTGCCACACTGTGCTGCCTGCTGTGTTTGGGACCCTCTACCAAGTCTCCAAGGAGCACTGGAATCAGTGAGTCCCCAAGCCTTGACCTAACCCACAGAAACTGGGACCTGGGTCAGTCAGTCCAGACCCTGGGGCTACTCCTAGCTGGAGAGGATCAGAGAAAGCATCAGAACATGGCCAAGGGGGTGGTGAAAGGACAGAGAAGTGGGCAGTGCTCGTGGTGTTCAGGGCTACGTCCTGTGTTTGAGGAACAGGGACAGGCAGAATGCCGGAAAGAAAGGTGGGGCCAAATTGAAGTTGTTCTCATCTCCCCAACCCTCTCCCCTGACCCTGCCAAGAACCATCGTATCTCTGATCTACAATGTGCTCAAGACGTTCATGGAGATGAATGGAAAGCTGTTTGATGAACTCACAGCCTCCTACAAGCTGGAAAAGCAGCAGTGAGTGTGGTGGGGGGTCAGGTGTGGGGGAGAGGGAGATGAGCAGGAAGGAATCAGACCCTCATGGCTGGAGGGAACCCTAAAGGACCACCCCAAACCCTGTCTGATCAGATGCTGAAAGTCTCTCCCATGTTCCTGCCAAGTGCTGGGCCGTCCTGTGCCTGGCTGCCCACTTCATCCTCTAGTCATTCTTCCAGGTAGTTCTTCCAGGCACTGACCTGTTCTGGCTCCCTGTAGCTTCCTACCCTTCAGCCAGGGGGCCACTCAGAGCCAGGCTTGTTCATCTCCATGACGGCAGGCTGGGATAAGTCTCTCCTCAGCTCTCTTCGCTAAGCAGATGGTTCCTATGCAGTCCCAGAACAGAAAATGGTTCTGTGCCCTGCCTTTGCAGGTGGGGCAGTGGTGAGGGAGGTTGGACTGTGGGGGGGGCCCGGGTAGGGGAGCTGCCTCACCCTCTGTCCCCAGGGAGCAGCAGAAGGCCCGGGAGCGTCAGGAGCTGTGGCAAGGCCTGGAGGAGCTGCAGCTACGCCGGCTACAGGGAGCCCAGGGGACCAGGGAGGGTCCCCTCCAGCGGCTTACACCCCAGGTGTCCACCAGTGGGGGTCAGAGCTAGAGAGCCCCTCAGAAGGGGAGAAGCTAAACTCAAAGTCGCCAGCCAGTCCCGCCATCCCTTCTCCTGCCCAGGGGCCCAGAGAGACACACACCTCCCCCTGGCCTTGCCAGAGTGGCTTCTGAGGACTCCCTGCCTGGCCTAGCTTTCACTGGGGGGAGACGAGGAGAGGAGATGGTGGTCTTGGCAACAGAACTCTCAGGCCTGTATGGCAGGACTTGACCAGGGCAAGCTTGACCAGGAAGCTGCCGTCAGGGATCTTCCCCTGCCCTGCAAAGCTGGGCTCCAGGCTGCAGGCAGGCTCCTACCCCCTGCTCCCAGCCTAGGGCAAGGACACTCAGCACCTCACCTGCCCTTGCCTCGGGCCAGCTCGAGGTCCCTCCTCATCCCCACCATGGGGTCCATGGTCTATTTATTCTCGCCCAGCTCACCCTCAACACAGATACTGTCCTGGGACTGGGGCATTTTCCTTCCTTCCTCTCCCTCACCCTGTACTTCCTTGTCCCCTTTTTATTTATTGGGCACGGGGAGGGGTGAGGGCACAGGCAAGAAAAGATTCACAGTGTCCTGGGGTAAGAGTCACAGTAATAATGGTCTATCCCCCTTCCCCTGGCTGGGGGGTAGACTTAATAAAGAAAGAAACTCAAGAACTGCTTGCTTTATTTAGGGGTAGTGGCAAAGAGGAAAGTGAAATGATGAAAGAATGGTTAGAAGGGCCAGGAAGAGGCAGGGAAAAGGCAGAATCTTCCCTCTTCCCAGAAGGTGACAATCACAAAATCTTAAAAGGGTCAGAGCTGGAGAAACCCCTTCATTTAAGAAAATCCCATAGCAAGTAACCAGCAGAGTTGGAACTCCCCCCAGTTTTAAATCCCAGACCCAGGTTTTTCCCACCAGAACATCAAGCCCTGCGACCCAGGGGGGAAGGAGGGAAGAGGGTGGGCTAGTAGCGTGAGAGGCGACACATGTCACACTGGCAGGCCCTGGCCGTGAAGATCTCGAGCTCCTCCCTCCGGTTCCCCACACACTGCAGCTGCACCTTCACCTGTGGGAGAGGGGATTCCACGTTCCAGTGCCCTTTCTCAGGGCCATCTTGATCCCCCTCTCCTTTGCCTTCCCCCACCAGACCTGGGCCCTCCTCACCTTCTTCAGGCTGCTGATGGTGCAGCACTGAGAGACGGAGGTGATGTTGTGTCGGTAGCCACTGGCCACCAGCACAGAGTACCGGGAAGGGAAGGCACTGGACTCACAGTGGCCCACGCAGGCCTGTGCCACGTGGGAGCCCTGGCAGGTGCCTTGGCGGTCACTTCGCACTGTCACGTTGAAGGCTAGAAGGAGATGGGCGAGTGGTAGACAGTGGCTCTGCAAAGGCTTGCCCCAGCTCCTCTTGTCTGTGCCTCCGTGTGGGTCTATCTAGAAGCTGCCTGCCCCACGGTCTGGTCTATCAGCTCTTTGCTCCCACCCAGAACTTCCACTCCTCCTATCTCTCTGGTCCCAGAGTTACTCACGGTGCATGTGGCAGCCTGGGATGGCTGTCTCCTGACCCCAGCTTTCAGTGATTGCCAGGACTAGCAGGCAGAGGAGCAGGGTTTGGGGGGACGACATAGGCATCTGCAACACAGTGGGTAGATTCTGTGTGGGTGTGCAGGTGGGAGGGGGAATTCTTTAAATACTGCATGCCTCCAGGTGAGTGAGCCAGGGCTTAGTCTTTCTGACAGGTGAGGTGTATCTGAGTGTGTATGTGTGTGTGTCTGCCTGTGTCACTCTAGATGGATGTGTGTGTGAGCAGCTGTCTCCAGGTGGGACCTGTGTGTCAGCCCTCTGTGCGGTGATTCTCCCTGGAATTCCCCTCACCATCTGGCACACAAACATCTTCCTCCCTCCATCTGCCCCGTCTTGGCCTGCAGGGCCCTGTCCACATCCCCAGGCCCTCCCCAGAGCTCCTCCTGCCTCCGGGAGCTCACCACTTCCAAGGCCCAGGAGCAGAGTGGCTTGCAGTCTCCCTGTGCCTCCAGCTGGTCTCCAGACTGGTGCCGGCTCTCCAAGCTTTTATATTTGCCAGCAGTTTTGGAGCCACGCCCTCTTGGAGATCTGCTTTCAGGCCTGCCTCCCAGTCTGAAGCCTCAGCACAATCCCACCTGGGAGATCCTGCTCTTTGAGGCGTGGTCCTCAGAGAGTAGCTTCTGCTGCTTTCTGCTTCTCTCTGTCCATAAAGCTGCCGGCAGTCCAGGGTCGGGGAAGGGAGATGTGAAGAAAAGCCAGGAGTGGGTGGAGTATGCAGTGTGTGTGCACTAAAGGACAGGGGTCGGGACTGCTGGCCAAAGTGTGGCCACTGGGTTCTCTTCTTTGCTGTGTGACCTTGGGGAGGACACTTCCCTATTCAGGGCCTCGCCAACCCAACCTTAAAACCACTAAATTCAGCCCTGCCTGTGTTTTTTACTGACTGCAGAGGAAAAGGATTGGGGAAGAAGCGTCTTGTGGACGAGGGAAATTACACTGGGGTTGGGGGTCTCCTGAGGTGTGTTTGGTGGCAGAGCCAGGAAGGTTGGGGGTTACTAAGTGTGTCTCAGAACTTCACTCCCACAGTGTCAAGTAGTTGACTTCTCATCTTGTGGGTCAGCTCTAGAGTGGGGTTCTAAGCTGGACGGTCCTCCTAGTCTGGAATAACAGCGACCTGACGCCTTCCTGCAAGCCTGAAGCTGTCAACCCCAGCAAATCTGATGGTTTAGTCCAGCTCTGGTTTTGTAGGTTAGGCAACTAAGACTTAGAGAAGGAAAGTTTCTTAGTAAATGTCCCGCAGCCAGTTAATGTCAGGACTGGTTTAGAACCCAAATCTCTGGCCAGGTGTAGTTGGTGGCTCACACCTATAATCCTAGCACTTTGGGAGGCTAAGGTGGAAGGATTGCTTGAGGCCAGGAGTTCAAGACCAGCCTGATCAAGAGCGAGACCCTCTACAAAAAATAGAAAAATTAGCCCGGCATTGTCATCTGTGCCTGTAGTCCCAGCTACTCGGGAGGCTGGCAGGAGGACTGTTTGAACCCAGCAGTTTGAAGTTGCAGTGAGCTATTATGACACCACTGTACTCCAGGCCAGGTGACAGAGTGAGACTCTGCCTCAAAACAAAACAAAACAAAACAAAAAAATAGGACCCAAATCTCCTACCATCCATCCATGGTACTAAATTATACTTGGGGCAAGAATGTGACAAGTTGGAAAAAGACCCCTGGTCAGCAGTAGCCAGAGAGGTTGGGCAGGGTAGAGATCAGAAGGAAGCTGTGGTGATTCTGGACAGCTCCCCCCAGGGCCACTGCCTCACTGATCTGTTTAGAAAGAGCAGGGCCAGTCACACAGACTTCTAGAGCTAGAAGGCACTTTATAGCTCATCAAATCCTACCCTCTCCATCTCCAGATGAGGAAATAAGAACGTGAGAGGAAAGCGGCTTTCCCAAAGCTTCATTGTAAGCTACTCAGAGCCAGGATGAGCACTCAGATCTCCAGATTTTGGAGTTGTGCCTTTCAGCAGCTTTGTAAAGCAGGCCATGTTTGGGACAGTTAGAGCGAAGGCTGTACACAGTTTGAGAGGAATTGGTGTTACCAATGTTGCTAAGTCTCAAATCCCCACACCTCACAGTTTCCCCTCCAGTCCCTCCTCCCCTCAGGCCCTGGGTCCTCATTTGCTGGGGCACTGTAGCAGTCCACCTCTTTTCTTCTCCCCACCAACGGCTAAGGCAGTGAATTAAGGGGACTCAGCGGGACCTCCGCAGTCCAGCCCCCACTTTCCCAGTCATTGGGGGAACACTCTGGCATGTGACAGATAATCAGCTCTGTTTAACGCCTTTGCGTGATAAGGGCTGATTACCTCAGGACATAGCCCATTCTAATGCTGGACATTTTCAACAGTTAAAAAGTGATTCCTATGTCCTGAGCTAAAATAGGTTTCCCTAAATTCCTATTGATTATTTTGGTCCTCTGAAGCTACACAAGTCTAAACTATCTGTCAGCTCAGATCAGCTCTTCAGCTGAAGACACAGCTCGGGTGCGCAAGCCTTCTCCAGGGGCCCTAACCTGAACTGACTTCCAGTTAATCTAATAAACTAAGCTGTGTTACTATCAAAGAACCAGAGGGATAGGTAGGTGGGAAGCATTTTACCTATGGAGAGGCTACATTTTGGGGCCAAAGTGGGTGAATTGAGGAAGAGATTTCTGTTGGGTCAGCAGGGCTCAGGACAGTGAGTCTTGCAAAACCCCACTCCCTAACCCCTGGCACTGAAGTTTAAGATTTGAGGTCAGGTACAGACTCACCCACCCAAAGTGATCCAGTAAACGGTAACCAGGTAGACATAGAGGAAGTCTCATGCATTGTTTCTCTGTATCTTGAGGGAAGAGTTTGTTCTCTCTTACTCTCTCTACTTCACTAAATTCAATCAATAACTCTTCATAAATAATTTATTGTCATTAGAATCCTAAGTGCTAGAGACAAAAGACCTAAACTGGCCCTCAGGGCCAGAGCATTTTAGAAAGTTCCATTCTTTTCTTAATGTTTTAAATAGGAAAAAAATTCAGTTATAAAGGGGCAGAGGACAGGACAAACCCACAAGAGGACTCAGTTTGGTGCCCTCATTCCCCATGGCTGAAGTGTCATAAGGAAACGATAGAGTTGGAGGAAGAATGGCTCGGGAGGAATCACTGCAAGAGATGATCCTCCTTCCGCGGCTGCATTTGGAAGGCTCACTATTGGCTGCTCTTCCTGAAGAAATATCGGAACGGGCAGAGAGAGCTGCAGGAATGAGAGCAGAGTAGTCTGAGACTCTACAAGGTCTCCTTCCCTTCTTCCCCATTCCCATTAGTGCTTCATTAGCTAGGGCATTTTTGCTCTGGGGAACCACTGAATGGAAATTTAAGTCTGGAACAGCATTTGAAAAGGTATCCAAATTAGATTATACTCAGGAAGAGGAAATAAAAAGAATTGCAATAGGGTGGCTGAGCTCTAGACACATAGAGGGACTTGCTATCTTCTGAAAAAAAGACTCTGAAGACACAAAGCTAGATTCAGAGGGGAGAATGGAAATATTTTAGTAACCAAATCATCTGAATGACCCAAATAAAATAAGAATAGTCTCTGTTTATGCAATGTTTACAGAACCAGGCCCTTGCTGGGCATGCCAGGGTGGGGATGAACTGTATAAAAATGAATATGACACAGTCTAAATTCACAATGAGGGCTTTTGTTCTCAATCTCATTTCCATCATCTATCCTGGAGATCAATGAGAAATCTCTGCAAGTAATCTGCTTTCTTCTCTATTCTAATTACTGTGAAAGATTCAATGAGGCAAACTCTGGAAATAGAATGTCACTCTGGAGCTGGATCTCAGTTTGATGGCAGGAGAGAAGTTTGTCTTACCTTAGAAACCCAAAGAAGCCACTGGTTCCTAGTTCTTTAGGTGGAGGTGGACTGCTCTGCTGCAATGGTGGGACAATTGGCCCTGCCAGGCTGTCCCCCAACTTCGAATCTGTAAGGAAAACACTCAGGCAGGAAAAAGTGTTAGTCCATAGGCTGCTTTTGTGTGAGTAGGAGAAGGCAGGACACCCAGCATGAGATAAGGGCAGCCTTATACCAAGATTTCTTTAAATCCGGGTGAATTGTTTCTTGTGACCTTCCCAATTTCATCTCAGCTAAGTAAGATGCTATTTTGGTCTCGGAGTGTTCACTCAGGCTCCTGAGATATTTACACAGCTCAAGTCCCAGCTACCCACCATGGCTGATATGCCTTCACATGGAATGACAACTTGAAGAACTCACTTGCTTCCATATCCCCTGCTTCTGTGATAACTGCAGTTCCCACTGAGTCCTCATGCTGGGTAAAAGATCAGCAAGGTAGAAGGGTAATGCCTTGACTTGCATTCCCAGCCCTGCAGAGCATCCATCTGTACCTTCAATGTTAATGCTAATGCCCCAAGAGAAGAGAAGAGACAGCTTCCCAGAGACTGTTCTCCAACAGTACAGAAAAGGGAAGCACATCCCTCCAAACTTTTCTATAAAACTTATCACCCCAGTTGGAAATGTTTTGGAATCACGGGAGCATCAACTTCACCATAAGAAGCAAAGGACAGGCATGCATTGCCTCCTTTCACTCTTTTTGGGAGGTGGGGGGGCTTCTATTACTGTAGGACAGGCCCCTGGACCAGAAGGTGGCCAACAAGCACCTCCATGGGAGCAAGGCACATTACTCTGAGTGTGCCCAGACTCAGAGCTCTGTGCTGTTCTGCTCATCAGAGAATTAAACAGGACAAGGTGATTATTAAAGGAGAATAAATATGAATTTCTCAGAACCTACCCTCTTCTTGGACATCAGTGATATCAGAATCCAGGGTCTCTTGCCATTCTTGCTGGGTTTTGCTTTCCCTGTTCTGATTAAAAGAGGACCAAGGAAAGTCTTAAACTTTATTCCTACACAGCTTGGTGATCTGAATGCTATTTGCTGGTGAACTGATTTTATATCAGCACTGGGGCCTGGCTTCTGACTGCCCAGACAGGTTTTTGTTCTTTTTTTTCTGTCTTTAGGACTGTCCTTTTTTCATTTCTGCTTCCTAATCACTGTCCCTCTAAAATCATGAGATTTAAGGGCCAAGAACAAACCAAGCTGAGTTTAACTTACCATGTTACTGAGTGCCTACTATTGCCAAGGACAGAATATTGAGGTTTCAGAAATCAGGAGGACCTTAAATTTATCTTGGAGATATGCATAATCTGTGAGGTAAAATTGACATGCAAATTAAGTATTAGAGGCAGTGTGATAAGACTTACCCCATGAGTCTATATGGAGTGCTGTGGTTACTGAGGACATGAATGGAGTGGGCAGTAGTTAGTCAAGGAAGGCTTCATGGGGAAGTGACATTTGAATGGGGCCTTGATGGATGACTGGGATTTTGTCATAATGGGGGTGAGGAGATGGTCAATGAGAGCAGGACATTCCACACAGAGACATGATGTACAAGGGCACAGTGCCATTAAAGAGTAAATACAATTAGCATGGCTAGAGCCAGGCGCAGGAGAAACATAACTATGGCATTAGCAGTCAGCACAATACAATGCAATCTTATTATTTCTCCATGTGCTACTGCTTTATAGAAATTCCTTTGTACTTTGAAGAGGACATTCTACAAGCTGGTTCCAGGCCCACAACATTTCCCAGTAAATACTGACAGTCAGAACCATAGTTCATATATTTTCTTTGGGAATCTCTGCCAACTGTCCACTCTCCTCACCCAGTCAGAACATACAGGCCTGATTATGTAGCAGTGCTGGAGTTCCTTGAGCTGTTTTGCTGATGAAAAATTCTATAGCAAGGGGCTGTGGCCTGGCAAGGTGGGTTCTGGGAGGCAGAGGCATGACAAGCCCCTAGAAAAGTTAGGACCAGCCCCCATCCTAAGAGTAAGCTTCAGGTTAGAAAGGCAGATATTTCTGAGATGAGCTTCTTCGCAAACCTCTCAAATCCCAGACCAGATAGGCAGCTACCTTAGTCATATTCCTATAAAAGCAAAAGGGAACTCTGAGGAGGAAAAAGACCATTCTTGGCTTTTCTAGACAGAGTGGAGATGGAATTTAGAGGGCCCAGCTCTGGTTTCTGGCTTGGGGCAATGATTCTTATACACTTAATGAAACTATGGTTGTGGGCTTAAATCCTGCTGCCCAGAGTGGCCCTAATGAAAGCATCTATTAAGGTTGGTAGCAGGGATCAGAGGGCAAAGGCCCTATGGCAGAGGTATAGCCTACCCCTGAAGCAGGGGAGATTCCCTTTACAAGATAGGATGGCCTTTGTGGCTTTCCTCTAATCTTGAGAGAGGTTTTCTCAGGCAAAAGTCGTAAGAGAAGAAAAACATTATAGCTGGAATTAAGACTGAGGGTACCATCTGGGACATCCATCAGGGCATAATGTCCTTGAAAACCTGATGTAAGATTGTCCTTTGTATGTTCAGGGCCAGATCAGTTCAAGCAGAAGTGGCAAAACAAAAACAAACAAAAAAGAAGCTATATGCAGTCTATTTCACTTTTGGGCCATTCATCTGCTCTCCCCTTTTAAAAAATTTTTTGTTTGTTTTAGAGACAGGGTCTCACTCTGTCACCCAGGATGGAGTGCAGTGGCACCATCATAGCTCACTGCAGCCTCAAACTCCTGGGCTCATCTCCATTTTTTACCTTTCTGAAGTCCAGACCTTTAGGTCTGGGACCTGCAGTAACAAACAAGGTCTGCCCTTCCTTCCCATTCTCCCCGAAACACAACTTATGAAACAGAAAAGTGTTGTATTCTTCTAAGCTTTCCCCAACAGGCTCCCAATGTGTTCAAACATGCATCATCCACACTGACTACGATCTTACACCCTAACTCCCCACAAAGGGAGGAAGAAAATATTAAGCATTGGACCATAGAAGCAAATTCAATTTTTCCAGATCAAGTGACTTACACTGAGAGTCACTATGATCACTTTAATTTGGGAGAAATTCTCTCTCTGAGAACAGGGTATACAATGGAGACTGTCTTTGGGCTTTGAGTCAAAATCAATAAACATGTTCCTTTTACTCAGAGTCTTTTTCTAAACCCAGAATCAGGTTGAAAAGGTAATTATGTTGAGTAAGAAGCTGTGGGTACTGTTCTTGAGGGAGATGATGTGTCAAACTAAGAATAGGAAGGTACAAAGGGTAGAGAGTGAGGGAAATGTTCCTTTAATAGTAATTATCTTCGTTGTATAAAGTGTCTTTGTTCCCCGGAGCTTCATGTACTTCTCACGTACTTTCTCATTTCTTCTTACCTCTCTAAAGGATGGAAGGTATAGAAGGAAGTGACTATTTGCCTAGAATCACTCAGTGGGCCAGTAAACCCTGGCACAACTGGGGCCGTGTACTCTGCCCCTGCCCACAGAGGTAGAGGTCTAAATCCCCAAGGATGCATTCCTCTCCCAACTAAATTATAAACTCCTGGAAAAAAGAAACCAGGTGTTACATATGTTTATATGTGCCCCAGCACCCAACACAATGCCTTGCAAATAGGAGACAGAATAATAGTTTGGAAATGAAAATAACTTCATTCCTCTACTTAAAAATGTTTTAGGAAATTTTTGTGATCTTGAAGGTAGCCTCAAGGCCATTCATGATCCAGCCCATGCTAACCTCTCCAATAACGTTTCTCAGCACTGTGCTCTAAGCTCCAGGTGCACTGGCTTGCAGTCACCAAAAGCACCATACTCTTCCGTTTTGGCCTGAGCTCTTTAAGCTACTCTGAGCTACTCTGGGAACCCTTTCCTCATGGCCATTTTGTGTTCCCTTCGTACCCTGTGCTTCCTTCTACCCCTGCACATAGCACATCTGTCAGTAATTGTCTGCCTAGCTTTACACTGAGTATGTTTATGGGACAGCATGATATTCCCGGTACTTGGCACATAGTAGACACTCAATAAAAAGTTGTTGAATGTTATGTATGTGTAAATGTTTGCTTGATAACTGATCATGTTATGGGTTCTGGGAAGGTGAAGGAGATGAGTTGTTTGTGTTTGGATATTTAGAGTCAGAGCTACTTTGGAGACACAGAGAAGTAAGAAAAAAGGAAGATCTATAAGGCATGTATAACAGCTAACAGCTATTCAAAGAAGGGAGAAAAGAAAAAGGGCACTATTTTACAGACTACTATGGAAAAGAAGTGCTGAAAAGGAGTAGCAGATAAATGAGTATCTAAATGGGGAATAGATATATCCATAAATGAAATACTATCAGAGGACAGCCCATTACTGCTGTAGACCTTTCCTCTTATCAGTTACCAGTTCTGATACATGTCTAGCTCACCTGTAAAAACTTGACATTCCTAGACTCAGGCCCCAGTGTAGATGAAGGCAAAATTTTTCTAAAGAGAAAATTCTGTACTGGATCCCACCTCAATTCAGTACAGACCTATTTTCTTATTTCAACTACAGAGTATGAGAAGCAGCTTTTCAGGCTGAGAATAGAGGACCTTTTAACAAAAAGACTCATCGATGTGTATATTATACAGCCACTTTTGGGATGGGTTGTGGCAAGGGCGGAATAGTTGAATGTTGTTCTACAGATAGTGAAACCTGAGAATGAGTTCAGTCAATTCAATCTGCACTAAGGACCAAGATGTGCTGGTAACAGGAATCCTGACTTGTAACAGAGTAGGAACAGCCAAGCACCTCCAAAGCCTCCATTTTGGTGCTTACCCTCCTGGTTTCCATAGCGGGCTTCTTTGTGCTGGGGCCTTGGCTGGAAGTCTCCATCTTGGCCCTGAGTTTGAGAGAAAAAGCCCAGGAAATGTTACTGGCAGAGGCAATATTACTACATTCAAGCAAATGTGGTCCAAATGAATATTTCATCAGGTTAGCTATTTTTATACCATTCCTGGCCGGCAGGATAAATTGTGTGGCCAAATTTTCTTTGGGTGCTGCTTTAATTCTCAGTAGAATCCCAACTTGAGACACTGGGGTTTGAGAAAGGAAAAACTTGATTGACAGCAGGTAACAGATTTTGAAATACTTGATTGTGCATTGAAACCCAGAGAAAGAAAAGATCTGAGGCCTCTTCTCCACAGAAAATTCAGTCAAATGGAACAGAGCAAAGCTTCACACCTTGGAGTACTCTCACCTTTCACCTGGCTTGGAAAGGAGTTCCCCAACCATTCACCTACATGTGCATCTGGAGGGCCTGGGGTCAGCTTCCTGTGGTCTACCCTTGCTGCTCCTGTATGTATAGGGGCCCAGAGAGTCCCAGGAAAAGAACAGCTGTTCTCTGTGAAGCTTGGGTGAAAGCACCTTGGGCTGGGGAGCAAACCACACCTTGGATTATTCCAGCAGCCCTCTCTAGGATGCTAATAACAATGACTGAATTGTCTTACTGACTCATTTTATCCCTGACAGAGAATCAAAAGAAGAACATAAGTAGCCTCCACAATAGCAGCTTCAACATGTTAGGAATGTGCTCAATATTCTCCCTAATATCACAGTGCCTCACCTAATAATTGATACATACCCTCTTGCAAACATTTATATTTTAGCCTGGACTGGACTGCCTCTTAAGATTCCAAAAGCTTACTGCTCACTGGGTAAAATAGAATCACATTCTATTTGTTCTTACTCTTTCAAGGGTTTCCCTGTGTTTTTATATAATATTCTGAGACATCATAAGTCTCGTGCCTTCTCGTAGCCCTATCTTAGTAAGTACTAATTGAATGTTTTGATTCAATTGTTTGATTATATTGAATACAATTGTCTGATTGTATTTCCTCTCAGCCTTCATCTTTTTTTTTTTTTTTTTTTTTTTTTTTTGAGACAGAGTCTCGCTCTGTTGCCCGGTCTAGAGTGCCGTGGCATCACCCTAGCTCACAGCAACCTCAAACTCCCGGGCTCAAGCAATCCTTCTGCCTCAGCCTCCCAAGTAGCTGGGACTACAGGCATGCGCCACCATGCCCGGCTAATTTTTTTCTCTACATATTTTTAGCTGTCCAGATCATTTCTTTTCTATTTTTAGTAGAGACGGGGTCTCGTTCTTGCTCAGGCTGGTCTCGAACTCCTGACCTCGAGTGATCCTCCTGCCTCGGCCTCCCAGAGTGCTAGGATTACAGGCGTGAGCCACCGCGCACAGCCTTAGCCTTCATCTTGATGAATAGAACAATCCTACTTTGCTGAGAAAGGGACTATTTTCAAATTATATTGCAAATATCAATTTGCTTCCTTTCCTCAGTCCAACTATTGGCATAGGCAGGTACTGATTAAGCCCCCAAAAAGCAAGTGACTTGCCCAAGGATGGGATCAACTGGCAGCAATAGGTAGCAAAGTCTAACTAGGACGCAGGAGTTAGCCTCTCTCCCACACCACTGACCTGTGCAGCCTCGGCCCACTGGGGGAGCTGGGCTCTTCCATGCATTTTCGTTTCTTCATCATGGCTCCTACTGCTTTCTTCTCAGCTAGGACCTTTAAAGAGGAACCAGACGTCTGTGACTCCTCCTTTTCTAGAGTTGCCCACAGTTCATGAGGACACAGTGAAGACAACCCCCATCTTTAAGCTGCCAAAGGCAACTTTTAACACCAGCTTTGCAAGTAGGTATGGACATTCTGCTACAGACATGGTCTCAGAAATCTAGCCAAGGGGGAAAATATGGTCTTATGTTTACAATTCTGACGAGACCTAGGCAGCAACTGAGGGGCAAAGTAAGAAGAGACAAGATCAGGACTTTTTGGACAATAGGAGGCAATAAAGGCAATTTCCATTTTGTACAGAAAAGGCAAACTTACCAACCCCAGAGGACTGTCATTTATCGGCTTCCCTACAATAGGAAATTTGAATGTCATAATTGATGAAAACTATGTTTTACCTGGATTTCTGGCTACTATTTATTTTTTGGAACTGGCCCTAGACAAAACCTCCCCATCTGCCCTTCTCCCTTCTGCCTGGTACCACTTTCTCTAGAAATAGCGTCTTCAAACTCTCTTCCTTCCTGTTTCAGAATGATTGTCATTTATAAGCTGAAAAGGGTTTGATTCACATTACAATGATATGCCACTTAAAAAGGGATGATCCTTACTACAAAAAAAAAAAAAAAAAAAAGGGAACTTTAGGCAACAGTGACAAATGAATTAGATATTTTGAGGCAAGACCTTTTCAAATCAAACTGGCAGTTGTTTACTTGTCCTTCAATGAATAAAAGTAGTCATGGCCATTAGAGATTCAAAATTGGGAGATAACCTTAAGACACTTCTAAGGTGAAAGCCACCGAATACTCTAAAATGGAAGGAAGTGTTTACATAAAGGTCTCTTTCACTGAGTGATTACTCTAAGTCAGATTTTATACTTTCCATCTACTAGTGTTTATATATTTATTTAATCCTTTTAAAAACTCAATGAGATAGGTACTAATATTATTCTTTGCCATTTCACAAAGGCGGCACAGAAAGATTCAGTAATTTATTTAACTTTACACAGCAATTAAGTGGCAAAGCCACCAAGATTTGAACCCCGCAGTCTGGCTTGAAGCACATGCTCCTGACCTCTGCAGTGTGCAGGTGGAGCCCAATCTGGTGGCCCATTTGGCCATATTCAGCTGGTAGTGCTAACCCATTTTCTTCCCTACCACCCACACTCACATCATTCTACTTACCAGGTGACAGGTTTTCATGAAACCATTTCATCTCCACATATAGAGTGAAAACAAATGGGTAGGGGATCAAGACGATTTCCCCATGTTTGAATTTCAGGTGGGAAACTCTCTCCCATTTGCTTTTATCTGGGAAATGGTGCTAAGGAGTGAGGAAAGATGCCAGTATGCATCCCTGAGTACTATATTAGGTATAAGACTCCCTCTCCTTTCCCTGAGCTATCCTCCAAACTGCCTATGGTTTTGCTCCTTCCATTTGAATCTACAATGTGTGTTGTAGCTCATTTCCAGCCAGGAAAGAAAGGATACAGGGAAATACAATGAAGTGTTCTGTAGCAAAGGGCTGCAGATTGTCCAAGTTTCCCAAGACCACGCGGATAGAATCCTGAAAAAAATATTTGAAATGACTTTAATACTGTTGAGTCTCAGCCAACCTTTCTGTTTATATTTGTCACTTCTCATCACATACTCCTATGTTCTATCAAAATTGAACTATTTGCTGTTCCCTGAACGTGATTTCTGCTTCTCCATTTCTATGCTTTTGCATAATCTGTTCCCTCTGCCTGAAATGCCCCTTTCATCCATCAGCACATGTCCAAATCCTACCTGTCCTTTAAGGTACAATTCAAAAGCATCTCCTGGGGCGGGGGGGGAAGGGCAATATACGTAAACCAAACTTTTGTACCCCCACAATATGCTGAAATAATTTTAAAAAAAAAGCATCTCCTGCAGAAAGCTTTCACTGGCTTACCAAGTTGTAATTAACTGTTAGCCTCAAACTTCACGGTAGCTAGCCTAGAACCTTTACTACATTCCACATATGTTTTATATTCCTTACTGGGAGATCTACTTGTAGTAGAATATACACCTGATTTATATTAGCATCCCTTCTATGGTGTCTGCCATAGTGGATGATGGGTAACAGGTCCTCAATAAATGTATAGTGAATGAATGAATAATGCTGGTAATTACTGATATACAGTTATTTTGCTTTTGCTTAAGTTAAATCTTTTCTTCTCTTTAAATCTTAATTGATAATCCTTAATTAACATATGTTTATTAGGCTATACTAATTAAACAATTTGGTATCATAAAGAATACTGGATTTCTATAGGAAAAATTCTGAATTTCAGTCGTAGCTCATTTCACCTTTCTCAGACTCATTTTCCTCATGTTTGGGCTCACAGAAGACAAAAACTGTCTTGTTTATCTTTGTATTCTCTGTACTACCATAATGTCTAGCTTATAATAGCTAATGTTGATTGAGTGATAACTATGGCAAGTGTTACTGTTTTAATACATATTAATTACTTTAACACTCACAAAAACCCTACGAGATAGGCACTTCTGTTATTCCCATTTTACAGATGAGGAAACAAAGAGGTGAAAAAGCTTATTTGAGGCCGGGCGTTGTGACTCACACCTGTAATCCTAGCACTCTGGGAGGCCAAGGCGGGAGGATCACTCAAGGTCAGGAGCTCGAGACCAGCCTGAGCAAGAGCGAGACCCCGTCTCTGCTAAAAATAGAAAGAAATTATGTGGACAGCTAAAAATATATATAGAAAAATTAGCCGGGCATGGTGGCGCATGCCTATAGTCCCAGCTACTCAGGAGGCTGAGGCAGAAGGATTGCTTGAGCCCAGGAGTTTGAGGTTGCTGTGAACTAGGCTGACACCACAGCACTCTAGCCCGGGCAACAGAGTGAGACTCTGTCTCAAAAAAACAAAAAAACAAAAAAAAACTTATTCGAGGTTACACAGCTAGAAACAGTGGAGCCAAGATACGAACCAGGCAGTAGGGTTCCAGAGTTCACATTCTTAACCATTAGGCTAGACTGCTTCTCAATAAATGTTTTCTAAATGAATGAAAGAGAATAATAACATCTGCCTCAAAAGTAATGAGAGCAAAAGGAAGAGAACATTACAGAAATCACTTTAGAATCTTTTTTTTGTTTTTTTTTTGAGATAGAGTCTCACTCTGTTGCCCAGGCTAGAGTGCCGTGGCATCAGCCTTGCTCACAGCAACTTCAAACTCCTGAGCTCAAGCAATCCTCCTGCCTCAGCCTCCCGAGTAGCTGGGACTACAGGCATGTGCCACCATTCCTGGATAATTTTTTCTATATATATTTTTAGTTGTCCATATAATTTCTTTCTATTTTTGGTAGAGACAAGGTCTCGCTCTTGCTCAAGCTGGTCTCGAACTGAGCTCAAACGATCCACCTGCCTCGTCTCCCAGAGTGCTAGGATTACAGGTGTGAGCCACCGTGCCCGGCCCCCTAGAATCTTTAATATGATATATAAACGTATGTAAATGCTCTCTAACTAGTGTTTATTGAGCTATTATGTGGCAGGCATTACACGTTTTTTTTTTCTTTTTTTTGTTTTGAGATAGAGTTTCACTTCGTTGCCTGGGCCAGAGCACTGTGGCATCAGCCTCACTCACAGCAACCTCAAACTCCTGGTCTCAAGCAATCCTACTGTCTCAGCCTCCCGAGCAGCTGGGACTACAGGCATGCACCACCATGCCCAGCTAATTTTTTCTATATATTTTTAGTTGTCCAGCTAATTTCCTTCTATTTTTTTTTTTTTTTTTTTAGTAGAAACGGGGGTCTCACTCTTATTCAGGCTGGTCTGGAACTCCTGAGCTCAAACAATCCGTCCGCCTCGGCCTCCCAGAGTACTAGGATTACAGGCGTGAGCCACCTCGCCCGGCCTACACATGTTTATTTCTAATCCTCACCACACTCTGGAAGACAGGCATTACTTATTAATCTCATTTGACAGGTAAGAGAATAGACTCAGAGAGGGTGGGTAACTTGCCCAAAGTCACACTGTGGATGACAGAACTAGAATTCAAATCCAGGTTTGACTGGTCGTAAAGTCTATGCTCCCTCTATTTCACTATGATGCCTTGAGCATTCTCTGCCCAGATTAACTGAAGCAAAGTGCAATAAAAGCTTTTGTGTTCATAATTAAAATAAACAGAAAGTTTTCATGTTCTTATATTAAAATAATTGTTATTTATAATGATGTCTTTGAGGATCCTGCAAGATCCTAAGTTATCACCCAACACCTAGCCGGAGAGCCACAGGTGCCTTTAAGGCTATGACTCAATTGAGGGGTGGTTGGGGGGCGAGGGGTAATAAAGAAAAAAGAAAAAAAAGAAAAGAAAATTTTTAAAAAAGGCTATGACTCAAAGTTTTGTTCTCATGGAGTTTTGTGCTTAAGTGTATTTAATTGCTTTGAAATGTGGAAGCATAAGTCTTAAGAAATCACAATAGTCATAAATCAACCGAGCTGCAAAGTTAGAAGGGGATAAACTAGTTTAAACCTTTCATTTTACAAATGAGGCAATTAAGACCCAGACTGACATATGATTTGCCAAGGGTTACATTGTTAATTGGTAGCTAGGCCAGGACTAGAGTCCAGGGCCACCTCCCAGAACTCTAACACCTTGTCCAATGCTTTTACCTAGTTGCAAAGCTGTCCACCCGCTTAGTCTTCTTCTGTGGAAGAACCTAAAGCTAGAGGAGCTGGGTAGAAAGGAATGAAAATGAAGTGGGAATAAAGCAACTGCAAATGTTTCCAATTAAAATGAAGACACAGCAGCCTTGTCTGTGTATTTACAGTTGAGTTTCCTGAACGTCAAGTACCAGGCAGTGGTTGGGATGGTGAGGTTTCCCAGAGCCCTGGAAGGCAGAAGTCTTCCGGAAGCTTTCTCTAAGCCAGCTGCCACAAAAGAGAGCTGCCGAAGGCTGGGAACTCTGGTAGAAACTAAATAACTCTCAGCCTCTAAGGTGCTGACACATCAACTGGGAGAATTGAGAAAGGATACAGGCTTTAAATTACCCTGGAAAAACAGTCAAGTTTCTTTGCAGAGGAAATGTGGCAGGGAGAAGCCAAGTTATCAAGTAGAGGTTGTGACTCAGTTTGTAGGAAATAATTAAAATCTAGATGTGGATGCATCCTTGGCTTAAAAAATATCTTTCTCAGAAGTTGTCTGCTCCTTTCCTTACCTCCAGCTCCCGGATGATGACTTCCTTATCTTCTATCTCTTCTCCTCTAGAAGGTAAACAGACAAAAGTAAGACAAGAAGAAAAGCTCTGGAGAGGGTAGACTGTACTGGGGCAAAAATGACACTTCCACGAAGCTAAAGAAACATGACATAACAATTGTGTGGGCTGACCCAGTGCTCATGGGAAACAAGTGATCACCTAGGTGGCATGGCCTGAACATTGGTACAAGGCTGTACCAAAATGTCTTCTCCATTAACTCACCAAGACCTAAATTCCCACTGTGAAAGCTCATCATTTCATTAGACTAACTGTATTCAAAGTGTGGTTTGGGGACCCTTAGGAGACCTTAAGTTTCTTTCAAGGGGTCTCCAAGGGTAAAACTATTTTCATAATAATACTAAAATAGTATTTGGCTTTTTCATTGGGTTAACATTTGTAACCATTAGTGCAAAAGGAATGGTGTGCAAAATTACTAGTGCCTTAGCACATATCTAGCCACTTGCACTATGCTGTACTAGCAGTCATAATCTTCACTGCCACACAGGAAATAAAATCCAGTTTCATTTAATATTCTTGAGAAAACAGTAAAAAATTAATTTTTATAAAATCTCAACCTGGACTACATAAAAGTGTTTTGTGATAAAACAGCAAGTATGCATAAAGCACTTCTGCTGCACACCGAAATACGATGGGTATCCTGAGGAAACCCACCTGTGTGATGTTTAAGCTGCAAACTGAACTAACTGCTTTTTTCACAGAATTATATTTTATTTGAATGACCAGATGACAAGTTATGGTTGTTATTCAGAGTTGGGAGTTTGACAGACACTTTTTCAAAAATGAGCATGTCAATTCCAAGAAAAAACTGACAGTATTTGTTGTCAATGATAAATTATAGGCTTTCAAGTGAAAATATGAATTTTGGAAAACTTCTATCCAATATTGTGAGTTTGACAGCTTCCAAATACTTAAACACTTTTCTGATAATATCAGTAGTGATATTAACAAATATTTTTTGATATTATGTAATGAAATGTGTCACTCTTTGGAGGATTTGTATAAGCCAGTGAACCAAAATTTTCCAAATGACCAGTGAAACATGTCATGTTACAAAATCATCCCAGATAAAACATTCAAAGAACAAGATAGACCAGTGGATTTTATAACGTTACAGAATTTTAAAAAGTTCACTGATATAATTTCAGATTCCACATTGCAACTAACCTTTAAAAAAACTACCAGTTAAAAAAAACCCAAACTAGTTGTCAAGTTTTGTTGTAGGTTCAAAGAAGAATATCCACAATGATCTAAGAGGGCTGTTAATATGAATATATTCCTACCCTTCTCAACTACAAATCTGTGTGAACTGGATTTTTTTTCATATAAATCAACCGGAAAATAATTCACAACAGATTTTTTGGGGGAGGGTTGGTGGGGGACAGAGTCTCACTCTGTTGCCTGGGCTAGAGTGCCATGGCGTCAGCCTAGCTCACAGTCACCTCAAACTCCTAGGCTAAAGCAATCCTTCTGCCTCAGCCTCCCGAGTAGCTGGGACTACAGGCATGTGCCACCATGCCCGGCTAATTTTTTCTATATATTTTTAGATGTCCAGCTAATTTCTTTCTATTTTTTTAGTAGAGACAGGGTCTCACTCTAGCTCAGGCTGGTCTCGAACTCCTGAGCTCAAATAATCCGCCCGCCTCAGCCTCCCAGAGTGCTAGGATTACAGGCGTGAGCCACTGCGCCCAGCCTCACAACAGATTTAATGCAGCAGCAGATATGTTAATCTAGCAGTCTTCTAAAACCAGACATTAATGAGATTTGCAGAAATGTAAAATGATACCACTCTTCTCATTATTTTTTTTGTTTTGGAAAATATATTTTTAATAAAAACATGTTAAACCGTGCACAGTGGCTCATGCCTATAATTCCAGCAACTTGGAAGGCTGAGGCGGGAGGATGGCTTGAGCTCAGGAGTTTGTGGTTACAGTAAGCTATAACCACCACTGCACTCCAGCCTGGGGGACAGAGCAAAACCCCATCTCTTAAAAAAAAAAAAGTTAACATCTCATGGATGATTATTTTAAAATTAATACATTTTAAAACTGTGATTTAAAAAATCTATAACAAAATTGGCACAGTGGCTTGCAACAATAATCCCAGGTACTTGGGAGGCTGCGGGCAGGAGGATTGCTTTACGTCAAGAGTTCAATACCACCCTGGGCAACATAGACCCCATCCCTAAAAAAATAATTAGCTGGGTGCAGTGATGTGCACCTGTAGTCCCAGCTACTCAGGAGCCTGAGGCAGGAGGATCGCTTGAGCCCAGGAGTCCTATATAGCAAGACCCCGTCTCAAAAAAGAGAAATCTATAACCTAAAATTTGCCATTTTAACCATTTTTAAGTGTACAATTCAGTGATATTAAATATAGTCACAATGTTGTGTAACCATTGCCATTATCTATTTCCAAAATTTTTTATTACCCTGAGCAGAAAAACTGTACTCATTAAGCAATAACTAGTTTTCCCTCCTCCCAGCCCCTAGTGACCTCTAATCTATTAATACTTTCTGTCTCTATGAATTTTCCTATTCTATAAATTTCACATAAATAGAATCATACAATAGTTTTTCTTTTGGTTTATTTCATTTAGCATAATGACCTCAAGGTTCATTCATGTTGTACACGTATCAGAACTTCATTCCTTTTGCAATTTCTTTTTGTAGCTGAATAATATTACATTGTGCATATATACCACATTTTGTTTATCCATTCATCTGTTGATGGACACTTGGTTTGTTTCCAACTTCTGGTTATTGTGAATAATGCAGCTATGAACATCATACAAGTTATTGTTTGAGTCCCTGTTTTCAATTCGAGTATCTACCTAGGAGTGAAATTTCTGGGTCATATGATAACGTTTAACTTTTTGAGAAACTTCAGTCTGTTTTCCATAGCAGCTGTACCATTTTACATTCCTTTTTTTTTTTTTTTTTTTTTTGAGACAGAGTCTCACTTTGTTGCCCAGGCTAGAGTGAGTGCCGTGGCGTCAGCCTAGCTCACAGCAACCTCAAACTCCTGGGCTCAAGCGATCCTCCTGCCTCAGCCTCCCGAGTAGCTGGGACTACAGGCATGCGCCACTATGCCCGGCTAATTTTTCTATATATATATTTTTAGTTGTCCATATAATTTCTTTCTATTTTTAGTAGAGACGGGGTCTCGCTCTTGCTCAGGCTGGTCTCGAACTCCTGACCTTGAGCGATCCACCCGCCTCGGCCTCCCAGAGTGCTAGGATTACAGGCGTGAGCCACCGCGCCCGGCCCATTTTACATTCCTACCAGCGATGTATGGGGGCTCCAATTTCTCCACATTTTTGCCAACGCTGTTATTTTCTGTTTTGTTTTTCAAATTATTATAGTCATCCTAGTAGGTATAAAGTGATATCTCATTGTGGTTTTGATTTGCATTACTCTAGTCACTAATGATATTGAGCATCTTTTCATATATTTACTGGCCATTTGTATATCTTCTTTGGAGAAATGTCTATTCAAGTCCTTTGTCCACTTTTCAATTGTGTTGTTTATCTTTTTTTTTGAGACAGAGTCTCACTCTGTTGCCCAGGCTAGAGCATGGTGGCGTCAGCCTAGCTCACAGCAACCTCAAACTCCTGGGCTCAGGTGATCTTCCTGCCTCAGCCTCCTGAGTATCTGGGACTATAGGTGTGCAGCACCACACCTGGCTAATTTTTCTATTTTTTGTAGAGACAGGGTCTTGTTCTTGCTCAGGCTGGTCTTGAACTCCTGAGCTCAAGAGAGCTACCCGCCTCAGCAACCCAGAGTGCTAGTATTACAGGCTTGAGCCACCACGCCTGGCTCTAGGTTGTTTTTTAAGTTTTATGAATTCTTTATATATTATGGATATTAAACCCTTATCAGATATATGATTTGCAAATACTATCTTCCATTATATAGGTTGCCTTTTCACTCTGCTGAGTGTTCTTTGACACATAATTTTTTTTTTTTGAGATAGGGTCTCGCTCTATTGCCCTGGCTAGAGTGCAGTGGCATCCTCATAGCTCACTGCAACCTCAAACTCCTGGGCTCAAGTGAATTTGAGGTTGCCTTAATCTCCTCAGTGGCTGGGACTACACGCATATGCCACTACACCTGGAAAATATATTTTTAATAAAAACATGTCAATTTTTTATTTTAATAAAATGTTAATGTTAATAATGTTACTTATGTTGATTAACATGAATTAATGTTAATGTTAGTAAAATGTTCATTTTAATAAAAACTAGTTTAATTTTTGTAGAGATGAGGTCTTGCTATTGCCTGGGCTGGTCTGGAACTCCTGGCCTCAAGCAATCCTCCTGCCTCAGCCACCCAAAGTGCCAGATTATAGGCGTGAGCCACCACACCCAGCATTACACACAAAATTTTTAAGTTTTAAGGAAGTCCAATTTATTTATTTTTCTTGTGTTGCCTGTTTCTTTGGTATCATACTTAAAAAACCATAACCAAATCCAAAGTCATGAAGGTTTGCCTCTATGGTTTTTGCTAAGAGTTTTATAGTTTTGGCTCTTAAATTTAGGTCTTGAATACATTTTTAGTTAACTTTTGTATGTTGTGTAAGGTAAGAATACAAGTTTATTCTTCTGCATGTGGATATTCAGTTTTCCCAGAACTATTAATATTTGTTGAAGAGACTGTTCTTTCCCTCATTGAATGGTCTTGACACTCCAGTTGAAAATCAATTGACCATAGTTGTGAGGGTTTATTTCTGGGCTCTCAACTCTATTCCATTAATATATGTCTGTCCTTATGCAGTTTTGATTACTGTAGCTTTGTAGTAAGCTTTAAAATTAGGAAATATGAGTCCAACTTTATTCTTTTTCACAATTGTTTTAGATTTTTGGATTCCCCTGAAATTCCGTATGACTTTTAGGATGGCTCTTTCCATTTCTGCAAAAAAATAGAGTCATCTGGATTTTGATAGGGACTACATTGAATCTGCAGATTGCTTTGGCTAGTATTGTTATCTTAATTAATGATATTAAGTTTCCCAATCCATGAACAGAGGATGTCTTACTCTTTAAGTCTTCTTTAATTTCTTTCAGCAATATTTTATAGTTCTCAGTGTGTAAGTTTTACCCTTCTTGGTTAAATTTAAGTATTTTATTCTTTTTGACACCATTGTAAGTAGAATCGTTTTCTTAATTTTCTTTTCAGATTGCTTATTACCAGCCTATAGAAACATAACTATTTTTGTGTATTGATTTCTGTATCTTGCAACTTTGCTGAATTTACTTATTAGCTCTAACAGTTATTTTGTGTGGATTCTTTAGGGTTTTCTACCTATAAGATCACGTCATCTACAAATAATTGAGATAGTTTCGCTTCTTCCTTTCAAATTTAGATACTTTTTTTATTGCCTAAGTGCTCTGGCTAGAACTTCAGTATTATGTTGAATAGAAGTGGTAAAAGTGAGCATCCTTATCTTAGGGGAAAAGCTTCCTTATCTTAGGAAAAGCTTTAAGTCTTTCATCATTCAGTATGATGTTAACTGTGGGTTTTTTCACATAAGGCTTTTATCATGTTGAGAAAGTTCCCTTCTATTCCTAGTTTTTTTTTTAAGTGTTTTTTTTTTATTCATGAAAGGATGTTGGATTTGGCCAAATTCTATTCTGCATCAATTGAGATGATCATATGGAGGTTTTTTTCCTTCATTCTATTAATGTAAAGTATTATGTTTTTGTATGTTGATTGGTTTTTGTATGTTGAACCACCTTTGGATTCTTGGGGCAAACCCCAGGAAGGTAAACAACGCCAATCTTCTCATTTTTAAAGTAGAATTTCTAATAAAATGTTATTTGTTAACATTTAGGCCAGACGCGGTGGCTCATGCCTGTAATCCTAGCACCCTGGGAGGCCGAGGCAGGAGGATTGCTCGAGGTCAGGAGTTCGAGACCAGCCTGAGCAAAAGTTAGACCCTGTGTCTACTAAAAATAGAAAGAAATTAGCTGGACAACTAAAAATATATAGAAAAAATTAGCTGGGCATGGTGGCACATGTCTGTAGTTCTAGCTACCCAGGAAGCTGAGGCAGGAGGATCGCTCGAGCCCAGGAGTCTGAGGTTGCTGTGAGCTAGGCTGAGGCCATGGCACTCTAGCCTGGGCATCAGAGTGAGACTCTGACTCCAAAAAAAAAAAAAATTAATGAATATAACATTCTTACATTTATTTATTTATTTGTTTGCTTGTTTGTTTGAGATAGGGTATTTATTTATATATGTATGAATAAATGAGACACAAGGTCTCTCTCTGTTGCCCAGGCTACAGTGCAGGGGCATGTTTTATTTGAGACAGGGTCATTCATTTATTTATTTGAAACAGAGTCTTGCTCTGTTGCCCAGGCTAGAGTGCAAGGGCAAGATCATAGCTCATTGCAACCTCCCAACACTTAGACTCAAGCAGTCCTCCTACCTCAGCCTCCTGAGTAGCCGGGACTACAGGCACATGCCATCATGGCCAGCTAATTTTTCTATTTCTTGTATTATTTTATTAATTATTATTTTAATTTTTTTTTTTTTGAGACAGAGTCTCACTGTCTTGCCTGGGCTAGAGTGTCGTGGTGTCAGCCTAGCTCACAGCAACCTCAGACTCCTGGGCTCAAGCAATCCTACTGCCTCAGCCTCCTGAGTAGCTGGGACTACAGGCACATGCCACCATGCCCAGCTAATTTTTTCTATTTTTAGTGTTTGGCTAATTTCTTTCTATTTTTAGTAGAGACGGGGTCTCAATCTTGCTCAGGCTAGTCTCGAACTCCTGAGCTCAAGCAATCCTCCAGCCTTGGCCACCCAGAGTGCTAGGATTACAGGCGTGAGCCACTGCGCCCGGCCTCTATTTTTTGTAGACATGGAGTCTCATTATATTAGTTCAGTCTGGTCTGTTTTAATTTGTATATGATAAATATTGACAGGTATAGCCTACATAATCAAAAGTATTTGATTTTTTAATTTTTAATTTTTTTTTTTTAATTAGAGACAGGGTCTCACTCTTGTTCAGGCTGGTCTTGAACTCCTGAGCTCAAGCCATCCTCCCACCTCGGCCTCCCAGAGGGCTAGGATTACAGGCATGAGCCACCATGCTCAGCCCTATGATATTCAATAATTTTAAGAGTACAAAGGGGTTCTGAGATAAAAATTTTGAGAAACACTGCCTCAAATGTATGTTGTCTCTAATTAGAAACTTATATGAATAATAAACATACTGAATATAAAATGCCTTGGAAAGTCCTACAAGATGCTACTTTAGCCAGCTTCCTGTACTAGGTGAAGGCAGAGAAGAAATGACCTGTGGGAAGGCACTAACTGGTGCTTGGATAGCTTACCCTCCTACCTTTTAAATTACCTGATGCTGTTGCCATATCTGATTTTGAATTTATACACATTGGGTCCTGCATGAAGAAACCTCGTCTCTGGAAATGGGTAGGTAAAGGGTTTTAAACTCATTGCTTCCAAATGATAGCCTAAATAAAGTAGAAATATTAGAGAATTATTAAAAAACTAAAGATTGCTCCTTTATACAGGAAAGGGAGCCCGCCCAATCTGTAGCATTTCTTCATACGTAAAATATCCAGCACTCAGCCCTACTGCCTGTGTACCAGACTCAGTTCTGCTATTAATCACCTGGGTCATTCTCCTACTTGCATAGGGAAAATACATGGTGTGCTGGAATGATCTCTATGCTTGAAGTCAAAGACCAGAATTCAAGTTTTACCATTTATGACTTGTGCAAATCACTTCTCTTCCATAAAGCTAATGATACTAATATCTTCCCTGATGACTCACAGGGTTTCTGTTAGAATGAAATGTTTCTCCCAAATACCCCTTGAATCTATTCTCTTCCTCCATCCCTACTTTCCCTGGAACCTTAGTGGATATGAAGAAGGCTCAAGTTAAATAACGAGACAATCAAAAGGATACAACAATAAGAGGCCAATTAGGAGAACCTCTGCTATCAATTTTAGATGAAATTAAGTGATTACCACAGCTCCCTAACACAGTCAATGTAGCAAATAAGGATATACGCTGTTTCCCAGTGGTGCCGGGAATGCGTTATTTTCCCTGCCTCTCAATTACCCTTCCTCTCCACCACTTGTGACACTGCCATGTGTCTCAAGAGTGCCTACTATACCTCTAGCACTTACTAGTTTTATTTTTTCTATCCTTGAATCTCTGCCCACTTAAAATCCTCCCTGTGGGGAATTGAGGAAATGGGAGAGATGGAAAAAGAAGGATGGCATGTTTCTTCTCCTCCAAGAGGGCATTTGGCATGTGCTCAGAAGTAAGAATCAAGCACGCTGTGATTTTCTAAGTCACTAGGGTTTTCCTGTGCCTCTCTTTATTTGTAAAGTAGAAATGATAAAGATAATAAACCCTGCACTCTGTCTCTTCACAAGGAACTTTAAATAATAAATAATTAGAGAAAGACGTCCAGAGTTCCTAAGGATCAAAATGACCTATATACAACACAAGTATTGATATTAGAGGCAACTGAGACGGACTTGACAGAACAGGCACAAAGTAAGGAGACTCTGAGTTTGAATCTCAGCTCCCACGTCCCTACTTAATTTCTCTGAGCCTTGGTTCTCCTACTTGCCCAATAACAACTATCAGCAACTTCTGTCACACCCTACTCTAAGTGCTTTACATATATTATTTCACTTAATCCTCGCAACAAGCCTATGAGATAAGAAGTCTAAGTGTAATAGATGAGGAAACTGAGGCACTGAGAGATGAAGTAACCTGCCCAAAGCTATGAATGTTGGAATTTGAATTCAAACTGAGGCAGGAGAGATCCAGACTTGATATTCTTAACCACTGTGCCAGTCTGCTTCCTGGAGTTATGAGGAAGAAAAAAGAAGATAATAAACATATTAATAAAATCATTTTGTTAGTAAAATATCATACATGCATAAAGGACTATTTTCATTATTCTTTCCTCCATATTATCCTGATGCCATTTCTACTCAGCAGGGAAAACTCTTATATAGTAGAGTCATAAGATCTATGTGCCCAAAGAATGGAATTTCCCACAATTTCCAAAGTTCAAGTCTGGGGCTGCCAGTAAAGAGATACCTCAGTGTCTGATCTCAGCTGCTTGGGCTTAGAGAACAACAGGAAGTTGGAGCCAGAGCCCATGAGATTATTTAGACTACAATTTCAGTCAAAAATGAAAAGAAATAGTTGGTGCCAACTGCAAAGTCCCAGAGGGGAAATACTGTTCATATCCTGAGAAAAAACTTACTGATGCCCCATGCTCAAGGGATGGCAGGACCCCAAGCTAGATTTGATGGAGTTTTGGTGCCAGATGACTTTTCTAAGTAGGCAGGGAGCCCACCTGGTGAGACTTAGGTTGCTTCCACAAAAATTTAACTCTCAATTATTCAGGGATTTTTCTTTTCTTTCTTTCTTTCCTTTTTTTTTTTTTTTTTTGAGACACAGTCTCACTTTGTTGCCTGGGCTAGAGTGCCGTGGGGTCAGCCTAGCTCACAGCAACCTCAAACTCCTGGGCTTAAGCGATCCTCCTGCCTCAGCCTCCCGAGTAGCTGGGACTACAGGCATGTGCCACCATGCCTGGCTAATTTTTTCAATAAATAGTTTTAGATATCCATATAATTTCTTTCTATTTTTAGTAGAGACAGGGTCTCGCTGTTGCTCAGGCTGGTCTCAAACTCCTGAGCTCAAACCATCCACCTGCCTAAGCCTCCCAGAGTGCTAGGCTTACAGGCGTGAGGGATTTTTCTAAGATATAGTAACCTCCCTACAGAGGGCTGGGGGCAGCAGACCAAAGGAAATGAAGAACATTTGCTGGAAATGACAATCCAGAGAGGAAACTTCATGTGCTGCACCATAGCTGGCTGTCTGAAAGAAGAAAAAACAACCTTCTTCTAGCTAGGGCCTATTCCCATTAATTGCACTTCAGAAACAAACACCACACATTAATTACCTCATTTGAAAACAAAGATTAGACAGCATAATCCAAAACAACCACATAGTAGTAGTTTTTCAAATATTTCACAGGGTTATTTTCCACATTGAATACGGTAGCCATGGTGCCATTATGTTCCAACAACTACTATTAAGTTGATGGGATCTTGCATATGAAGGGTCAGACTCTCAACCCATTTTTAGGTGTCCACAAATCATGGCTTTAAAAGAAAGGAAGAAATTACAGACAATATGGGCTTGTACAAAAGACAAGATCTGGAACTGGAGGACCAACGCTTGAGTCCTACTTCTGCCTCTATTAGTCATCAGACCCTGAATAAATCACTTAGCCTCTTCATTTCGTAGTTTCTACATCTACAAATGGAGATTACACTCACCCCTGGAACTGCTGTGGTGATTAAATGAGAAAATCGTGTAAGTAGCCACTTCATAAACTCCAGAGTAAACATTAGCCGTTATAATAGATTTGAAGAGTTTTTCTTTTAATACTTCACTAGAAAAGCAAATTCAAGAGAGCAAAACTGATTAGCTTTAATCTCAATGCCAAATCTGACAAATCCCAACCAAAAACCTTTCCTTGAAAATATCTAAGAATTCAATTTATGTGAGCTAGGCTAACACCATGGCACTCACTCTAGCCAGGGCAACAAAGTGACACTCTGTCTCAAGAAAAAAAAAAAAAAAAGAATTCAATTTAAATGACAGGTAGGGACTGATGTTAAAAAGAACATGATTTTTTTAAGGTTTTAGTCATTTGTTTCAGATAAAGGAACATCTGGGTCAGTGCACAGAACCTGAAGCAGGGCTGAAGGCTATATAACGATAATGATATTGACTACTGAGGTGGAAGGAGACAATAAAGAAGTATTGTCACTAAATATATCTGGTGATATTTGATAGGAAAATCCTCCACAATATTGAAGAATAAAAGAGCTTCCATAAACATTTATTCAAAATACATTTACTGAACAGACGCACATGATAGGCTCTGTGACCACTAATGAGTGTGAGCAACAAAATAAGGAAATCCTGTTGATATCATGAATCCAAAGACATTTTAGAAATGTAATTGAGGACAGATGACCACTTCTTCTTTCAGAAGTCCTTGGCTGGTCTTAGATGTCTGCCCACCTTTGCTGAAGTAGATTCAGACTCCCTGAAAGCCTCTATTTCCAATTACAGATTCATGGATGCCTATAGCTGGACATGCCTTTCATTTTAGAGGGGATGAGAGGGAAGTGACTTCACCAAAGAAAGCAATGACTTCCACAGGTCACATAATCCAGTATGGAACCAGGATTAGTGCCCCAGGATTGTGGATCCTTTGGCTCATGCATTTTCTATTACAACATATCACCCTGTGAGTTATTTTATTAAATTATAACCCTGGTCACTCTTATGCTTCTGGGCGACTCAGGCAAACTCATTATGGGTACAAAGATATCAAACCAAAATATAAGCTGTTCTTTTTTTTTTTTGAGACAGCGTCTCACTCTGTTGCCCAGGCTAGAGTGCTGTGGCGTCAGCCTCGCTCACAGCAACCTCCAACTCCTGGGCTCGAGCGATCCTCCTGCCTCAGCCTCCCGAGTAGCTGGGACTACAGGCATGCGCCACCATGCCCAGCTAATTTTTTCTGTATATATTTTTAGTTGTCCATATAATTTCTTTCTATTTTTAGTAGAGACGGGGTCTCGCTCTTGCTCAGGCTGGTCTTGAACTCCTGAGCTCAAACGATCCACCCGCCTCGGCCTCCCAGAGTGCTAGGATTACAGGCGTGAGCCACCGCGCCCGGCCAAGCTGTTCTGATTAAAGTTTCTTAGAATTGTAATTTTGGATGTAAATGGTTACATTCACATTTGTTTGTCTTCAAGCTCTATTTTCAATTCTCAGTTTTCTTACCTACAGGGTGATTAGGATGATTAATGAAATAATGCATGTATAATTGTTTATTATAGTATGTAGCAAAGAGGTTACCCAATAAAGAAGCCTTTTATTTTTAAACAAAGTGTTAAAAAAAGATGTGAGATAGATAAGATATGAGACTGACAACATAAGACCATCTAGGACACTTCCACACTTATTAATGTCATTCTGTTTTCTCATAGGTTTCTTCTTACTTTTTCTGGTAAGACACAACCTTTAAAATGCCATTGGCATTTGTGCAGGAATAGATATGACCTTGGAATTATGCCAGATTTGATTTTGTTTTGTTTGGGGGGAGGGGAGTAATTAAACCTAACAGAGAGTTAGGAAGACACCTTGAAATGGAATCAAAAGGCCTTACTAGACAACTCAATAAACCAGAAAGGAGTTTAAGTTAACCTAGGTTAACTTAGTTACTCACTGTTACTCTTTACACTTAAGTTACTTTTTTTGTTTGTTTTGCTTTTTTGAGATGGAGTCTTACTCTGTCACCTGGGCTGGAGTGCCATGGTGTCAGCCTAGCTCACAGCAACCTCAAACTCTGGGTTCAAGCCATTCTCCTGCCTCAGCCTCCCACATAGCTGAGACTACAGGCATGCGCCACCATGCCTGGCCAATTTTTCTATTTTTAGTAGAGACTGGGTCTCCCTCTTGCTCACTCTGGTCTTGAACTCCTGAGCTTAAGGGATCCTCCCACCTCGGCCTCCCACAGTGCTAGGATTACAGGTGTGACCCACTGAGCCTGGCCTTAAGTTACTCTTAAATTACTCTTTGCACCTAAGTGCATCTTCCACTTCCACCTTAACAAATGTAAAAGCTAATGAAAAACTACCTTTGGCCAATAGGTCCAGGATTATGCTTTTTCTAAAAAAAAAAAAAAAAAGTGTATAAATTTAAGGGTTACATGTACAGTTTTGTCGCATGGATATATTGTGTAGAAGGACTGTGCTGCTCATTCTGGAAATGCAATGGTTTCTCATCTCACCACCCTGTCCAGTAGTTGTGGCTTGTTAGCATGAAGATCAACCTGTCTATTAGCATTCATATCACATTGAATTCACCGCAGCACTCTCCTACCAACCCCATAAACCCAAAGAGCATTTGGATGTAAAAGTGTAGGCAATGACGGACATTTTATTTTTTAGTTACACCATTGGGCGAACTGCCCTGAAGCAGTACATGTAGAGAAAAAGATTAAAAATGAAAAAAAATGGTAAAAAGGAATTTGAGGAGGAAAAATTAAAAGAAGCAGCATCAGTAGTTTCCGAAGGGCAAATGGTAGAGAGAATATCCTTAGCTAGAGAGAAAGGAAGCATCTTTTACAATTTTGAGCTATAAACTCTAAGTCTCTGATGTACATATCTTACAGGTCTAAGTAGCATAAGAAAGATACAGGAAAGTGTCAAAAGAAAACTTCCAAAAGATACAGCTTTGCTCTTGGTATAAAAGAATGGCAGATTGTGAAGAAATTAAGTTAATAAGAAAAGAAGGCCAACACAGTGGTTCACACCTGTAATCCAAGCACTTTGGCAGGCCAAGGTTGGAGGATTATTTGAGACCAGGAGTTCAAGACCAGCCTGGACAACATATCAAGACCCCCATCTCCACACATACACACACACACACACAAAATATATATATATACACACATATATGTGTATGTGTGTGTGTGTATATAGCTGAGTGTGGTGGTATGCACCTATAGTCCCAGCTACCTGGGAGACTGAGGTGGGAGAATCACTTGAGACTGGAAGGTAGAGGTGAGCTCTGATGCGGCCACTACACTCCAGCCCAAGTGACAGAGGAAGACTCTGTCTCTCAAACAAAAAAAGAGAGAGAGAAAAGAAAATGACTTTTTATATAAGGAGAACAAATTTCAGTTAGGAAATCTGTTATTTTGCTAACATTAATCCAATTCTGGTGAGATACGGGGAGACAAAAATTGTACTCAGAACAGTATGGAGGTTCCTCAAAAAACTAAAAATAGACCTACCATATGACAAGTAATCTCACTGCTGCACATATATTTTAATGAGGGGAAATCAGTATATTGAAAAGATATCTGCACTCCCATGTTTATTGTAGCATTATTCACAATAGCCAAGATTTGAAATCAACCTAAGTGTCCATCAATGGATAAATGGATAAAGAAATTGTGGTACATATACACAATGAAATATATAGCCATAAAAAAGAACGAAATCCTGCCATTTGCAATAACATGGATGGAAGTGGAGAACGTTACATTAAGTGAAACAAACTAAGCAGAGAAAGACAAATCTCTCGTGTCACTCATATGTGGGAGCTAAATATTAAAAAAAAAGATCTCATGGAGACAGATTGTAGAATGATGGTTACCAGAAGCTGGGAAGGGCACCAGGGAGGAGGAGGATAAAGTGGTGATGGTTAATGGGTACAAAAATATAGTTAGATAGAATGAATAATATTTGATAGCACAACAAAGTGACTATAATCAACAATGTTACTTTAAAATAACTAAAAGGGTGGAACTGGAATGTTTCTAACACAAAGAAATCATAAATGCCTGAGGTGATAGATATCCAATTCCCTGACTTGATTAATTCACATTGTGTGCCTGTATCAAAATATCCCATGTACCCTAAAAAGATATACAACTATTATGTACCCATAACAATTAAAAAGAAAAAGAAAAAAATTGTAATCACTAGGTTTATAAAAAGATATACCTGCCATGAGGAGATAATCTGATTTGGCCAAGGTCATACAGTAAGGGCCAGACTAAAACTCAGATATATTGCCACAGCAAGGTAGTCCAGCTGAATGAAGGGTGTCAAGAATGTGGTTACCTCACAAACTAGCCTAGACTCAATAATAGCCTCAGTTCTTTATATTTTACCACCTGAGCATGGCTCTAAAATAACAGAATTGGGCTAATTATTGCTAAGAAACAGAAAGCTCTGCACTTTGAAAGGCCATCAGACCATCGGAATCTGAGATGTTGACTAGGCCTTGGCAGGAAAAAAAAAAAGGAAAAAAATCTTGTATTTATAAAGCACCTTCAGTTTATACAATGCTTTCATATCTGTTATCTTAAACAAACCAAAAACTTCTCTGAAATAGGCACAGCAGATCCAGCTAACTTACACTTCATATTAACTACTCTCCTAATTTTTACCTGATTTGATCCTCTCAATCTTGTGTTCAGTCAATGTTCATTCATTCAGTTCACAAATCCTTGCATTCCTGATGTGTGCCAGAAACTAAGTGGTAAAGTGGAGAACAATAAGAACTTGGTCTTGCCTGCACAGAGCTTACAAATAGTTTTAAGTGTGGTGACTGTTACAAAAAAATATAGGGTGATACAGGAACATGTTAAAGAGAAACCTAACCTAGACTGGAGTCAGGGAAACCCACTCTAAGTAAGTGACTGATTTCTGAAGGATGAGCACAAATGGAGAGTAAGCATAGGGTCTGGGGTGGGTATAGAAAACAGCAGGTGCAACAGTCCTCAGTTGAGAAAAAGCATGGCACTTTTAAAGGAGAGAAGTATAGTAACCTGGAACACAGTGGGCAAGAAAGACAATGCTATGAGATTATACAGATGAGTGAGTCAGCACACATCTGATGCCCTACTGTGCATCAGGCAGTGTTCTGGGCACTAATACAAGAGAGACACAATTCCTTGTCTTTAAGAGCTTACATTTCAGGAGGTGTGGAGAGCAACAATAGACATATAAATAAATGTAATTTCAGGTACACTACATAGTATGAAGAAAATGCAATAGGTTTTTATCTTAGAGAATGACCAGGAAGCTGCTTTAGCTAGCATGGCCAGTGAAGGCTTTTCAGAAGGGATCACAGCTGAGTTGAGGCCTTAATGAAAAGGAAACAACCATGCAAAGATCAGGGGGAAAAGCATCCCAAACAGGGAAAAAAGCAAGCACAGATGCCCTTTGATGGGTAGTTTAATGGACAGAAACGTCAATGCGATTAGAACGCTGAGAATGAAGACAGAGAGGCAGATGAAGTCAGAGTGTTAGGCATGGGCCAGACCATGTAAGGCTTGTAGGCCATTGTAAAGAGTCCAGATTTTATGCTAAGGGCTTTATAAAGAGGAAAGAAATGATTTGATGTATGCTTTAGAAATATCTAAATAATCTGCCAGCCAAGAGGAAGATGAACTGTAAGAGGACAAGAACAGAAGCAGGGAGACAAATTAGGAAGCTTCTGTAGTAGTCCAAGAGAGAGAGGCTGCTGATTTGGACTCGGAGTTTTAGGAGTTAGTGAATAGTTTGAGGTATATTTTAGACTAACTAATAGACTAGATGTGGGAATCAAGGATGGCTCTTAGGTTTTTGACCTTTGCAATTAGGTAGACAATGGGACGTACCCTTTACTGAGGGGAGGAAGGATTCTAGAGAAAGATTTGTGGGGAGAGGGCAGGAGGAACAAACAGTTCTGTTGTGGTTAAGTCTGAGAGGCCTATGAGACATCCAAGTGGATGCAGTCTCCTACTGTGCAAGGGATGGAAATGAGGACGGAAATACGCATTGGAGTCATCAGTATTTAGATGGTATGTGGAGCTACAGGAATGGATGAGATCATCTAGGAAGAAAAGTATAGGGAAGGGATGAGGCCTTTTCTTACAAACCAGGTTATGGATTATGGAGTCTATCCTAAGAACAATCAGAAGGCACTGTAGGGTATAACAAAAAGATGACATGACCAGATGGCTGTGACTTAAAAAAAAAAATCTCTCTGGCTGTAATGTGGGAAACAACCCGGAACAGGAGCAGATGAAAGGAGACCAGCTAGGAGACTCCTGTGGTTCCAGGCAGAAGCTAACAGCAGCCTGGCCTACGGTGAAAACAGTGGAGATGAAGAGAAGGGGACTGATTAGGAAGGTGCCTAGTAACAATTTTGTGACGTGATGGGGTGGGAGAGAGAGAACAGTCAAGGATGACTCCCCATTGCTTGGGCAACTAACTGAAGAGATAAAAGTGCCACTTTCTGAAAAAAAGGAGCCTTGGTAAGTAAATTTTTAAGGGAAAGATTTTGAGTCTGTATTTGGAAACGCCCAAGTTTGAGGTGCCATGAGACATCTGGAGAGATCTAGGTGGACTGTTGGATATTGTGACAGGCTTACTGCCTGCAGAGGCACAAACGAAGGAACTAGAGCTCTGAAAATAAAAGCTGCTCAGCAAAGTATACTTGTTTGCATCTTTCTATCCACTACTCCAGGTGCCAAGACTCAGTCCAGGACCCGGGGAGCTGAGCTGAGATCTGATTGAGTGCCGTGACTCAACTATTCACTTCCCAGGTGAAATCGGGCATTTGAAAGCCAGAAACTCATTCAGATCATTAAGGCATGATGGGACAGGACACGTTTCACTGCAAGAAGTCTCGCTTTCGCGGCAACTGCTAAGCCTGGGTGAGAGGGTGTTACAGAGCAGAAGGAAGACTGTGGTTACTGCGGAAGGTTTTGCTAAGGGCTGGGTGAGCGGAGCTGGGTGGGGGGTGGGAGGAAGCAGGGTCCATGGGGTCGGCCCCGGGGTCCCGGGCTCTCTGCGCTGGTCACCCGCGCGGGACGCGCTGCCTGAGGGCCCTTCCTCCGCCTGGGCCCAGCAGTGGCACGGGCCGGACCTCGGTGTGCCGGGCGTCCCAGGGGCCTGGGGCTGAGAAGGCGACCTTCGGGGGAGGGGGAATACACTGCAGCTGCCGAGCGGTGGGGCCCGGGCCAGAAACTTCCCTCAGAGATAAAAGAAACCCAAAGCCAACCTGGCGGGGGCACCGGGCCGCTCGCTGTGTGCCGTTACCTCAGCCCCAAGGAGCTCCCAGGCTCTGTCTCACACACTCACTAGGGGTCCTTCGCGTCTCAGAAAAGTGGCCACGGCCGGAATACCCACTAAGAAATGCTCTCTGAACACGGCACCTGCCGACCTCAAGGAGCCGGCTTTGAGCACTGGCTCGCTCGCCCGCGACCTCCAGGGTCTCTGCCGCGCACCCGCCAGGCCTTCTGCGCACGCGCAGCCGCGCTGCTACCCAACCTCGTCCCCTCCGGGCGCGCGCCTGACGTGCGCGCCGCTGGGCCGGTGCCCAGGAGATACCGGCGCTGGACGCAGGACGCGAGAGCTGGGAGTGGCGTCCGGTCCCGCCCGCCGGAGCTTGGACGCTTGTCTGTAGCTCAGGGACTTATCCACCGATTGTTTGTTGGTTTTTTGAGACACAGTCTCTCTCTGTCACCCGGGCTAGAGTGCCTTGGCGTCAGCCTAGCTCACAGCAACCTCACACCCCTGGGCTTAAGCGATCCTACTGCCTCAGGCTCCTGTAGCTGGGACTACAGGCATGCGCCACCATGCCCGGCTAATTTATATATATATATATATATATACACACACACACACACACATACATACTAACATATATATATATATATATTTTTTTTTTAGCTGTCCATATAATTTCTTTCTATTTTTGGTAGAGACAGGGTGTCGGTCTTGCGCAAGCTGGTCTCGAACTCCTGACCTTGAGCAATCCCCCCGCCTCGGCCTCCCAGAGTGCTAGGATTACAGGCATGAGCCACCGTGCCCGGCCTCACAATGTCTTATAAATGGAGTCATATGGTACGTGACCTTTTGGAATTAGGTTCTTTCTGTTAGCGTGATGCATTTAGATTCATCCATGTTGTTTGTATATCAATAGTTCATTCCTTTTTATTGCTGAGTAGTGTTCTGTTATATGGATATGCCATCATTTGTTTATCCATTTACCTACTGATGGACATTTGGGTTGTTTCCAATTTTGGAAATTTTGAATAGAGCTTCTATGAACATTCGCTTATAGGTTGTGTAAATTTAAGTCTTCATATTTCTAAAGTAGATATCTAGAAGTAGGATTGCTGGATTATAGGTGTGTGTTTAACTTTATAAGAAACTACAAAAATGTTTTCTAGAGTAACTGTACATTGTACATTCCTACCAGCTCTGCGTCCTTGCCAACACTTGGTATTTTCAGTTTAAAAAATATGTGCCATTCCAGGCCAGGCCTGGTGGCTCAATGCCTGTAATTCCAGCACTTTGGGAAGCTGAAGCAGGAAGATCACTTAAGGCCAGGAGTTTAAGACCAGCCTGGGCAACATAGCGAGGCCCCATCTCTACAAAAATATTATTACAAATTAAAAAAAAAAGTTTGATGTTTCAGTAGATTAGATGTGTAATGGTATCTATTTGTACATTTAATTTGCATTTCCCTAATGACTAAGGATTTTTTTTTAAGAGACAGAGTCTTGCTCTGTCACTCATGCTAGAGTAGAGTGCAATGGTGCAATCAGAGCTCACTGCTGCCCCCAGCTCCTGAGCTCCAGCAATCCTCCTGTCTCAGCCCCCTGAGTAGCTGGGACCAGAGGCACGTACCACCATGCCCAGCTAATTTTTTTAATTTTTTATAGAGATGGGGTCTCACTGTGTTGCTCAGGCTGGCCTTGAACTCCTGGCCTCAAACAATCCTCCTGCCTCAGCCTCCCAGAGCACTGGGGTTACAGATCTGAGCCACTATGCCTTGCCTTTGAGCACCTTTTCACATGCCGTTGGGATTCTTGAGTATTAATAAACCTCTATCCCAATTCAGAAACAATTTACAGTGCTAAGACTTAGCTTGACATACTGAGTGAACACTTTAACAGATGACAACTGAATTCAAAGCACATATACGAGATCTGTCAAGCCAGCAAGCACATGGCAAGAGGCTCCTGGCTGCTCAGCACTGTCTTCTCTCTTCCAGGTTTTATGTAAAGGAAAGCATTTAAAAAATTTTTTTTTCCAGCAGTGCTATCCTTCCGGAAGGGAAAGCATTTTGCACCTTTGCCTTTGGGATGAGCACCCTGTCGGACTCTTCACCATTCTCGCAGGGTGTGTGTGTGTGTGTGTGTGTGTGTTTTCTGGACCTCCTATTTAACATTCTCCCTTCCTTCTTTCCTTGGCTAAATAAATATTTATTGAAATCTCAACTGCAAGCTAGTCTGTGCACTGGGCCCTAGGGACACCCAGTTGAAGGGGAGGCCTATTCACTAGATTTCACATTCTAACAAGGGAATTAACATGAAGCAGATTTTAAAATACAGTTCAGTAATAGCACTGATGCACTTGTGTTTCAGGCCTTGGGACTTAGAGGATGATACTTAATCAGCCCGGAGGAGTCCGGAGGGCTTCCTGGAGGAGAAAACACCTGCACTGGATCCTGAAGGATGGGTAAGAGGCAAGAGGGGACATACCAGGCAGAAGGGACAGCAGGAGCAAAGGCTTGTCGATAAGAAATAGATGCTCTGTGTAAGTTCAGTGTCACTCACATATAAGAAATGAAGGTGTGGAGTGGCAGGAGATGGGGTTGCTGAGGGAGGTAGGGGCTAGATCATGAAGAAGCTTGTGCTGAGCCACTTGAATATATCCCCAAAGCAATAAGGTGTTTTTAAAAGTTAGATTTGGGTTTCAGAAAAAGGTTCCTGGAACCCACCGCCTCCCCATCCCCATCCCTTCATTTTCTGCCTATTGATTCTTGCTCATCCTTCAAGGTCCAGCTCAAATGCTGCTTCCTCTGGGAAGCCCTCTCTATTTCCCCCTAGCCAGACAGAGCAACTTCTTCCTGGGGCTTTCTTTGCTTTCCCTGTACTTATTGGTCAGTCTGCCTGGAGGGTGGGACTAAGATTTACCCCACTTTGGGTTCCTTGTGGGGCTCAACAGGGGTCTAGCACAGAAGTGGTAATAAATATTTGATGAATGTAAATGAATTTGCGAATAAATGAAGTTTACTGGGCATCCTAGTCGTGGAGTCCTGTCCAATTATACCAATGCTAGTTCTCAAACATGAATGCATATCAGAATCACCTAGAAAGTGTATGGATTGCTGGACCCAGCCCCCAGGTTTCTGATTCATTAGATCTGGGGCAGGGCTGAGAATTTGCATGTTAAGTTCCCAGGGGAGGCTGCTCCTGCTGGTGGGGACCAGCTCAGATAACCTTTGGATAAAGCATTTCTGATGTGTGGTTGTGCTAACTGGCTTCTCAGGACCAAGCCCTGGGCGGGGGACTGTCAAGGGGCCACCATTGCTGTGCTTTTTCACAACCATCTGAACGCCTGACCCTTCAGGGGGTTTCCTTGGTCTTGACTATTGTCCCACCCCCTTTGAGCTGGAGCTGGGGCTTACTTGGCCCTCTCCTGGCCCTTTCTCCCAGGCATTCCCAGAAGGGTTTCTCAGAGGGGCCCTGGTCACATGGGTTCCATAGCTGGCTTCACTCTCACTGAGCAGTTCAGCCTGTGAGGCCCAGAGGACAGAACAAACCCTGTCCTCTGAAGAAGCCTAACGTAGGGAGGAAGAGTGAAGTGTTGGGGACAGGGGTCCTCTCCAACCCCCCGCAGCTCTTGGGGCAATGCCCTGCAGAAGCAGATCTTGTCTCCTTTAAGAGCTGCTGCTCCCTGGGCCTGTGCAGCTCCCCAGTCCCCAGGCTGAGAGAAGGAGCCACTTAATCAACAGCTCCACTTCCTGCAGCACCTGGGACTCCCCCTTCCCGCACCCTCCCCACCTCCCTTTGGGCTTCCCAGGCCAATTACCCACCAGGCCAATTACCCACCAGGCCCTCAGCTCAGCTGGCAGGCCAGAGACTCATCTGGCAGGGCGCAGGAAGTAGAACTGACCCGGCTCAGAGAGGCAGCCTGGGAGTGGGGGCAAGGGGTGTCTTCTAAGGGAGGATACTGTAATTCAGGAGGTCACTTCATCACTCCTTCTTTGTACATTGGGTGTCTGGGTCACAGTAAGGCCATAGAACCTCAGATGTGAGCCATGTAGAGCTTACAGAGGTGATGGGTGGGATAGATTTTTTTAAAGAGGCCTCTGAATCCGTCCAGGCTCAGCCCAGACTTTGGAGGTCTTTGAGCATTGTTTTATTAAAATAGTAGTGGGAGCTGATTCCTGCCGGTGCTGGCTGTCATAGGACATAAGCAGAGAACCCCAGGAAGGAGGGGAAACTCCCAAGAAGGAGGTGACCCACTGACCCGGTAACCCCTTCCCCACCTGGAGAGACCCCTTCAGAAGAGTACTCCTGGGAGAAGTTTTGTGTTTGGACCTAACTCAAAAGACTGGGCCTCTGGAGGCTCAAGTGTGCTCAGGAATCCTCCATGGAGCCTGTTCTAGTCACTGGGCACAGGCCACCCCCAGGGAGTCCGTCAGGAGTCTGGACATGACTGAGAGATCTTTTGTCGTAGGCTATTTTTACCCTGATTGGAGTCTCTTCCCTGTCCCCTAACACAAGCTCAAGAAAGGGAGAAAAGCTTGCAAGAGCCTAGACATGCTGTTGGATATAGTAGACCCAGGACTGGCCTCTCTAGGGAGATTTCAACATTCACTGGCTTAGAAAAACAAGGGGCTGTAGACCTTTTAAGATGGAATGTATTTCTGCATGAACACACACAGAGACACTCAGTCCCCAAGGAATAGTCTCCTTTCTGCAGGTTGGGAATGCCCCAAGAGGCACTGAACCACTAATCCAAAAGGAAAGGTCTTAGATTCCTTCCTGCTTCAGGTCCCATGTCAGACCTGAGATCTCTTCCTTTTCCTCCAGCCTTCCTTGAGCACAGGCTCTGATCTGTCCATGGTTCTGATTGTTAATGGATTTCACTTGGGGGCAAGGGATGGGTTATTTCATACATTCCGACTAGCTAACGTTTAGTGAGCACTTACTATGTGCCATGGACTGTGATCTACTCCTTACATGCAGCTCCTTTTTACTGAAGTGTATCAGACATAACAGAAGAGAGCACACATCATAAATGTGTAGCTCAATGAATTTTTATACAATGCACATGTTCATGCAAACCACAAAGATCAAGAAACAGAACATTATGAATATTAGCATACTAGAAAGGCCTTCTTGTACCCTTCCAGGGGCTGTCCCCTAACTGTAACCACCATCTTGACTTTTTAACCCTATAGATTATTTTTTTCTATTTTGAACTCTATATAAATGGATCATAAAAGTTGTCTCCTCTTTTGTGTCTAGCTTCTGTAGGTCATTGTGATGCTTGTGATGTTTATTTATATTATTCCAGTTATAATTTGTACATTCTCATTGCTGTATACCATTAACTTGTATAAAATATTCCACAATTTATTCATTCTAAAGTTGATGGGCATTTGGGTTGTTTCCAGTTTTCTACCATTATGAATACTGCTGATGTGAACATTCTTATTCATGTCTTTTGGTGAACATGTGCTTTTCTATTGCATTTATCTACCTTATATGAATATGTATACACACATACATATATGTGGGGTAGATTGTAGGTGGGTAACCTTTTTTAGTCCCCATATTTCAGATGAGAAAACTGAGTCTCAAAGAAGTTGGACCAGGAAATAGTAGAGCTGGGTCTTGAACCCTATCCTGTCTGGCACTGGAGCCTAAGCTCTCTCTCTTTTTTTTTTTTTTTGAGACAGAGTCTCACTCTGTTGCCCAGGCTAGAATGAGTGCCGTGGCGTCAGCCTAGCTCACAGCAACCTCAAACTCCTGGGCTCAAGCGATCCTCCTGTCTCAGCCTCCCGAGTAGCTGGGACTACAGGCATGCACCACCATGCCCGGCTAATTTTTTCTATATATATATTTTAGCTGTCCATATAATTTCTTTCTATTTTTAGTAGAGATGGGGTCTCGCTCTTGCTCAGGCTGGTCTCGAACTCCTGAGCTCAAACGATCCGCCCACCTCGGCCTCCCAGAGTGCTAGGATTACAGGCGTGAGCCACCGCTCCCGGCCTGGAGCCTAAGCTCTCTAACCACTATGCTTTGCTGCCTCCTAAAACATGGGCTGTTTTAAAGTTTTCATTGTGTGCCAAATTGGTGCTGTGATTGAGGAAGACGAGAAGATAGGAAGACACAGCCCCACGAGGAGAAAGATAGATGCTGGTGAGAGGCACAGGGAAGGTGTGGTGAGGGAGGTCACTTAACTTGGAAGATTACAGAGGCTTCTTAGAGGAAGGAGCATTTGAAGAGGAGTGGCAGAGGCAGCTTCTAGGCGTGCAGGAGTGGAGAGGGAAGGAGTGTCGGGCTGAGAGCTCTGGGTGCACTAGAAGAGGAGGCCCTTGTGGAGGCACAGGCTGCTTGGACCCTCAAGGTCATCTTGCCCATCCCTCGTTGTCCACTGATGGCTATATATCCAGTCCTGACCTTTCTCCAATCTCTAAACTCTTATTAACTAGTCAGATGTCAAATAGGCATCTCAGATTTAACATGGCCAAAATAGGGCTCCTGCCCCACCTCCTTAACACACACAAACCCCAAACTGCTCCTCTTCCAGTCTCTCCTGGCTTTGGGACTACCAACCATCAACTGCGCAGGCCCCAAATCTCAGTCATCCTTCCTCCCTCCCTTTGCCCACATCCGATCCATGAGCACATCCATCGGCTCCATCTATAAAGCACCTCTTCTGACCGCTCCTCTTTCTCGTCTCACCCATGAAAATTTCATCTTTTTTAAATGTCAAGCTCTCTGATTCATGGGAAAAAAGCAAAGCCCTTACAGTGGTCCCTATGATCTAGCCCTTGGATATCTCTCTGACCTCACCTGCTGCTACCTTCCCCCAGCTCCTTCAGGCCAGCCACACCAGCTTCCTGACTTAAATACTTCAGGCTCACTCCTGCCCCGGGGCCTTTGCACTGGCTCTTCCCTCTACCTGGAACACATCTCCACATGGCTAACTCACTTGCTCCTTAAAGTCTTTGCTCAAATGTCCTCTTCCTATTAATCTACCTTGACAACCCTATTTTAAATTGCAGCTTCTGCACTCTGACCCTCTCAATTCCTCTTTTCTTGGCCGGGCGCGGTGGCTCACGCCTGTAATCCTAGCTCTCTGGGAGGCCGAGGTGGGCGGATCGTTTGAGCTCAGGAGTTCGAGACCAGCCTGAGCAAGAGCGAGACCCCACCTCTACTAAAAATAGAAAGAAATTATATGGACAGCTAAAAATATATATAGAAAAAATTAGCCGGGCATGGTGGTGCATGCCTGTAGTCCCAACTACTCGGGAGGCTGAGACAGGAGGATCCCTTGAGCTCAGGAGTTTGAGGTTGCTGTGAGCTAGGCTGACGCCATGGCACTCACTCTAACCTGGGCAACAAAGTGAGACTCTGTCTCAAAAAAAAAAAAAAAAAAAAAAAAAAAAAAAAAATTCCTCTTTTCTTTTTGTCCAATTCCTCCTCCCTCTACTTCCCCACTAAAATGTAAGCATTTTTGTTTATTCCCTTCCTTATCCCAAGTACCTAAGACAGCATTTGAGAGTATGTGCTCAATAAATATTTTTTAAATGAATTTAAAAAATCAGTGTATTCCCCTGTTCAAAATTTTCCCACTCATGTGGGAAGAATCTCACATCCTTCATATGCTTACACAATTTTTCTGGACCCTCCTCAGACTTCATCTTTCTCTGTCTCCTAATTGATTGTGCTCCAGCCACATTGGCCTCATTTCTAGTTTAGCTTTGTCCTGCCCCAGGGCCTTTGCACATGCCATTGCTGCTGCCTGGGATGTTCTTATCCTAGATCTTTGCATGGCTGACTCCCTCTTGACATTCAGGTCTTAGTCCTGAATGATACCTCCTTAGAGACCCTTTCCCTGAATTCTCTAAAAAAGCAGTACCCTCACCAGACTCTCAACTTTCCCTGCTTTATTTTCTTTATAGCACATGCCACTCTCTGAATTACCTTATTTATTTGTGTTTATTGTCTCTGTCTCCCCTGATTTGACTATTAGTACCTTAAGAGCAGGGATGTCCACAGCCTTGTTCACTGCTGTATCCCCAGCACCTATGATAGTGTTTGGCATATACTGGGTGCTCAATAAATATTAATTGACTGACAACATGACTAAATGAATGAATGAAAGACTAAATGAAAGAAATACAGCCCAGAGAGAGATAGAGGGTTCCTCAAGGTCACTTTGCTGCTGGTGGTGCTGTCACGGGCCTGGCCTCTGCCTCTGTTTCCTTTGGCCCCTTAGCATTGCGCTTCTGTCCTGAGTCTCAGCTTCTGCCCGTTCACCGACGTTTCCCCCACTCCAGCTATTGCAGCTGAAAGGACACTGGGAAGCCCCTCTGTGGATGGTTGGAGCCCTCTGGTCCCACTCAGTGAGAGCTCGGAGGAAGTCTCCAGATCTCCGCTCACTGCGGGGGGCATTGCCACTGTTGCGAAGGGACACAAACTGTTTCCTTCTGAAAAATGGCCTCTCCAAAGAAAGCCAACACTAGTGCTGGTGGAGAAAGGGAACAGAAGGGTCCGCGCAAGTGCTGCCTCTTACCCGGCGTAGTAGCAGCCCCCAGGACGGCCCCCGCGAGCCCGCCGCCTGGTTTTCATGCCCTCATGTAATCCTCTCCCCTGGGTGTGGGCTAATCTGGGGACTTGCCTCTAATGAAGAAAATATGGCAAACGTGACAGGATGTCATTTCTGAAATCAGGTTATAAACAGTCCAACACTTCCACACTGCTCACCTTTCCTTGCTTTCTCTGAGGGAAGCCAGCTGCTATGTCAAACGGGCTATGGAGAGGCCTACGTGGCAAGGAACTAGTGTCTCCAGCCAATAACTTCCCAGAACCAGAGCTCCGCAGTCAGCAGCAAGCTCAGAAGTGGCTCTCCTGGGGCCTGCAGACAGCCACATGAGTGGGCTTGGAAGCAGATCGTCCCCATGTTGAGCCTTGAGATGACTATAATCCCAACCTGGACTACAGCCCTGTATGAGACTGAGCCAGAGGCACCCTAAGTCACCCCTGATGCTTGACCCACAGAAACTGTGGGACAATAAATGTTTGTTGCTTAAGCCACTAAGTTTTGGAGTAATTTGTTTTGTTTTGTCTTTTTAGGGACAGAGTCTGACTCCGTTGCCCAGGCTGGAGTGCAGTGGTGCGATCATAGCTCACTGCAGCCTCAAACTCCTGGGCTCAAGTGATCCTCCTGCTTCAGCCTCCCGAGTAGCTGGGACGACAGACATGCACCATCATACCCAGCTAGTTTTTAAAATTTTTCGTAGAGATGGGATCTCGCTATGTTGCCCAGGCTGGTCTCAAACTCCTAACCTCAAGCGATCTTCCTGCCTTGGCCTCCCAAAGTGCTGGGATTACAGGTGTGAGCCACCATGCCCGGCCACAGAGTAATTTGTTACGCAGCAACAGATAACTAATACACCCAGGTATAGATTTCCAGGATATATTCAGTGGAAAGCTTATGCTATAGTGGTAGCTGTGTTTACAAATTTGGGGATTCACAGATATTAGCACTTGTTCCTCCTCAAGAATCTACAACATTTCCTCCCACTCCTTTTACTCTGTTTATGTTTTTGAACAAACTTAATATCAAACTGTAGTGACAGTTACACGCTCTATTTTTTCTGTTTCATGTGTCACAAGCATCTTCTCACCTCATTAAATCATCATCAAAGAATTTTTCATTTTTAGCAGCTCTTCAGGCGTCTATCACATGAGCAGACCAACATTAATTTAAGCAATCGCTCCCCTCTCTTACTTGTTTTGAGCTCAAGGTACAGTCGTAGCCTCCTGGGTCACGTCATCGGTGTGTGCCACTCTCCGTTCAGGACGTGCAGTGAGAGGCCAGGGAAGGCTGAGGGTGAGATTGCCTGCAATTAAGGGGCTCCTCTTTGTTGAACCAAGTCTACATGGTTTCCTAGCTCTGTGATCTTGGGCTTGCTGCTTAACTCCTCTGGGCCTCAGTTTCCCCTTCTGAACAGTGGGGATGATAAGCATACTTCACAGAGTTACTAGAGGCATCATTGACTTAATCCAAGTAAAACACAGCACAGTGCCTGACTTACTTAGGGTGTGTCAACACAGCCAGGCCACAGTATCCTCATCCCCCACGCTGAGTCCTGGTTCCAGTGCCTCATGTTGACTCTTGTCCTAGACTCCAGCCCACCCCCAATCAGCTGCATTTTGGCTTCCTTGCCACCAGTTCGCTCACTCTGAAACTGCTGGTGACCCTGGCTCTGCTGCCATCCTCAATCCTTCGACCTGTCATTGCTACGGGACCCTGGCATGATGATTAATTTTGTGTGTCATCTTGGCTGGGCCATGGTGCTCAGAAACGTGGTCAAACATTATTCTGGATATTTTTGTGACTATATTTTTGGATGAGATTGATATTAAAATTGGGGGGCTTTGAGTAAAGCAGATTGCCCTCAGGATGTGGGTGGGCCTCATCCAATCAGTTGAAGGCCTGACTAAAATAGAAAGACTGACCTTTCCCAAGCAAGAGTAAGTTCTGCAGCAGATGGCCTTTGAACTTGAACTTGAACATCAGCTCTTTCCCGGGTCTGTGGCCTGCCAGTCCACCCGGCAGATTTTGGGTTTGCCAGCCTCCATAATCATGTGAACCAATTTATTAAATCTCTCTCTCTCTCCACACAGGCACATGCACCCACACACGCACATATGCACACACATCCTGTTGGCTCTGTTTCTGTGGAGAACCCTGACTAATACACTTGGGCAAGTGCATCCCATCTCTGGGCCTCAGTTTCCTCATCTGTAGTATGGGAGGGAGATTAGGTGGTTCATGAGGGATTACCCACCTTTAAGATTCTAGACTATTCCCTCTTCTTTCAAAGACACTTTGGTTTCAACAGTATAGGTACAACCAGAGCTTTAAACAGCTAGGCAGGCCAGGTGTGATGGTTCATGCCTGTAATCCCAGTCCTTGGGAGGCTGAGGTGGGAAGATTGTTTGAGGCCAGGAGTTCAACACCAGCCTGGGCAACATAGTGAGAAACTGTTTCTGAAAGAAAAAATTTAAAAACTATCTGGGCATGGTGGTGTGTACCTATAGTCCCAGCTACTCAGGAGGCTGAGGCAGGAGAATCGCTTGAGCCCAGGAGTTCAAGGTTACAGTAAGCTATGATTGCGCCACTGTGCTCCAGCCTGGGCAACAGAGCAAGACCCTACTGTATCAAAACAAAAAGAAAAACAAACAAGTAGGCAAAGCAAAAAGGACTGGAAAACACTTTATTTGCCATCACTTATGTGCCAAGACTTGTGTTCAGCACCCAGGAGTGTGTGAAATACTAACAGCGTCTTGCTTACATGTATGTGTAAATCTGAGTGAAGAGCTGGGGTTTGTCACCTCAAGCCCACTTAGAGTGCTTGTCCTGGAGTCTCAGCGAGAACCCCTCTTGCAGCAGACACTGCTGCTGAGCTCCCATCTGGTCCTAGGCTCTGCTCTTTGGCTGCTGTCAGCCCCAGCCAAAGGGCAACGAGGGAGCTGCGTAGGAGGCGTCCAAGTAGTGGGAGCCTGGGGACTGCACAGGGACGGAAGTGCTACCAGAGACCTGCTGCCAGGTGCAAATCCAGCTCTTCCCTCATTCTCCCCTCTTGCCTTATGTGTGTGAGATGAATGGCTCTCCCATCACAGCCTTGGGGGCCCTGAGGAGGTAGGAGGAATTTGGGAAGAGCCTGGAGAGCGGACCCTGCAGAATCTCCCAGAAGCCTTGGTATGGCTGTGGGTACTCAACCTCCAGAAACCCCAGAGGGGCCTGCTCCAGGACTCTCCTCCACTGCTACCCACAGCTTCAGTTTCTTGGCACTGAAAACACTACTTTGGGGAGAACGAGTCCACTTTAGGGCTTCTGCTTGGCCTCTATCCACCCAGGCTTGATCTCTGGACCGGCCCCAGCGAGGGCGGGGCTTCTGGGGCTGCAGGGCTCCAGCCTGGGGAATCATGAGACAGAGGGGAGAGGCCCTCTCTGCTCCCAGCGTGTGCACCTCCTCGCACCAGCCCTCAGTTTCCAGGACTTCAGCCCCTAGGGCACCTGGGCCAGGATCCCACCCGGATAGGGAAGAGCAGATGGTGGTGTTTCAGGTCCCAAGAAAGGCTGTGTGACTTTGGACATCTCTGGGCCTCTGCTCCTTCATCTGAAAAAGTGGGGTGATAATCTCCATTTTGAGGTTGAAATAAGACAGTGGCAGTGACAGGGCCTGCCACAGCAGCAGGCACTCAGGACAGCTTCCTTTTCCAATGTGCAGTCAGCTTCTCGGGGCAGCCTCCGGGAGCAATGGAGGAGATGCCCATGTGCTGAGGCTGCCTCCTGAGCCCAAGGGAGGGGCCAGCCCAGCTCCAGGGACCAGGTTAGAAGTGGACTTGAGCAGAGGAGAGCAGAGGGAAGGCCAGTAGAGGGTGGGGGCTGGGATCCACACTCAGCCCTTGCCAATCTGCTGTAGAGAAAGCAGGCCCATGCTCCCTGCTCTGCTGACACGCAAGCCTCAGAGCAGGGGAAGGGTTGTGGGGAGAGGACCCCAGCCTGCCCCCGGTGGAGTGCTCCAGCCCGAGGGGCTGTAGAGGGTCAGGTTGGGCTGTGGGGCTGGGCAGGAGGGCACTGAGCTTAGAGGAAGACTCCAGCAGGCTGTAGCCAGTGGGTGAGGCAGACAGGACAGGGCTGGGTGACAGCTGGGCAGGAGGTGCAGTAACCACAGCGGTGTCAAGGGACAGTGAGAGCAGAGGGCATGAGAGGAGACCAGGGGAATCATGAGGCTGTGGACCCGGAGAGAGTTGCTGAGCTGGGGGAGAACAGACTGGACTCTGGAATAAGCCTGGCTGCTCCTGGCAGCCCTGTTTTCCATGGGGGGTGGGGACCAGGAGCTTCTCAGTCTGGTCCCAGCAGTCCGGGGACCCTGGAGCCAAGCAGGAAGCACAGTCCATGCAGCACAGGCGCTCATGCATGTGCAGCGTCCGGCTCCACCATGCCAGCTCTGCCTGCAGGGCCTGGATCTCCTTCCGCAGGGTGTGGTTGTGTTTTTCCAGGGACTCGTGCTGCTGCAGGAGAAGCAGATGGGCAGGGAGGGGGCTGTTAGCCAGCATCAGGGACCTGGCATGGGCCCTGTCCCCATCCAGGGCCCCTGACTTCAGGGATTCACCACCAGCTCAGTGTCCAAGCTGGAACCCCTTGGCCATTCTGTGGCCTGCCCTTCACAACCATGCACCAAGTGTCCCTGTTCCACCTCCTGACCAGGCAGACTGTCTGCTCTCCCTCCCACCACTGGTCCCCGGAGCCAGCACCATTCCTCGCCTGGGGTCTCCACCAGCCTAACTGATGTGCCCCCAAAGCACCCCATTCTCTTGCCCAGAGGAGCCGTTCAGCGAATGTGTCATTAATTGTAAGTTACAGCCCTTTAAAGGCTCCCATGACCTGCAGGATCCAAAGTCTCTGTCATGGGATTTGAGGCCTGCATGGTGGCCCCAGCTCAGACCTCCAGCTTTCTCTCTCCCGCCTTCTTCCTGTCCCTCACATGAACTCTGCTTCCTCACCACGTTTCCCGTCTCCTCTGCCTGGATGCTCTTCCACCCCTCTCCCCGTGCTGGTCCTGACCTGGTCTTCACGTGGCGACTTTCATGTCATCTGTCTCGGACACTTGAGTCTACTTAATGCCACTGCCAGACCCGCCAGTGCCCCGGACTTGGCCACTGGAGCACTGTGGGAGGATTCAGGGGACCGTTTTACAGGTTGACACCACAGGTGTGTTCGATTCGGCACCCCTGAATCAGCTGATCGCCGGGTTCTGGGAACCCACTGGGACAGGAATCAACGTGCAGCTCTAAATAACCGTTTGTGATGGCAAAATGGGAAAATGCAGGAAAAATCTCACTTCTATGTCTCATAAGGCTGACCAACTGGAACGACTTCATCCCGAATACTTTCTGGATCATTTGTCTGTCTGTCTGGCTTTCCCACGAGAACATAAGCCCTGCGGTGGGGCTGGAGTGCCCTCACAGCTGTACCTCCGATGCCTCGCCCGTGCCTGTCACGCACTCAATACTCTGGAACAGGCGTCTCGGGGAGGAAGGAATAGGTGAAAGCACAGGGTCTCGTAGGCACCGTCCTAAGCACCGGTCCTCACTCTCGCCTGTCTGCAGGGTGCCTGCTGCCCCCTGTACCTGCGCCAGCACCGTTTCATTCACCCCGGTGCGTTTTCTCACCTTCATCCTCTGGGAAAACTCCTATTCACCCTTCAAGACCAGCTCAGACTTCATCTCCTCTTTATACCGCCTGCTGCCACTACCTGTGTGCTATGGACTGAATCGTGTCCCCACCCCCAAATTCAGACGTTGAAGCCCTAACCCCCAATGGGACTATATTCAGAGATAAGGTGTTTAGGAAGTAATTTGGATTCAATGAGGTCAGAAGGGTGGGGTTCTGATCCAGTAGGATTGGTGGCCTTAGCAGAAGAGGAAGGGAGAGCGATCGTGCTCTCTGCTCCTGCGTGCACGTGCACCGAGGAAAGGCCTTGAGCACACAGGGAGGAGGTGCCACCTGCCAGTCAGGGAGAGAGCCCTGCCCAGGAACCAAGCTGGCTCGCACCTTGATCTTGGACTTCGCCGCCTCCAGAGCTGTGAGAGATCAACGTCTGCTTTAAGCCACCCAGTCTGTGGTACTTTTCAGATGGGACTGGAGCTCAGCAAAGGAAGCAACTGGCAGCTGGGCCTGCACACCTCGCCCTTCCCAACCCTGAGCCAGAGTTCTCACAATGTGGTCCTGGCCACCGCCTGAGTGCTGACTCCAGGGCTATTAATGACAATACAGGTTTCTGGGCCCCACTTGGCCTCATGCGCGAGACCTGGCGAGGGAGGAAGAGTCTGCATTTTAGCAAGGGCCTCAGCTGGCCACTGTGCGGGGCTGTCCCCATTTGCCTCCCCTCCCTGCCTCCTTTCCCCTAGACTGGGGTGCTTTAAGGGCAGGGCCAGGCTGGGGATGAACCTTTGTGTCCCTGCAGCCAGTTGTGTACCCGGCACAGGGTTGCACTCAACACTCAGAAATTCCCCAATCTCAGCACAGGACCCTTTCCTCCTCCCAAACCCAGGCAACAACAGTTTAGGGGAGAACTGCTCACAGGCACAATGGAGAAGGGGTGGCTGGGCCAGGGGAGTGGAGTCAGGGACAGGAAAGGAAGGTGTCCCCACCTGGTGCAGGGCGTCTGCCTTGTCCATGTGCTTCTGTCGGCTGCGCTGGGCGGCTGCCCGGTTCTTCTGTTTCTTCTTCAGCTGCCTCTGATGCTCCTCAGGGTCCTACAGGGAACCAGGCAGAGGGCTCAGGGTCCCAGCAGGGGCCTTGCATCCTCTGTCCTGGCCACTCTTTGTACAGCCAAGTCCTCCCCCTTGAGTCAAGCCTCCGAGGGTCCCCGTTCTCCCTGAGGCCCCTCTTGCTCCCTCAGTGCCCACATCCCCCCCACGGCAGGTGCTGCCCACCTCGTGTAATGTCAGCCTCACCTCTGTGTCCTGCTCACAGCTCACGTGGGGCAGGCACGAGCGGGGAAGCTGGGAGCCTGGGGTTCAAACCCAGACAGGACTGACTCCACACCCCATATTCATGCAGCCCTGACACTCTGGGCAGGTCACTCACTTCTCTGGGCCCAGGCACCCCATCCCTGCAGTGGTGGCCCCACGGCGCCTCACTTATGGGCTGCTGTAGGAGCAGAGGAGAAAAACCTACTGAGCAGGTGGCTCTTGGGGGTCAGCTGCTGCTGTTCCCATTCCTGTTCTTCCCACAGTCAAGGTGCTGGTTTTCCCAGCGTAAGCCCGTGAAGACAGGGCCAGGGGCCGACTCAGTTCCATGTGCCCCTGCCCAGCTCAGGCCCAGAGCTGACATTCACTTACTCAACAAACATTTATTAAGCACCTGCTATGTGCCAGACACTAAGCTAGGGGGACACAGCAGTGAACAAAACAGGCAAAAATCCCTGCCCTCGAATTGCTCACATTCTAGCGGGGCAGTACCCAAGAATGAATGAATGAAGAGTCCGTTCTGACAGAGGAGTGGACTTAAAGGTTGACAGTAGTGACCATCCCTACTCTGGGGTCAATGAAACTTAGACAAAATATTTAATCCAAATGCTCAGAGCCCAGACAGTCAGGGCAAGAGGGACTGTTGGGGACCTCATAGCCCAAACCCCTCCCAAGTCACTCTGGGGGTGTGCTTTGTGTAACGACCTCAGGTGAGACTCTGGCTACCCTGGCAGAGGACTCTGTGCCCCAGCTCCATCCTGGCCACATGCTCCTAGGGGTCCATGGCCACAGCAGGCTCATTTTAGACACTGGGAGACCAAGAGACAAAGGCTAGGGAAGGACCCACTGCGAGCAAAGGGGTGGGGGCCAGGGGCCGTGGGTCCTATGAGAGGGGCAGGGCCTCTGAGGGAAACCACAGCCCAGGGAATCTGGAGAGGGAAGAGAAGGCTCCCGTGAGGGGGGAACAGGTAGACAGAGGCCAAGTTCTCATCTGGAAACTGGATCTGCAACATGAGAGCTGGAAAGGTTTCATTCTAATGCTCTGACTTCAGGGTAAGAAAGTGAGACTCAGAGAGGGGTGTGTGGAGCCCTTCGTAACACAGCCCTTGGGGACAGAGCTGGGACTCGGAGCTCCCAACTGCACCCCTCATTGCCTGGGTACTCGTCCCCCAGGCATGTTCCCCTTCTCATCCCCACCCCTGGTCCCCTGTACTCACTGTCCCGGTCAGCAGCCCATCGCCCCCGCAGAGGTGCATGGCTGAGGCAAGGGAAGCAGAAGCTCAGCCGCCTGTGCAGCGTCCCTGTCCCTCGGCAGCCGCGACCTTCCAGTGCCCTCTGGGGGCCTAAGGAAGTGGCAGCTCTTTAAATCCCCAGTGACCACTCCGCCCCCAGAGAGCCAAGTTTCAGTTTCTCCTAAAGCCACTTGCTGCCCAGAATCCCTGGCTCCGGGTTGCTCACGTGGGTGGAATTTCCGAACATGAACTGGCCTTCCGGTTGGGCCCCTTCTCTGGAAGGAGGCTGGTGGAGGGTGGGGAGGAGGGAAGACTAAAGGCCAGGTGTGGGGAGGGTGTTCTGGGGGAGGGAGGGCAGGGGGCCAGGGACGGAGCTGAGAGGAGAAGCCAGCAAGGACCAAGGGTGCATGTAGGGTATGGAGAGCCCCTGGGCTCCGGAATTGAGGGAGCCCAGGTTCGCAGCCCACGTTGCAGCTGTGCAGCTTTGAGAAGGTGACTCACCCTCTCTGAGCCTTAGTTTCCACATCTGTAAAAGGTATGAGAGAGATGGCACAAATACCCACTCCCAGGCTTGGTGTAGGAGCTAAGCTAGATAATACGACCACCCTCAGCCCTCTGAGACTAACGTTGAGGCATGCCTGTAAAAATAAGCAAGTCCCTTACATAGAGCAGATGGATAAATTACTGTTTTCATACCACAAACCACACGGCAGTGGAGAGACTGATGTGTGGTGTTTCGGAGCCCAGCTTGCAAGCTATGTGACCTGGGTTCGTAATTTCACCTGCCTGCACCTCTGTTTCCACATCTGTGGAGCGGGGATACAAATAATTTTTTTGTGAAGATTAAATGAGTTAAGGCAGGTAAGTCACTGAAACCATGCCTGCTGCAGACAGAATAAGGCCTCAACAAACATTCACAATTGTGATACGGCGTAAGATTCAAAACTGCACTTATTGTATGAAAATAGCAAGCTGCAACAAGATCTGAACAATATGCTATAGTTTCTATGAGGAAATGGACACATGGACACATAAAGATGTAATAAAAGATAAACACACGCCTGAGAATGAGAAACAACACTCAGAGAATGGTGAAGGGAAGCGAGGGGTGGTCTGAGAGGGACACACAGGGACTCTGTCCACTTGTCTGTAGTGTTTTAATAGCCTGAACTGTGTAAACAGTTCTCTGTGATATTATCCACACTTTGGGGTAATACTTGAAATGTTTCATAATAAAAACTTTTAAAGACCTAGCAAGCCCTGCAGCCCCAGGCAAACCTGAACGGGTGTCGGATCTCTGAGAGAGACGGCGCCTGGATGGGACATCTGTCGGGGGTTGGAGGAGCCGGCGACTCCTGTCCGAGAACTGCGCGCAGTTAGGGTCCTGTGGTCTGTGCTTCTTGGGGGTGTGCCTGAGTCCTGAGGGCTCAGGGCCGATGATGCGTGGTCACAGGGATGGCCAGTGCTGCATATAGGATCTTCTGACAGGTACACTGGGGGTGACAGAGAAATCTTACCTATGTGACAGACTGTGTTCTGAAGATGGAAAGAATGAGAAGAGTGGCAGCTCTGTGGACATTGTAAAGTACCATGTCCCATTCCCCCGCCTGACACTTGTGGTGTCATACTGTGGCCTCTAGGATTAATGCAGTGTCATCATTAAAAATGCCTGGCAGGGGGCGGGGGGCAGGATTGGGCATGACGGCTGGGCCTTGCCCTCCTTGCTTCTGAGGGGCCTGGGGGCAGAGGCTGACGTGGGACACCCCATGCTGCGAGGCTGCCCCAGTTTCTCTGAATTATTTTTGTTCCCCAGGAACCAGGAGGGCTGAGGCTTCTTGCCTGAGGTGGGCCCCAGCGGGACTCATTAAGCCAGTCCCCGGGCTCCACAGGAGCCAGCTGCAGGAGGCTCGTGCATGACGTAACTAAGAAAACACACCTGTGTGTGCACGCGTGTGTGTGTGGAGAGGGGCTAGGGCCCGCGTGTCCCCATCCCAGCCCCCAGCCCCAGCCCAGGACCTCCAGTCTTCCCCCTAGAAGGGAGAGAGTCAGCAGGTGTGGCTCCTCCCAGGAGGCCACAGCCCTGGAGGCAGCGTTTATGGCTTGATCTCCTTGAGGAGGAGACTGGGAGCAGGAGCGGCAGGGAGGGAGGGACTCTGGGAAGGTAATGTTTAACCACGAATGTCTGTGCGAGGCCCCCCTTCCCCCTAGGTGGACGCCAAGGCCAGCGGGGCCATCCAGCCTGACCTCCCACTCAGATGGCGTCTCAGTCTGTAACACACTACCACAGCCTGAGTGGCTTAAACAACAGACCCATTCTCGCAGTTCTGGAAGCGGGAAAGGCCAAGATCAAGGCGTTGGCAGATGTGGTTCCCGGTGAGGGCCGTCTTTCTGGCTTGCAGACAGCTGCATTCTAGCTGTGTCCTCACATGGCAGAGAGACAGAAAGCTCTGGTCTCTCTGTCTTCTTGTGAGGACGCTCATCCCACCCTCATGAGCTCGTCTAAACCTAGTTACCTGCTAAGGGCCCCACCTCCATCCACATACCGTCATATAGAGGGTTGGTGCTTCAACACACGAGTTCGGGGGTGGGGGACACAAACATGTACAACATGTACCCCCCAAATCTATTAAAGAAATAGAAAAACAAGAAAAAGGAAAAAATGGTGGGGTCCAAAAACAGGGATGAGGTTTTCTTTTCCTAAGGAAGTACCTTTTGAATGGGAAAAAAGTTAACGATTGTGTTTATGTGTGAGAAGTGGCACTTAGTGTCTGATGTAAACTGCCCCGCATTTCTCAGGCTTACAGAGGAGCTCGAGACGGGAGATCAGGGTTCTCTGGATTCTTGGTTGTCCCTACTTAGCCCTTCGCTGTCATTCATTGCCTTTTGAGTGGACTTGCCTTAATTTCACACAGTGTTGCAGTAAATGAAGTATTCTCTATGAGTCGCTCATGAAACCTTCGCTGAGAGGTAGGAGAGCTCTGTGTTAGAGGAGTCTCTCTCCCGTACAAATTATGGCGTCAAACTTAACTTACTGACCAGCCTGGAGTGCACCAGCCTCAGGCACAGCTGGACCATGCTGCCCAAGCAGTGTCACCAGGAGACTCGCTCCACCTGCTCTCCCGGGGCCTGCAGAAAGAGGGCCACAGAAACACCAGCTTGGCTTCCCCAGGGGGAGACATACCCCACCTCCTGCCACTGTCCCAGTAGTTTCAGCAAAGTCCCCAGGCCTGGCTCTCCACGGTCTGGCTTGCGTCATGTGCGTATTCCTGACACAGGTCACTGTGGCCAGAGATAAGGTGAGACTGCCAAAGCCAGAGTCCCAGGCCCACCCTGGAGCCCAGGGATGGGGTCAGCCCTGTCTAAGCCATAGGGATGACGGGTGAGGAAGGGGCCCCTCCTTAGGGCACCAGGTGCTGTCAGTGGAAGAAGGCTGAGTGGACGCTGGGGCGATGCCACTTCCCTGGCTCAGATTCAGCTATGCGAAGCTGTCACTCGGCTGCACATCCCTTGCCCCGGGTCACATCCCCAGGTGGATGGACTCAAATCCCCACGTGTCTCTGACACCAAGCTCCGCGCTCTCTTTCCATTACTGCACAGCTGCCCGAGTTGGGGAGGAAGGTCCCAGCGGTCAGAGACCCATGTACAGGAAAACGAAGGCTTGCTGAGGGGACGAATTCAGATGAACTAAATACTGGGCAGAGCCTGGGCCAGCGACGTCATGGGGACTCCCCAAGGCATGAAGTTGGGGGGGCTGGGTTGACTTTCACTTTCAGCACAGCACGTGGCCAGTGCTCATTAAAGCCTAAGTCTGGGCCGGGCGTGGTGGCTCACGCCTGTAATCCTAGCACTCTGGGAGGCCGAGGTGGGCGGATCATTTGAGCTCAGGAGTTCGAGACCAGCCTGAGCAAGAGCGAGACCCCATCTCTACTAAAAATAGAAAGAAATTATATGGACAGCTAAAAAATATATATAGAGAGAAAAAAATTAGCCGGGCATGGTGGTGCATGCCTGTAGCCCCAGCTACTTGGGAGGCTGAGACAGGAGGATCGCTTGAGCCTAGGAGGTTGCTGTGAGCTAGGCTGACGCCACGGCACTCACTCTAGCCTGGGCAACAGAGTGAGACTCTGTCTCAAAAAAAAAAAAAAAAAAAAAAAAAAGCCCAAGTCTGCAAATAGCTGGGCCTCCCAGGAACCCGGTGACTTGACCTGAGGTTCTATGGGTTCGTCCTCGCCCAGGCCTCGGGGCTGAGCGACAGGAAGCAGGAACTGGCGGATGTCCCCACACTCAGCTCCCCAGCCAAGCCCCCGTCCTGCTGCGCCCTTTGCTGCCTCCACAGCTTGATGCTTCTGATTCTTTGCCACTCTGGGAAACTGACAGGAACTCCTGGAAACGGGCAGGGTGTAGAAACAATAAACAGCAGCGCTCCGAGAGTTCGCCAGCATCCCAGGGCTTTGCAGCAAGTGGAAGTTGCAACCACAGCTCCCGGATATTCCCAGGTAGTCCAAGCCCTAGAGAGACCTGGGTTCAAATCCTTGCTCTGCCACTGCTAGCTGTGTGACCTTGGACAAGACCCTTGGTTTCTCTGAGCCTCAGTTTCCTTGTCTGTAAAATAGTGACAATACCCTTGCTTTGCCAGGACTGTCATGATAACTGAAACCACACATGCAAAGTGGTCACCAGGGAGCTTGAGTGAGTCCCCTCTACCTTGTCCCTGTGTCCGTTAGAGACAGGAGGGCAGGGCTGGGCTGGGCTGGGCTGGGGAATGAAGCCCAACCCAGCCTGGCCAGCGACCTGCAATGTACCAGGCAGGAGAGCACTGCCCTTGGCAGATCCAGCATCAGGGATGGCACCAGGGGTGCAGGGGAGCTTTGGCCAAGCAGGTTGGCAGCGGGTCATGGCCACAGGACTCTAGAGATTATCTGGTCTCCTTCTTTTACAACTGGGAAAACTGAGGCTCAATAAGAGAAGGGGGCTTGGCCAAGTGCAAGGAGGTTTTGGAGCCAGGCAGACCCGGGCTCTGCCACAGCCTCAGTGAGCTCTTCTCATCTTAATCCTCGCTGACCCAGCCAATGTCTCGGGGCCCTGGAGGGGAAATAATGGAGGACACTGGGCACCCCTAGAAGGGCAGGGAGCATTTGTACCTGCTGTGGACCGGCAGGAAGATTGAGGGGTGCACTGCTGATGGGGCCTCCCAGAGGTCTCAGGTTCCTGAAGCCAGGAAAGGGACCCCACCCATCCAGAAGAAAGGCTGGGAGTGGTCGCAGGAGAATTGGGTTCACCTGCAACTTATATGCGCCAGGCCAGGGCCGGCCGGGGGCTTCCTGGGAGAAACAGACACCACAGAGCCCAAGGAGGGCACTTTGCAAAACAAGGAACTGAGGGCGGGTACTGTGGGCACAGGTTCTGCTCCCGGGGCTGCCACCACCTGCTTCCACCCAGACCTCAGTCTCCCTTCCTGACACCCGTGGGGAGAGGGTTCTGAGATGCCCTTCTTGGTTTGGGCCTAGGGTGGGAGCTGGGATATGTGGGGACCTCAGAGAGTGGGAGCTGGGTCTCTGATTTGGGGGGCAGAGAAGCCTGGTGGTTAAGAACAAGATTGACAAAGCTCTGCTGCTTCCTAGCTGTGTGAGCAGCTAGAAGCAATTAACAAACCCTCTGCCCCTGTCTCTATCATGCAGCAAGTATTTCTTGAGCATCTACTATGTGGCAGGCCCTGTTCTAGGTGCTGGGAGACATCTGTTCTTCAAAAAAAGATGCAAATCCCTTCCCTTCTGGACCTTCCATTCTAGGGAGGAGTGGGGCAGACAATAAATGTAATAAGTTAAGTGAATTATACAGTCTGCTGCAAGGCCATAGGTGCTGTGGGGAAAACAAGCTAGGTAAAGGATTTGAGGAATGTGGGTGGGGGGTTCACATGTAATTAGTGGGGTCAGGCTGGGCCTCATCGAGATATTTGAACAAAAAAATTTTTTTACACCGACACTTGAACAAAGAATTGAGGAGGAGAGAGTGGTGACAGGGAGGTACTGGTTGTGGAGTGGAGGAATGTAACGTACCCCAGGCCCAGGTGGGACTGGCAGGGCAGGGGGAGCAGGAGATTGGGGTGCAGAGCCACAGGGCCACTCATACAGGGCCTTGTAGGCCACTGAAGACCTTGGGCTCTTCCTCTAGAAGACACAGGGGGCATGGGAGGGACTGGGGCAGAGGAGGGATGCGATGCACGGGTTGGAAGGGTCTCTGTGCCTTGGGAAGGGGAGCACGGAAACTGATCAGGAGGCTGCTGTGGTGATTCAGGTGAGTGGTGGCTCGGTCACATGGAGGTAAGAGTGGTACCTGAGCCTCAGCTTGCTGAGGGAAAGCACAGCAGCACGTGGGCGCCGGGTGTCAGCAACTACTGCTCTCGTTCGCCAGGCCAGGCCCCGTGGAGGCAGGAAGCTCAGGCACAGCCTTGTTCTCGAGGGTGTGCGGCAGGTGAGGTGGACTGCAAACGTGCTTGTTGGAAGAGCTCAGAGTTTTCAAGTCCTTCCCACTGCCAAAGGTTCTGGAAAGGCTTGCAGATGTCATGTGCCCTTGGGTGGATGGCAGGGAAGTGCGTCACAGCTCCTTTTGTCCTCTGGAAGTTGGAGAGGATGCCTCCTTTGCCTCCCACACGAGACAGCTGGGCTAAGACTTGTAATGAAGGTACTCGAACACTGTGACTTGCCATTTGAAGCATTTGGCAGTGGCCTGAGTGTTGTATATACCCACTGAGTAATCAGTGACCAGCTCTGGGGACAGGGCTGCCCTTGGATGCTTAAAGTTGATGAAGACGAGAGGTGGGAATACTAGAGCAGGCCAGGGTAGAACTGTAGTCTGTATGTAGTTCCCATTTCAGGGTTTAGGCTGCACATTCAACCTTCCAGTTCTGTTTACTAATAGGACAAAATCTATACTTGGGTGTGCTGCCACCAAGTGCTGGTTAGGGCCTCTGTCACAGGCACATGGTCCAAAAAATAAGACTTGAATCATAGATGTGTCTGACCAGAGAGAAAAACAGGTTTTCAGATTTCTCATTAAAACTGTAACTTTATTTATTTGTTTATTTATTATTTTTTTGAGACAGGACCTCGCACTCTTCCCCAGGCTGGGGTGCAATGGCATGATCACAGTTCACTGCAGCCTCAAACTCCTGGGCTCAAACAATCCTCCTGAACAGCTGAGACTACAGGCACACACCACTTCCCTAGGATAATTTTTTAATTTTTTGTAGAGACAAGGTCTCGATATGTTTCAGGGGCTAGTCTCAAACTCCTGGCCTCAAATGATCCTCCTGTCTCAGCCTCCCAAAGTGCTGGGATTACAGGCATGAATCATAGCACCCAGCCTAAAACTTTACCTTTATTTTAAACAACCTAATATGAACATTATAGTTTAAACGAATCAAACAGAAAATGTGTCTAGAGCATATATAAAAATAAATATACTAAAAAAAAATAAAATACTTAGGTATACTTCTTGCTAATATTTAATGATCAGCAATTATAATTTAAGCAGGATCTTCTCCCCTGACTTTTAAAAAAATTTATTTTTATTTTATCAGGCAACACTTCATTCAAAAAACAGAAGGAGGCCAGACACAGTGGCTCACGCCTGTAATCCTAGCACTCTGGGAGGCCGAGGCGGGAGGATGGCTCAAAGTCAGGAGTTCGAGACCAGTCTGAGCAAAAGCGACGTCTCTACTAAAAAATAGAAAGAAATTATCTGGACAACTAAAAATATATAGAAAAAGTTAGCCAGGCATGGTGGTGCATGCCTGTAGTCCCAGCTACTCGGGAGGCTGAGGCAGGAGGATCACTTGAGCCCAGGAGTCTGAGGTTGCTGAGAGCTAGGCTGACGTCACAGTACTCTAGCCCGGGCAACAGAGCAAGACTCTGTCCCAAAAGAGAAAAAAAAAAAAAAAAAAAACAGAAGGAGTGTTCCCTCCCATGGCTTTTTTTCTTTTGGTTCTAGAATATCAAGAGTTTTGTTGTTTTTCCTTATGATTATGAAGGTGATAGAGGAAGTAGCATGGCTGATTAAAAGACCTTTTTAAAATTAAAACTATAATGCCAAATCGTCCTCCCTAGCCACTGGGTAAACATGCCTATTTTTTTTTTTTTTTTAATTCTTATTTCAGCATATTGTGGGGGTACAAAAGTTTAGGTTACGTATATTGCCCTTGTCCCCCCATCCCACAAACATGCCTTTTTAAAAGGCATCTGGGGCCGGCGCGGTGGCTCACGCCTGTAATCCTAGCACTCTGGGAGGCCGAGGCGGGTGGATTGCTCAAGGTCAGGAGTTCGAGACCAGCCTGAGCGAGACCCCGTCTCTACTAAAAATAGAACGACATTATATGGACAACTAAAAATCTATATAGAAAAAATTAGCCGGGCATAGTGGCGCATGCCTGTAGTCCCAGCTACTTGGGAGGCTGAGGCAGTAGGATCGCATAAGCCGAGGAGTCTGAGGTTGCTGTGAGCTAAGCTGACGCCACGGCACTCACTCTAGCCTGGGCAACAAAGTGAGACTCTGTCTCAACAAAAAAAAAAAAATAAAAAAAAAAAATAAAAGGCATCTGGAACTCTATCTTCAAGTTATAATCCATTTTCTTAGCTCGAAGTTCTCCCTCGGAAAGCAGGTTTCACAGCTGTCAGGATTTGGGTATTTTAATATCATGATTCTTTCTTGTGAAAAAAAATATATTCATGGTTATATATAACTACAGCTCTATATATCTTCCTTCCCAGTTTTCTTTCAAAGGTATTTCCCAAAGATTTCATTTCCTTCTGCTCCTCTGCTTCAAGTAAAAAAACGAAAAGAAAAAAGAGCTCTCTTTCCTCCTTTCCATGAAGCAAATGAAAACATAGCCCATGCCTAGCCCCTACCTTTAGTCTTTAAAAGCCTCTCTGCCCTCTGATTTCTAGCTACAAGCAATTCTTCAAAAGTTAAACACAGTTACTTCCTGGACTCCCCCTTTTCACAGAGCTTGTAGGTTGTTTTTTTTAATCGCCATTCACTGAAATCCTACTATGTGGCCCTAGGAAGCTACAACACCAGGGACAGGCAGGACTTCAAGTATGACATTTAAATAAGTATTTCAATGCTAGTGGAAGTTTAATAAAGTAAAACAATCCAGAAGTGCTTAAAGTAATACTTTAAGTTCTCCCAAACTTACTTTCCAGAGATAGCTGAATTGCAGTGATTTTCAAACTCTTCTGTAACTCACAGTGAGAAGTACATACATCCATATAAATATCTGAAACAAATGTTTCACCAAACACTACTTACCTTTACTACGTGGGTAAAGGTGGTGATGTTTTCTGTTTGGTTCATTCTATTTAATTTTTGTTAATGCTACTAGGTTGAACCGTGTGAAAATGATATCTTTGTAGTCAAAATAGTCAAACATGGGCAATTTCCTATGGTTCAACCTATTTGTGACACTACAGTAATTTCACAATCCACTTAATGGACTGCATCCCATAGTTTGAAAAACATTGTTTAATGGGTATGTTTCCAGTTAATGTTATTTTTTAAATAAAAATGGGATTGAAATTTGATTATTTCATTTAATATTGTATGGACATCTTTCCACCTCACCCTCCTTAAGGGCTCCATGGAATCCACATACACCTACCCTGGCTTAGGTTAACCTGCCCTCACTGAAGGCACTCAGGTTTTTTCCAATTTCTTTCTGTTCCAAACCATGCCACAGTGAACTTCCTTGTCATAAAGGAAGGTATTGCTCACGTGCAATACCAGAATTTCTGTGGCACAGTCTCCTGGAGGCAGGATGGCAGGCTCCTGGTCTGGGCATTTCCCATTTTGATCTTAGTTGTGTTTCAAAGCCTTTAAGTAGGAGTTATGCACAAGCTCTTCCCTTGTGTGTGCCTGAAGGAGGGTCAATGGTGCTGATGGCAGGGGCCCACTCGGGCACTCTGTCTGTCCAGCCCTCCTCTCTGCCCACAACCTCCTTCTGCAGGATGGGAAGCTCCAGCTCCATCTAGACCTCTCGTCTAGGCAAACTCCATGGAGGCAACCAGAAAGACAGGGTACTTTACTGTCAACCAGACCTTGGTTTGAATCTTGCCAAACTCCCTAAATTCTCTGGATTCCATTCTCACATCTACAAAAAGGAAACAAACCTCAGGGTTGCAGGAAGGATGAAGCCGAACACGTGGCGTGTGCTGTAAAGGGTTACACTGGAAGGCCGGGCGCGGTGGCTCACGCCTGTAATCCTAGCACTCTGGGAGGCCGAGGCGGGTGGATCGCTCGAGGTCAGGAGTTCGAGACCAGCCTGAGCAAAAGCGAGACCCCGTCTCTACTAAAAATAGAAAGACATTATATGGACAACTAAAAATCTATACAGAAAAAATTAGCCGGGCATAGTGGCGCATGCCTGTAGTCCCAGCTACTCGGGAGGCTGAGGCAGTAGGATCGCTTAAGCCCAGGAGTTTGAGGTTGCTGTGAGCTAGGCTGACGCCACGGCACTCACTCTAGCCTGGGCAACAAAGTGAGACTCTGTCTCAACAAAAAAAAAAAAAAAAAAAAAAAAAAAGGGTTACACTGGAGTTAGCCATATCCTCAGCTCCTGATGACAGTTCTTTCCCAAGCGTTAGACAGAGAATGCTCCATGCTGCTATTCACATTTACCCTGTAGAGGGATAGGGGAAGGGCCCAAAGTGAGACAATAAGGCTCTCACCTGAGTTTACAATCTGCTTGGTCCCTGGCCTCAGTTTCCTCACTTTTTCTGGACTTCTTGACCACTAAGGTAAAGAACAAAACTCTTGGACAGTCATTCACTCAACAACATCAAGCACCTACTGCATGCCAGCCTCTGTGCTAGCACCACCTGGATCTCAGTTTTCTCATCTGCAAAAGTACAAATTGTGCTTCTCAACAGTGAAACGAGGGGCATCTTGGGCAGGACAATTCTCAGTGCAGCTCTACAATTCTGTCATTGGAACAACCTAAAGACGCCCAGCACATTTGGAAATGGCCCGGAGGGGTGGGGGGCATTACCGCCCTCGATTGACAACCAACAGGCCACTTTCTATAGGAGCTGGGAAGGGGAGAGGCCTAATTTTCTGCTCTATCTCCAGCAGATTTAGGATGATGCCGAGGCCCAAAATGAGCAGGATTTGGATCATGTTTCCCCAGAACAGGGCCCTACACTGGCCCCAGGATGAACTCGTCACCACCGTTGGGGCTCTTGGTTCTGGTTCTTGGGTCAGCATCCCTTCTCAGGTACTCCCTATCCAGCCAGAATACAATCCAGGATCTTCAAGGTTTCCCTTCCCGTTCGAGTCCTCGGGTATTGGGGGGAGAGGAATGGGGTCTTGCCCTGGTCCCCCAACCCTCAGCACTCGGGAATCCAAAGGTTAACGCAGGTGGCCACGCAGAGGTCCCCACCACCGCTAGAGGGACCATTGCAGCTGCTCAGCCCGGCCGCCTCGCGGTCACGTGGGGAGAGGGCGGGACCAAACATGGAACCGACCAATCGGCTGTGCTGTCGGTGGGCGTGATAGCCAATAGGAGCGGGGAGCGGGGTCCCGGGACTAGGAAGAAACGGCTGCCGGGAGGGGGTTACGGGGACCATGGGGCTTTTGACCATTCTGAAGAAGATGAAGCAGAAAGAGCGGGAGCTGCGATTGCTTATGCTGTATCCTCCCGGACGCAGGAGCCGCGAGGGTAATGGGGCCTCGCCGGGCGGGCGGTGCCAGGCGGGCGGTGCCAGGCGGGCGGTGCCAGGCGGGCGGTGCCAGGCGCCCCCTGCTGGGCGCAGGTGCGCGGTCGGCGGCCTGTACCAACTGCCCACAGTGCGTCACGCACGTGGGCCCTACCAATCACTCTGGCGGGGACCGGTGGAGGCTGTACCACCGGCTGGGGCGGGGGGGGGCGCTCCAAAGGCCAAAGAGCTGGGTCTAAAGGCGTAGCGGCAGGACCAAGTGTCCCAAATGGAAGGGGAAGGTGGGGCCTATAGGTAACTCGGACGCCACCATCCGACGGTCTGACCAGAGCGTGGGGCCACTGTCCTCCCGGGCTCTGACCTTCTTCCCCCAAGTCCGAGGGTGCCAGGCCCCGGCCCCGCCCTAGAGTTCGGAATCCCGGGGGCGAGGGGGCCCCGCCTTCGGCCCTGGGGCGGAGAGTGTGGACTCTGCGGGTCACTTCTATTGTGGGTCCAATAGTAGGTTCTTTTGCTGCTACTTGAGCGGTCTGTGCCCTGGTGGCTGAGGACTTGTAGGCCCGAGGGTCCCGCCGACCTTCTAAGTCCGGTCAGCGGGCGCCTGCGCTCCTTCGTCCTGCTTTGTGTAGCTAATCTGTGATGCAGGAGCGGGCCGGCCGCCGGGGAGAGAAGACATTTATGTGCGCTTGTAACTTAAAAATAATACTCACATCATGTCTGTTTTAAAGAGCTCCGAGAACGGCACAGAGAATTCACTCATTCAGTACATATTCAGTGGGCGCCTACTCTGCTAGGCGCTAGGGTAAAACAGCAAAACAAAACAACTCTGCCTTCATGGAGATGCTGTAATGCAGTGGGGATGAGAGATGGTAACACAGCAAATAAGTAAAATATGCAGTATGTACGGGAAAGAGTGCAGTTAAAATACAACGGTCAAAGAAGGCCACTCTAAGAAAGTGACAATTGAGTAGATATGAGGGAGGTGAGGGATGAACCATGCAGATATCTGTGGGAAATCTGTTAAAGGCAAAGGGAACAGCACGTGCAAAGGCCCTAAAGGAGGAACGTTCAAAGGAATGTCAGAGGGCAGCGTCGTCGCTGGAGAGCGTGAGGAGAGGCAGCTGGGCAGCCATGTCAGGATGGCCTTTGGTTCTTGGCTTTCTGTTTAAATGAGAAGTGCAGAGGAGAGGAAATTGCAATAGTGCAGGCGAGATCGGATGGTGGCTTGGACCAGGATGGAAGTTTCTTGCCTAAGCATGAGGAGGATGAGGAGCCACTTGCTGAAATGGAGAAGACTAGGGAAGGAACAGGATCAGGGAGGGTGGGAGCTCTGTTTTGGCCACATGAGATGCCCCTGAGACATCCTAGAAGTGTCAGGTGGACAACTAAATAGAGGGACCAATATCCCGGGGAGCAGATGGGTGGGAGGCATAAACTTGGAAGTTGTCAAACATGAAGATGACATTTGAAGCCATGATCCTCAATGAAATCATCTAGGGAGTGAGTGTGGCCAGAGAAAAGAGCCCAGGCATCTAGAATGAAGTCAGAGAGATGAGGAGGAGCCATGAGGTGAAGGAGTACCAGGTAACAGGTGTGTCCCAAAGTGAAGGCCAGTCACATGTTGGTGTTGGGAAGGAGGGTGAGCCACTCTGTCAGGTGCTGAAGGTAGAGCAGAAGATGAGGACTGAGGGCTGCCCAGACATTGGAGAGCAGCAGGGAGATCTCTGGGGACTGACCTTGGTAAGAGCGGTTTTGTGGAGCAGTGGGAGAAAAGCCTGATCTGAAGGGTTCTAGAAAGAGTAAGAATACGGGCCTGGTGCAGTGGCTCACGCCTGTAATCCTAATACTGTGGAGGCCAAGGTGGGAGGATCGCTTGAGGCTAGAAGTTCAAGACCAGCCTGAGCAAGAGCAAGATCTCGTTTTTTACTAAAAATAGAAAAATTAGCCGGGCATGGTGGCGCATGCCTGTAGTCCCAGCCACTCGGGAAGCTGAAGCAGGAGGATCACTTGAGCGCAGGACTTTGAGGTTGCAGTGAGCTGTGATGATGCCACAGCACTCTAGTCCGGTGACAGAGCAAGAGTCTGTCTAAAAAAAAAGCAAAAATATAAAAATTAGAGAGGGTGACTATGAACAACTATTTTGAGGAAATTTCCTGCAAAAGGAAAGATATAAATGAATAACTAGATGGGGGAGAGGGATCGAGAGAAGGTTTCGTTTGCTTCTCCTCGGGTGGGAGAAACAACAGTGAGTTTGTCAGCTGGTGGGGATGATTGGGGAGATGGAACCATGGATGATGGTGCTGGGGGGGAGGGGGCAATCAGCAGCCAATTTTTAGGGGCCAAGGCTGAGCCTCAGGAGAGGTCCTCTCCTCACCCCCATTTCCTGGGTTTGAGTCACTGGCCCCGGGTTGGGTGGGCAGTAAGAGGTGCCCGAGTCCAGGACCTGCCCTTTCCCCACCACGCCGCACCAAGCTGCAAGCGCTGGAGGTGTGGGAAGACCCTCAAGCACAGAAGATGGTGGTTCCCTCCCACTGGTGAGCGCACCCATTCCTTTCCACTCTGCAGCAGAGGGTTTGGAATAGTCCAGAAACAGAGGTGAGGGTGGCTGCTGCCAGGTATTTGCTCTTCCCTCGGTCCTTCAAAAAGCTGGTCTTTGTATTTTGGGCCTCAGCTCAAGACACCTCAGAGAGGCCTTCCCTGGCACCTCCTCCAGTGACTTGGAAAGCGTCTTCTGCTGTATTTATAGCACTAGCCAGGATCAAGGGTGCCTTATTTTCTTGTTTGCACTTTATCTGCTGTTTCCCCACTAGAGTGTAAGCTTCATAAGGTCAGGGACTTTGTCCTCCACACCCAGAAGAAGGTCTGGCATGTAGTTACTATTCAACAAATATATATTTGTTGCATGAATTAAGGAGCTTTTGGTCAGCAGAGGTGATAAAATATTTCTATCTTATGTTTTCACATTTATCATGGGCCAGGCATGTGCTCAACTCATTTTGATACGTGGTGGGAAATGGTTAGTCCCCTAAGAGAGAGGCACTGTGATGATGTTACCACCTGGCAAAGCACAGGGACGTCTCCTTAACCTCCTGTGTCCCAGCGGCCTGGACAATGCCGGAAAAACAACCATTCTCAAGAAGTTCAATGGGGAAGACATCGACACCATCTCCCCGACATTGGGGTTCAACATCAAGACGCTGGAGCACCGAGGGTAAGCAGGGTCCCTGTGGGTGAGCAGCGTGGGGGGATGGAAGAGAGGGCCAGCTGACCCTCCGGCCACCCCCTCCCTGCCCAGATTCAAGCTGAACATCTGGGACGTGGGCGGCCAGAAGTCCTTGCGGTCCTACTGGAGGAACTACTTTGAGAGCACCGACGGCCTCATCTGGGTGGTGGACAGCGCCGACCGCCAGCGCATGCAGGACTGCCAGAGGGAGCTCCAGAGCCTGCTGGTGGAGGAGGTGGGCCGCCCCCACACTTTGCGCACATGCGAACACTTTTCTCAGCAGATTCCCAGAGGGGCCCCTGACCCCAGAGAGATGCCTGGGGCAGGGACTGTTCTTCACTGGGCCCCGCCGTGGGAGGCTCACGGTGCCAGAGGCAGAACACATGCTGTAGACTGAGACCTGGGTTCATGTCCCTGTGGTGTTACTCCGTCACTACTCTGAGCTTCAGTTTCTGTACCTTGAAATGGAGATGATGACACCCACATCATTTGGCTTTAGGGAGGATGACCCAAAGCCAGGAGGAAGCTTTGGGAGGCAGTGGAGCCTGGCTCAGGAGTCTGACTCTTTGCTGTGTGATCTTAGGCAAGGCACATAACCTCTCTGAGCCTCCACTTCCTTACCCCTAAAATGAGGATTATAATTAAGGTGATTTTATAGTTTATTGTCTGGTCCAAAACGTTTTTCTTTAAATAAAATTTTAGTTACAGAAAAGTTGCAAAGATAGTATAGAGATACTTTATATACCCTTCACTGCATTTCCCCTAATGTTAACATCTTACATAACGGTGGTATGTCTGTCAAAACTAAGAAATTAACATTGGTAGGGCCGGGCGCGGTGGCTCACGCCTGTAATCCTAGCTCTCTGGGAGGCCGAGGTGGGCGGATCGTTTGAGCTCAGGAGTTCGAGATCAGCCTGAGCAAGAGCGAGACCCCATCTCTACTAAAAATAGAAAGAAATTATATGGACAGCTAAAAATATATACAGAAAAAATTAGCCGGGCATGGTGGTGCATGCCTGTAGTCCCAGCTACTCGGGAGGCTGAGACAGGAGGATCGCTTGAGCCCAGGAGTTTGAGGTTGCTGTGAGCTAGGCTGATGCCACGGCACTCACTCTAGCCTGGGCAACAGAGTGAGACTCTGTCTCAAAAAAAAAAAAAAAAACATTGGTGAATTATTATCTTAACTACAGATTTTATTTGGGTTTTACCAGTTTTCTACTAATGTGCCTTTTCTGTTCCAAGATTTGATTCAGGTTGCTACATTGCATTTTATGTATGTATGTATGTATTTATTTAGAGACAGAGTCTCCCTCTCTTGCTCCGACTAGAGTGCAGTGGTGTCATCATAGCTCACAGCAACCTCAACCCCGTGGGCTCAAGCGATCCTCCTGCCTCAGCCTCCTGAGTAGCTGGGACTATAGGCATGCGCCACCCTACCAAGCTCTTTTTTTTTTTTTTTTTTTTTTTGAGACAGAGTCTCACTTTGTTGCCCAGGCTAGAGTGAGTGCCGTGGCGTCAGCCTAGCTCACAGCAACCTCAAACTCCTGAGCTCAAGCGATCCTCCTGTCTCAGCCTCCCGAGTAGTTGGGACTACAGGCATGCACCACCATGCCCGGCTAATTTTTTCTATATATATATTTTAGCTGTCCATATAATTTCTTTCTATTTTTAGTAGAGATGGGGTCTCGCTCTCGCTCAGGCTGGTCTCGAACTCCTGAGCTCAAACGATCCGCCCACCTCGGCCTCCCAGAGTGCTAGGATTACAGGCGTGAGCCACCGCGCCCAGCCCCAAGCTCATTTTTGCTATTTTTAGTAGAGATGGGATCTCGCTCTTGCTTAGGCTGGTCTCAAACTTCTGAGCTCAAGTGACCCTCCCGCCTCAGCCTCCTAGAGCGCTGGGATTTCAGGCATGAGCCGCCACACCTGGCCACTACATTGCATTTACTTGAAAATCAGGATACTTTTGAGAATGAAAGAGGGAGTTGTTAATAATTATGCAGGGACAACAGGTATAAATGGTCCTAGGAACACAGGGACATGTGGTCACTGGCTGTAACAGCAGCCCTTCCTGGGGGTGTCGAGCAGGTCAGATGAGATTATGGGTGTCAAATGCTGACATTTGGGAGGTTGAGGCCCAAAGGGTCAGATCCACTCACTCACATGGAAGAGTCTCCCAGTCACAAACATGTGTATGGAAACAACTAGAATCAGAGCCAGAGAGTGAGGCCTGTTGGCAGTGGAACAGCTAAAGGGCTATGTGAACTTGGAAGAGGGAAAGATCACTTCCAGGAGACCCTCATGGGCCCCTGGGACACTCATATTCTCTGTGCACGTCAGGTCATCAGATCGGAGCAGCCTAGAACCACAAGGGGCTCAGGGATCATCTTATCCAATACTCCCTTCCTGTTCAGGAAGAGGAAACTGAGGCATGGGAGAGAGAGGTGCCCACTGGGTGGTGGTTGGCTGGATCTAGAGCCCCAGCCCAGCCCAAGACTCCCTCTGCCCCGTGGGGGCCAGCCTCCATGGCTGTGTCCACACTGCCCACTCACCTGGGCCTCTCCCACCACCAGGGGCCTTGCCTGATCTTCCAGGTCGATCTTTGACCCCAGATGCTCCGGGCCATTAGAGGAGGGGTCAGGCTGTCCGCTGAGTCGCCACCCTACCCCTCTATTTTCTCTCCCCCAGCGTTTGGCCGGAGCAACCCTCCTCATCTTTGCCAACAAGCAGGACCTGCCTGGAGCACTGTCCTCTAACGCCATCCGAGAGGTGAGTCGGGCCCTGGGGCAGGCTCGCTGAGGAAAAGGAGCACACGTGTCTTTATTAATTTACTTTTTTTTTTTTTTTTTTTTTGAGACAGAGTCTCACTCTGTTGCCCAGGCTAGAGTGAGTGCCGTGGCATCAGCCTAGCTCACAGCAACCTCAAACTCCTGAGCTCAAGCGATCCTCCTATCTCAGCCTCCCGAGTAGCTGGGACTACAGGCATGCGCCACCATGCCCGGCTAATTTTTTCTATATATATTTTTAGCTGTCCATATAATTTCTTTCTATTTTTTTAGTAGAGGTGGGGTCTCGCTCTTGCTCAGGCTGGTCTCGAACTCCTGAGCTCAAACGATCCGCCCACCTCGGCCTCCCAGAGTGCTAGGATTACAGGCGTGAGCCACCGCGCCCGGCCTATTAATTTACTTTAAAGCATTTATTAACCCCTGCTGTGTGGCAGGACCTGTGCGGGGCACTGGAAGTTCACTGGTTAATAAGGTGTAGTGGTGGCCCACAGCATGGGGGAAAGCAGACCTGCGAATAGGTTATTCCACTGGATAACGGTGGCCAGCACATAATGAGTGCTTTCTGTGTGCTGTGTGCTTGCATGGACTAACTCATCTCGCTCTCACCACAACCTCATGAGGTAAGAACTATTATCATTTTACAGATGGCAAAACAGGCTCAGAGGGGTTAGGTAACTCACCCAAAGTCACACAGCCAGTAAGTAGACAAGAAGGCCTGTCTAACCCCAGAGCCTGCATCTTAACTGTTATTCTAGTACTCAAGCACTGTAGTGAGAAAGAGCAGGGTTAGAGTCTTGATTCTGCCACTTATTAGCTGTGTGACCTCAGGAAGGTTACTTAACCTCTTTGAGCTTTGGTTTCCTCCTTGATAAAATGGCCAACACAGTCCCTGGCTCATGAGGCCTTGGAAGAATGGATAAGAGGTCATGTAGGGTTCCTGGTACACTGCCTGGATCCTGGTAGATGCTCAGGAGTCCTTATTGCTATTACATCACTAAGGGGTGACACTGTACAGAGAGCCCTGGTGCCCTGGGGGGCCGACAAACCCTCACCAGAGGCCAGTGGGGAGGCTTCCTAGATGGGGTGACCCTTGAGCAGGGGCTCAGGGAGGTGCGGAGTTCCCCTGGGCCAGGAGAAGGAAGGGGCTGGGGACAGGCAGTGTCTGTGGTCACTAGCCACCACCAGCACCTTCTGTCCTCCCAGGCCCTGGAGCTGGACTCCATCCGCAGCCACCACTGGTGCATCCAGGGCTGCAGTGCCGTGACCGGGGAGAACCTGCTGCCTGGCATCGACTGGCTCCTGGATGACATTTCCAGCCGCATATTCACAGCTGACTGAGCCACTCTGGATGCTGCTCCCCCTAGCAGTCCAGGTCCCCCACCCCCTCCCTCCCCAGACACCATCCATGGGGGATGGGAGCCAGTCGCACTAACACTCCCTCACCAACCCCGAAACCTGCTGCTGCTACTGCCTCCCGCTGCTGCTCTGTGGCCAGCCGGCTCCCGTGGTGGGAGGGCTGTGCTCTGGCTGTCACCCTGGCTCCTGGCCTGCAACTGACATACCAAGAAGAGAGGGCTGGGGCTGGGAGGGGCTGCCTCTGCTGCTACTGAGGCTGTGGGCCTCATCCATTGCTCAGCTGTGAGAATAAACCACTCCTTGCCCTGGTTCCTGGCTGAGTCATTTGTTGATTCAACAGCATTAGAGACCACCTGGGGACCCACAGTCCTGCAGGAGACAGGGAGGAAGAGATCATTTCAGTCGAGGGTTAACTGCTGCTGTGTCAAAGGGATGTGCAAAAGTGTAGAAGCACAGGACAGGGCTGCAGCTAATTCTTTTGGAAGAGTCTAGGCGGGCTTCCCAGAGGAGGTGACATTAAAGCTGGGCATGAAGGATGGCTAGAGGAAAGGGAGGACAGTTCACCAGAGCAACTGCAACCCTCATAGGTGTGAATTAGAAAAAGGGAGTAGCCCCAGACCAGGGCTCACAGCTTGTTGAATGGAACATAAGCTGAGATCAGCTCCCAACTCGTCGCAGGCAGGAACCCATGTGCAGTGGACAACTTGCACAGCTGTACAAGGCAGCACAGGTTCAGGCAGGGAATCATGCAACAGAGGCATGAAGGGCAAGGGCATGAAGTCGGGTAGGGAAGGGTGTGCAGGGAGAGGGAGGGACGGTGGCTCCATCAGGCAGGGGTAGCTAAGGGCTTCCCTGATGGCTATAGGGCACTCCGAAGCAGGGCCAGGCTGGGAAAGGATGGGGATAAGGGGGCCCCCAAGGCCTCCATCCAAGTGGGGAGAATGAGCGATGTTTTCATGGCTGGTTCTCACAGCTGCTTACCCTACAGAGTTCTGTTCTAAGCACTATGTACCTGCCAGTGCAATTAGGCTCAGCCACATGCAGTACATGCGCAGTATTCCCTTTTATGTGGGAAACTGAGCCCGCAGGAGGTTAAATGACTTTCTAGCTCAACATCTCCCAGCTAGCAAGTGGGGTAGCTGGGATTTAACCCGGCATATTTGGCCACTACACCCTGCTGCCTCCTGTGATAGCTCAGGCCTAATCATCTTCAGTTTGGTCTCTGCTCAGAATGCAAATACCCGGGAGAGAGGGCCCAGCCTGAAGCCCATGCCGACCTCCGGGTGAGGACTTGCTGCCCAACAATCCCACCAGATTGTGTCCAGTGGGGGAAGGGCGGTTTTCCTAAGGGACAGTTGAATGCTATTATCAAAAGGTGAGGAAGAGACACTGGGGTTTACTCTGAAGCTGGCACTAGGATCCTTTCCTGGAGGGGTAGAGACCTGTGCAAAAATCTGGGTTTTGTTAGAGCAGAAGAAGAGAAATGAATGTTGGGTGGACAACCTTAGAACATAAACAGACTGCCCTTGGGCACACAAAATTAGAAGCCCCCGCCCGGAGCTGCTCACAGACAGATACTGTGGTCTGCAGGCTCTCAAAGCCTGCGGTAAGTGAACACACCCGGCCTCCGGAGCCAAATCCTGGCTCTGCCACTCTCTGGTTGATGCTGAGTAAGTTGCCTAAACTGTCTGTGCCTGGATTTCCCTCCTAGCATCGGGATGAGCACCAGATGGGTTGGTGTCTTGTATGTCATAAGCACTATGTAAGTGTCAGCTATCATTTTATTATTTGAACCAGTAGGAGCTTAAGCAAATTCAACCCACATGCATCAGTGAGCCACTATCACAGATGAGTCACTCCAGTGTTCAAGGCCCCCTGGGGGCCCTTAGGAAGCAACACTCTGATTGAAAAGATGAATTTTTCATGGTTAGAGACAAATAAGAAAATAATAAAGTTACATTATTATCACAAAGATCTGTGGCAGAAAGGCTCCATCCTGTGGCCAAGCAGACCCCTGCCTGGCGCCTTTGCAGCCTTTCCTTGTCCCCTGCCATCTTCTGTTTGCCCCTTCTGGTGACGGAGCTGGCGGGGCTGGAGATCTGAGGCCAGGGGCCAGACTGCCCTAGATGGAAAAGGGCTTGGAGAGAACAGGAAGAAAGAAGGTGAGAAGGAAACCAGGCAGTAGAGGGAACTTCGGAGAGTGGGAGCCTCGTGTAAAGGGGTCTTCAGAGCAGTCCCGGTGTGCGTTGTGCAAGGGGACATCTCCAGCTCTTCCTGAGCACCACCTGGATGAACCCCCCCTTTCAGAGCCTCCAGAGTCTGATTCCCAGGGCACCTGTACATCTGAGTTCCGGTAACGAGAGCAGCTCTTCTCTGAGCACTGCACCCACACTGTCGCATTGGAGCCTCACACCTTCATGGCGCATTTCTACAGATTTTGCTTGGGTTGTAATATTGGCTGGAGCAGAGGTGACCAACCATGGGGGCTTTGAGAACACCAGTTTCCACTCGGCCCCCAGGAACAGTACCAATCCCACCAATTCTGTAGGCATCCTGGAGGTGTCAGGACATCCAAGGGCTTGTCAGGTGGAGATGGGATGCAATCCAGAGCTCCAGGCAGCATAGCTCTGTTGGCACTGCCATCTTTATGGGTGACTTTCCATCCCTTGAGCCAACACCAGTGAGCAGTTGGCTCTAGCCTGTTGCCACCATTCCAACCAGAAATTGGCACAAACGCCACTGTGTCAGGGTTGTGGCCAATTTCTTAATGTAGGTGCTGACTTTCTGAATGATTCCCTCCTATCTCTTCTCTATGGCTTGGCTCAGTGGAATCCCTTTTGTTAACACAATTAGTGGTTTCGCACCCAACGTGTTAGCCAGAAGGATGTGCTCCTCTCATTCTTGGAGATGCCAGCTTCAGGTTCACCAACACCAGCGGCAACATTCGGGACAGTACAGTCAGCCTGAAATATGCCTGTAACCGGGTTTTTGATAAAGTCTCTGCACCCTGGGGCATCCATGATGGTCACATGGTAATTGCTGGTCTCACATTTCCGCAGTGGTTAAACCTCTCTCACATTTGTTCGGCTTTCACTTCATCCAAGACCAAGGCTTGAAGGAGCTCTTTCCCATCTCAGCAGCCTCCTCCTCAGATTTTTCCAGGATTCTTTTGTTGATCCGACCACACTTATAGATCGGAGGATGGCCAGTAGTCGTGGACTTGCCTGAAACTACACGTTCAGTGACAACTGTATTGACAGGAGTCTTTCCTTTCCCATTTTGGCTTTGATTTAGCGGTGGTTTTCACCACACCTGTGTTTCGGGCAGCAAACCCATTGCAAAAAACCTCCAGGGCAGTAGATGCTATTACAAACATTCCCCATCCTGTAGTGAAGGGAAACTCATGCAGCTGGTAAGAGTTGTGACTTCAGAGCCCATGGCACCATCCTCCTCCAGCATTTTTTTTTTTTTTTTGCTTCCCCCACGTTTCCAGAAAACACGAATTAACGACTCTTGTGGAGGGAGACCTGGAAATAATTTGGCCATGTCTGGCAGATATTGGACACAAGAAATGTTGGGTGGGTGGATGAAAGAAAGGAATTGGGAAGCGAGGCAGAAGTCGTTTGGAGGTCTGTGGTGAGCGTTTACGATCCGGTAGGGCAGGCTTGATAGCCCGGCAGAGAAGAGAGGAGTGATCAGAACCTCCCAACCAATCCTTACTCTCAAATTGCCCAGGTTTACGCTTCACCGATGACAGAGAACTTTTCAGACGCTCCCTTGGCCATCGCCCGAGCCGAGAACGGCGCTGTCACTTGCGAGCAGCTCCCTGGGCCGGAGGAAGGAGGGCGCAGGCCCGGACCAGGCGGCGGCTGGCGGAGGCGGCCCGGAGGGGTGGGGGCGGCGTGGAGGAGGTGGAGGTCGGCGGTCACCTCCGCTCCAGCTCAGCTGTCATGTCCCGCCAGGCGAAGGATGACTTCTTGCGGCACTACACCGTCTCCGACCCCAGGACCCACCCCAAGGGCTACACCGAGTACAAAGTAACCGCGCAGGTAGGTGGGGCCCAGCGGGGACTCTACCCTTTTAACTGGAGTGGGGGCCGTGTTTTGCCTTAAGGCAAGAATCTGCAGGAAGCTTCCATTTTAGACCACACAAATGAATTTCCCCTTTAAGGGGAGGCTGCAGTTAGCCCCTTGGTTTACTTCTTAACCCTCAGGGGGCGGGGCCGCGGGAGGGCGCTGTCCTTTTTAAAAGGGCGTGGACAGCAGTTTCTGGACTGGCCAGGCGTGCGTGCCCAACCCCAAGTGTGGTGTCGGGGTATCAGGCTGTCAATTTCTCTACATTAACATGAAAATTCTGTTTTAACCCAAATATGAGTTAGTACTCCAATCTCTTGGAGTAAGTTTTGTTTATTGATTTGTTTGATACTTACATGAAAGCCCTTTAAAGAGTTTAATTATGTTTAAATTTTCAAAAAAATAATATTAGTCTATGGTTTAAAAAATTCATACAGTTCAAAAAGACATACGGAGTGAACCTCTATTTTCAGGGCCACAGCAGGAAGTCGGTAGATAAAGTCCAAAGTTGATATATGAAGCAATAACAACATTATAAGCACATCGCATAGAGATGTGGAGGAAACCATGAAAAGAATTAAAGATAAAACAGTAACAGGATAGCAGTAGAATGATATACAAGACCTGGTAACAATGAAGGGCCCCAGGGAGAGGAACTAGGTGGCTGGGGACAGGGGTTGGGAGAAGACTTTTTACTGTAAAATATCTGTACTTTTAGAATTTTCAACTAGGCATATATTAAACTGGTGCATTCGTAACTATTAAAGTCAAGCAAACACATAAAGACACTTCCAAAGTGATCTAAGTGCAGAATCTTAGATGTTTAAAATATGCTTTCCCCCCAATTTTTTTTTTTTTCTCTCAAGACACAGTCTTGCTCTGTTGCCAGGGCTAGAGTGCCATGGCGTTAGCCTAGCTCACAGCAACCTCAAACTCCTGGGCTCAAGCGATCCTCCTGCCTCAGCCTCCCGAGTAGCTGGGACTGTAGGAATGTGCCACCATGCCCGGCTAATTTTTTCTATATATATTTTTAGCTGTCCAGATCATTTCTTTCTATTTTTTTAGTAGAGACGGGGTCTCACTCTTGCTCAGGCTGGTCTCGAACTCCTGATCTCAAGCGATCCGCCCACCTCGGCCTCCCAGAGTGCTAGGATTACAGGCGTGAGCCACCTCGCCCGGCCCCAAATCTTTTATGTTTTTCCCCTGCCTAAAAAATACAAATAAAAAGATTGTCTCTAGGAAGATGGACTCTGGGAGTGGGAAGACTGGCTCAAAGAACTGTAACCTTTTCCTGTAAGTCTTTCTATTGGCTTTTTAAACCAAGTAACATGCATTACTTTCATGTGTTTTTATAATTTTTAAAGATAAATAATTTTTGTTTACTTACCGTCTCTATTCCACCTCTTCAAAGGAACCATTTCTGCTCGTTTCTTATTTATCCTTTCAGGTAAACTCTATATTACAAGTGAATATATGTATCCACTTTATTAATATTTACACACAGTGGCCTTCTGTATCTTGCTTTTTTCACCTGCTGGTATTCCTTAATGGGTTTTTTTTTTAATCTCATTTTTTAAAATTTTAAAATTGAGGCTGGGCACGGTGGCTCACACCTGTAATCCTAGCACTCTGGGAGGCCGAGGCTGGTGGATCATTTGAGCTCAGGAGTTCAAGACCAGCCTGAGCAAGAGCCAGACCCCGTCTCTACTAAAAATAGAAAGAAATGATTTGGACAACTAAAAATATATATAGAAAAATTAGCCTGGCATGGTGGTGCATGGCTGTAGTCCCAGCTACTCAGGAGGCTGAGGCAGGAGGATCGCTTGAACCCAAGAGTTGGAGGTTGCTGTGAGCTAGGCTGACGCCACGGCACTCTAGCCCGGGCAACAGAATGAGACTCCGTCTCCCAAAAACATAAATAAATAAATAAATTGAGGAAGGGCGCGGTGGCTCACGCCTGTAGTCCTAGCACTCTGGGAGGCCAAGGCGGGAGGATCACTCGAGGTCAGGAGTTTGAGACCAGCCTGAGCAAGAGCGAGACCCCGTCTCTACTAAAAATAGAAAGAAATGATCTGGACAGCTAAAAATATATATAGAAAAAAATTAGCTGGGCATGGTGGTACATGCCTGTAGTCCCAGCTACTCAGGAGGCTGAGGCAGAAGGATTGCTTAAGCCCAGGAGTTCGAGGTTGCTGTGAGCTTGATGCCACAGCACTCTAGCCCAGGCAACACAGCGAGACTCTGTCTCAAAAAAAAAAAAAAAATTAAAATTGAAACATAATTTATATAAATGTACACAGATTTTAAATGTACAGCTCCATCAAATTTTCTGTATATACACATGTGTACAAATGCCACTCAGATCAAGACATAGACATTTCCATTACCCCAGAATGTTTCTTCCCAACTTTCCAATCAGTAGTCACCCTCCCACAGAGGTAACTACCGTTCTCTTTCACCATAGATTAGTTTTGTCTGTTCTTGAACCTCATGAATGGAGTCATACAGCAAGTAGTCTTTTGTGTTCAGCTTTTTTTACTCACTATAATATTTTTGGAATCCATCCATGCCGTTGCATGTATAAGTAGTTTGTTCCTTTTTATTTTATTTTATTTTTTAATATTTTTCTTTTGAGACAGGGTCTCGCTCTGTCACCTGGGCAATAGTGCAGTGGCGTCATCATAGCTCACAGCAACCTCCAGGGCTCAAGAGATCCTCCCACCTCAGCCTCCCAGAGTGCTGGGATTACAGGTGTGAGCCACCACACCCAGCTTGTTCTTTTTTATTGATGTGTTGTCCACTGTATAAATATACCACCATTTCTTTATTCTTTCTCCTACTGTTGGACATTTGGGTTGTTTCTAAAAGAAGTTTTAGTTGTAAAGTAGAAACTTTTGTGTATAACCTTTTTATAAACATATGCATTCATTTTTCCTTGGTATACACCTAGGAATGGAATTGCTGGTTCATAGGATAGGTATATGTATAGCTTTACTAGAAATTGCCAAGCAGTTTTTCAAAGTAGTTGTACCACTTTATACTCCCATTCTCCCTAGCTCTTGATAGCATCAGTGTCTTTAATTTGACCATTCTTGCTGGGTTGTGTGATATCTCATTGGAGTATTAATTTGTACTTCTCTGATGATTCATGATGCTGAGCATAGTTTCATCTTATTGCCTATTAAACTGGTGCAGTAGTGACTATTAAAGTGAAGCAAAAAGAATTGTCTTTTGTGAGGGGTGCTCATTCAAGTATTTTATAGCCTATTTTCAAAAGTTGGGTGGTTTGTCTTAATATTGATTTGTAGGAGACCTTTATATATTCTGGATATGAGTCCTCTCTCAGGTATATATTCCTCAATGGTTTTTAAGTATAGTTTCTTTTGCACAGTATTTTAGGCAAGTGTCTGTTGTCGAAAGCCAAGGCCAGGATTTTAGTCCCAGCAGTCTCCCTTACTTGGGGTGCGATCTTGCCTGGGCCGCATCCCCTCTCAGAGCCTCCCTTTCCTCATCTTTTAACTGGGCATGTTAATCCTGTCTGTCTCACTGGGTTCTAGGATAAGGAATGGGAGAGGTTTTGAAAACTGTCAAGTGCTCTAAACCGTAGGGCATTATTTTAAAATTATTATAAACATAACATGATGAAAACCGAGTTTTTTTTCAATCTCCAACCCAAGTCTGCCCTTCCAGGGGTTACCAGCTCCAGTGAGTGTTTCTTCTATGTCCAGAGCAAGCACAGGGCTTCCTCCTGAGCCGGAAGGACCGGCTCCTGAGACAGAGCCTCACCTTGCTGGAGAGTTGGGTTCTTTGGCTTTAGAAGGAAATGCAGGGATTTGGCCCTTTGAAGGAACTGGGCTGAGGTTGGAGCAGTCTGGATGGGCCTTTAGGGATCCTCCTATTTGACAGGTGAAGGAACTGAGGTTCACAATAGAAAAACCAACTGGGCGCAGTGGCTCACATCTGTAATCCCAGCACTGTGGGAGGCTGATGCAGGAGGATCGCTTGAGCCCAAGAGTTTGAGGCTGCAGTGAGCTGTGATCACACCACTGCACTCCCGCCTGGATGACAGAGCAAGACCTTATCTGGAGAAAAAAAAAAATCGCTTGAAGTTACACTCAAAACCTTAAAGCCAGGATGCCTTGATGCCAATGGCCAAAGGGCACTGTCCCTTTGAGGGGAACTAGAAGGCACCTGTGGGTGTTACAGGGTTCACAATGGGTGTCAAATGTCAGTCTCTGGCATGAGCCACTGCACCAGGCCTAGTCTCTGGTTCTTATCTGGTTCTTGCCTTTCGTTCTCAGTTCATCTCAAAGAAGGACCCAGAGGATGTCAAAGAGGTAAGGCTCCCGGAGGAAGAGGGACTGTTTTGTGATTCCATCTCTGGAAATTGTGAAGGAGCTGCCGGTGACTCTGTGAGGAGACCGGCCCTCCATCCTCCTGGCCCTGGGTGGAGGGGGTGCGGTCCCAGTCCTCACACACCCTGGGGCCAGTCTGGGCGTGGGAAAGGCCGCTTCCCACCATTGCTGGTCTAGGTTCAGTCTCATATTCCTCACAGGTGGTGATCTGGAAGCGGTACAGTGACTTCCGCAAGCTGCATGGGGACCTGGCCTACACCCACCGCAACCTCTTCCGCCGCCTCGAGGAGTTCCCTGCTTTCCCCCGGGCGCAGGTGTTTGGTGAGTGGGCACTCGGGCCCAGGACAGTGGGAGAGTTGGGCAAAGGGAAGCTCTGCCAGTGAGGGCTGGACAGAGGGGGCCTGAAACTCCAGGCAAGGACACGTTTACAGAGCTGAAAGGGCCCTTAGAGATAGCCTCACTTGACAGATGGGGAAACTGAGGCTCAGAGCAGCCTGGCCCTTAGCGTGTGTTGGGCCCTTTAACACCTCCATCTTTATTAGCCCCATGTTCAAGATAAGGGAACTGAGGCTCAGGGAGGTGAAGGGCCTTGGCCTGTAAGTGGCAGAACCAGGATTCCTTCCCACAGCTGGCACTCCCTACAGACCTGCGCTGCCCAAAACGGTGGTCACGAGTCACGTGTGGCCGAGGGGCACTTCAGCTGTGACTGGCCTGAACTGGGATGTGCTGTACATACCTAGTACACACTGAAGAAAGAATGTAAGCTATCTCAATAATTTTTATATTGATTACATGTTGAAATAAGATTTGGGATATATTAGGTTAAATAAAATACATTACTAAAATTAGACGGTGTGCACGGTGGCTCATGCCTATAATCCTAGTACTTTTGGAGGCTGAGGTGGGAGGATCACTTGAGACCAGTAGTTTGAGACCAGCCTGGGCAAGACACCAGATTCCATCTCTACCAAAAATAGAAAAAATTAGCCAGATGTGGTGGTGTGCACCTGTAGTCCCAGCTACTTGGGAGGCTGAGACAGGAGGATCACTTGAGCCCAGGAGTTTGAGGTTTCTGTGAGCTATGACGATGCCACTGCACTCTACCAAGGGCAATAGGTGAGACTCTGTCTCAAAATAATAATAAAATAAACTTGTTTCTTTTTCCTTTTTTCAAATGTATCCACTAAAAATTTTTAAATTGCCCGTGTAGCTCATATTATATTTCTATTGGACAGTGCTGATCAGTTACTTGGGTCTCCAGACTCCCATGAGATGTTCTTTAGTAGCAAGGTGAAGGGTCACTGCTGGCAGGTTAGGCCAGAGTTAGGTCACTCTACATAATACCTAGAACAGCAGTGCAACTGTAAAAAAGGGGCTACTTGCCCTGTGACCTTGGGCAGGTCACTTTCCCTCTCCAAGCCTTACTTTTCTCCTCATTACATCAAAGCCATCTGAGATTACTTTGTTTCTTGTTAATTCCCTCCTTTTTCCTGTCTAGGATGTGATTTCCATGAGGGCAGAGACCTTGTTTCTCTCCTCTCCACCTTCTGAGCCTAGCATATAGTAGGTGCTCAGTAAACACCTGGCAAATGAATGAATAGGGAGATTGCTCCCTCCTGCAAGCCCCCGCCCCAGGAGGAGCCAGGGAAGATTGCTGGGAGAAGGGAGAGGAGCCCAGTGGGTTACTCAGAGCCTCTCAGACAGAACCAGGAAAAGCGGGCCTTGGGGCCGGAAGCCCCTGTGGGGTCACTGCCCGCTCTCCTCACCCCCTTGTCCTGGGGGACTGCAGGCCGGTTCGAAGCCTCAGTGATCGAGGAGCGGCGGAAGGGGGCAGAGGACTTGCTGCGCTTCACTGTGCACATACCTGCGCTCAACAACAGCCCCCAGCTCAAGGAGTTCTTCCGGGTATGTGTACCTGCTCCCCCCCCCCCCACCCCCGCACGTGAGAAGCTTACCTGCCCACCAGGCTGCATCCCATGACTCCCCACCTCTGATCTTTCTCTCCTGCAGGGGGGAGAGGTGACACAGCCCTCGGAGGTATCCAGGGACCTGCACATCCTGCCACCCCCTCTGATCCCCACCCCACCTCCTGATGAGTCCCGACTACCCCAGCCACTCCCTGCAGAAAGGAAGGGCCTTGAGGAGCTGGAGATGCCAGGTACATGGGGTGAGGGGAGGGAGCCAGTGCTAGAGGGTCCAGAGTGGGGAGTCACGGGCTGGGGGGTCCACACTCCCTCCTCAGTGACTTTAGTGGAAAGCCTGGGGTGTGTCCCACCCCTGCCACTTCCTGGCTGAGGAACTGTGGACAGGTCATCTTCCTTCTCTGGGCTACAGTTTCTTAATCTAGAAAATGGGCATGACCAATAGGGCTTGCCTCTGCATGGCTGCTGCAAGGATTTAGTGAGAGAGTCATTCCATTCTGAAAGCTGGGAAAAGATAAGTGCGGGTGTTAACGTCCCACACACTCTGTTCCTCAGCGGACCCCCCACCGTCCAGCCCTGCACAGGAAGCCCTGGATCTCCTCTTTAACTGTGGGAGCACCGAGGAAGCGTCCAGTTCCCCTGCCCGAGGCCCCCTCACGGAGGCCGAGCTTGCCCTATTCGATCCCTTCTCCAAGGAAGGTAAGGAGCTGGGACAGCAGGAGTTGGGGCCGCAGGGGTGGGAGGCCCTTAGGGGCAGGGAGGAAGGCAGAGCTGCCGCTAGCCTGCAGGGTGCCTGTGTAAATCTGAGAAAGACGCCCCTCAGCAGTGCTGCCCTGCGGGCAAATGGCAGTCTCAGGGAGAATTAGATGCAGGTGCCCCTTCCCCAGGTGCCACGGTCCCGTGCCAGGGCGCGTGGCTCGGTGTGCTGCATGCCCCTGTGCAACCGTGTTGTAAGGGAATGAGCCATTTCCCGAGATGGGGTCTTCTCCCTGAGGACACTTTGGAAAGAGCAGGGTCACACTGCTATGGGAGGTTTTAGTTCCTTCTGTTGGAAGCCCGAGGTGAGAGTTCCTGGCTGGCTCAGGGTCCAGCTGCAGACCCGGAAGTCAGGAGGTCGACCCTGTTGGTCGGCGTGGGTGAGGTCTGGGCTCAGAGAGCAGAGAGAGGGAAGCCCCTCTGGAGGCTGGAGCCGCTGCTGGCACGTGGGATGCCAGAGACAGAAGGGCTGCCCCGTGGAGGTCAGGGTCCTGAGCACCTTCCTGCCCTGAGATCCCAGGTCCTGACAGTCCCAAGCTCTGAGACACTGGAGTTGTTCGTTCTAAAATGCTCCAAATTGAAGCTGTCACTGCAACCTGGGTATTGAGTGGCTGATTGCATTTTAAGTGACTTCATGAGTCACTCTCTGGATTCCTCAACGGTGTTTTCAAGCCTGTTTTGTTGGCTTCCCTTCTTCGCCCTTTGGCAGACCTTTGGTTTTCTGATCAGTTTCGGGCACTGCAGCTCTCACCCTTAGGTACGAAGCAGTCCAGTCCAGTCCAGATCAGGACATCAATGTCCCATCCAGTCCAGCCTCACCCCTCCACCTGCCTCAGGCCTGACCGGTGGCCCGGGCCCCTGCCACGGTGACAAGGGTGTGAGGAGTGTCCTTCCACTTTTCTTGTTGTGCTTTCTCCATTGCAGGGAAAGGCAGGGGCAGGGTCATGGGCCGCTGTGCCCAGCCTCTGAGGGGCACTCTGCCCTTGCTCCAGCTGAGTCCTCGGGGTGCCCTGTGGGCAGGAGCTTTTCAAGACCCCTCACAGGCTGCCCCCATGAGACATTCACTTGGCCCACCAGAAAACTCCCAAAGCCTTGCCCCCGACAGGTTGGAAGTGCAGTTTTCTCAGACCCTGCCTCATGTCCCTGCCCTGCCATCGTGGGCAGCTCCAGCGAGCCTCTCACCACTGGAATCCTCCAGTCTCCCTTCCTCAACCAGACCCCAAAACCAAGTGTTGAGGTGTCCCAGGCAGTCTTCTCCCTGCTCCGTGGGCAACAGAGGAAGGGCTGCAGGCCCAGCCGGAGCTGTCCTTCCGTAGGCCCCGGTCTTCTCAGGGCTCTTGTGGAACTCCTCACTTGGATGGGGCCGGGGAGATGCCCATCCCCTCCCTCCCCAGGATGGTGGGGAGTCATGGTACTCCCTGTTCCTGTCCCTGCACCTTCCCTTCAAAGGCCTTTGCTCTGTAGATTTAAGAGATTTCTAGGTGCCTCGCATGTGAGCTGCAGGGGGGATGTCTGACCACCCCCTAGCCAGTGCAGGAGGGTAAGCCCTCTCTGGAATGTGAGGATACCTGCATCCCACTGTCTTCACATTTGAGGGCCTCAGCTGGAATTGCAAGACCTCAGAAAAGCCCTGAGATTCTCTGAATCCATTATTCTGAGATTACTCAAAAGCTTGGAGTATTTCTACCCTTGGCCTGATGCACTTGGCCTAGCATCCTTCAGTTAAACTTTGTAGAGGGAATCCTTGGATTTCTAGGTTAACTGGAGTCAGGAGAGAAATAGGACCAGTGATCCAGAGCTCACAAACTAATGTGTACCTAAAGAAAGAAGTACAAAAGCACATGAACCCCACCGACCAAACAGATCGTGGCTAGTTTGCTATACACAGGCAACTTCTGGATTGCCCAGAATCGCTCCCCTCTACCGGGGACAGGTTGATACCCTCATGGACAAGAGAGGTCTGGGGATGGGCAGCGGGTCCTGGGAAAGGAAGGGCCAGTCTGGCCTGAGTCCTCTTTATTTGATGGCAGAAGGCGCAGGCCCCAGCCCCACCCACATAGGTGAGCTGGCATCAGTGGAGGTAGAGTCGGAAAGACTGGACCAGGAACCGTGGGAGCCAGGAGGGCAGGAGGAGGAAGAGGATGAGGAAGGAGGGCCCACCCCTGCCTATCTGAGCCAGGCCACCGAGCTCATCACCCAGGCCCTGCAGGACGAGAAGGTGGGCGCCTACCCTGCCGCACTGCAGGGCTACCGAGATGGCGTGCACATCCTGCTTCAGGGAGTGCCCAGTGAGTATGGACTGGAGGGTGGAGGGTCAGGCCCGTGTCCTAGATGGGACGGTAAAGAAGGGAGCCCTTGTTCCTCACTGACCAGCTGTGTAAACTTGGGCAGGGTTTGATTTTGTTTTTTAACGTCTTGTGGCTTCAGTTTATTTATAAAATGAGGAGAATAGAGACTGGGTCCCAGGGAAGAGGGAAAGGCACGTGATAATGCTCTGTAAACTGTAAGGGACTAGACCAAGTGTTCTGAAGGTAGCTGGGCACAGGCGCCTCAGCTGAGCCAGTCTCTCTACACAGATGACCCGTCCCCTGCCCGCCGGGAAGGTGTGAAGAGGAAGGCCGCCGAGTACCTGAAGCGGGCAGAGGAGATCCTGCGCCTGCACCTGTCCCAGCTCCCGCCCTGAGAGGGAGCAGACTCTTCCCCAGGACTCTAGCTCCAGCACTGCCAGACACCCCCTTTCTTTCCCCAGGGACTGGCCCTACCCCTTGATCTCGAAACCCCAGGGGCCATTTCTGTGTGTAACTGGACCAAGAATGAGAATCACAATGAACTCTCAGCTCCCTGACTACACCTGCACCTTGGCATCAGGGACTCACACTTCTGATCCTGCCTGTCTTTTCTCGATGTGTGAGCAGCGGCTCTGGTCACCAAACTGTCAGTTTACCATCTAGACCCTGGGTCTGCAAACTACAGCCCGCAGCCAAATCTGGCCCATGGCTTTTTCTTGTAAGGCCTGTGAGCTACAATGGTTTTTACATTTTTTTAATGGTTGAAAAAAACCAAAAGAATAATATTCTGTGACAGATGAACATTATATGAAACTTAAGTGTTTGTAAATAAAATTTTGTTGGAACACAAACAGGCTCTTTCATTTAGTATTGTCTATGTCTGCGTTCACACTGCACTGGCAGAGCTGTGCAGCTGCAGAGGTGAGTCTTTGCTGCCCACAAATCCCCCACATTTACTACGGGGCAGAAAAGTTTGCTGACCCCTGCTCTAGAAAATGGGGAGGATAGTCTTCAGGGAAACAGGAGAATGACAGGCCGATGGAACCAATTTGTTAGGTAAAAGGGATGAAGGAGAGAAACCGAAAGCGGAGGTGGGGGTACCTACTTTGAAGGCCCCAAAGTCAAGGACGGTCCAGGGGGCTGGAGTCACGCAGGGCTGGGGGGTGTGGCCCGCCGCCACCGCACCCCTCTATGCCGCGCTATGCTCCGCCCTTCCGGCGAGGCGATTGGTTACGGAAGGGACTACAAACTGGTGCATCCTGGGAGCGGCTCTGACTACGAAACCCTGAGAGGGGCGGTGCGCGGTGGCCTGGGTCTGTAGCCCCAGTTACCGGGGGAGGCTGAGGCGGGACGACTGCTGAGTCCAGGAGCTCGAGACCAGCCTGGGCAAGATAGCAAGACCCCCGTCTCAAAAGCACACTAATGGGAGTTCGTAAAGTTGGGCGCCGTGCGTGATGGGCGAGGGCTAACGCGGCCTGAGAGCGCGGAACGGCGGGGGCGTCGCGGGACGACTGCGCAGTGCATCTTGGGAGGCGGAGTCATCGCGACCCGCCGGAGACCGGCGGTGGGCGCTGCCGGTCGGCGCTGGCACCGCGGGCTGCAAGGACGCTGGAGACCCGGGCGGGGAGGCGGGGATGCGGGCCCTACTAGGTTCGGCCTTAGCCCGCGTCTCCGAGTCTCAGCCGGCCTCGGCGTGGCGTGCCTTCCCGCAGAACAGGGCGAGTGGGTGTCGCTGTCCTGGGATGCTGAGCGCCCACCCTCTCTCCGCAGCCCACCATGCCCAGTTGCCAGCTGCCCATGGGCACTTGCCCGGACATGTGCCCGGCCGCCGAGCGCGCCCGGCGCGAAAGGGAGCGCCGCCTGCACCGCTTTGAGGTGGCGCCGGAGTGCTGCGGCGACTGGCCCCGCGCCGACCCGCTGCGCACAGTGAAGGAGTACTGCCGGCCGGCCGCCGGCAAGCCCCGACCACCGCCAAGCGAGCTGCGTCCGCCCTCGGTGCTGCTGGCCACCGTGCGCTACCTGGCCAGTGAGGTGGCTGAGAATGCCGACGCGTCCCGCGCCGAGGTGGCCAGCTTCGTGGCGGACCGCTTGCGCGCCGTGCGACTGGACCTGGCCCTGCAGGGCGCGGGCGACGCCGAGGCAGCTGTCGTGCTGGAGGCGGCGCTGGCCACGCTGCTGGCTGTGGTGGCGCGGCTTGGGCCGGACGCGGCTCGCGGGCCCTCGGACCTGGTGCTACTGCAGACTCAGGTGCACGAGGGCTTCGGCTCGCTGCGGCGCTGTTACGCGCGGGGCGCGGCGCCGCACCCCCGCCAGGCCACCTTCCAGGGCCTTTTTCTGCTCTATAACCTGGGTGAGTCGGGGTCCCAGCGGCGGGGCAGAGCGTGGGGCCGGGGAGCCCTCCATGGGGAAAGTGGAGGTAGGAGGAGGACGCAGGTTTAACAATTCACCATTAGCTCACTCCCAGGATAGTCATTGCACAGGATCCTCCCAGCCCCGACCTGGGAGTTTGGGCCCATCGCTGGGTCTCAGTTTTCTCAGTAAAAAAGTGAAGGAGGCTGGATTGGAATGGGAGAGCTGGCCTAGATAGTGATTTTCAAACTTTTCTTTAATCTACACTCCCCAGTCAGTGTTGCAAAGCAACTAAGAAACACATGCCCACGAATGTGTCTGAGACAGCAGGTTCAAAATTTTAGATACTTTCTATGGGTGATGCATTCTAATGAACTCTTTTTTTTTTTTTTTTTTTTTTGAGACAGAGTCTCACTCTGTTGCCCGGGCTAGAGTGAGTGCCGTGGCGTCAGTCTAGCTCACAGCAACCTCAAACTCCTGGGCTTAAGCGATCCTACTGCCTCAGCCTCCCGAGTAGCTGGGACTACAGGCATGCGCCACCATGCCCGGCTAATTTTTTGTATATATATATTTTAGTTGTCTATATAATTTCTTTCTATTTTTAGTAGAGACGGGGTCTCACTCTTGCTCAGGCTGGTCTCGAACTCCTGACCTCGAGCGATCCACCCGCCTCGGCCTCCCAGAGTGCTAGGATTACAGGCGTGAGCCACCACGCCCGGCCTCTAATGAACTCTTTTGTCTCGGGGCACAGTGTCTCACACCTGTAATCCTAGCACTTTGGGAGGCCGAGAGGCCAGGAATTGGAGACCAGCCTGGGCAACATAGTGAAACCCTATCTCTGTAAAAAATTAGGTGGGTGTAGTGGTGTGCAGCTGTAGTCCCAGCTCATCCAGAGGCCGAGGCAGGAGGATTGCTTGAGCCCAGGAGTTTGAGGCTGCCATGAGCTTGACCATGCCACTGCACTCCAGTCTGGGTGACAGAGCAAGACCCTACCTCTAATAAAACCCACAAAAGAACTGTATTATGTCTAATTGTAATAAAATGCTGTTTACTTCACAACCCGCTAATGGGAGAGAAGCAGCAGTTTACAAAAGAGGCCCAAGGTTCCAGTGTCTGTGATTGTCCTGGAAGGGAAGCAGGGAGAGCCTCCTCGAAGAATTGGCCTTCCCTGGCGGTCAGGGGAAGGTATGGCAGAACTGGCTTCCAAAGCTCTGGGTGCAGGGCAGCCAGGGTAGTAGGAAATCCAAGTCAGAAAACTCGGATTTGGGTCAGGCTGTACTACATAAGAACTGTGGGACAATCTGAGGCAAGTCATTAAATTATCTGGGCCGGTTTCCTCATCTGTAAACGCTACCCACTTCTTCAGTGTTATAGGGGTCCAGACTGAAGGAGGTTGAGAACCTGTGACAACTCAGATGGTTCAGGGAAGGGGCCAGTCAATGGCTGGATCTTACTTCTGAGAGGGGAGAGAGAGGGAAGGTGGGCTAGGCCTAGAGAAGGAGCGTGGTCGAGGAGGGGTGGGTATGACCCCTGCAGGAAGTGGGCGGGACTGAGGTCTGGAGATGAGCTTGGCCTGGGGCCAGTGGAGGTAGGCGTGGCTGAGGCCAGAACAGGGTGGGAGAGGAGATGGGCAGGGCCTAAGAGGATGGAATGGGAAGTGGGCCTGATCCAGGGAGGACCAGGCGGCCACATCCTGGCTTTCCTCCCTCACAGGCTCATCAGAGGCCCTGCACGAGGTTCTGCAGCTGCCTGCCACCCTGCGTGCCTGCCCGCCCTTGCGCACTGCCCTGGCAGTCGTCGCTGCCTTCCGCGAGGGCAACACTGCCCGGCTTTTCCGCTTACTCAGGACCCTGCCTTACCTACCGAGCTGCGCCGTGCAGTGCCACGTGGGACACGCCCGTCGCAAAGCCCTCGCCCGCCTTGATCGTGCCCTAAGTACCTCCAAGGGGCAGACCTTGCCTCTGAGCTTCATGGTCTACCTGCTGGCTCTGGATGGACCCAGCGAAGCCCGGGACCTGTGCCAGGCCCATGGACTGCCCTTGGATGGAGAGGAGAGAGTTGTGTTCCTGAGGGGTCGCTATGCTGAGGAAGGGCCGCCCCCTGCCAGTAGCTGCAACGTGTTAGTGGGGAGCAAACTTCGAGGGCGCACCCTGGAGGAGGTAGTCATGGCAGAGGAGGAAGATGAGGGTGTGGACAGGCCCAGGTCCCCAGCCTGAGGAGGGAGTGTGCAATCTCCCAGGGCCCTGGCCTGGGTCGGAACACTTAGTTTTCTTTTTCCATGATTGCCAGACAATAAAAGAAACTTATTTTGTAGGGATCAATCTCTAGTCTGTATTTCTTTGGGGTAATACAGCAGGGAGTTGAGACATGCTAAGAGCGTGGGAGCAGAGGAACACAGACTGGGCAAGGCCCTATCCACCTAGGGCGTCAGTTTGCCCACTGGTCCCTTAAGGGGTGGCCTTGGTGATCTCTGAGTTGGCATCTAAGGTTGGCATCATACATGCCATCCTCATACACCCACCACCAAGAGCAGTTGGTGGTTTTGCCATCGTGTCCCCTGCTGTCCACCCTGTGCCAACTAAGCGCCAGGATGAGGAAGATTTTCATTGGAGCTTGCCACTCCCCTCAGGTGTCTGCAACTGGTGGGACCCCAAGCTATTGCCTGAGAAGGTTGAGAAGGTTCCATGGTTGTGCCCTCTCTTGGCATCGGAGAAGACTGGGACACACCCCAGGAAAATGGGTGGGAGAGGGTTAGGATAAAGGAAGAGCTGAAGAAAGATTGCTGGGATTAGAGGTCAGCCACAGGCCTCAGGGTGGCTGCTGCACCCTCCAGGGCCACCACCACGATGCTGAGCTGCCGCTGCACCTCAGCCCAAGCTTCAGATCCAGAGCTTGTGTTCTCGGCCCTGGAACAGGCATTGGCCAGGCCCGGGAATGTGGCTGTGGAGCCCGTGCGGGGTGCCCAGAGCACATGGCTGACAGGAGAAATGGGTCAGTCAGGGGCCAGGAAAGAGGAGCCTCACGCTGGAACTCACCCAGCTCCTGTACGCAGCGAGGCACAAAAGCACCCCCAACACCTGTCTCTTAGAGCAGTGGTGGCGGGAGATGTAGGGTCTAGTCCCAGCTCCAGGGTCACCCTCAACCAGTTTGCCTCCCCTCCCTGAGCCTCGAGTTCCCCAACCGTCTCGAGGGGCTGGGTTGTGCTCTGAAGGGCGGAGAAACTGACATCCTCCTCCCCGAGATGGGTGGTCACGGTCCAGCCCTACCTTGAGGTCCCTCCCTCCCAGGACCTTTGGGACAGGCTCACCTGTAGTAGTGTTCCTCTGGGAAGGCTCTTGGGTTCAGGAAGGCACGTTCCAAGAGCATCAGTTGGTCATTGAGCATCCGGACCTGCAGGGGGCTGGTGGATACAGCAGCAGCCGGTCACACTGGAGCCAGCAGTGTAGCTGCCAACCTGGCGTCCTGCCCTGGACGCCGCCCTCCCACACACCTGCCCGCTGCCCTTGCTCACTCAGGGCTGCCCTTCTGCAGTGTTGACATGTATTGGCCCAAGGTTGCGGCTGCTGCCTCAAACTTCTCCACTGCGGTCACCAGAGGCCCTGTGAGGAACAACCAGTGGCTTAGACCTGTGGGTGCAGGGATCCCCATGCCTCAGTGTCAGGGGTGTCCATACCCAGGCTGATGCTGTGCTGCTCAAGCAGGTCCCCAAGGTCCTGCTGGGCAGCCTGCAGGAAGCTGCGGAGGGTGTCGCTGTAGTCACTGACGTTGAGGGGCAGGAAGAGGCTGTCGCTGAGCCGGAGAAGCACGCTCCCAACTGTCCGCGCTACAGCCTGGTGGCTGCTGAAGCCTGTAGGGAGGGTGACAAGGTGAGGGCTCAGTCTTCAGCCCATCCTCCTCAGGTCTCAGGATGCCCCTTTCCCCACCTCCTCACCAGGGTCCACAAACTTGTCCACGTAATCAAAGGTGTCGAAGGCTGTGTGGTAGGTGGGGTAGATTCGGGCTGAAGTCTTGCTCTGGGGGAACAAGGCCCAGAGGTGACAGGCTTGGGATGGGAGTGGAAGAAGGTGTGCCTCCAGTGAGCTGCATTATCTCCATTGCTTTGTTGTATTTATTTATTTGAGACAGGGTTTTGCTCTGTTGCCCAGGCTGGAGTGCAGTGGCGCAATTATAACTCACTGTAACCTTCAGCTCCTGGGCCCAAGTGATTCTCCTGCTGGGACTACAGGTGTGCACCACCATGCCCAGCTAATTTTTTTATAGAGACTGGGTCTCACTGTGTTGCCAAGGCTGGTCTGGAACTCCCCACCTAAGCCTCCCAAAGTGCTGGGATTACAGGCGTGAGCCACTGCGCTTGGCCTGGCGTCATCTCCATTGAATCCTCAGCACATCCATGAGGTGGGTTCTAGGAGTCCCACTTTACAGAGGAGAAAACTAAGGCTCAAAGAGGCTAAACTGTCTGACATCACACCAGCACACAGCTAATGAGTGGCAGAGCTGGGTCGGTGCCAGTTTCAAGTTTCACATGAAGGAGAAGAGCTGGGGCTCTGCAGTCAGATAAGGGGATTCGAATCCCAGCTCTACCACTCAGAATCTGTGTGGCTGTAAGAAAGGGCTTTTGGGGGTGTCAAACAGGGAGATGCAGGCTGGCACTCGGCTTCCCTCGTCTCATTTCACCCTCATACCCACACTGTGGATCATCCCTGTTTCATACCGTTGTTTAATCAATGCTGAGATGACTGCCTCCCCCCGCCCCCGTTTTAAGATCTCTGGAATCAGGATGCCTCTTATAGTCATTGTCATCCTATAACTGATTGGCAGTGGGGCTTTTTCCCTCCTGAATAGGTATAACATAGTGGTGCATTTTACAATCAACCAGTGGTATCTTACGTTTGATAAAATACCATAGATAAGCATAAACAGATGCTCAGAGAGGTTAACAAAGTTGGCGGAGGTAGCACAGCCACTGAGTGAAGAAGCCAGATTCAGCCTGCCCTAGAACAGCCTGAAAGAGAGAAGGGGGCTGTGGAGCAAGGGACGGAGGCGGGGACGGAGGGGTGCTGCTCACCCGGTCATAGGTGTAGGCGATGTCCATGGAGGAGATGCCCAGGAAGTGAATGAAGGGCGCGTAGTCGCTGCCCGCACCCAGAGTGCCCAGCCTGCAGGAAGGAAGGGGCCAGGCTGGAGGGCGCTGGGCTGGACCGCCGTGCCACAGGCCCCCTTTGCACCCCTGGGCTCACCTGGGGATCAGGCCATACACTGGGCTGCTGCGGTTGAAGTACCGGATCCAGTTGTCGTAGATGCTGAGGTCTCCTGGGCCCGGTGAGCGGATCTGGCCGGGAGGGTAATCTAGTCTTGGTGTGGCCCCTCCTCAGCCCCAACAAGGCACGTCCTCCGCAGGTCTCCACCCAGACCCCAGTCTCCAGCCCACCCACCATCCAGCCAGTCTTACAAGGCTTGCCCCAGCCGCTGTCCCACCCCAGCCCCTCTAAAAGGTATCAGTCACCAGCTCTGCCCACCCATACAGCCCCATCCCTGCCCCGCCCACCCCCTTCCACCTCTTTGGCTGCAGAGAAGACGACACTCTGGACAGGGGGTGTCCCCTGCACCCTAAGGGTAGCATTGGCTGTGGGGGGAGGAGAGAAAGACTATTCTGGCGCTTGCCCCTTCCTTCATCCACCCAGGCCAGCCACTTCCCCCCATACCAAAAACAGAGATGTCCACGTTGAGGTAGGCCACCGTGCGTTCCTGGAGCTTGCTGAAGAAATCCTGTGGGTGCAAGGGACGATGTCAGCCCAGCGCTGTCCCACCCTGGGAACCCCTTTCAATCCACTACCTGTGGGGCTCACTCACCTCTGTGAATTCCGTGGAACCAATGAGCCCAAACTCCTCTGCCCCCCAGCTCGCAAACACGATGGATCTGCGGGGTCGCCAGGTGCCTGGGGAGGGGGATAGAGGGCTGGAGGGCAGGGTCCCCCACATCTCAGCGTGGCTTAGGGGAAAAGTTCGAGACATGGAGAGGAGGGGAGGAAAAGGCGGGGCAGCTGGTGACAGGATGTCCTGGTACCCTTCAGCCAGGCCTTCCAGGAGGCTCTGTCCTCTTTCCAGCCTCATCCTGTTTGTGACATCTCCCGCAGCAACACTGACCCCAACACTCAGCTCCTTCAGTCAGCTGGTCCCTTCTGGCGGTATGCACCCCCCCCCCCCATCGCCATAGGCTTGTCCAGGAAGACCGTCTATCTATCCCAAGCAAACCTCGTTCACAACCAGGGCTTTCTCCATAGCGAGCCTTTCAACAACACCTTGAGGGACATGCCATTATCATCTCCATGTCACAGTTGAAGGAACTGAGCCATAAGGAAGTTACATGACCTGCCCAGGGTCACAAGGCCAGTAAGCAGCAGAGCCAGGTTCACGTCCAGGCCTTGGGCTCCAGATCCCTGAGGCTTGTTTAACCACTGCCCCACACTGCCTCTCGGAACACCCGCAGCCTGGTTCCACCTCCAATTTCTATGCGCACACTGCTCCTCTTACCACGGCCACTGGCCACCTTCAGAGACCTTGATGGGTTTTGTTCTATATCTGCCCTGTTCCGTTTTTCGTAAATGGCACCACCATACATGGAGTTGCTTAGACCAGAGCCCTCTACTTGTCCTCTCCCTCTCCTCCATAGCCAGCAGACCCCAGGCCAGCAGATGGTCTCACCCCTCTGCCCCCCACCCTTGTCCAAGCCCCAGCGCACCTCCAGCCCTGGAAGACCTGGCCCCTCCCCCCATGCCCTTCCCCCTGCAGCACAGGAAGCTGTTTAGAATTTGGGCTCCATCACATCACTCTCCTGATTAAAATCATTCACCAGCTCCCCCGCCTCCTTGGGCTGAACTCCAAACTCCCTGCCTGTCTTGCCACCTCGCCTAGCCTTGCCAGCCTCCATTCCAGCTGCCACCTCCTCGGCCTCCTCCTGGACCTGCCTCCCCTTCCCCGAAGCACTGAAATGCCGCCTCCACAGAGAGACCTGCCTCAAACTGGCCTGGCACATCAGAGGCACAAGAGACATGTTTGTGGTTAACCATCATCTGTCGTCTGTGCCCAAGCGCGGCTGAAGTGCTCCGAGGGCAGAGCCTGGGCACGGCCTTGCTCATGGCAGCGCGGGGCCTCCGCCATCCAGGCAACAGGAGGCGCTCAGAAGCTGCTGCACGAGTCAGTCAGCAGCCCACTCCCGGTACCACACTGGGCTACGCCAGGCCAGGGCTGGTGTCCCGGGCATTTCTGCCCCCAGGGCCCTCAGGCTTGGCACAAGTGGGCACTGAAGAGTGAGGGAGAGGATATGGAACAGGAGGAGTGGGCTGGAGGTGACCTCCTGGGTGGAGAGTCCCTGGACTAGGGGAGGGGGCCACCTCACCCTCCTTCAGCAGGGTCCCCAGGATTCGAGAGAGCTCCAGGAGGACGGCGGTGCCGCTGCTAGGGTCCACAGCCCCGTGTACCCAGCTGTCGCGGTGGTTTCCATACAGCACATAGCGGTCTGGCCAGAGGAACAGTCAGAGAACCAGAGAAGAGGGAGGGGTGGGCGGGGCAGCAGGGCTGGATGAGGGCGGAGTGGGAACGGGGCACACTGAGCAAGAACAGGGGCTCACCAGGCTCCACAGCCCCGCGGATGATCCCCAGGACGTTGGAGGAGTTCCTCAGCTGCAGGTGATTGTGGACACTCACATTCACCTGGCTGGGGAGGGTGAGGGCTGTGACAAGAGTCTTGGCTCTGCCCACTTCCCCCACCCAATGCTGAAGAAACTGAGGCTCGGAGCAGGAAAGGGACATTTCAAGGTCACTTGCCCAGAAGTACCAAGACAGGCAAAAAAGGCTAGAGCCCAGCTCTTCTGCTCCTAATTCTTTTCATTCACTCATTCACCCAGAGTACTCACTGGGCTCCTAGTGTATGCCCAGCACGTTACTAGGCTCTGGGCAATGACAGCCGTGGACCCCCGTGCTTGTGGGGCTTCCCACAAGGATGTGAACAACTGCAGGAGGTGAAGGGGCCTGGGAGGACACCTGGTGGCCAGAGGGTGGTGCAGGCCAGGAGTGGCAGAGGCCCTGATTTGGGATGGAGCTTGGCATCTCAAAGGGAGGGAGTAGCTGGAGTGCACAGGTGGAGATGAGGGCGGTGGGGCAGAGGACCCACAGGACCTTATGTTTCCCGGGCTTCCCCAAAGACAAGACAGACACTTCGGGGTCAGGGGACCAGTTGGGAGACAGGAGAAAGGGGAAGGCCTTGAAGTGGGGAGAGGGAAAACCCAGGGTAGGAGAGGAATAACAAGGGAGGAGGAGAGGGGAGTTGGGGACAGAGGGCACCCAGTGAGGAGTGGCCCCACCTCACCTGTCTTCTGGAAAGTCACCTTCAGGGTGGAAGCCAGGCCCCAACCTGTAGTCACAGCCCAGTGCTCCCTGCCAGGCAGCTGGGGCCAGGGATCCCTTGAGGTTACTGAGGAGGAGGGAGAGGCTCTTCAGAGTAAATGTGGGTGTTGGGTTGAAGTTTAGAGGCCACCGGGGGGGTGGGCAGGACACCCAGGGCACAGACTCACCAGAGCAGGACTTTTGCATCCTCGAAGCCAATGGGCTGTGTGGGAATCGGGGGGAATCCGGAGACATTGGTAAGGTCCAGGCGGAAGGAAGAGGGGTTGGCTGGAAGGTAGGGAGTCAGGGGGTCCCCAAAATACTCATAGTAGGACCCTCGCTCCACTCCCGAGGGAGGCAGGTACCAGGAGTTGGGAAAGGTCTCGTTGGGTAGGCTCAGTCCGTCGTTGATGTCACCAGGGTCTGTGTACACCAGCACCCCAGCCACCCCGTACTTGGCGGCATTCACAGCCTGCAGGAGACAGAGGAGGCTGTGAGTAGGGAAGGGACAAGGACGCGGAACGTCATGTTGGCCTTCCTCTCTCCTCTGCTGCGGAAGCCAGGATGGGTCCACTTTGCATAAAGCATCTGTGGCAGTGCTGCTTGCAACCGCAACATACTGCTGGGCGTGGCCAAGCCAAGGCCTACCAGTGAGGTCTGGTTGAGTAAACGGGGACATCCTGCAATGGAATGCTATGGCTCTGCTGTACGACAGGACAAGCATGTCCTTGTGCACTCGGGTTCACAGCAGCATCCGCAGTAGCCAAAAGGTAGATAGACACAACCCAAGAGCCCATCACGGATGAATGGATAAACAAAATGCGGTATGTAACATGATGGAATATTACTCAGCCTTAAAAAGGAATAAAGTTCTGATACAACATCAACAAACCTTCAAGACTTTATGCTGGGCCGGGCGTGGTGGTTCACGCCTGTAATCCTAGCACTCTGGGAGGCCGAGGCGGGAGGATCACTCGAGGTCAGGAGTTTGAGACCAGCCTGAGCAAGAGTGAGACCTCATCTCTACTAAAAATAGAAAGAAATTAGCTAAACAACTAAAAATAGAAAAAATTAGCTGGTCATGGTGGCACGTGCCTGTAGTCCCAGCTACTTGGGAGGCTGAGGTAGGAGGATTGCTTAAAGTCAGGAGTTCAAGACCAGCCTAAGCAAGAGCAAGACCCCATCTCTACCCAAAATAGAAAAATTAGCCAGGTGTTGTGGCGTGCACCTGTAGTCCCAGCTACTTGGGAGGCTGAGGCAGGAGGATTGCTTGAGCCCAGGAGTTTGGGGTTGCTATGAGCTAGGCTGACGCCACAGCACTCTAGCCCAGGCAAGAGAGTGAGACTCTGTCTCAAAAAAAAGAAAAAAAAAAAAAAAAAAAGACTTTACGCTGAATGAAATAAGCCAGACACAAAAGGACAAATATTTTATGATTCCACTTATATGTGGTACCTAGAATAGGCAAGTTCATAGAGACAGAAAGTAGAACGGAGGTTAAAGAAAACAAAATAGGGTCTAGGGGAGGGCAAATGGGGAGGTGTTAAATAGTTTCTGTTTGAAATATTGAAAAGGTTCTGGAAATGGACAGTGGTGATGGTTAACATTGTGAATGTGCTTAATGCCCCCGCACTGTATGCTTAAAATGTCAAATTTTATATTATATAATATATATACTATACTACATATATATACACATATAGAATGTACTACAGTAAAACCAAAACTGTACCAAAAAAAAAAAAAAAGATGCAGTTTGTGTACTGATTAAGAATGATCTGCAGAGGGGAGCCTGCTGCGGGCTGCGAGGGGCCGAGCGCGGAGCCGCTACCACGCGGGGCCGGACCTCACGCCCCGGCCCGCACAGCCCGGCCCGGAGCCACATGGACGCGCGGGCCCGGAAATCCCCGGCGGGGCAGCGCTGCGGGACGCGGCAGAAAATCTGTTTCAGGAACTTCAAGAACATTTTCAAGCTCTGACTGCAACATTAAACATCAGAATGGAGAAATGGGGAATCGCATTGAGGACTTGTAGAAGAATGTAAATGACTTAATGGTGCAAGCTGGGATTAAAAACTCTATTAAAGAACAAATGACCTGAAGATGTTATTAGATAAGTCACTTGAAACTGTGGTAAAATGAAAACTCTTTGAGTAATAATCTATGTCATATGATTCTGATTTTCCATATTTAATTTAAAAATTCATTTTAGCAAAATAAGACATTAAAAGAACAAAAGCAACGAAGGAAGAATATAATTCAGAGGTGACTAAGTGCTTACCAAACACGGTTGTAAGTAACAGAATATTTCTCAATGCATACCTAATACCCACTGTGGATGAAAAGCATAGCCATATTAGTTCAAATATTTTTCCAAATTAAAATTCTATACAGATCTTTTTTCAAAAAGATCATAAGCAGTTTTCCAACAGAAGGTGCATTTGACTAACTGCATTCCAACTCATTTCTAGTCACATGCTTTTTAGAAAGACTCATTTTAATATGTCCAGTCCAAATAGATTCTCACAGCAATTGTTCTTCAAACTAAATAAGACTTAGAAAACTCCAAACCAAATCAAACCAAACTATTAATAAAAAACAAGTGGGAAAAAAAAAAAAAAAAAGAAAGAAAAAGAATGATCTGCAGAGGGCGGTGGGGGGGACAAGGGCAATATACGTAACCTAAACTTTTGTACCCCCACAATATGCTGAAATAAGAATAAAAAAAGAAAAAGAAAAAGAAATGTCCTGGTAAAAAAAAAAAAAAAAGAAAGAAAGAATGATCTGCAGGATGTATAAAGATGAAAAAAGCACAGTTCAGAAGCCTGGGTCTAGGACACTATTTTTATGTAAAATGGCTGGAAAAGGAGGTAAGATATATACAGTATTTGTACTGTATAGGCTTCTTCTAAAAGAAAACTGTGGCTAGATTATCCATAAACTAAAAAAAGAAGTGGTTACTTCTTTGGAGGATGGCATTACCGGAGAACTTTTTCACTTTATACTCTTTTTTATTAACCTGGAAATTTTCTAATCTGTTTATTTCCACTCTGTTTGTCCCCTTTCTTTTTTCTTTCTTTTTTTCCTTCCATTCTTTTCCTTTTTCCTTCTTTTCTTCCCTCGCTCCTTCTCTCTCTTTTCCCAGCACTTATCATAGGCACTTTTTAAAAAATTTTGGTAAAATACACATAACATAAAATTTACCATCTTAAATATACAGATCGGTGGTGTTAAGGACATTCACACTGTTGTGCAACCATCACCACTACCCATCTCCAGAATCCTTTTTTTTTTTTTTTCTTTTGAGACACAGTGTCGCTTTGTTGCCCTGGCTAGAGTGAGTGCCGTGGGGTCACTCTAGCTCACAGCAACCTCAAACTCCTGGGCTTAAGCGATCCTACTGCCTCAGCCTCCCGAGTAGCTGGGACTACAGGCATGCGCCACCATGCCCGGCTAATTTTTTTTCTATATATATTTTAGTTGGCCAGATAATTTCTTTCTATTTTTAGTAGAGATGGGGGTCTTGCTCTTGCTCAGGCTGGTCTCGAACTCCTGACCTCGAGCGATCCACTCGCCTCGGCCTCCCAGAGTGCTAGGATTACAGGCGTGAGCCACCATGACCGGCCTTTTTCTTTTTCTTTTTTCTTTTTTTTTTTTTTGAGACAGGGTCTCACTCTGTTGCCAGAGCTAGAGTGCAGGAGCGTGATCATAGCTCACTGCAGTCTCGAACTCCTGGGCTCAAGCCTCAGCATCCCAAGTAGCTGGCACTACAGGCACACACTACTATGCTCAGCTAATTTTTAAAAACAAATTTTGTAGGCCGGGAGTGGTGGCTCACGCCTGTAATCCTAGCACTCTGGGAGGCTGAGGCAGGAGGATCGCTCGAGGTCAGGAGTTGAAGACCAGCCTGAGCAAGGGTGAGACCCCATCTCTACTAAATATAGAAAGAAATTATCTGGATAACTAAAAATATATAGAAAAAAGTAGCCGGGCATGGTGGCGCATGCCTGTAGTCCCAGCTACTCGGGAGACTGAGGCAGGAGGATCACTTGAGCCCAGGAGTTTGAGGTTGCTGTGAGCTAGGCTGATGCCATGGCACTCTAGCCCGGGGAACAGAGCGAGACTCTGTCTCAAAAAAAAAATTTTTTTTTGTAGAGACAAGGTCTCAATATGTTTGCCCAGGCTGGTCTTGAACGAACTCCTGGCCTCAAATGATCTCCCACCTTGGCCTCCCAAAGGCATAGAATTGCAGATGTGAAGCCACGGCACCCAGCTTAAACATTTTTTTTCTTACGTTTTTAAACCATAGGTACGCAATACCTAGTCAAGTTTTAGGATTGAAAAGAAATGCGGAGGGGCAACAGGAGGGCTTTAGGTTTGAACAGTCTCAAGAAGTACTTCACAGGAGGACTGAGACTCCCAGCATACCAGAGCCAAATGTTTTGCCCAATCCCTTTATTTCCTAAGGCTCAGAGAGGTCGGGGGAGGCACCCAAGGCCACACAGCCCATCAGTGGTACAGCCTGAATACAGCTTGCCTCTCCTGCCCCAGCCCAGGCTTGGCTCTCACTCAACACTGCCCCTTCTCCTCACTGCCTCCTGTCACTGCCCAACTCCTCCCACCCAGGACCCGTACACTGGAGGCTGCCGCTGCTCACCTTGGCCCCACGCCCTATACCCCCGTAGCGAGTCAGGGCGATGGTGCCCTCCAGTGTGATGCCTTGAGTCTGCAGCTCCATGAAGTCTTCTTCCCTGCCCTGGTTGGCATAGACGAGGAGGCCCTAGACCCAAGAGGACGTGATCCTTAGAGCTGGGCTCAGTACAGGCCAATGGGGAAAGGGGCAGGAAGGCTGAGGGGCAGGAGGAAGGATTTTGATTCAGTTTCCCCACTTCACTTATAAGCTCCCCCAGGGACAATCATCCCTGATGTCCTCTGTGTCTTGGTGCCCTGTAACAGGCCTGGCCTTGAGCAGGAGCTGCTAGTGTTTGTTAAATGACTGCTGGAGGAAAGGAGTAGCGATGGAGTGTGGAGGTGAGTAAACTCCGGGGGGTGGCGCTGTCCCCCAATAGATGCACTTTCCCTCAGCTCCCCCTGGGTCAGGGTGGGGAGAAGCCTGGGTGGGAACCAGGTGGCCCTGAGCTGGGCCAGGGCAGTAGGGGGGTTCCAGGCCCACCTGTGGAGTTCCAGGGGGTGCATAGGCAGCGTAAGGTGGCACCACATCGGGTCCCCCCTGCTCCCCAGTCAGGTTCTCCTCGCTCCGGCGGCAGGAGTAGAGGATGTCCCCAGCGGAGCCCACTGCAGACAGAGGCAATGTCAGGGCTGGGCCCAGCAGCTCCCCCACTCCCTGCCCTGGGCATTCCCAAGCCTGGACAGGACTCACCAACGTCCACGCTGTTGGGCTGCTCCTGGCTGGGGAAGGACAGCAGCACCTCGTACTCAAAGGCCTCAGCGGAGTCCAGGCCTGACGCTGGGTCCGTCCAGCGCTGCAGCAGCAGCTGCACCAGGGCCTCATCTCGGGGGGTGGAGGCCAGGTGCGGCTCCCTGGAGAGTTCTCTGCAGGGTGGGCGGTGGGAGGGGCGGGGCCGGCGTCAGGGAGGGGCCCCTGGCATGCAGGAGGAGCGGGCAGAGCTGCCACTCACCTAAGGTTCTCCCGGATCCTGCTGGCATCCAGCTGCCCCATGACGGTCTCCAGGATCTCCAGGTCCAGGTCCTGGGCGGCTGAGATGCTGGGGGGATTTTTGGGGATGGCAAAGTGCCCCAGGATGATCCCCAGCGCCAAGAGGGCAGCAGCGCCCAGCCCCAGCCCCAGCCCCTTCACCCACTGCATCCTGTGGAATCTTCGCCAGCTGGGGTGGGCTGATTAGGGCCTCCTTATAGATGGGGCATTGGGCCTAGTTAACCATTACTCCATGGGTGGCACTGCCCTTTGGCCCCCAGCTGGCAGAGAAAGTGAGGGAACACCTCGTGGTAAGAGCCAGGAGCCGCTCACATCCACCACATTCTGCATTATTCACCTGGAAGGGGCCTCCAAGGGCGGGCGGCAAGTCCCCCAGGGACACTCAAGCCCAAGAGTGAAGGGTCTCACCCAGCGTCTCCCAGTAAAACACAGGCCAAGCCAGGACTGGAACTCAGAGCCCCTGCATCCAGAGCAGGGCTGTGCCCACCACCCACCAGTACCGCCTCTCTCCCTCCCACCAGTGAATCCAACACATCCTGCTCTGCCCGCCTGAGCAGAATTCGAGTTCAAATTCCATCCTTGCTGGACATAAGCTGCATGACCTTAGGCAATTCACTTAGCTTCTCTAAGCCTCTTTTCTTAGCTTGAACAATGAAGATAATAAAACCTACTTCACAAAACTGTGGTGGTGCTTTCATTAAACAAAATGGCATCTCCTAGCACTGTGGGAGACCAAGGCAGGAGAATTGCTTGAAGTCAGGAGTTCAAGACCAGCCTGAGCAAGAGCAAAACCCCATCTCCACTAAAAATAGAAAAAAATTAGCCAAGCAACTAAAAACAGAAAAAAAAAATTAGCCAAGTGTGGTGGTGCGTGCCTGTAGTCCCAGCCATTCAGGAGGCTGAGGCAGGAGGATCGCTTGAGCCCAGGAGTTTGAAGTTGTTGTGAGCTAGGCTGATGCCACGGCACTCTAGCCCGGGAAACAGAGTGAGACTCTGTCTCAAAAAAAAAAAAAAAAAAAAAAAGATGGCATCTATAGAAATGTCTAGTCCAACATGTGGCACATGGTGAGAGCTCGGTAAATTTTAGTCACTCTTCACTCTAAAACACAAGGCGTACAGCTAAAGGAAGAAAGGGTACCCAGAAGAATTCTCTGTGTCAATCCTGAAGGGGACCCGGTTTATGGGAGGAGGTGGGACTGTTGGGAAGGGAGGTGTCCAGAGGACACAGCAGGGGAAGCCCATACTTCCTTGGCAAGGTGACTTCCTCTTCCAGCCCCTGCCCTATCTGGAATCCATCCATCCGCCCTCCCGTTTATCCACCCACCCATCCTCCATTCTTTTATTCGCCCCTTGCCTGCCCATGCAAGCACTGTTCACTCATTCAGCTCTGTGCCGGGTCCATCTAGGCCCTGGGGACGCAAAGTCCAGCAGGGGAGACAGGCGTTGGGTTCAGCCCTGTGGTAAGTGCCCTAAAGAGGTAGGACCGCCGTGCTCCTAGAGGGGAGAATGAGGAGTTCTGCTTAGGAGGGGACATTTGGGGGATCCTCCGAGGAGGAGAAGGCATTCTGCATGCAGGGAAGGCGAGGCAAGGGCGGGCCGTCGTGCAGATGGCCCAGCATGTCTGAAGGCTGAGAGGGCAAGTGCGACCCCAAGTACTCGGTACAGAGTACGGAGGTGCTGGGCCACGGTGGACTGTGTGTGCCCGTGTGTGATTTCACAGCCCCCTCTCAGAGCAGCCCCTTCCTGCTCACAGCCCCGTTGTGCCAGCACCACCTGCCCTGCACTCATCTCCCCTTGTGTGCTGGTCAGGACAGTATTGTGTGATCAGTGACTTCAGGGAGGTGCACCAGGAAGCTGCCACTCTTTGCCAGGTGACTATCAGCGCCCGGAATGTGACCTTGGATCTTATCAGAGCCCCAACAGTTCAGGGACTGCACACCTTCCTTATGAGGCCACGGGAGGACAGGCACCACCAGCTGGGCAGCAGGACGCCAAAGTCAGCTCATAAGCTGAGGCCCAGACATGGGGATGACACCAAGGCAGCAGCCCCACGGCCCTGCCCTACCCACTCCTGGAAGGATTTAACCCCTTGAACATGTGAAATCACAGAAAGGACACCTGAACAAGTGTGTGACTTCTGAGTGGGTCACTCTGCTGTCAGTGTGGTTTACGTCTGAGAGTGTGTGGCACTGTGTGTGTGACACCCAAGAAATCAGCTCAGGTTGTTAGACTTCGTTGGTGTCTACACTGCTGTAGGCACCAGACATCAACTTGGTCAATTTTCCTTTCCCCTTCTTGGCTGGGCGGGTGGTGTGGCCCTTCCCAGAACATTCTGGATTGTGGGTGTTGATGGAAATCACTTAAAGTAGCTAAAGTATATGACCACCCTTTTATCTTCCCACTTACTCACTTGATGGCTCTGACTCTAAGGGGTCCTCAGTCCCTCCAGTAGAGTGCCGGCTCCTTCCCACTCTCTACCTCCCAGATGTGCTCTTCTCCATCCTTGCCCAGTTTGGGGACTTTGAAGCCCTCTCAACTTCCTATGCTCTCTGCTTTGGTCACATTCACTGGGAAAACCCCATCCTGGTTACATCTGACTCACTCTGCCTGCTGTGCACCTGCACCCCTGCCCCTGGATGTGCCTGCAGAGTCACATGAACTTACTGACGCCATGTTGTGAGGACGCTCAAGCAACCCTATGGACAGGTCACATGGTGAGGAGCTGAGTCCCCCGGACAACAATCAGCACCAACTTGCCAGCCGTGTGAGTGAGCCACCTGGGGAGTGGGTCCTCCAGCACCAGCCATGCCTTCTGAAGACTGCAGCCCCAGCTCACATCTTGACTGCAACCCCAGCAGACCACCCAACCAAGCCACTTCCAAATTCCTAACCAGTGGAAACTGTGTGAGATAGTAAATGTTAATGGCTTTAAGCTGCTAGGTTGTGGAGTCATTTGTTACACAGCAATAGGTAGTCAATGCAAATGACCAAGTGTGGGCTGAAAACCCACAGGTGTCTCCAATTCACACCTGGCCCCCTGAACTCTAGTCTTGTATTTCCAGCTGCCTACTTTACGCCCACATTTGTGTGGTCAAGAAGCATTCTGGACTCTCAACACACTCCAAAAGTAGCTCCTCATCTTCCTCCTTAAGCCTTGTCCTCCAGCAGGCCTCACTTTGAGTACTGGCAGCTCCATCCTTAGTCCCTCAGGCAGAAAATTGAGGAGTTGGGTTTTTACTCCCGCCTCTGTCACACTCCACCTCCACTCTGTCAGCGAGCTGTGTTGGCTGTACTTTCAAAACAAACCCAGAATCCAGCCTGGCCCAAGATCCTGTCCTCTTTCCCCCGGATTATTGCAGTAGCCTCTTACCTGGTCTCTCTGATGGCATTCTTGTCCCCTTTAGCAGTCAGAGTAGTCCTTGTAAAACACAAGTCTGGCCATGTCACAACTGTGCTCACAGCCCTCCAAGGCTTCCATGTCTCTCAGAGTGACAAGGTCACTATCAGGGCCTTGACCTCATCCCTCCTCCTCCCCCTCGCTCGCTGCTCCAGCTGCCCCAGCCTCCACCGTCCCGTCCCCAGAACCTACCAGGCAGCCCCAGCCTCCAGTGTCCCCAGAACCTAGCAGCTCCTCTCTCACTCCCTGGAACCTCTTCCCCCAGCTGCCCACGGGGCTCTCCCTCAGGTCCTTTGTGTCTTTGCTCAAATGTCACTCCTCAGGGACATCTTCCTTGACTACTCTACCTAAAATTGCATTCCTTCCCCTCCCTCAGCCTTCCCCTCCCCTCCGAAGCTTGGTTTTCTCCACTGCATCTATCCCCATCTGACTTGCTCGTTATTTCTTGTCTCCCCTCCCGGAGTGCAGGTCCCACCAGGGCAGGCATCTTTGTTTTATCCACCGCTGAAGCCCCACAGCCAGAGCAGTGCCTGGCACCTGGGAGGTGCACAGCGAGCATTTGTGGACTGGATGCAGAGCTGGCCTACACCAGCACAGCTCCTCAACGCCCCTGCTCTGGCTGTCACTGTCCAAGGGGTGTCCAGGAAAACAAGAGATAAAAGAGGTGGCCAAGGAAGCCCCGGGGAAACAGACCCCTCTGGGTAAGCCTCACTGGGATTGCTGAGCCAGGCATGGGCGGCTCGTGAGAGGGGAGGGGCATCTAACAGACCTCCAGAGCTGGATGTTCCCAAAGAATGATGCTGCAGGAGGAAGGAAGGGGCTGCAGGGCTGCCTGGCCACCCTCTCGGGCAGGAATAGCAGGGCTGCTGGGCGGGGCAGGGAGCCTGCTGGGAGCACTGGTACTCAAAGCTGCTTCCACTGGGCCTCTGAAGCCAGTCTGGGGGCCTAGGAAGAGCCACTGGAGGTCAGATAACAACTGGCAACACTCACTGGCCGCCAACACTGCTCGGAACCCACACCGAATCACTCAGTCCTCCCGAGAGCCCTCTGAGGTGGGCACGGTGGTCAACCCCACGTTACGGATGGAGAGGTGAGTCCAGTCACTCGATCAAGGTCACACAAGCTGCGATTAGAACGAGCTCCTGCACTCATAGTCACGAGGCTATCCCACCTCTCATCACCAGGCAGGGGAGAGGCATCCCGTTCTGCCCCTCTTGAGAGAGATGGTACCGAGGGGGACAGAGGAGCCTGGTTTGTCAACCCAGCCCAGGGTCTTGATGACAGACTAGAAGATCTGGGCACAGCTTGTGACTGACATGGTAACTCCCTTTGACTAACAGATCTTGGGGAAACGTGTGTGAATTAAAAGACTCGGTAACGCCCTGGGGCCCACCTAGATTTGCTGTGGGGGCTCCCATGAAAGGGACCGCTGGGCTGGGCTGGGCTGGGCTGGTACCGCTTGGATGCAGCGTCGACCCCAGTGGCTTCAGGGACTGAGCTCAGGGCAGCCAATGTGGGGGCCCTGGGCCGCAGGGCCATGGCCAGGATGCATGTGGGCATCTGTAAGCGCTTCTGTGGTTTGGAGATAACTGGGGAGGAGGCTCTGTAATGGCCTCAATTTCCTGCAGCCAGACAGTATTAATGTAACCAACTTGCATGCCTTCCCAGGCTCAGAGGCCTTTAGAGGAAGCAGGCTCAAATAGCACCTTGCTGAAGACTGTGTCTTATTGATAGAAGTCCTTAAATGGGCAAATTGATTTAAACATTTAGCTGTTGAGCCAACTATCTTCAACCTCACTGTCAGATGATTTCTTCTGGAAAAATGGCAAGACGGCTATTTGTACAGCTGCTCAAGGACAGGTCAGAAAGTAGGGGGTGGGGGAGGCCTGGGACCCCTACAGCCATCAAGTGGGGAGGGTGGAGTCTCAGGAGAGGTGGGCTGCTAAGTCAGAGATGTTAGCTGAGCTCAGCTCAGCCTGAAGCTGGGACATAATCAGACCTTCACTGATAAGTGTGTAACCAGGTGTTTTGCTGGGCATGGTGCCCTAGAAGTCTGATGTAAGTCAAGCCAGGCCTGAGGAGGAGCCCCAAACCTGAATTTCCATCCTCTTGGCTGGTGTCTCCCTACAGGAACACGGGACAAAAAGATCATCCCTGGCTCTTTTCATGTCATGCTAGAAGATTAGCAAGGGAATTCTGCTTGATTGATCTTTTACCTTGATTAGGCCTGGACTCTGTAAAGCTAGAGGTTACAGTACAGAAAACTGATTAAGATGCAAATGATTTCTGCCCAGTAAATAAGTCTTAGGGTTACAGACTTTTAAAAAGATTGCCCTAGAGAATATTAACCAATTTGGTATCTAATTTAGCAACCTTCTATCAGGATTCCTTCCTCTTTTGTCCCCCTTGACTATATATGTGTCTGCTTTTGGCATTCCCAATGGTGGAGGGGGGTTGGGGCTCACAGGAGGCCCCAGGAGACCCTGGGCCGGAGGGTTCTCTAGTGGGGGGTTGAGTGGGGCCAGATGCATCTCCAGGCCTGAGGAGTGTTGGGTGTTGAGCCCACTACCTCTCCCCCTGACACCCTGTGACTTACAAAGGGGAGGGGGCTTACCCAAGGACACCAGGTGGGTAGTGGCTCTTGCCACTACCCTAGTATTTTTCTGTACTTTGGAGTTAGAGCAGGCGCCTGGATCCTTCCGGGGAGGGCTGTGGCCCCCTTCCAGTCCCGCCCCAGCACTTATCATGGGAACATTGCCCTTGAGGATGTCTTTCTGTTTCTCCAAAGCTGACACCAACCAGACCTGGAAGCTTCTCTAAGACGGGGGGAAGGGCAGGGCCATGTCGGGGAGGAGATTAGGGACAGGCAAACAGAGGGAGCTGGGATGATGTCAGAAGGTGGCCCAGGGGCTGAGCTCAGTGTGGATTTGGTGACCTCCTGCTCCCCACCCCCACCACCCAAGACCAGGGCCCATAGACACCAGGCAGAGCTGCAGCTCAGGGGCGAAGTTTATTGCTGGGACCTAGAGAGGCACTAGCTGATGGAACAGCCTCCTGAGGAGGTGTCCAGACTCTGGCCTTGGGCCCAGCCAGGGCTGACTCTTGTCCCTCTGGTCGTGGGGCTGGTCAGGCGGCATGAGGAGCAGGGCTACGTTCTGGGAGCTGGGATGCTGCGGGCAGAGGCACAGGACTGCAAATGAGCAATGCTGGGCAGGCGTCCCCCCTCCCCACCTGCCACTGCTGCCCACGCACCTGGAACAGGGCCTGGGCTTCCTCCTGGATGGCTTTCACTTCCTCCTGGATGACTTCCACCTCCTCCTGGATGGCCTGGGCTCCCTCCTTCAGGCTCTGATACAGCAAGGTGGGCTGGGCAAAAGGTTGCAGGGCCAGAGGTGGGCAGCTGACCTGGCAGGACAGCCTGGGGCCCCTCGAGCACCGGAGCTGGGCTGGCAGGCAGGCAGGAGGCAAGACAAAGGAAGGGGGTCCTGGGCGGAGGGTCTCACCAGGTTTTGCAGCTTCTCCCCAAGGGCCAGGTTGTCCATTTGGGTACTGCTCAGTGACTCCTGAAGCCTAGGGTTGAAAGACAGACCCACCCCCCACCACCGCCTTAGTCCCCAGGCTCTTGTCCCAGGCAGCACCCTCCCACACTTTTCCTGCACCAGCCACCTGGTCCTATCGCCACCTGGGATCAGTGTGTCACTGAGAGCTCAGTCTTTTTGTCCTGGTAAAACCACAGGCAGGAAGGGAATTTTCTCCCTGAGTGACTTGTATCAGGGGCCCCAGACAGAGACTAACCATGCTTTTTGTCTTCCTTAGCAAGAGCAGGGCAGGCTGCTTCTATGGGCTGAGCTAGAAACCCTCTGAGGTCCCGTTTAGAAGGGGGTGGTTGGCACAGGGCTAGCCATCCCTTTGAGCTACAGTCAGGGCTATCACAGGGTTCTATGTGGTTCCAGGCCGGTGACAAGGTGGACCCTGGAACCAGCCCTGCCCGAGTGCTCCAGGTCAGCTGTGTATGAATGAAGAGCTGATCACTCAGACCCACGGCCTGGGTGCCCACATGCAATGTCACACCCCACCCCACCTCAGGACCTCTGTCGCCAGGTAGGGCTCTGACCCTGGCATTACCACAGAGCGGCAAGTGGCCATGGGAACATGCAGACCCCAGCCGCAGAGCCTGATACCCAGAGAACAGACACCCCTCCCTACAGACTGAACCACCCCTCAAGTTCTTGGACAATTAAAGGTGCAGGTCCCTGGTTGGCAGCTATTGGACTGCCTGCTAACCAGGCGTGTGGGCTCTGACCTGAGAACCTCAGCAGGGGGAAGCCCTGCCATCCTACCGCCCCCACCTGCCCGCTGGGCTCACCTCATACAGTCATTCTGCAAATGCCTGATCTCCTTTGAGGTCCGCTGGGGGCCCCAGTCTTCCTGATCTAGGAACCGGTATTCCAGGATCTCCAAGTCCCTGGAGCAGGTGGGCAGTGAGGGATGGACCAGAAGGTCTACAGGCTGGAGGAGGGGGGTGGGCAGAGTGGGGAGGCCCAGCTTGGAGCCCAGGCTCCTTCAGTACTGTCTGGGCCTCTGCTATGCACAGCCCAGGGCTGAGTCCTGGCTCAGGTTCGAATGCTCCTGGGCAGCGGGGGACACCCTAGGCCTCCCTGCACTTTACACATACATGCACTCATACACACTCACACAGCCTTACGAGTCAAGGTCTTTGGGCTCGGTGGGCTCAGACGTGCTCAGGAGAGTAAGCAGGAATGTGACCGTAGGTTCTGGCTGCAGGCTCAGCTTTTGCTCTGAAGAAGGCGGCTTTGCACAGAAGGTGCCATGGTCACTGAAGTGGCATGAGGCTGCTCACCCAGGAAGCTGGGTTCTCCCATGCCATCTCCCTGGTTTTCAGGGAATCTGTCCTCTGTGTCCCCCCCACCCCATGGAGGAAGTGGTGGTAGAAGGTGTGAAGGAGCCTCAAGGGGGCGCTCCAGCTCTGGAACCTCCTGTGCCTGTCCTTCTGGCCCTGGGCCGGGACTCCCCCACAGCGGGAGGCTGGGGTGTGGCAACTGGGGGCTCAGGCCTCCACCCAGGCAGAGGAAGTTTCTCCAGCTCTCCTGCCTCCCCTGCAGGCTGCATTAGGAGGCCCCGGGGCTTCCTGTCACCTCTGTGCTGGGCTCCTTGGAAACCTGAGGGTCTTCAGGCTTCTGCTCGTCAACAGGTTGCATGGCTGGCTTTACAATGGGCTTGGTGTGGGCTCTTCGCCTGCCCCTGGGAGACTGAGGGAGACAGAAGCCTACTGGTGACCACACCCACCATCCCCCTATCTGTCCGTTCTAGACTGGTTTTCTTGGGGTAGCCTCCAGCCTGTGGAGCCTCCATCACCAGCTCTGTCCAGCAAACCAGAGCCCCTCAAAGTTAGGGTTGCCAGATTTTGCAAATGCAATACAGAATGCCTGGTTCAATTTGAATTTCAGATGAAAATGAATACTTTTTCTTTAGTGTAAGTATGTTCCATGCAATGTCTGGGGTATACTTACACTAAAAAACTATTCATTGTTCACTTGAAATTTGAATTTAACTGAGTGTCCTGCATTTTATCTGGCAATCCTACCAAAGCTACAAGCTAATAGTATTTTGTAAACTGAATCCTTGCGAATGCAAAGTGGGGGTGGGAAGTGGGGAGGACAATATAAGGGACCCTATAGAAGTTTTGTAAAAAACTGGAGAATCCATCCTACGTTTGGTATAGAAATCATCTGTTAGACGGACACTGAGAAACAAAGGGCAAAGTGCCCAGTGTGCTACGCAAGACCCTCCATTATTGACACCCTTGTTTTTGAACCCATCTAATTTTCCATCACCCTCGAATGAGCCTCTGCTCAGACCAACCAGGGGCCTCACTTCCTGCCACCATCCCAAACTCATCCCTACAACCATCTCTTGGCCATGTTGTTCACTCTCCCTTCCCCCCCCCCCACTTGCTGCCAATCTGAATCCTGCCTACTTTTATCTGCTGAGCAAATGCCCCTCCCCCAGGACCCCATCAGAATGGTCCATAGTGGTGCCCGAGCTGGGCTGACCCTGAGGACGTTTCCATCTTTAGGAGGTGGTGCGAGATATTCCACCAAGGCAGCTTGAAATAGCAGCTCCTCCCCAAGTCACATAAAAGCTGAAGTCAATAGATAGAATTGTCACCATTTTTCATCAGATTTTTCAGAACCCTGTGCATCTGCTGGCCAAGTGACCTCAGATGTGGTCCTTCCTCACACTGAGCTCCATCTGGGCCTCTGGGAAACCTGTGGGCTGTGGCAGGGCTTCTCTGCAATGTGCTCTCTGTGTTATACTGAACTTTTCTGGGCAGCCTAAAATCACACAATTCCTGTCCACATGATGAAACATCTCTGCAGAGGGGCCCGTAACCCCAGAGACTCGTTGGGCTCCAGGGTGGTGTTGCTGCTCTAAAGCACACAACTCTGTCCCCAGGTTTGATCTGTCCCAGGGGAAATCTGGCTGCATATAACAAGACCCACAAAACTAGCAAGAACCATGACTCCGATGGTTCACTTTGGAAAGTAGGCCTAAAGAAATGACTCCATAGATGATAAAAATAATTCACAGACCACAGTAGCCGATTTACACCACTAAGAAAAACTGGAAGTGGCCTAAAGGGCCCAAATATAAGACAAAGTAAGGAAACAAAAATGACTTATTAACATGCTAGGATACAATTCACTCACACCCTTTCTGTTCCCCAGTAAACATGGTCTGTAGCATAAGCCTTGGGCCAGGTCTTGAGAATGTACAGATGAACATGATCTGGTTCCACCCAGGAGAAGTTCCCGGGGGATGGGGCTGATCCCAGGTTTGCAGATGAGCACAGTGAGGGGAGATGAGCTACAGCAGAGGTCTGTACAGAAGCCTCGGCCACAAGAGGAGGGAGCCACATTGTCCACTTTGGAGCTCCAGAAAGACTGCTCTGAGGATGTGCTGCTTGATCTCAAACGAGTGGGGTATCCTGGCCAGAGAAGGATGAAGGGCAATCCAGGAGGGCAAACAGTGTCAGGCTTACACTGTAAGCAAAAGCTGGACAGTGCAGAAGGGCAGGGTATGCTCAGGTGTGGGTCACCTCACTGGGACACAGGGTGAGTGGGTGAAGGGCCCATGGTAGGGCCTGGGCTGTGGCGCATAGGAGACGAGGCATCATGCAGATCTTTGTGTTTGTCTATGTGGTTGTTTGGCCACAGTTTGGAGGGTAGGTGGGAGGAGTAGACCCTGGAGGCAGGAAGCCAAGGGCTTTGGGAATGAAGGAGTGAGGCAAGCTGCAACTGCTGTATGTGACAAATGTCTAAATTGTGCTAGCACTGGGGAAGGTGTGCACAAGACCCTGTCACACCACAAAAGCAGATCTCAGCCCAGCGCAGTGGCTCACACCTGTAATCCTAGCACTCTGGGAGGCTGAGGCGGGAGGATCGCTCGAGGTCAGGAGTTGGAGACCAGCCTGAGCAAGAGTGAGACCCCGTCTCTACTAAAAATAGAAAGAAATTATCTGGACAACTGAAAATATATATAGAAAAAATTAGCCGGGCATGGTGGCACATGCCTGTAGTCCCAGCTACTTGGGAGGCTGAGGCAGAAGGATTGCTTAAGCCCAGGAGTTTGAGGTTGCTGTGAGCTAGGCAGACGCCACAGCACTCTAGCCCTGGCAACAGAGTGAGACTCTGTCTCAAAAAAAAAAAAAAAAAGCAGGTCTCACAGTGGTCCATACATGTGGAGTACCAGTGCACTCCATGTAGGGTTGCCAAATAAAATACAGGATGCCAGTTACATTTGAATCTCAGATGAACAATGAATTTTTTTTTTTTTTTTTTTAGTGCAGCTTGAGTATCCATTATCCAAAAGGCTTGGGACAAGAAGTATTATGGATTTCAAAATTTTTCAGATTTTGGAATATTTGCATTATACCAGTTGAGCATCCCTAATCCGAAAATCCAGAATTCAAAATGCTCCAATGAGCATTTCTGTTGAGCGTCACATCAGCACTCAGAAAGTTTTGGATTTTGGAGCATTTTGGATTTTTGGATTGGGGGTACTCAATCTATATAGGCATGTCCCAAATATCTCATGGGACATATTCAAACTAGAACATTAATTTGTTATTTATCTGATTTGGGACATATTTATTCTAAAACAAAATTCATTTTCCTGAGATTCCAGTTTAACTGGGTATCCTATATTTTTATTTGCTAAATCTGGCAAACCTAATGCCAGGCCCACCTGTTGGTGCCTATCAGAGGAAACTGGGAGGCATGAAAAGTTAGTATATGAGAAGGATGACAAGATAGATAAGACCAGTGTCCCCTGGCAGTCCCACCAGCCAAGCACAGACAGATACTTAATTTCAGACTTGGACAGAAGACAGCTCAGGACCCAGGTCTGAGTCTTCTGCTGCATACAGGTGGGCAGCCCTGGCACTCAGGCTCAATTTCCCAGCCTGTAAAATGGGTATTTAGCTCCACAAATACTTACTGAGCCCTAACTTTGTTCAGGGCTCTGACCTGAATGTTGGGAAGATACAAAAAGGAATTCCTCCTTTGAGGGTTAATCACTGCGCCAGGCACAAGGATACTAGCAATCAGTTACTAGGAACTGCTTTGCACGTGACCATCGACCTTGAAAACAACCCCCAAAGCAACTGTTAGAGAGATGGAATTAGCCCCGCTTTTAGTTAGCGAAAACCAAGGCTCAAAGAGGCTAAGTGACTCACAGAAGAGTCAAAGCTGGGGTCAGACTGACCCCCAAGCAGGTGGCAGTCAGAGAGCTTGACAATTTGTCAGCCACATGGTGGAAGTGCATGAGAGGAAGGTAGCCTGGTCGAGGCCCAGATGTTGGGAGGAGCACAGGGCCTTGGTCTAAAGCCTCATCTGAAGGGTGGCAGGCTACGGGGGCTTAGGACCCAGGTGAGGAGGCAGGGCCCGTGGGCTGTGTGGGAGCTGCCCTGTGCAGAGGGAGGGTGAAGTCCATTCCCCAAGGAACAGGGGCAGGTGTGAGCCTCGGGGCTGGCTTCCGTCTTCACATGCTTGCTAGTGGGACCAGAATGCATTGTGAGAGGCAGGGCTCATGCCTGAGGCTGCCGGGCACCACGGCTGCCATCTCCATCTGTGCCTCTCCTTCAGGGCACTCGGAGGCTCTCTGAACCCCTGTCCCCAGCTCCTACTGGAGAGGCACAACCTGCCCAGGCTGGGGGGAGACCACCACATTTGTTTATTCCATGACATTCCCAGACCCCAGTGGGACAGAGACAAATAATGACTATGACTCCAACCTCAGGGAACTCACAGCTACCGTATAAATGCATGTGCAGAACAGACAGAATAGAACTTACAGATGCTATGCTGGCAGTCTGCATGGGGTTCAGGGAGTTAGGGCATGGTCAGTTCTCCCTGAAGATAGCTATTGTTCGTTGAGCACTTGCTATGCATAAGCACTTTCCTTGTATTATTTCAACTCACTCTCACCAAAACACTGTGAGGTAGGTATTATTAATATTGTCCCCATTTTATGGGTAAGGAAACTGAGGCACAGAGGCTAATTAACTTGCCTGGGGTCACACAGCAAGAAACTGGCAGTGCGAGGATTCAAACCTCATCAGACTCCATAACCTGTGCTCTCATCCATTATGCTATGGCTGTGGCGGGGGCCAGCGGGGAGGAAAGGCGAGCAGGGGTGACGGAGCCAGATGCAGGACTCCGCAAGTGGGGCAGGGGCGGGGAAGGGTGTAGGGGGCAGAGAGCAGTCTGAACCAAGGCTGGAGGTGTGGACCTGTAGCAGCTCAGGGGCTGGGGGGGGGGGGGGGGGGGTTCTGCACGCCTTGAGACGGGAGGCTCGGGCACCAGCCTTGCCCTGGAGTCCTCGTGAGCCCTGCTATGGTGTCTGGATCCCCCAGACCAGCCAGGGTTCTGGGTTGCAAACAACAGAAAACAATGGTGGCTAATTTGAGCAAAAAGGAGTTTATTGGGAGGATGCAAGGGACTCACAGAACTCACGGGAAGAAGAGACTCAAAGGGCAGGAGCCGGGGACACTGGTGGAGTACAAGCACTCCCCACAATGCGGTGCTGCCACCTCCATGAATCCTCAGGCATCTCTCTTCATGTCCCTCCTCCAGGTGAGGAATCCCGTCAGCTTAGGTCAGGTGCCCAGGTCCTGGTTGCAGGTCGGGGGAGGAAGTGTCTGGCCTGTTCACTGGCTTGTGGGGGCCGAGAAGCCGGGCAGTCAAAACCCGGCAAACGTCCAACACACCAGCGCATGGGCGATGGTCAGTCATCAAAGGTTTTTGTTTTGTTTTATTGTGGTGAAATATTTAACATAAAATGTACCATTTTAACGATCTGAAGTCCACAGTTCAGTGGCAGTGGTACAGTCACGTTGCTGTGCAGCCATCGCCATGACCTATCTCCAGCACTTCATCTTCCCCGCCGGAAACCTGCGCCACTGCACACCGGCCCCAACCTCTCTCCCTAGCCTGACAACCACCGTCCTGCTCTCTATGAATTTGACTATTTTAGAGACCGCATATGAATGGAATCATACATTGTTTGTCCTTTTGTGTCTGGCTCTTTTCACACAGCGTATCTTCAGGGTTGTAGCAAGTGTCAGAATTTCATTCCTTTCTTTCTTTCTTTCTTTCTTTCTTTTTAAAGAGACAGGGTCTTGCTCTGTCGTCCAGTGGCGCAGTCATAGCTCACAGCAACCTCGAACTCCCGGGCTCAAGGGATCCTCTCACCTCAGCCTCCGGAGTAGCTAGGGCTACAGATGTGTGCCATCATGCCTGGGTAACTTTTCAATTTTTTGTAGAGATGGGGTCTTGCTCACCATGTTGACCAGGCCGTTCATTCCTTTTAAAGGCCCAGTGATATTCCACTGCATGAACATACTACATTTTATCCATTTATCCACTGATGGACTTTTGTGTTGTTTCTACCTTTTGGCTACTGTTAAATAATAGCCTATGAACTATGAACACGGGTGTACAAATATCTATCACAATCCCTATTTTTAATTCTTTTGGGTCATACATGCAGAAGTGGAATTATACTAAAAGATTTTAAGCAAGGGAGAAATAGGATCATATTTTGTGTCTTAGGAAATTCATCCTGGCTGCAGTGTGGACAGCCTGGGGACATGAGCAGATAAAAGGAAGGAGATCCACTAGGAGGCTACTGTCCAGTGGCTGTGGGGGTGGAGGGGTGCTGAGCAGGTTGGGGCTGGCAGACAGGGTAGGTGAGGGAGGACAGAGCCGCAGCTGACCCCAGGTTCCTGGCTTGTGTGACTAGGTCAGCTGGCGGTGACACTAATGGCATAGAGAGCACAGGAGCAGGCAAGCTGTTGGATAAGTAGTTTGAGATGACTTGAGTTGAGATTCTGTTCTCTGAGGCAGTTTTAGGCACTGATTTGTAGCTCAGGGCAGAGTTTTGGGTTGTAAATAAAGACTGACAAGTCTTGAGCAAGGAAGCAGCCCAGAGAGCCTGAGGTCATCGGCAAGAGCAAGCAGGTTGGAAGGAGGGTCCAGCACTGAACTCGGGTGTTGTGACATTGCAGGGGAAGCCAAGAAAAAGGAGCCAGCAGTGCCATGGCCCCAAGGAGGGTGCCCCCGGCCCAGGCAGCTAAGGCCTGAGTCTGGTGCCTTGGGCATTAAAAGATCAATGGTTACCTCTGTCCGAGCAGTAAATGGAATGATAAGGGCACCAGGAATAAATTCAAAGGAAGCAAATGGCAACTTGAGAATGTTCTTTCAAGGAGCTTAACCTTAAAAGGAGGGAGCAAAGGTAGTAGCTAACAATAGATGCCAGTCAAAACTTTTGGTTGTTGTTTTCAACAATAAAATGAAAATAAAGCATTTAGGACTTGGAGGAAAAAGGGGAGCAAGGTCTCAGAGTCAAGAGATTTGGATCAAAAGCCAGTGGAAAAGGCTTTGAGAAGGGCCCATCTCCTCTTGTGGGGGACGGAGGTGGAAATGGATAGTCTGGGGAGAATTTAGTGGCCTTGACTTGTTTGGACTAGGAGGCGAGGATGAGACAGAGGCTGGTTCATGCCACCTGCATGCATGTTCCCTAGGCTTTACCTCAGACCAAGTGGGAGAATTTCCAGAAATAAGCATCTTTGACAAGTTCCCCAGGGGGTCCTGGAGCAGCCACCACTGTACAACATCCAGTCTGGGCTCAAAGGAGCCTGAAAGGGAAGAGGGAAGAAGGGCTGGACTTGGGAGGGCCTTTGGTTCCCAGGCATCTCCCCTGGGCACCGGGGGAGCTCTCAGTAGCCTCACCCCAGACCTGATTTCTTTCCTCCTAGATTTGGAGGGGGTGAGACTCACCTGGAGGCCTCCATTTCAGGCAGCCCTGTCTGGGAGGGAGAAGATGGGTGACTGGACAGAAAAAATAGATGCTGCAGGGGCAGTGATCTACCACAGGGCAACTAGAGTGAGGCCAGGCTGGCAGCCCCTGGACAAAGGGACAACCCTGGTGACACAACACAAAGAAGGCTTGGCATCCTGGGCCTCACACCCTCAGCTTTGCCTTTGGTCCAATAAAAGAAACACAGTCTATAATAGGCAGAAACTCTTTAATCAGGATTTTTAAAACAATTTTAAATGAAATCCTAATTTTTCCTTAAACCGCACATTCTTAGTTCCTCAGGGAGAGAGAAGTTTGCAGTGGTGATATCAACTCAGCATCATCTGGCTACTTCTGATTCTGCAGCACTAACACATTTCCCAGAATTCTGCCCTGCCAGCAAGGGAGGATTAGAGTTCTTCAGGTATGGTCCAGCTCAAGGACATCTGGGTGTACCCTGGCAAGGTGGCTTGCTTGTAGGGTCTGACCAAGCACGAGGCATCGAGCAGATAGCCTTGGAGAGGGTTTCATGAGAGCCCACCAGGCCTGCACCGTTTCATCCCAGTGCCCTGACCCGGCGCTCAGTTGTTCCCCCAGCGCCTCTGCACTCCTCTCAGAGTCTGTCTCCATGAACTTGACATCCAAAGGTGCAACAGCCTGGAGTATGATGGGAGTGTGGTGGGCAGGGCAGGCTTTGAAACCATACCTTTTTACCAGTATTGAAAACAGGAAAAGGTGGAGAAAATTCCCCAGAGACAATGAGATGCATCTCTCACCCTTCAACTCCTAGCACCTACCTCAAGCAGTGTTCTCAGAGTGAGAGGACAATAAGAAGGCCAAAAATTAAAATTCCTATCAATTCCTGCTGCTTTCTAGTATGTGAGAAAAGCTTCTTAGAACTTTACAAGTGTAGTTGTAAAATGCAGGTAGGACTGGGACCCTTCAACCCATATTTTTTTCTCCTCGGGCCTAATAGACTCTGTGCACCTTATTTTGTAAGAAATGGATGTGGGTGACAAGATGGGGCACCTTCTGCCCCTGCAGCAGAGTGGCAGGGCCCCAGCCTGAGCCCTGTGTAGGTGACCATCCCAGAAGCGTGAATCTCAGGAGCCCACAGCACCTGGTGGCCCATCCTGAAGTGTACCCTCTTTGCCCCAAGCAGCCAGAGCTCCATCAGCCCGGCATTCGCCAGACATCCCAACAGAACACAGAACTATAACACACATCTACGTAGTAAACGCTTGTGGCCTGAGACCAAACTAAGGCTTCCCTCCCTCTTTCAAAACTTAGATTTTACAGGTTGAATGTGCAGCTTCTTCCTCAAAGATGGAACTGTCCCCCAGCCCATGAATGTTCTTCTGGGCCATCTACAGAATCTACAAGGAAACCCATACAACCAAAGCCTCTTTACATGGATGGGCTTGTGGCTGGGACCCAAGCCACCAACAGAGGGCAACTCAGGAGGGAAAGCCTGAGGCTGGCTCTGACTCGGGGCCTGTTTCTGTTGGGGCTGGTTCAGGACAGCCACCCTTCCTGAGAGCAGAGGTGCCCTCTCACTTCCATTCCTCATCTCTTTAACCTCTTCTGGCTGGGCCAGTGGTTCTCCTCCCCAGTCTGTGGCCCAACTGGAAAGTGGCTGCACTACCTTGGGGAGGAGGAAGGAGAGGATGACTAGAGACAGGACACCAGTGAGTGGCCAGGTGGCCCTGTTTCCTCAAACAGAGATTGCTATTGGCGCTGCACGAACCCTCAGAGGTGGCCAGGCCTCACATGCGGCAACGGCACATGCACAGGTAACAAGGCTGGGGGAGGGGATCCCGAGCATGCTCTCCACAGAGACGGGGCTATATACAAGGAGAGGAGTCAGGCCAGGTGGACCCCCACCGCATCTCATTCAACCAGGAGATCAAATTGCTCAGCAGCTTCAAACTCGGCATTCATGGCCACGGCCCACTCATCCAGCTCTGATTTCTAGGGGAAGACAAATGGGAGGCAGGTGAGTGGGGGTGGGGGGGACATGGTGGCTGGAGCATTTCACCCACACCCTGCAGGTGCTACCTATCCCCCAAAAGTGCCAGAGCTGAGCCCTGCCCCTCACTCACCAGGATCTCCGGCACCTTCTTCTTTCGTTTCTGTTTCACGACTGGAGGTGAGATTCCAGGGAGTGTCGTGTCTGGGGCCCAAGGCTTCGCAGGGACTCTGGGGTCCTTGGTTGACTTTGAACATATCACAGGCGAGACTCCCGACAAATCTTCTGCTCCTAGCAGCCGCTCAAAGCCAAAGCAGGAGTGGCGGCCAGGGGTGGAGGTGGAGGCAGAGCCCAGGGTCTCCAGCCGACTGTAGGATCGCCTGACTTTCTTAGACATTTCCATATCCCTGGCATCCAGGTCTCCTTCCCTAGAGTTGGACTCACCATTCAGGCTGTGCACAGGAGTGGTGGCTGGGGTGACTGGGACACTGTGGATCTTGAAAAGGTCCTCCTTAGGAGGCTCCCTGTTAGGAGGGTTGTTTTCTTTCTCCAAGAAAAAAGAAATCTGCAACATGACAGAAGAAAGAACGACTTCTGTTACTTAGCAGGAAAACCTGCTTCCAGAACAGCCCAAGATTTAGGGTGGAAAGACAGATCCCTAGGACAAACACTTTAAAAGAAAAGGGACAAATCAGCCCCTGAAAGAGATGTGGGGAAGAGGAAAAAACAATCTGTCATTGCTTCTGAGCTACTTTTGTGACTTTTGTGACACAAAAAGACCTGCCATCATCTGCTGGTGCTGTCAGCTGTTTCCAAAATGTGCCCAGCAACCAGTCGCCTCTGACTGATGCAGCCCCCTACTGTGCATCTTCTAGAACAGCTCGGTGACCTCTGGATTGCTCTCCCTGCTTCTGCCCTTGCTCTCTACAGTCTGTCTGCCACCCAGCTAATGAACATTGTCCTAAGACATCCAGTTAGTAAGTACTTATTGGCACTTGTCCTGTGCCAGGCACTGGGAGTCCAGCTGAGAATAAAGCAGAGAAAACCCCTGCTGGCATGGAGTTTCCATTCCAGGGGAAACAGACAATGAGGAAAAGGTTATTAGGTTAGAGGTACGAGGTGCTACAGAAAAAAAGAGAACTGGATAGAGTATTGGGGTTGGGTTAGAATTTTAAGTAGGTGAAGGTCAATGCTGGTCTCACTGAGATGACATGCAAGCTACAACTTTTTTTTTTGACAGAGTCTTGCTTTGTTGCCCGGGCTAGAGTGAGTGCCGTGGCGTCAGCCTAGCTCACAGCAACCTCAAACTCCTGGGCTTACGCGATCCTCCTGCCTCAGCCTCTCGAGTAGCTGGGACTACAGGGATTTTTTTCTATATATATTTTTAGTTGGCCAGATAATTTCTTTCTATTTTTAGTAGAGACAGGGTCTCGCTCTTGCTCAGGCTGGTCTCGAACTCCTGACCTCGAGCGATCCTCCCACCTTGGCCTCCCAGAGCGCTAGGATTACAGGCATGAGCCACCATGCCCGGCCTCAAGCTACAACTTGAAGGAGGTAAGCGAGTGACTTGTGGACAGCTGGAGGAAAAGTGTTCTAGGCAGCAGGAACAGAAGGTGCAAAAGTCCTGAGGCTGAAGCATGCCCGTCAGGGTCAAGGAAGGAGGAGGCCAGTGTGGCCAAAGTGAAAGGAAGTAAGGGAAGAGGAACTGAAGATGAGGTTCAAGGCTTTTTGCTGAGAGATCAAGAGAGCCAATGGCAAGCCTTTGCCCGGGAAAGGCACAATCTGACTTGTGCGTTAGAGACTCATACATTGTTCCTCGTGATTCCACTCTCGGCGCACACGCTGCTTCCTCAGGGAGGCCACCACCTACCAGCCCCTTCTCACCTTTGCTAGTTACTGTCATGTGACCTCTTTCATTTCCTGCACAGCACCATTGCTGTCTGATTTTGGCTGGTTCCCTGGTTGACTGTCACCCCGACTAGGATGTGAGCTCACGAGAGCAGGGTTCTTCATCTGTCTGGCCAACCTTACCTATGCCCAGTACCTACAGCAGAGCCCTGCATGTCACAGGTGCTCAGTAAGTATTCACTGAATTAATGCACATGGAACTTGGCACTGAGCTTTCTGGTAGACAAGACAAGAGGGGAAATGGGGCAAATTCAATCACTCTTGTGGTCTAATACAAGGAAGTATATCAGTTATCAAGAGAGACATTTCCTGGCTATAAGCTCTGGAGAATGTGCCCCTTGGGTCTTAGGAAAAGGGACACTGAATGGAATGGGGGTCACCCCTGACTACGTCTGCCTCATCCCCTACAGCCAAGCAGTCACCCAGGTCCTTGAAGCTTTATCCTGCTCAATGTCTCATGAATCTATCAGTTAACCAACAAGAATGAGTGGCCATCTTGGAGAGGCAGAAATCCCTGCCCTCAAAGCACTTATGTTTTTAGAGGGGAGAGAAAGTCAACATCCAAGCAAACGCTATCAGATATTGGTAAGGCCTACACAGAGAAATGTGACAGTGATAGGGTAAGAATGGTCAGGGAAGGCCTCTGGGAGGAAGTTCCCTCTGAACCCAGTCTTGTGTAATGGGACAGTTACATGGAGGGGACTGTCCCTTCAGGGAAGAGAAGTATCACCCTGCCATTACCTTAGTTCTGGTGCACAGACACACCACACTGCTGTTCCCCAAACCTCATGATTTTTCTTTGGACTCTAGATCTCTGCACCTGGCTTCCTTTACCTGGAACACCTCTACATGTCTTTAAAGACTCAGTTTCTTTCTCTTGACAGAGCCTCACTCTGTCACCCTGGGTAGAGTGCAATGGTGCCATCATAGCTCACTGCCACCTCAAACTCCTGGGCTCAAGCTATCCTTCTGCCTCAGCCTCCCGAGTAGCTGGGACTACAGGTGCGTGCCACCATGCCCAGCTAATTTTTTCTATTTTTAGTAGAGACGGTGTCTCACTCTCACTCTTGCTCAGACTGGTGTCAAACTCCTGATCTGAAGGGATCCTCCTGCCTCAGCCTCCCAGAGTGATAAGACTATAGGCATGAGCCACTGCACCCAGCCTAAAGACTCAGTTTAAATGTTTCCTCTTCAGTGAAACATTCCCTGAGTTAGGTACCACTATAGCATCTAGTATTTCCTCAGTGCAGCACCCAGTACATTACGTTGTAATCACTTGCTCATTTGTTTTTCTCCTCACTTGACTCTAAGCCCCATTAGCTCTTCAAAGGAGTTGGCATTTCTCATTCATTACATCTTCAGATTTTCTGGTAATGAAACATCCTTGATAATAACCTCTGCTAAAACCATAAAAATGTCATACTATGTGACTTTTCTTAGAACCATCATAAAAAACAAGGACAAAATGGATTAGAAAGAAGACAGAGTACCTGTAGTTAGGACACAGCTCAGCTTTTAAGGGAAGCTCTAAGGAGAATGGCAGAATACACAAGGTATAAAGAGCTAAATGCATTAAGACTGCAGGGAGTAACCAAGACTGGCAATGCATGCAGATGTTTCAGGCTGTTGCAAAACAGCTCCCCGGGCAGACGTGAGCGCTGCCAGCTCTAGAGTTCCACTCAACCTGATTCCATTCAACTAAGCAGATGAAAGCGAACTCACCCTAGGGCTTCTGCGAGGCGAGTGGGCAGCTGGGACCTGTGGGGACAATACCAATTGATCACATAGCTAGCTCCCAGTTTTGCCCCGCTACCACAACCTCCCCACCCACCTTAGCCCTTACCTCTACAGCATGGGCCACAATCTTCTTCAAGACGATGGGCTTTCTGCCTGGAGCCGCCTGGGGTGCCTGGAGAAGAAGAGCGAACATGAGCTCTACATTAGTCCAAGGACATCTAGGGAAGGAACTGAGAAACCCGGGGCTCACCTTCGGCCAGATTTCAGGGAGGACGCTCGGGAGATCAGAGCCTGATTTCCGTTGGGATCTCCGCAAAGACTTAGAAGGAGATGGGGTCCTGGGCCCTGGAAAGAGAAAAAAGTTAAGAGGTAGAAGTGGAATCCAGGCCCTAGAGCCTAGAAAACAGGCTCTAGAGAGAGAGAGAAACTTCCCCAACAAGCCCTTTAGGGGCGACTCCCTCGGCGGTGGCGGGGGGGAGGGACATTCTTCACAGTACTGCGTCCCCCAAACGGCTCGGCCCCATCTCTCCCGCGCGCATCTGCTCACCGGAGAGCTGAGCTGCCCCTCCGGACCGCGTTCGCCTCCCAGACATAACTAGTCTCGGTCTCGACCTCCTCCTGCGCCGCGGGCCCGGGTGCGAATCAACCGGGAGGGCCGCCTGCCTCCAGAAACGTTCGAATTACCCGCCCTGCAGGAGAGGAAGCGGAAGTGACGTACGGCAGGGGTCGCGTGACCGCATTACCACCCACCCCCGCCCTCACCCGTCTTCACTTTTAGCGTCAAGAGGCGTGGCCTAGTGGCGCGCTGGCGTCATCAGCGCGCGCCGCACCCGGAAGAGACGTGGCAGCGGAGGGATAATCGGAACAACCGGGGCTGAACACGACCGGGCGGGAGAATCGGAGAGCGCAGTCTCTGGCTTTCTGCGCCTCGAACCATCTCTCGCGCCGGTCGGGACCGGTGCCGCGGCCGATCAGTAACACGGAGACTGGGGTCTGTAGGAAAGGGGGCGGGGCTTGGAGGGGGTGGGGCTCAGGAGCTACCCTGGGGGCGGGACCGGTGGTATCGGTGCGTCGCTGATGGAGGTGTCGGGCCGGAGGAGGGATCCAGGAGGAATGAGGGGTCGCGGGAGGCGGGGTTTATGCAGGGGGCGTGACCCGGCATAAGGAGGGGCGGAGGGCAGGAATTTGGGGTCAGGGCTAATATGAGAGGTGTCTGAAGGAGTTTAAGAGTGGAAACGAATTGGGCCACCAGAACCTGGCTTCCTACCAAATTAGGCCCCTTCCCCAGGGTCGACCATGGGGCTTTGCAAGTGCCCCAAGAGGAAGGTGACCAGCCTGTTCTGCTTTGAACACCGAGTCAACGTCTGCGAGCACTGCCTGACAGCCAATCACGCCAAGGTGGGGCCTTCATAGGAGCAACTGAGCAGGGCACTGGGTGGGCAGGCGGTATTGACTCCTCCAAATCCATAAGAGGCCCGGCAATGGAGGGCCGGCAGTATTGACTCCTCCAAATCCATAAGAGGCCCGGCAATGGAATGTAGCTCCACGTGGGCAAAGACTTGGTTTATTTTGTTCACTGCTTTATTCCCAGCCCCGAGGACAGGGTCTGACAAACAGTATGTGCTCAATAAATGTTTATTGATTGAACAAACAAAAGGATGAGTCTCCTCTGCGTCGAGAGAAAAAGAGGCAGCTGGGCCTTGGGGTGATAGGCTGTGGAACCCCTGCACTAGTTGTGATATCTCTCTCCCACTCCAGTGCATCGTCCACTCCTACCTGAATTGGCTCCAAGATAGCGATTACAACCCTAATTGCCACCTGTGCGACACGCCTCTGGCCAGCCGGGAGACGACTCGCCTCATCTGCTATGGTGAGGCCTTGGCACCTTGAGGGGATCAGGGACACCTCAGGGCCCAGCTTGGTGACTGGTTTCCAGGCCTTCCTCAAGCAGCAGGACAGTGAGTCTCCCAAGTCTGAGAGGCCAGAGCCCCATATCGTAATCCTGTTAAGTTACTTACCTGCTGTGTAAGCTCACGCAAGTCATTTTCCCTTTCTAGGCTTCTGTGTCTTTCCTAAAAATTAAAACTCCTAGTTACTGCCCTGCGGATCTTAGAGGGTTGAGTGAGAGCCAGTCAAGCTTGTGGATATGGTTGTGAACACTACCTGGCCAGACCAGGGGCTTTCAGATATTCAGGATCCACTACTTATCCAAAGACTAAACAGAGGAAGTGAGTTTCCCATGTTAAAATTAGCTAAAAGAAGTCAGCAGACATATGTGTCATAACTGGAACCTGAGTCTGGCATAAGAGCCTGAGCTCTAGTTTTTGAGAGAGTTAGTGCAAAAGACGCAGCTCTGCAGGTGTCTCTCATAATGAGTGAGTGTGTCTCCTTGCATGAATGTAATGTATATTGTGTCTGCGTGAGTGTGTTCGTTAGTACTTGTGGGTGGGTGAATGGGTAAATGTAAGTATATGAACATATGAACATAGTATGTTGTGTGAGTACAAAGGAAATACATGGTTGAGGGTGCTTGAGTGTTAGCAAACATGTGAGTGTATAGATGTGTATATGTGAAAACTAGTGTGCTCGTAAGTGTAGATATAGGGAATGGCCCTTGTTTGATTACATGTTTATAAGCACACATATATTTGTGTCCATGGATGTGTGCAAGCTTATGTGTATCTGTGTGTTTATCTAGGTACCTTTTCTGAAACTCTTCTTTATTAGCCATTAGCCCAAAGAGTGTGATGAGTGCAGGCCCAGAGAGGACTCACTGAAAGGGGAGATGGCATTTTCTTCCCATCCAACCCCACCTCCCTGTGGGCTGGGCAGCTTGGTACCATTTGCGTTGACTTAGTCAAATGGTGGTAGCCAAGAAGGCTGAAGTCTTGGGGAACACTGATGGAAATGGACCCAGAGTGAGGAGGGAGAGGAGAAGGCTCTGGCATACATGTATGTGTCCATACATCCCTGCAGTAGTCTAGGGCTGTTGCTGGGTTAGGAGCCCTCAGTGTCTTCTTCCTCTTGTCTTTTCTCCCCTATCTCATGGGCCCTAAGATATCTTTCACTGGGCCTGTATCAATGAACGTGCCGCCCAGCTACCCCAAAACACTGCACCTGCTGGCTACCAGTGCCCCATCTGCAATGGCCCCATCTTTCCGCCAAACAACCTGGATGGTCCTGTGGTTTCTGCACTGAAAGAGAAGCTGGCCACAGTCAACTGGGCCCGGGCAGGACTGGGCCTCCCTCTGGTGAGAATCTGTCTGTCTGTCTGTCTGACTATCTGTCTGCCCTGGGCTCCACCTCAGCCAGATTGGTGGGTGGGCACAGTACTGGGCAGGCTGGTGACACAGGTTCCTTCCTCCAGATTGATGAGGTGGTGAGTCCAGAGCCCGAGCCCCTCGACACTTCTGACTTCTCTGACTGGTCAAGCTTTAATGGTAAGCAGTGGCTTCCACCTGCTGTTCGAGCCTTAGCCTCCCTGCTATGCTGACAGCTCTCTCTCCATCCACAGCCAGCAATACCTCCAGACCAGAGGAGACAGACAGCACCTCTGCTGCCCCAACCTTCTACAGCCAGGCCCCCCGGCCCCCTGCTTCCCCAGGCCGGCCTGAGCAGCACACAGTGATCCACATGGGCAGTCCCGAGCCCTTGACTCACGGTGAGCCGGGGGATTATCCAGGCCAGAGAAAGGTAGACAGGAGGTGGGATGGTTCACAGGGAGGGAGCTAAAGGATCCAGAGGCCCACCTGGGGGGGACTCTTCTCCACTCCAAGCACAGGCATTACCTTCCCCCCAATTCTGATATGGGCTGTCAGACTGGGGAGGGCAGGAGATCCCCTTCCCCTCTGCAAAGGAGCCAGTTTCCCTGAGTCTGTTGGTGCTAGTGGCTCCACCTTATAGCCCCAAGGAAGGTGTATGACACACGAGATGATGACCGGGCACTGGGCCTTCATGAGGATTGTGATGATGACAAGTACCGTCGCCGGCCTGCCCTGGGCTGGCTGGCCCAGCTGCTCAGGTACACGGGATCAGGTGGGGCAGGATGCTAGGAAGGGGAGGAGAGGGAATGAGAGCCAGAGGCCCTGGGAGGGACAGTTTCATGACGAAAGGAGCTTATTCTTGGCAATAATGGTATCTGGTGCAGGGGCTGTGCAGTAGGCCTCAGCTGGGCAGTAGAAACCTTGGTATACCCCCCTCTGGGGCTGTCTCTTTGCCTCCTTCGTAGCAGCTTTGGACTCAGACTCTTTGAGGCTCCTTCTTGCTCTGACACTCCTAATCTTTAAAACTCTCCCCCATGCCTGACACTTGTTGGTTTCCAGAACACAGTCCTGTGCCTCATCTGGTTTGAGCTGCACAGTAACCCTATACAGTGGCAGGTGCAGAAGTGATCATCCCCATGGCACAGATGAGGAAACCGAGGCTTAGGGGTGGTGACCAGGGCTCTTCTTCAGGCCTGGGGGCCACCAAGAGCTGAGAGCCTGACCTGACTTTCCCCTCGTCCCTCCCAGGAGCCGGGCTGGGTCTCGTAAGCGGCCACTGACCCTGCTCCAGCGGGCGGGGCTGCTGCTACTGTTGGGGCTGCTGGGCTTCCTGGCCCTCCTTGCCCTCATGTCTCGCCTGGGCCGGGCTGCGGCTGACAGCGATCCCAACCTGGACCCGCTCATGAACCCTCACATCCGTGTGGGGCCTTCCTGAGCCCTGGCTTGTGGCTGGGCCAGCCTAGGACCTGGGGTCCCGTGGAGGGGAGGCGGGGAGGCCTGGGGGCTCCTCTTCTGTGCTTCTCACCCTCAAGCCTGAGACACTAAGATCCCAGGCCCAAGCCGAGTCCACCAGAGTGGCTTCAGGCTGGCCTGGGGTCCCTGTAGGTCAAGGATTTGTCTTGACCTGCTTTCCCCGGGTTTCCAGCCTCCCACCCCCACACCATGAAGGAGGTGACAGGTGGAAATAAACAACAGACTTTATTAAAACACCCGAAGCAGCCTTTTCCTTCTTCCTCCTTGGCCCTGTCCCCAGGCCCCAGGCCTCAGTGGTTCTCCTCCCGGTAGTGGATGGCCAGAAACTCCAGAGACAGGCGGTTGAAGAACATGGCTCCATTGAGCACTAGGCAGAGGAGAGAGCCCCCATCAGCCCCAGTAGCCTTCCCTGCCCCCTCCTTGCCACATCTTAGGGTTCCAAAGCTCCCTTTCCCCTTAGCATCCCCCCTGCTCTCACCACTCACTCAGGATGGTCAGGGCAAAGCTCTGGAGTAACTTGTTTTCCATCATCTCAGAGTAGAGTGACCCCATGGCAGCCCAGCAGATGCTAATCACCTGGGAGAACTGTAGGCCATACAGTGGGAGAGGGCCTGACACAAAAGTGCAGTTTCCATCAGCCCCTCTGGCCTCCCCCAGCTAACCCTTGAGTCCCTGCCTCGGGCCTACCATCAGGACGACCGTGTAGTGGAAGCTCATACGCTCATAGTGGTGGGTGACACACAAGTTGTACACGTCGCTGGCAAAGACACCCAGGTGTATGAAGAAAAGCATCAGCGCAGCCACGGTGAGCATCATGCCCTGAGGGAAGAAGAGCACAGCTAAGCGGTCCTGCCACCGCATCGCACCCAGAGCATAGACACACGTTAGATGCGAGCAAGCAGGCACTGCCTGGGAAAAGCAGCAGAGCTCTGTGGTTCTAGAGTGCCCAGTCTAGACTGGCAGTGGGATTATAGAACCAGGAGGACAGTGGAGGAGACAAGATTCTAGAACACAGGCTGATTCCAGCCAACACAAGAGTGTTTCATGGGTGGCCAGGAATGCTTTGAATTGTGGAGGGGTGGGCAAAAGGGGCAGACCAGTGGGGGCCCATGGCATTGTTGAAGGGACAGCTCCCTCATCACCCCAGCCCTCATTCTGGATGCTTTTGGATGCATGTCAACTGTCCTAGAGAGGAGGTAGTGTAGGCACATTCTACAGATGAAGAACTGTGGCTCAGAAAAGTTGAGGGGGCCGGGCGCGGTGGCTCACGCCTGTAATCCTAGCACTCTGGGAGGCCGAGGTGGGCGGATCGTTTGAGCTCAGGAGTTCGAGACCAGCCTGAGCAAGAGCGAGACCCCATCTCTACTAAAAATAGAAAGAAATTATATGGACAGCTAAAAAATATATATAGAAAAAATTAGCCGGGCATGGTGGTGCATGCCTGTAGTCCCAGCTACTCGGGAGGCTGAGACAGGAGGATCGCTTGAGCTCAGGAGTTTGAGGTTGCTGTGAGCTAGGCAGACGCCACGGCACTCACTCTAGCCTGGGCAACAAAGTGAGACTCTGTTTCAAAAAAAAAAAAAAAAAGAGGAATGTCAAAATATGATTATTAGGTCAGATACAAAACTGGTTGATGTCCACCAGGACAGTAAAGGTTATAACTTTTGAGGTTACTTTTTCTACTGAATATAAATGTTTTTAATCTCTCCTGGACAATATCTACTTATAATTTCAAAGTCTACTTACCTTAATAGCAAAATTAAACAACTGCATATTCCTGTGGGTAATTAATCCTTGGGTGGGCTTGTGAAACAATGCCCCAGTATGACATTACAAGAACATGCTACACTCTTGGTCTTCCAATTTTTGGATAATTTTTCTTAACAGTATTCTGTAACTTTTAAAAAATTCATAAATTTCTTGAAGTAGATCTAAATCTTTATACTCTTCATTTTTTTCATTTTGTTAAGAAAATGAAAGCTGTGACAGCTTCATAGGCTGAAATCTTCTTGTGTATTTTGTAAATAGTCTCTAAACATTCCATTGATTCAGAGGTCAGCAAACTTTTTCTGTAAAAGACCAGATAGTAAGCGCTTTAGGTTTTGCGGGCCATCTGGTCTCTGTGGCAACTACTCAACTCTGCTGTTGTAGCGCAAAAGTGGCCATAGATAGATAATATATAAGCAAATGGGCGTGGCTGTATTCCAGTAAAACTTTGTTTATGGACACTGAAATGAATTTCATATAATTTGCAAGTGTCATGAAATGTTATTTTTTCCCAACTGTTTAAAAACGAAAAAAAAAGGCCAGGCATGGTGGCTCACGCCTGTAATCCTAGCACTCTGCGAGGCTGAGGCGGGCAGATCGTTTGAGCTCAGGAGTTTGAAACCAGCCTGAGCAAGAGCAAGACCCCGTCTCTACTAAAAAATAGAAAGAAATTAGCTGGACAACTAAAAATATATATAGAAAAATTAGCCGGGCATGGTGGCGCATGCCTGTAGTCCCAGCTATTCGGGAGGCTGAGGCAGAAGGATCGCTTGAGCCCAGGAGTTTGAGGTTGCTGTGAGCTAGGCTGACACCACGGCACTCTAGCCAGGGTGACAGAGTAGGACCCTGTCTCAAAAAATAAAAATAAAAAATAAAAATGAAAAAACAATTCCAGTTCACAGATCATACAAAAACAGGGAGTAGGCTGTTTTTGTCCTGCAGGACCCCTGGCAAAAAATAATTAAACCATTGGGTTTTTCCATTCCAAGCCTCCCCCTACCAGCCCATCATAAGCAATGTTTCAAGGACCACCTTGATGAACAAAGTCTTTTTCTTTTTCCTCCATTCCAACTCATTGTGTCCCAGTCAAAACTCCAAGTCATTCCCTCTCCTCTTGAACTCTTGACCTTTGTGAACAAGTCAACTTTGTTCAAGTCAGAAACCTGGGAATTATCCTCTACATCTCTCCACCCAACCCCTCAGCACATCCCGTCAGTCACTTAAGATATACGGAGTCTGTCTTCTAAGCACGACATAATAGGGGTTCTCAAATGTAAATGTGCACCAGAATAATTTGGGGACTTTTATAAAAGAAAATAGGTCAGAGAGGAGCCCAGGCTTACAACTCGCCATAGGTGATTCTGAAGGCAATTGTGATGCACGTGAGAGGAACAGGCCTTGAGAAGCATTGCGCTAGTGGCACTGTGAGGCGTAGTGCACATGCATTTAATCCTCGCAGCCCCGCTGTGAAGTATATACCCCAATTTTAGGAATGGGGACAACTGAGCCGATGCCCAGTTATTGAGGCAGTGGCGGGATCCCAGGCACACTCTCTCTGGCCCCACGTCCCGCATCCGTCCACTGCTTCTGGGCAGCTTGCCTGTTGGGGTGCAGGGTTGGGGAGCCACGACCCGCCCCTTTTTTGGGAGGGCCGTTAGCCGAGGCAGTTCCACGAAATCCTTGCATCCAGGAAACGGGGAACTCAGGGCTCTCCCGGAACCTCTTCACTCGGGGAGGGCAGGAGCGGGAGAACTCTAGTCTCGAAAGACCAGGGCTGAAGGGGGACGTTTCACCTGAAGGACTGCCTCGTTTCAACAACAACTTTATGGTTCCCGGAAGTACCTCCTCCCCATCCCCTTCCTGGCCTCACGCCCGTGGGCTGCAGTTGGAGCGATGGCTGCCGGGCCCGGCCACGGGTCTGGACCTGGGGACTCCCCGGAGGGGCCCGAAGCGGAGGCTCCAGAGCGTCGGCGGAAGGCGCACGGGATGCTGAAGCTTTACTACGGCCTCTCGGAGGGGGAAGCGGCCGGGCGCCCCGTGGGAACTGACCCCCTGGATCCGACTGATCTCAACGGAGCGCACTTCGACCCGGAAGTGTATCTGGACAAGGTGGGGGTGTGTGTGTGTGTGTGTGTGTGTGTGTGTGTGTAGGGAACCAGGCCCCGCTATATTGCACCCGCAGATCATGCCTCTGTCCTTGTTGTGAGGTGTTCATAAGGGGAGGACGACCCTCGGCCAGGCAGTAGGGGCAGAGCTGGAGTCTAAGGGGGCGGGGGCAGGCTTGAACTGGCCCGAGGTGATGTGGGATCTGAGGTCTCCTGGGCTGATGTTCTGATAGGCCCGGGGTAGGGGGCGTGGCCCAGGCGCTGAGTGGCGCGTGGCTGGGCATAGGCTGTCTGAGGATTTCAAATGCTGACAGACCCCAAACAGGGTCGAACCTAGTAACCCCTGAGCTATGCCGCTTGGAGGACCCAAGTATAGAATTCCTGACGGGTGGGGGCAGGTTTTCTTGCACCAAAAGACTATCAGAGGCAAGGCTGGGGGACATGAGTGCCCCCTGACCTGAACACTAACCACCCAACTTCTCCAGCTGCGGAGAGAGTGCCCCCTGGCCCAGCTGATGGACAGTGAGACGGACATGGTGCGGCAGATTCGGGCTCTAGACAGCGACATGCAGACCCTGGTCTATGAGAACTACAACAAGTTCATCTCAGCCACAGGTGATCCCCACTGGGACACACCCCTCACAGTCACCCATTCCTCCCCTGGTGCTAAGAAAACCAGCAGGGGATTTAGGGAAAAAGACCCAGATTCCACTCCTGCCCTGAAATTATTCCACTCTCACCTCTTCCTCTCTGAGCCATCGTGGTCAGACTACCATACAGGTAATAGCTGCTCTCAGAGGGTTAAGAACAAAAAAGGAGAAAGGACAAAATGAAATGAATTTATCTGAAGCACTTAATAGAATTCCTGACACCAAGGAGGCCTCAGGAAGTTTCTCTTATTAGTGGTAGCTTTCATCTCTGATCCAGGTCTACCTTGAGGGTGGTCTTGTCCTTCCTTTCCTATCTTCCTCCCTACCCCTCATCCCTCCCTCCTTCTTTTACTCCTTCCTTCTCTCCCTAATTAAGCAAAGAGAAAATTTATGGCATTAAGGAACACAAAGATCATGGAAAGGCTTCTTTCTTTCTGTCCCCTTTCTTCTCTAGTACTAGAAAATGTTCAACTAGCTAGCATTGACATCAGCTTCTGTCCTGTTTTAAGGAAATGCACTGCTCAGAGTTTTGTAGTAATTTTGGACCCACATGTACTTAGTCCAGGAGGCAGATCTAAAGGGTCTGCCTGCAGTCTGTCTCTGGGGTTGTGTTCTGATATCTGTTCCTTTCCCAGTGTCACAATAATGGGTGAAGTAATATATACTCATTGTTCTTTTATCTGATTTGAAGCAGGTTCAGTGAGTAGGCAACTCTTTATTTGCTAGTACTAGCATCAAAACAATAAGAAATTATAATTTCTGTGCTGAGAAATTTCTCACAAGAATTTTGCAAACATTACATTTGTCATGTTAGAATATGCATAATGTTTTGACTTGTAGCTCTTGCTTAATAGAGATGGGCTTTTTTTTTTTAAAAAATCTTTTTCCTAGGAAAAAGGAACAAAATTATGAAGTGAGGACAGGTGCAGTGACTCACACTTGTAATCCGGGTGGGAAGATTGCTTGAGGCCAGGAGTTTGAAATCAGCCTGAGCAACATAGCAAGACCCCATCTCTACAAAAAATTTTAAAAATGAGCTGGGCATGGTGGTGCATGCCTGTAGTCCCAGCTACTCAGGAGGCTGAGCAGAAGTTTGAGGCTGCAGTGATCTATTATTATGATGATGCCACTGTACTCTAGCCTGGGCAACAGAGCAAGACCTTGTCTCAAAAAAAAAAAAAAAAAATTATAAAGTGGGTGTTAGGAGTCAGGGGTTCTAAATCTGTCAAGACTATAAAGTCTTATATTCAGTGAAGAAATATTCATTGAGTGCCTTGTTTTTTTTTCTTTGTCAAAAGCTGTTCTGCACATTGGGGATATAGCAATGAACCAGCCAGGCAAAGCTGCTACTTTCATGGAGCCCACTTCTAGTTGGGGAGATAGACAATAAATGAATACAAATAAAGGTGGTAATATGTGTTACAAGAAAAAAATAAAGAGAAAAAGAGCAGTGTTGTGTGTGGTGTCTGCCAGTAGCTAGGATGAGTGAGTGAAGGAAGGCCACTCTGAGGTGGTGACATTTGAGCAGGGCCTTGATGAGGAAGATCCAGGCGTGGGAGGGAGAGGCTGCAGGGAGGAGACAGCAGGGCAGAGGCTTGGAAGACAGAGCACATGTGGTGGATTCAAAGTGCAGCAGGGAAGTCAGTCGGTTGAGGGTGGGGGGAGTGGTAGACATAGGTAGGGCAGAGAGTTAGTGGTGACCAGATTACAGAAAGACTTGTAGGTGGTGGTGAGGATCCTGCATTTTACTCTGAGTAAGATGGAATGAGCAGAGGGATGGGGTGATCTGACTTCTGTTTTATATGTGTAATGAATAATTGTATGCTCACCAATTGGATAACTAAAGGAAATGTACAAATTCCTAGATAGATAAACTCTAAAACTTTCTCAAGAAGAAATTAAATATCTGAAAGACCTATAACAAATAAAGAAATTACTAATCAAAAACTTCCCACAAAGAAAAGCCCAAGACAAGATGGCTTCACTGCTGAATTCTACAAAATGTCTAAAGGAGTCATACCAATCCTTCATAAACTTTTCCAAAAATTTGAGGCAGGAACACTTCCCAAGTAATTATGTGAGGCCAGTATTACGCTAAAGCCAAAATGAGACAAAGTTAACAAAAGAAAAGAAAACCACAGGCCAATATCCATTGATATCCCATATCCCCAAATATAGACACAAAAATCCTCAACAAAACACTAGCAAAGCAAACCCAGCAGCATATAAAAAGGATTATGTGCCACGACCAAGTGGGATGTGTCCCTGAAATACAAAGTTGGTTCACCATATGCAAGCCACTCAATGTAATATGCCATATTAATAAGATAAAGGGCAAAAAGCACATGGTAATCTCAATAGATACAGAAAAAATATCCCACAAAATCTAACAAACTTTCATGGTGAAAACACTAATACATTAGGAATAGAAGAGAACTTCCCTCAACTAGCTAATGATAAAACCCCCCAGCTAATATCATAATTAACGGCGAAAGACTAAAAACTTTCCTCCTAAGAGCAAGAACGAGACAAAGATGTCTGTACTCATCATTTCTATTCAACATTATACTGCAGAGTCTAGCCTGGGCACTAGGAGGCATCCTGATTGGAAAGGAAGTTAAACCATGTCTATTTGCAGATTTCACATCATATTATTTTTTTAGTTTTTATTTAAAGCATCTAATTGAAGTTAGACATAATCTTATATATAGAAAACCCCGAAGACTCCACACTCAGAAAGCTATTAGATCCCAAATCAGATATGAATGCTTAAGGAAAAAGCTATTAGAGCTAATAAACAAGTTTAGCAAGGTTGTAGGATATTAGATCAATATACTGTACAAAAAATCAATTGTGAAACAATTAAAGGTGAAATTAAGAAAACAATTTCATCTCCAAAACATCAAGAAGAAAAAATAGGAATATATGTAACAAAAGTAGTAAAAGACTTACATACTAAAAACTAAAAAAACATTGAAAGAAATTAAAGGAGAGAGACCTAAATAAATGAAGACATCCCATATTCATTGATCAGAAAACTTAATTTTAACTTAACATTTAAGATGGCAGCACTTCCCTTGTTGATCCAATGTAATCTCTATCAAAATTCCAACTGCCTTTTTGGGTAGAAATTAATAAACTGAGCATAAAAATTCATGAGGAATTGCAGAAATTCCTCAGAATTTCTGCAGACCCAGATTGCCCAATCTTACAAAGAAGAACAAGTTGGAGGACTTAACACTTCCAAGTAGTAAAACTTACTACAAATGTACAATAACTAAGATGGTGTATTACTGCCATAGGATAGACATCTAGATGAATAGAATTGGGAGTCCAGAAACAAACCTATACATCTATGGTCAATTGATTTTTTTGTTTGTTTGTTTTTTTGTTTTGAGACAGTCTCGCTCTGTTGCCTGGGCTAGAATGCCATGGCATCAAGCTCACAGCAACCTCAAACTCCTGGGCTTAAGCAATCCTTCTGCCTCAGCCTCCCAAGTAGCTGGGACTACAGGCATGTGCCACCATGCCCGGCTAATTTTTTTCTGTATATTTTTAGCTGCCAGATCATTTCCTTCTATTTTTAATAAAGACGGGGTCTCACTCTTGCTCAGGCTGGTCTCGAACTCTTGACCTCGAGCGATCCTCCCGCCTTGGCCTCCCAAAGTGCTAGGATTACAGGCGTGAGCCACCTCGCCCAGCCAATCAATTGATTTTTAACCAGGGTACCAAGATCATTTTTGAGAATACTCTTTTCAACACATGGTGCTGGGACAACTGGATGTCCAGAAGCAAAAGAATTAAGTTGGACCCTTACCTCACACAATATACAAAAACTTAACTCAAAATAGATCATAGACCTAAACATAAGATCTGAAACTATAAAACCCACTACAAAAAGAATCTGCTCATCTGATGGTTTTGGCAGGCCTGGAAGGAGATTGTGTCACAGATTAAATGGCTTATAAGCAAAACCAAGAATTCACTGAGTGAAGATGAAATGCCTCTTTTTTTTTTTTTTGAGACAGAGTCTTGCTTTGTTGCCCGGGCTAGCGTGAGTGCCATGGCGTCAGCCTAGCTCACAGCAACCTCAAACTCCTGGGCGTAAGCGATCCTACTGCCTCAGCCTCCCGAGTAGCTGGGACTACAGGCATGCGCCACCATGCCCGGCTGATTTTTTCTATATATATTTTAGTTGTCCATATAGTTTCTTTCTATTTTTAGTAGAGACGGGGTCTCGCTCTTGCTCAGGCTGGTCTCGAACTCCTAACCTTGAGTGATCCACCTGCCTCAGCCTCCCAGAGTGCTAGGATTACAGACGTGAGCCACTGCGCCCGGCCTGAAGATGAAATGCCTCTTGAACTGCCAAGCCTCTGCATGTCCTCCAGCAGACCATTAGCCCATGATCCCATTTGCTCTGCTTTTGTTTTTCACTGGATAACGCTGTCAGTGCTATGTTCATTAATTCACTGTCCATGAATTGGCAATAAAATAATCATTTTTCTAACAAAATACATGCAACTCCAACCAATGGCTCCAAAGCAACTTTAATCAATGGCTCCAAAAGTAATATAGATGTTTCGTATTTTATATGATTTTATATTGTAGTATCCTTTTTCTTTCTGGAATCATCTCTAAGAAGGGTAAATGGTCTTACCTCATGGACCACGTTGCTGATATGAAAGTTCATTTTGCTGATTTGTGATCTACGTTTTTATGTAATTTAAAAAAAAATCTCTTAATTGCTTTACAAGTGTTAGCTCTGTAGGTTCTTTGTCTTGTGCAGTTCTTTCTCTTTGATTTTCTCCACTAATTTTTTTCCTGCAATTTTTGTGTCTGTTTGTTCCTTGTTGTCATTGTTGCTTTTCTCCTCACCTTGCCCTTCTAGCTGTGTCCTCAAGTGGGGTTGCTCCCCGATCCTGCCTGGATAACCTTCCCATAGTCCAGGTGCCACACACAGATGGGTATGGGCGTGTGAAGGTTCACATGTGACTACAGTTAGATATTACCAGATCCCTCTTCATAAATATTGATTAATTTGCACAACCAACAGCAAATAAGAGAATTCCTCTTTCTAGACACCTTGGCCAACACTAAGTTATCAAAGTTTGCCATCTTTGACAATCTGAGAAATGAAAAGTACTGTCTCTCATTTTTTTATAGTAGTGTTTTCAGTCTTTTTATAGGGTTTTCTGTTTATACAATTATATCATCTACAAATAGTGATAATTTTACTTCCTTTCCAATTTGTGTATCTCCATAATACATTTCTTGCATCTAATTATGTTGGCCAGTACACGCAGAACAATGTGAGATAACAGTGGTAATTGAGGTCATCCTTGCCATGTTTTGACGTTAGCATTGCCTCATTAAACAGAATGCTGATTTTTGGAGGTTAAGGAAATGTTCAGTTTAAATTTTATTGAGTTTTTTTTTCAAAGTCAAGAACAGATGTTGAGTTGTCTCTCATCTATTGATATGGTGGATTAATCATTAATGTTAATGCTAATAGTAGTTATTAGTAATCCTCTAATAGTGAACCATCTTTGCATTCATAAACAAAAGCCATTTGATCATATTTTGTCAATTCTTTTAATATGCTGCTGGATTCTGTTTGCTTGTTTATGCATCTCCATTTATCTAATATGTTGACCTATACATCTCCATTCACAAAAGATATGAAAGCATACTTTTGAGGTATTTTTGTCATGTTTTCATACCAGTGTTATGTTTGTTCCACTAAGTTCACGTGAAAGCTTTTCTCATTTTCTCTGCTAGAGTACTGCTTACACAGAGCTTTGGAATGAGCTGTCTTCAAGCCGTAATAACAAGCCTAGACATTGTCTGGGCTTAGCGCCTTTGTGTGTAGAGGAAGGCGGTAACGATCTTACTTTGACAACATTCTCTATTTCTATGTTTATGTTGTCTTGTTTTCTGCACTCTATTTTGGTAAACTCTATTTTTGTGGCAAATTTCATCCATAGAATATACCAAGTCCTTACCAATTTAGTGTTTTTATTCCTGTTATCTTTTACATATGCTGTAGTTTCAGTTTTGATATCTCAATAGTTGGTTAAGAGTGAAAATTTTTTTATCTCCAAATGATGGGGTCTTTTGTTTTCTAGTTGTGTTATTAATTTCTGATTTCATTGCATTATGATCAGATAGTGCTTATTGTCTGTACCATGTCAATTTCTTTTTTTATTTTTATTTCAGAATATTATGGGGGTACACACATTTTGGTGACATAATTTGCTTTTGTACAGTTTGAGTTAAAGTTATAAGTGTGCCCTTTACCCAATTAGTGTGCCTTGTACCGTTCGGTATGAATTTACTCTGTCCCCTTCTGCCCGCTCCCACCTACTTGATTTCCCTTGAGTTTTATTTTCCATATGTGCACGTAAGTTTGATCAATTAGTTCCAATTTGGTATTGAGTACATGTGGTGTTTGTTTTTCCATTCTTGCCATACTTCACTTAGAAGAATGGTCTCCAGTTCTATCCAGGTTGTTACAAAAGATACTAGATCACCATTTTTTTTTTTTTATGGCTGAGTGGTTCTCCATGGTATATATATATACACCACATTTTATTAATCCATTCATGTATTGATGGGCACTTGGGTTGTTTCCACATTTTTGTGATTGTGAATCGTGCTGCTATAAACAGTCAAGTGCAAATGTCTTTTTTATAAAATGTCTTTTTTGTCTTTGGGTAAATATCTAGTAGTGGGATTGCTGGATCAAATTATAGGTCTACTGTTAGTTGTTTGAGATATCTCCATACTACTTTCCATAGAGGTTATACTAGTTTGCAGTCCCACCTATGTCAATTTGTTTTTGTTTTAAAAATGTATTGAGGCCGGGCGCGGTGGCTCACGCCTGTAATCCTAGCACTCTGGGAGGCCGAGGTGGGCGGATCGTTTGAGCTTAGGAGTTCGAGACCAGCCTGAGCAAGAGCGAGACCCCATCTCTACTAAAAATAGAAAGAAATTATATGGACAGCTAAAAATATATATAGAAAAAATTAGCCGGGCATGGTGGCACATGCCTGTAGTCCCAGCTACTTGGGAGGCTGAGACAGGAGGATCGCTTAAGCCCAGGAGTTTGAGGTTGCTGTGAGCTAGGCTGACGCCACGGCACTCACTCTAGCCTGGGCAACAGAGTGAGACTCTGTCTCAAAAAAAAAAAAAAAAAAAAAAAAATGTATTGAGATTTTCTTTGTGATCTGTATGGTACAGTTTTGGTGTATTTTATGAAGTCTTGAAAAAAATATGGTATAAATTACTTAGGTCTACTGTATTAATAATGTAGGTTTTCTATAGCTTCACTTGGTTTTTGTCCACTTGATCTGTCGTGGATTGATGGAGATGAATTAAAGTCTCCTATGAGAGATACATTTTTGCCTTATTCTCCTTGTTTTCCTTTAAGAACATTGATGGGCCGGGCGCATTGGCTCACACCTGTAATCCTAGCACTCTGGGAGGCTGAGGAGGATCATCTGAGTTCAGGAGTTCGAAACCAGCCTGAGCAAGAGCGAGACCCTGTCTCTACTAAAAAATAAAAAGAAATTAGCTGGACAGCTAAAAATATATAGAAAAAATTAGCCAGGCATGGTGGCGCATGCCTGTAGTCCCAGCTACTTGGGAGGCTGAGGCAGAAGGATTGCTTGAGCCCAGGAGTTTGAGGTTGCTGTGAGCGAGGCTGATGCCACGGCACTCTAGCCCGGGCAACAGAGCGAGACTCTGTCTCAAAAAAAAAAAAAAGAAAGAACATTGATGGTGTACGTTCAGGAGTGGAATTAAGTAAATTAGCTAGGAAATGTTGGCAATAATTGGACAAAAGATGATGGTGGGTTGGAAAGAAAATGTTGCAAGTAGACCTTCCTCAGCTTGCTGATAGATTAAATGTGAGGTGAAGGACAAATAAGAATCAAAGATGACTCTTCAGAAATGGCCGGGAGCCAAGATGGAAAAGATGAGCAGAAGAACAGGTTTAGGAATGTCAAAAGTTTTGTTTTGGGTGTGTTATGTTTGAGTTGCTGGTGTGCTGTCCACATTGAGGGGTTAAGTAGGTCATTAGGCAGGGCTCTGGTCAGAACCAGAGGCAGAAATGGCTCAAGAGAGGGATTGTGGAAGGCACAGATGGTGCACAAGATGTCGTTTGCTCTGCAGATTTGGAGGGAGTTGAGGTTTGCTTTTATTTTTCCCATGAAGTATGTGTATGAAGCAGGGTCCCCAGTTGAAAGTTAGTGAGCATGTATTGGAATGCTGAGAACTGAGGAGAAAATGGGAAAACAGACCCCTAAAGGGTTTGGAAGGATGGCTGGGCAGTGTGGAGTACCACTTTGGGACTTGAGGTCATAAAATTTAAAGGGAGACCAGTTGGGGTGATTTTGTGGCCCATCTGTCTGTTTAGGTGTCAGGGGTAAGTGGCTAGTTGGGCTTAACCTGCATTATGTTTTTTTTTTGGGTTTTGGTTTGGTTTGGTTTGGTTTTTGTTTTTAGAGATGAGCTCTCACTCTGTCACCCAAGCTGGAGTGCAGTGGCATGATCATAGCCTCGAATGCCTAGGCTCAAGTGATCCTCCCACCTCAGCCTCCCAAGTAACTGGGACTACAGGTGCATGCCACTGTGCCTGGCCAATTTTTTAATTCTTTGTAGAGATGGAGTTGGGCTATGTTGCTCAGGCTGGTCTCAAACTCCTGGCCTCCAGCAATCCTTCTGTGTCGGCTTCCTAAAGGGCAGGGATTACAGGCATGAACCCCCACGCCTCTATTCTATTCTACAAAAACTAGAAAAATTAGCTAGGTGTGGTGGCGCAGGCCTGTAGTCCCAGCTACTTGGGAGGCTGAGGCAGGAGGATCACTTAAGCCCTGGAGTTTGAGGTTGTAGTGAGCCATGATCAGACCACTGCACTCTAACCTAGGCAACAGAGCAAGACCATAAAGAAAAGGATGTGGAAAAATACATATGTATATACATACACTCTTTCTTAAAGGGAGAGCAGGGAAAAAATTAAAATAAAGAAAAGGAAAGCTGTTTCAGCTAGTGCTAAGTGCTGTGGGACCTCCTTCAGATGCGGGCATCTTCTGAGGGCAGACACTGAGGATCACCCCCACCTCCGTCCCCCGCCCCCGCCGTGTCCCTTGGGCACCAGGGCTAGGAGCACACAGAGGGGGTGTGGGTGAAAACTCCTGCTGCACTGACATAACGACCCCCATTTGTGCTGTGACCCCAACCCTGGCAGCCGTCTGGCTCTGAAGCATCAATGCGACGCTGAAAAGCGGGCTCAGGCACGTTGGGGAAGGGGGTGTAAGAGAGATTTTGTTCCATGTCTCAAGCTGAGGGTACGCCTGCCCCTCGTCATCTCCTTTTCCCTCTCTCTGACCCTTGCCCGCCCAGACACCATCCGGAAGATGAAGAACGATTTCCGGAAGATGGAGGACGAAATGGACCGGCTGGCCACCAACATGGCCGTCATCACGGACTTCAGCGCGCGCATTAGCGCCACACTGCAGGACCGCCACGAGCGCATCACGAAGCTGGCAGGTGGGCGCCGCAGAGCAAGCGGGGCTTCCCCTCCGGTGGGCCACCCTCGGGGTCTGGGGATAACCACATCCTGGTCCGCAGGGGTCCACGCGCTGCTGCGGAAGCTGCAGTTCCTTTTCGAGCTGCCTTCGCGCCTCACCAAGTGCGTGGAGCTGGGCGCCTACGGGCAGGCAGTGCGCTACCAGGGCCGCGCGCAGGCCGTGCTGCAACAGTACCAGCACCTGCCCTCGTTCCGCGCCATCCAGGACGACTGCCAGGTCATCACGGCCCGCCTGGTTCAGCAGCTGCGGCAGCGCTTCAGGTGTGGCCCTCGGCCCTCACTGCGCCCAGCCCTGGGCCTTTCTGGAGCTGTTGTCCCGTCCCACGCTTTGCTTTCCCGTCTCCCGCCCACCCACCGGTGGCCCTGGCCCTGCCCTTCACTGTGATCTCGCTCCCTGTAGGGAGGGCGGCTCAGGCGCCCCTGAGCAGGCTGAGTGCGTGGAGCTGCTGCTGGCCCTGGGCGAGCCAGCGGAAGAGCTGTGCGAGGAGTTCCTGGCGCACGCCCGTGGGCGGCTGGAGGAGGAACTGAGAAGCCTGGAGGCCGAACTGGGGCCCTCTCCTCCGGCTCCCGATGTGTTAGAGTTCACAGACCATGGCGGCAGTGGCTTCGTGGGCGGCCTCTGCCAGGTGGCAGCGGCCTACCAGGAGCTGTTTGCTGCCCAGGGCCCTGCTGGTGCCGAGAAATTGGCAGCCTTTGCCCGGGAGTTGGGCGGCCGCTATTTCGCGCTGGTGGAGCGCCGGCTGGCACAGGAGCAGGGTGGTGGTGACAACTCGCTGCTGGTGCGGGCGCTGGACCGCTTCCACCGGCGCCTGCGGGCTCCTGGGGCCCTGCTGGCGGCTGCCGGGCTCGCTGAGGCTGCCACGGAAATCGTGGAGCGAGTGGCCCGTGAGCGCCTGGGCTACCACCTGCAGGGCCTACAGGCAGCTTTCCTGGGTTGCCTGACTGATGTGCGCCAGGCTCTGGCTGCGCCTCGCTTGGCTGGGAAGGAGGGCCCAGGCCTGGCCGAGTTGCTGGCCAATGTGGCCAGCTCCATCCTGAGCCACATCAAAGCGTCTTTGGCCGCAGTGCACCTCTTCACCGCCAAGGAGGTGTCCTTCTCCAACAAGCCCTACTTCCGGGTACGGCCTTCCCTCCCCATATTCATCCTGCTGGTTGGCCCTCCAATGCCCTTTTGCCAGCACTTGGGGAACTGGGGACAGGTTACCTGGGCACACAATCATTCCCTGGCACTCTGGTTGTGGTTTTGGGTTCTCTTGAGGCACAGCCGGGAGGGTGGGGAAGGCTCTGGGGGCTTCTGCTGCTGGGCTGAGAGTGGGAGGGTGGCAGGGTCCCCAGGGTTGGCTTTCCCCTGTCCCCAAGCAAGTGAGCTGCTCTGGGGTGCTTGGAATGCAGGATGCTGCTGTCCCTTGGAGAGGGGCTGGGGCACTGGGGGCTTCAGCAGAGGCTCAGGAGCATCCCCTGCCTGGAAGACGGGACCTGTAGTGCATCTGGGCCCTTCTTCCTCACAGGGTGAATTCTGCAGCCAGGGCGTCCGTGAGGGCCTCATCGTGGGTTTCATCCGCTCCATGTGCCAGACAGCTCAGAGCTTCTGTGACAGCCCTGGGGAGAAGGGGGGTGCCACGCCACCTGCCCTGCTCCTGCTGCTCTCCCGCCTCTGCCTAGACTATGAGACAGCCACCATCTCCTACATCCTCACTCTCACTGATGAACAATTTCTGGTGCAGGTGAACTGCCAGCGCATGGGGGGAAGGGGACAGTGGTGCTGGGAACGCAGGAGGCTGGACAGTTCCCTCACGGCCAGACCCAGACCAGCTGCCTGTGCCCACCCAGCCTCTCCCTTGCCTGGTCTGTGTCCAACTACTGGTGGCAGTGGCTCCTGAGCTGCCCTCTGTACCCACTCCCTGTCCTCTGCCTCCCTGGCTCAGGACCAGTCTCCAGTGACGCCCGTGAGCACACTGTGTGCAGAGGCCAGGGAGACAGCACGGCGACTGCTGACCCACTACGTGAAGGTACAGGGCCTGGTCATATCGCAGATGCTGCGCAAGAGTGTGGAGACCCGGGACTGGCTCAGTACCCTGGAGCCCCGGAACGTGCGTGCCGTCATGAAGCGGGTGGTAGAGGACACCACGGCCATTGACGTGCAGGTGCTGCCCAGGCTGGGGGTGCTGGGGGACAACCCTCTGAGGAATGAGACAACAGGGGCCAGCGGTGCCTGTATCCATGGCCTTGTTCCTCCTCAGCCCTGGATCGTGGCATCATTACCCCCATTTCACCTATGGGAAGCTGAGGTTCAGGGTCACTTAGGAAGTCGGAGCAGGGCTTGTGTTAAAGATTGGGCCTCAGATTGTGTCCTGCCTTTGCCCCACTCCACTGGTTCTATAAGTAGTGACCATGTACCAACTAGATACCCGGCCCTGTGGTCACTGTCCTGTGATTCTTGTAACAAATGAGTAGGTAACTTAGAGCATCCTCAGCACCTGGTGGGCTGGAGGTTCCCCATTCTCTGGCCTCCTTGCAGTACCGCCTTTCACCACCAGGTGGGGCTCCTGTATGAAGAGGGTGTTCGCAAGGCCCAGAGCAGCGACTCCAGCAAGAGGACCTTCTCCGTGTACAGCAGCTCTCGGCAGCAGGGCCGCTATGCACCCAGCTATACACCCAGGTCTGGCTCCAACCCCAGAGAGAATGGAGCAAAGAGGACGAGGGTGCAGGGTGGGCTCTGATTCCTTGTCTCTTCCCATCCAGTGCCCCAATGGACACCAACCTCTTGAGCAACATCCAGAAGCTATTCTCTGAACGTATTGATGTGTTCAGCCCTGTGGAGTTCAACAAGGTCCAAAGTCCCCAGTGACCCAGACCCGGGGAAGGTTGGCTGGAGCAGCCCCACACCAGTGCAAGGAGCCCTAGGACCCTGTCTGTGTCCAACTAGGGGTGACCCTGACACCCCTGTCTCTGCCTCTAGGGCTGTTTTTAAGTAGTCCAGAGCCCCAACACCGCCATTCCACAGCCTTGATCTTGGTGTGTGCCCAGCCTGGGTCTGGGGGCTAACCTAGTATGTCTCTTTGCCCTGGTCCTTGTCCCCATAGTAGCCCTGGGTCCTCCCCAAGGATGCCTATTCACACCATGGTTTCTGCCCCAGCCCAGCCCAAGCTCAGGGATCTGGTGTTCTCCCTCTGATTCAGTAATGCTTTTCCATCTCTGCCTCTGATTGCTGGACTCTACTTGTCCCCCAGTGATGGAGCTAACATTGTATCGCTCTCATCTTACCTGGGCCCCGGGACTTTCTGCCTCGTTCCAGCTACTGGCATCTTATGTCTCTCTGGCCCTTGTTCAGAACGTGGGTGCCCCTCCCCCAACACCTGTCACTGAGCTGCATCCCTGTGTTCTTGCCTGCAGGTGTCCGTGCTGACTGGTATCATCAAGATCAGCCTGAAGACGTTGCTAGAGTGTGTCCGGTTGCGCACCTTTGGGCGCTTTGGGTTGCAGCAGGTGCAAGTGGACTGCCACTTTTTGCAGCTCTACCTGTGGCGCTTTGTGGCTGACGAGGAGCTCGTACACCTGCTGCTGGACGAAGTGGTGGCCTCAGCTGCCCTTCGCTGCCCCGACCCAGTGCCAATGGAGCCCAGTGTGGTCGAGGTCATCTGCGAGCGCGGCTAGGCCCAGCAGCTGCTGTGCGCAGGCCTACGCTGGCGTCTAGCCTGCCCATGCTCTGGTCTTGGCCCTGGTGGTCATTTCCAGCCCCCGCAGGTGTCAGGACCCGCCTAATAAACGTGTGTGGCCTCCGCCTCCCTCTTGCTTGTTGGGCGGGACTTGCCGGGGGTGGGGTTTTGAGGTTGAGGTGCCTCCTGAGGCGACCGCGTCGGGTCCGCCCCTGAGAGCCGATTGGCTGGTGCGCTGGGCCCAGGATGGGCCGGGGGCGGGCCTATTTAAAGCCCTTCGGACAAGAGCGGTTACTGTCCGAGCTCAGCGTCGAGACAGGTGCAGGCTCAGCGGGCCGGATCGTCTGCATCGCCCAGCCCATCTCCTAGGGGATGGGGCGGTCTGTGTTTCCTTGACCGACTTTTGTGAGCTCCCACTCTCCGGCAGAGCAGAGACCATGGCCCCTCCTCAGGGTCCCCGGGCCCCGCTGGAATTCGGGGGTCCTCTGGGTAATGGGACAGAAGGGGCTTGGCGCAGAGGCTGAGCGAGGGAGAGCTGGAGGGGGTGAGCTACGAGCCAGGACTGGGGCAGGATTTGAAGGTGGAAGGCTTTGGGGGAATCCTGGGGTTTGCGGGGGCGGAGGGGGGTGTTTGGAGAGAGAGAGCTGAGAAGGAGCCGGTCCTGGGTGCTGAAGAGCGGGGGATTTGTGGAGTGGACTGGGAGTTGGAGCAGGACGGTCTTCAAGGAGGTCTGAGGGTGGTGGACCAAGATGGAAGTCAGGGAACGGGACTGAGGCAGAGGAGAGCTTGGGGGCGGAGGGCTGGGAATGCTGAGGGAGCCCAGGAGAAAACTGGGCGCCTGTGGGGTCAGGGGGAGGGAGCTGGGAGCGGACGCCCGACGCCATGGCTCCCTCCCTCAGGCGCTGCGGCGCTGCTGCTGTTGCTGCCTGCCACCATGTTCCACCTGCTCCTGGTGGCCCGCTCCGGTCCCGCGCGCCTCCTGGGCCCACCCCCCTACCTGCCGGGGCTGGAAGCGCTGTGGAGCCCGCAGGCACTGCTGCTATGGCTCACCTGGCTCGGCCTGCAGGCGGCGCTCTACCTATTGCCGGCGCGCAAGGTGTGGGCTCTGCTCGCGGACGCTCAGGGGAGGCGGAGGGGGCTCGGCGAGGGGGAAGGTACCGCCTCAAACCCTTATCAGAGCCCCTTGTATCCTTAGGTGGCCGAGGGGCAGGAATTGAAGGACAAGAGTCGTCTGTGCTACCCCATTAACGGTGCCTGGGGGACGGGCCCTTGCACTGCAGTTGCGCGGGTGGGGGTGGAGCTCAGGTGTTGCTGGGAGGTCCGTGGAGATTAGCCCCGATTCCAAGCTCCCTTACGTGCCTTTTCTACGCCCAGGACAGACGCCGGGGGGATCTCTCCGCGTCCATTGTCCTCACACCCCTACCTCATTTACTGCTACTCTATGCACCAGAGCAGTGTGGTAGGGTGACCTCCCAGAAGGCCACGGGGGCACCTAATGCTTGGGGCGAGGTCTGTGGTCTCCCTGAGCTTTGGGGCGTGTATGTATGTATTTGAGGGGAGGGGGTACAGGTGCACAGCCCCAGGGCTCAGTGTGTGCTGTGGTTCAGGCTTCCAGGCCCTGGTCCTGACAGCCCTGTTGGTGGGGCTGGGGATGTCAGCCGGGCTGCCCCTGGGGGCACTCCCAGAAATGCTCCTGCCCTTGGCGTTTTCGGCCACCTTCACCGCTTTCATCTTCAGCCTCTTTCTCTATATGAAGGCTCTGGTAGCCCCTGCCTCCGCCCTGGCACCTGGGGGGAACTCAGGTGAGAGGGGGAGTCCCAGGGGGTGGAGATGGAGGCAGGCAGGGGAGCCTGCCTCCACCTTCACCCCCCATTATTCTCCAGGTAATCCAATTTACGACTTTTTCCTGGGACGGGAGCTCAACCCTCGCATTTATTTCTTTGACTTCAAATATTTCTGCGAACTTCGGCCTGGCCTCATTGGCTGGGTATGCTGGGCTTGACTGAGCTGGCTTTGGGCCAGGGGGAGGGGTGGGATGGGGGAGTCTTGCTTAGGAAGGGCAAGGCCAAAATTGTGCAGACATAAATCATTAATCATTCATTCATTCCACAAACATTTGCTGAGTCCACCATGTGCCCTAGGCACTGCTCTAGGTACCGGGAGACAAAAGAGAAAAAAATTATAGGAGAAAAAAAATCTCTGCTTCATAGAGCCTACGATCTAGAGGAACAGACAGACAAAAAAAATAAGTATAGATAGCATGCCAGGAATGATGAGTGCTATGGAGAAACAAAGCACTGTGGGAGCTAGGACAGCACGTGCAATTTTAAATAGAGCAATCGGGCGTAGTCTATTTCCAGGAGAGTGATCACATGCTCCTTGGTGGTCAAGGCAGTGCAGAACTTAAAATTAATCACTGGGTTAGCAATCCATCTGTCACTGGTGGCCTCTACAGCATTCTACAGCATTTTAACTGGGTTCTTTGGTTATAATCATCCATGCTGGACTGCAGCCAAAATTACAAGGTCTCTCATGTCACCCTGGAAATGATCTCATCTGAGGCAGGGGCGCCAAGTGCCCACCATGGATCTGGATCCTGGCCTGACCACCAGCACATCAGCCTCTGTGGCTATTTCCTCATCTGTGAAATGGGATAAAATTAAAGCTTTCAGCCAGGCACAGTGGTTCACGCCTCTAATCCCAGCACTCTGGGAGGCCAAGGAGGGAGGATCGCTTGAGCTCAGGAGTTCGAGTTCAAGACCAACAGTGAGGCCCCATCTCTACTGAAAATAGAAAAATTAGCAGGGCATCATGGCGTGCACCTGTAGTCCCATCTACTCGGGAGGCTGAGACAGGAGGGTCACTTAAGCCCAGGAGTCTGAGGTTGCAGTGAGCTATGATGACACCACTGCAGTCTACCCAGGGTGACAGAGTGAGATTCTGTCTCAAAAAAAAAAAAAAAAAAAAAAAAAATTAAAGCTTTCTCCCAAGATTATTGTGAGGATTAGAAGAGGTAAACTTAATGAAAGAATCGAGCTCAAAGCTACTAAAACACGGGTCCTCAGTACAGGTTGGCTCCAGCTAACCACTGAGTGCTTACCATGTACCAGGAGTGCTGTGCTTAGCGCTCCATGGCAGGATGCCATCAAGTCCTTAGCTCCATCTTCCACATGGGGGTGGGGAAAGTGGGCTTTGGAGAGCATGAGCAATCTGGCTGAGTGGTGAAGTTGATTCAAAACCAGGTCTGTTTGAACGCTGGAGTCCCAGTGCCCACCTGCTCCTGGGCTGCTCCCCACAAAGTGAGAGCAAACAGGCTGCCAGCACTTTGGGAGGCAGTGCTCCACAGTCCTTGTGTCCCTGGGTACGGGCCCTGAATCCACTCAACAAAGGGCTACCGTGTGACTGTGATAGGTGACAGAAGGGCAAAAGCCACCAATGTTCTGCCCAGGTGCTGCCACCTCTGTGGACATGACAACCCTGTCCCCTTTCCCCTCAGGTCATCATTAACCTGGCCCTGCTGGTGCAGGAGGCGGAGCTGCGGGGGAGTCCCTCACTGGCCATGTGGCTGGTCAATGGCTTCCAGTTACTCTATGTGGGTGATGCTCTCTGGCACGAGGTGAGGCTGAACTGGGCAAGGGAGATGGGAGGGTGTCTGAGGACCTGGTGGGTACTGAGCCAGCGTGTCTGGGTCCTGTCCCTGCAGGAGGCTGTCCTCACCACCATGGACATCACACATGATGGGTTTGGCTTCATGCTGGCCTTTGGGGACCTAGCCTGGGTGCCCTTCACCTACAGCCTGCAGGCCCAGTTCCTGCTGTATCACCCACAACCTCTGGGCTTGCCCATGGCCTCCGTCATCTGCCTCATCAACGGTCAGTCAGGAAGGGGCAGCAAGGTGTGCCTATCACTTCCCCTCCCCCTGTCATTCATTCCCTGTTTATGCAGCACCCACTAGGTAGGTGTTAAGCCTCAGGAGCTTCTCTAAAGCTAGGGGCAAGGTCCTGGGTGTCCAAGCAGAGTCTGGGCTGTGGACAGGTTGGGTGGATGGCCAGGGTCAGGCAGAAGGCTATGAACCTCAACCTTGACCGCCTGCTCATACTCTCCCCCAGCCATCGGTTACTACGTCTTCCGTGGGGCTAATTCCCAGAAAAACACTTTCCGAAGGAATCCTTCTGATCCCAGAGTGGCTGGTGAGCTGGGTCTCTAGGGTGCCATGGGTGCAGTCGGGCAGCTGGGCTTCCTGGGAGTTCCCCACCCTGCTACCTATCTTTCCCAGGCCTTGAAACCATCTCTACAGCTACAGGACGGCAGCTGCTGGTGTCTGGGTGGTGGGGTATGGTCCGACATCCCAACTACCTTGGAGATCTCATCATGGCTCTGGCCTGGTCCTTGCCCTGTGGTGAGTGGCCTGGGTGGGCATGGGCAGGGCCCTGTGAAGGGCAGGGGTGGCATGGTGACCACAGATGCCCAGTCTAGGTATACTGTAATATAGTCACGGAGCTGGGGATGGACCCAGTGTGGCTGGGGCACACCTTTGTGCCAACCTAATATTGTGGGCCTCACTGCAGACCTTGAACCTTTCATTGTTGAGCCCTGATGCCCTGTGAGCCATTAGACATGGGAACGTCTGTGAACTGTGGGGTGGTGGGGTGGTCACAGAGCCTCCCCTCCCTACAGGGGTGTCCCACCTGCTGCCCTACTTCTACCTCCTCTACTTCGCTGCACTGCTGGTGCACCGTGAGGCCCGGGATGAGCGGCAGTGTCTGCAGAAGTATGGCCTGGCCTGGCATGAATACTGCCGGCGTGTGCCTTACCGCATCGTGCCCTACGTCTACTGAAGCAGTTTCACTGCCCCAGGAAGGGCATGTGCCCACCCATCCACCAGCACACCCAGGACCAGGACCCTGGACACACTGGGGACTCACGGGCCTGCAATCTACCCAGCCTTCAGCTCCACCAGGCAGGGATGAATGGCCTCAGAGAAGAGGTGGTTTGAGGCAAGGAGAAAATGAAGCCAGTGCCCCCAAATGGAAATGCTCTTCCTCCTTTGGATAAACATCTGGAACCCTTGGTGCATTTCTCTCCCACTCTGGGGCCAGGGTATTGATGACTGGCTGGGTCAGCACTGATCAGGGAGAAGCTGGGAGTCGGTATGTGGACCCAAGAGTCTGCGGTCAGCTGGGACAACAGCTATCACTCAGAAATGGTCACTGATTGCTTGAGCCCAGGAGTTTGAGGTTGCAGTGAGCTGTGATCATGCCACTGCACTCCAGCCTGGGCAATAGAGACCCCATCTCTTAAAAAAAATAAATAAAGAAATGGGCACTGCCAACAGGGCAGACCAGTCACAGCTTTATTAAACTCAAGGATCCCTAGTTTAGCCAGGGAGCTCCTCAATGAGAGTCCTTGGGGCAGGTGGCATGGGGCCTCCCCACAGCCGCTCCAGCTCCCCAGTGAGGGCTGCCACCTCCTCCGCTGCCACAGCATGGGTTCTGTGGGCCCGGGTACAGTCTAGAGCCAGGGGTGTGAGGGCTGCCTCATTTTCGTTGGTCCAAGCCAGCAGAAACTGGCACTTCTTCCGGGCCCGGTAAAGGCGATCTCGCTCTTCCCTATCCACGGCCTGTTTTCGGGCCCAGCCCAGGGTCTGCACCAGGTGCCCCAATGCTGCCAACGTGTAGCCTTTTTGGTTGGCTGGGCCCTCGCCCTGCAAGATGCGGGCAGCCTCGAGCATAGCACCCCGCGTACCCAGGGGCCCAGGGGGGTGCTCGCCCGCTTCTAGCACGTGGGCTGCGGCCTCCAGGGCTTCCTCCGCACAGGCGAAGACTTGCTGGGTGCCCAGGGCTCCGGAAACGCCCAGCAGCGAGGCACAGAACTCAGACAGCAGCGCGTCGTCACCGCCATGGTAGAGGGCCAGAGTGTGCGCATAGGCGAACAGCACGTTGGGCAGCTGGAAGCGAACGAGCGGCGAGAGTGGGCCACGGCTCAAGCTGGCCAGCGCGGGGATGCAGGTGGGTACGGCGGGCGTACAGGCCCCCGGGGCGTCTCCAAGAACTCGCTCGGCGGCCGCGGGCTCCGCGGCGGCACCATCCTTCACCAATCCCAGCGTGGTCCTCGCAGGGGCGGGCTCCCGTTCCCCGGCGTCACTGCCCGAGGCATCATCCACCTCCTCCAGAAGCCGCGGTCCAGTCCTGCGGCCCCACCACCACGGCCGCCACGGAGGCAGCAACCGCCCGGCCTCGCCGCGGCTCAGCAGCCGCTCGAAAGCCGTCTTCTCGGCCGGCGCCAGCTGCTCCCAGAGTCCTGACAGGCCGCCGGGCGCCGGGCCGGGGCTGAAGCCTGCCTCCGCGGGCTCGTCCTCAGTCTCGCGTTGCTGGCGCAGCCGGCGCAGGGCGCTTGCCAGGCGGCTGGGCGAGGCGCTGCGGCCTCGGAGCTCTCCCAGCACCTGGTCTCGGTAGAAGTCTTCGGCGCAGGTGCCATGCGCCCGGTAGCAGCGCAGCGAGCAGTAGGGCACGTTACAGCGAGGGCAAGTGTAACGCGCCGGCTGGGCCTCTCCTGCCGGGCAGAAACCACAGGGCCCGGCCGGCTCCATGGCAACCGCGCTGCGTGCTGCCCGCGAGCGCACACCGCTCTTGTCCAACTTCCGGCGCTTCTTCGGTACTTCCGCCTCCGGCTGACGGAGCACTCAGGTTAGGCAATGCTTCCGAGGGTTCTCGGCAATGCCCACCCACACGCGGAAGCCACGCCCACCCCACTCCCAAGCAGTGCTTGGGCAGGCGCAGAAGCCGGTCGTCACGTACAAGCCCCGCCCAGCACGATGGCGCAGCGAGATCAGAAAAAGAGCTCAAGCGAGCCTTCCGCCGGTCCCAGCTCGCCCCCTAGTGGTCGCACTAAAACGTGGCCCCAGATTGCCTGAAGGAAAAAATAGCTTCCTTTAAGCACTGTGATGCGCTGTGGCAGAAACCAGTCTTTGCTAAGCATCTGACTTGGGCCACTAATTGCGCCAGGTCTGTGGAAGATGAGGGGGGACCTTGCGTGAAGGAGCCGCTATTTCACTGGGGGGCATAGACAAAGGGGCAGTTAGAGTGCAACAAAGACCAAGATGGGGACACCTAGCCTCCCCCGGGTGTGTTGGGGGCATTTCCTCTCTTCCGCAGAAAGCAATATTTAGGAAAGATCTGGGCTCTTATTTGATTTCCTCCTCCAAACCGGTCTCTTCATTAAATATCTATACTCTCATTAAGTATCACCGCCATTCATCCAACTTATTTTTTAATTCAGCAATACCATTTCTGGGATTCTATCCTAAGAAAATAATCCCGAGGGGGGAAAAGTCTTATCAAAAAATTGTTCATCTATGTGTTTATAGGCAGAAACTTAAGAGTTAGTGCCCTTCCCCTGCCACTCACACTTTCATCCAATAGTGAGGTAAACAGTAGAACTCTGGCCCAAGCCAAGATCCAGAAACCCAGGACTAACTGGGAAGATGCAGACATGGTTGGAAGAGGCAAAGAAGAAAGGAGAATTTAAGTCCAAATTCCTGGCAAGGCAGGCAGGCTTCTGAGAAGAAAAAGTTTAAGATGTCAAGTACGTCTAGGTTGAATAGAACAAGAAAGCCAAACTGAAGCTTGACCCCTGAGATCAGAACCCTCCAGGAAACATCCCATAATGTGGATCGTGTCATTGAACTTACTAGGTGTGTAGATTCCATACTAGGTGCCCAGAACACAATGAGCATCAAAAAGAGATGAGGTCCCTATCCTAGCAGAGCTTAGTCTTGTGGTACTATAGGGGTGACGAAGCAAATTGTGCTAAGCTAGGTGCAGTCTTAATCCACGGCACCCTTGGACGTAAGCCCTGTTTTTTTTCCTCTCCCCTCACATGCAATCCTACATCCTGTCATTTCTGCCTCCAAAATACCGTGTTATTTGTTTTGATACAGATCACACTATTTCCCTACCAATATCTGGATGTACTTAAAGATTTTTTTTGCATCCCTACTACTACTGGTGGTCTAAGCTACCTTGCCCATTCACCTGGATGACACCATAAGTGGTTTTCCTAACTTTCCCTCCAGCCCTCCAGAAAGAGCTACCAGAGAAATTGAGATCACAGTCGGATCACATCTGTCTCTTGCTCAAAACCCTCTGTGACACCTCCATTGTACCTGGACCCAAACCCAAACCCAAACCCCTCCTATCCACCCCGAGACATCACCTCTGCACCTGCAGTTCTGTTGGTGTCATTCTTTCCCTAGCTCATCACTTGATCAGCTCATTTCAAGTCTCTCACATCTCATCTTCAGAGATCTTCCCTAGGGACACTCTTCAGTATGTCTGTGTACACCCTGCCCGCACTTTCATTATAGCACCTTTTCTTTCTTTGAGGCCCTAACACTTATAACTGTTTTCCTCACTTTCCACCACAAAAATCTAAACCACTAGAAGGCAAAAGCCATGTTTTTTTTTTTTAAACACCAGAGTTAAAAATAGCCAATATTTGCACGCTTACTATGAGGCAGGTGCTAAGCTAAGCATTTTATATCCTTTGCTAGAGGGAACCTTGAATTGGCCCCAGAAGAACTCTACTTTTGCCAACGCCAAAACAAACATCAACTATCCAATCACAGGTGTCATTACATAAGCAAGGCCAGTCAAGCAATCACAGAAGTACAAACATGGTCACGGTCACTATGGTGCCAATGCAAAGGCAAAATCGATTTCTAAAGCTGAGGCAGACCAGTTTCCCGCCCTGGACTCTACCAAGGTCACAGCTGGTCCCAAATTCAGGGAAAGGCCAGATTCATCTTCTACCCAAACCGTTTCCCTCCCTCCTTTCCATTGCCGTCTCCATAACAAACCTCCCATCACAATGATTCCTGCTACCTTCTGTTTGTAAGATGAAAAAGAAGGACTTGGGGGTAAATTATCAGGGATTTCCCCAACTCTGCATCTGAAGGGCTGGCATCTGGGGTTACTGCTTCTTCACAGGAAGCCTTCTCTTGTAGTTTGCCACTTTCCCCCAGACAAAGGGCCTCGGCTCTATCTGTCTCACCATTCTTCTAGGGGACAGATGAAGAACCCTAGAAGCCATGCCTCTCCCTGCGGCCCTGCAAATGAATGAAAACAGTGAAATGACTGGGCTAAGTGGCTTTTTATTAGAGAAAGCCAGGATTACAAGGAACTTAAGAGTTGGCATTGGGGCCCTTCTTCTTGCCAAAGGTGGGCACAACATTGACAAAGCGCCGATTGTACTGCATCCGCCGCTTGGCCCGGCCTGTCTTCTTCTTCTTCTTCTCCTGTTTGGCCACCTGGGAAAAAGGAAGGCTAATCAAACTCTGGTTGACCTCTTCCACGCCTAGCATCCCTTCCCCTGGGTTTATCTCCAGGGAGGGAAAAGGCAGATCGGGCAAAAGTCCAGGGTCTCGACTTAGCTGTGATAGGAAAAAACAAAGTCCAAACAATACTCTCACTCACCTTAGGAGTCTGACCTCTGACTTTCCCAGCACGCGCCAGGGAACCATGGACTTTACCTGTGGTGGGAAAGGAGGACAGCAGCAGGTAAGAGAGCAAGAAAGCAGCACCCAACAGAATCCCTCCTCCTTCAACTCAAGCCTTTAAAGACAAGCTGGGCCCAACAGGTAGTGAGAACAAAGTTGCAGAAATTGGCCTATGACCAAGTTCAGGATTGTTCAGACTTTAAAGAAGAATCGAACACCACCTTCAGAATGCAGTCTGACCTACTGATTTTTTAGTGAGACAAATGAGAGCCACATAAGAATCTGGTAAGTGGCTGAAAAATAACTACCATCTGGATCAGTCTCCCATGGACCTCTTAGGAGTTCTTTCAGAGGGCGGTAAACATGAAGGATTACCCTGATACGAGGACACTGGAAATCACTATCTGTTTTGCCACAGAAATGACACTGAGCTGCCAGGACCACGCACCCCATATCCATTAGGAGCTTATAGGCAGCTGAAACAACGTTCCTCCCCCACTTACCTCCAAGCATGCGGCCGGCTACTTCCAGAGTTGTCAGGGCTTCCACCCCACACTGGCCCAGGGTAGCCTCATCCTCCAGGGGCGTGCCTGCCAGGAGCACAACTTGATCTTCCGGGGCGATGCCCTCTAGTGAGGCTACATGGGCCTACAAGGAAAAATAAGACTCAGAAGCGTTCTCGAGCGGCTCGACGATGAAAAGCAAAAGAGGATGGAGTCCAAGGAGCACCAAGTAACCTTACCTTGATCTGGGCGACCGTCTCCTGGCCGGTCACCTCGAGGGTGTGTAGCTCCTGGGCGCGGACAAAGAGCTGCATGTTGGCGACTGAAGAAATAAAGGCGGCTTGTAAGAGAAGAGAAGAAATGCTCTGTTAGAGAGACGGTCAGGGAATGGAAAGCAGCCCAGAGGGATCGCGCCGAGAGGGAACTGGTTGCGGTGGCTCACGTGTGGAAGGCCGGGTCTGCCAGGGAGCTCGGATCCTGACTGGACCAGGGCCACGGAGCAACCCCCGCCCCTCGATTTCCCCTGCGCCCTCTGACCTCGCGGGCAAGCTGCTACTAAGCCCTCCGAATTTAGCTGTGGCCCAAGTCTTACCTGAAGCACAGCCTCCACTGCCGCTACCACGAAGATGGAGTCGAGAAAGAGGAAGAAGCGAGGACGCGCACGTCCTCACCGCCGGTTGCGTGCTACGTCACTGCTGAGCGACCGCGCGGGCTTCTGATTTTTGCACCGCCCAAGGCCGCCCTAGCTCCGCCTCCTTACGCTCTGCGCAGGCGTTCTTCCGTCCCAGGCAGCGCATGCAAGACGGGGGGAGGCGGGGGTGGGACCAGGCCGGTTGCGCGCGCAGTAGGCTGGAGTAGGCGGAGCATTCCAACATGGCAGCTACCATGTTGCGGGTTACCCTACGCGGCTGGCGACCCGTCGTCCAGCGGGGCTGTGGGTTACGGCAGCTGGTGAGAGTTCTGAGCTTGGATCTGAGGGCAGCGGGCTGGGTGTGAGGCTCACTGTTATTCATTGTAACTCTGAAAGTCGCATCGCTAGTTGGGGCCTTAGTTTTCCCTTCTAATCGGGGTCACTTGTCTCGAGTGTAGATACAAGACTGAAAGAGAGTGGCAGAGACTGGAGTTCGCTTTGGGACCAGTGTGGTGGTTGGAATTTGGCTGCAGGACAGCCCAGGTTAGTCAGGATTCAGAGGAGCTGCACATCGACTCTCGCTGCCTAATTTTTCCAAGGGGAAACCGTTCCACAGAGTAGGGGCCGGTCCCAAATCATTGGCGACACCTTTGGGAACCCAGAGCTCCTGATGTGCAAGCCACGTCATTCTGCTTCCCTTCTCTCCTTGTAACCCTGACCCTATCAGAACTCCAGAGTGCCTGTTGGGAGAAGTGTCCAAAAAGGATCTTTAGGCTGGAGAATGAGAGGACAGACTGGAGTGTGACCTTGAGTAGATAGTTTTTAATTTAATTTTTTCTTTTCTTTCTTCCTTTCCTTCCTTTATTTTCTTTCTTTTTCATTCTTCCTTCCTTTCTTTTTTTCCTGTCCTTTCCTACCTTCCTTCTTTCCTTCCTTCCTTTCTCTCTCTTTCTTTCTCTTTCTCTCTCTCTGTTTCCCTTCCTTCTCTTCTCTTCTATTCTCTTCTTTTCTTTTCTCCCCTCCCCCTCCCCTCCCCTTTCCTGAGACAGAGTCTCGTTCTATCGCCCCTGCTAGAGTGCAGTGGCATCAGGATAGCTCACTGCAACCTCAAACTCCTGGGCCCAAGCGATCTATTCCTGCCTCAGCCTCTCGAGTAGTTGGGACTTACAGGCGTGTGGCACCACACTCAGCTGTATAATTATTTCTTAATGTCAACCCTTTTCAGGTGTAAAAAAATGCCTAATCTGTCACATTATAAGAATTAAGTGAAAACAATGCCCATAAAGCACTTAGTACAGTGCCTGGCAGTGTCTATATGAGGCTAAAACTTTCTAGATAAGGGGAGGGGTACTATCATGTGAGTGTAAATGGGGAATTATCGTGTTTGCTTCAAGTACCTAATCCAGAACTAGAATGTTTCACCAGGATGTTCAGAGGAAACTTAAATATTGACAAATGCCATATTGGTTGTTCTTACGGTTGATCGGCTTTTTGGAAATATACTTGTTTTTTGAGTCCTACAGAAATCCTAAGAGAGGCAGGCTGTTCCGTGCACCTGAGCTTCTCTTGAAGTCCCACCTGCAATCTGCACCCTGGAAAACTGAAGTCTAGTGCTTTCCTATGTCAAGCTAAATAATAGGCAGTGACTGTTTAAAAGAAAATAATATTTATTTGGTAATGGGCATAAGCTAAGTGTGTATTCAGGGAGGTAAAGGAAGACAAAAGCTTTTAAAGGAAACATGAGGATTACATAATTGTTTTGAGGTAATTATCCTTGGCTACCAGGATCAATAACAAGGGTGGCACCAGTCCAAGCTTCATAGTCAGTTGCTGGGCAGATATCCTTAAAGAAGTGTTTTTTTGTGTACAATTGCTGTGGCCTTTGTGCAAGTTTGTGGTTTTTGCAGTCTTTTGCGACAGTTCTCATTATCAGGCATTTGTGCATGAGAACCCTCTCTTCGTGGCCTTCCCCGGCTCTATTTGTCAATATTTTTAATCCACGTGACTTCATTTTAATTCTGACAACTTTCACACCTACCCCCAGCCTTTTATTTACACCATTTTCTCTGCCTATAATGTTTCCTTTCTCTTCCTGCTGAAGTTCTGCCTATCCTGTGTTGGGTGGGCTGTTGGAAGCAAGGGTTTTTTGTTTGTTTTGCCTCAGAGCCAGGCCCAGGGGCCTCCAGATTACCCCAGCTTTGTGGAGTCCGTGGATGAATACCAGTTTGTGGAGCGCCTGTTACCCCCAACCAGGATCCCCAAACCCCCAAGGCATGAACATTATCCCACCCCCAGTGGCTGGCAGCCTCCCAGAGGTGAGCTGGGTGATGGGGATGGTCTGAAGGCTGTAGGGAAGCATTCTCCCCGCCAGTGGTCAGCCTGCCCTAGCTGAGGTTCTGGATTCCCTAGTGGGTTCAGGACTCATGTTGAGATACACCCAAGGAAGGGCCCAGGAGTGGAGCCCTCTGATTCACTGGTACCCATCCATCGACACTATTGGGATGGGATCATCCCATACGGAGAAAAGTAAAGCACAGAGGGAAAACCCAAGAGCTCGGATCTCTCCTCTCCCCCTAGCAGACTATGTTCCATAATTGAGAACACAGCTGGGGAGTCACAGAGTTCTGGGTTTGAACTGGGCTCTGCTACTTACTGCTGGTATGATTTTTAGTTAATCACTTAGCTTCTCCCAACCTCGGTTTCAGCAAAATGAAGGTAATCTGTTCAGCACATAAAGCCCTTAGTGCAGAGCCCAACATATGGTAGGTTTTCAGTGCTTGTAAATCTCAATCCCTTTGTTCCAGAGATTGATTTCAGCCTCCCTGACCCAGTGGAGAAGGGCAAGGATTGGCCCCATAGGGGGTCCCTTGGGGTACCAGGGCAAATAATTTGGTCCTGACTCTAAACTGAGGAGAAGAGATTCTCTGACCTGAAGTCTGAAGGTGGCTTCATCCAGTTGGGTGCCCTGACCCTCTGCAGACTCTGTGAGGGGAAGGGCTTTGGCTGAGCTGGGGTGAGGCCCAGAAAGAGTTGGCTCATCACTCTCCCTCCTTGTCACAGACCCACCACCCAACCTGCCCTACTTTGTGCGGCGCTCTCGGATGCATAACATCCCTGTCTACAAGGACATCACACATGGCAACCGCCAGATGACTGTGATCCGGAAGGTGGAGGGGGACATCTGGGTAAGTGGGTGGGTAGGTTGGGTATGGTCCTGACCCTTTGAGGGCTGTAGGGATGGGAGTCCTCTAGAGGGGAGGGACTCTTGGCCAGGCCTGATTTGTCATCTTCCTCCAGGCCCTGCAGAAAGATGTACAAGAGTTTCTGAGCCCACTGCTGGGGAAGACACCCATCACCCAGGTCAATGAGGTGACAGGTACCCTGCGGATTAAGGGCTACTTTGACCAGCAGCTCAAAGCCTGGCTCCTGGAGAAGGGCTTCTGAGGCCCAGCTGAGCAACCTGCATGGTAGCATCACAACATACTGTAGGAGGGGACCCCAGGAGGAGGGATGTGGGTGTGGAGCCCCTGGGACAGGGATACAGAGAGGGCTAAGGGCTTGGGCAATGCAAAGTGTCGGGCCTTTCTTGCGTAAAGGGATAAAAGGGACCCTATGCACAGGTGTCAGCGCTGGGGGAGAGCTACCCAACACTGGAGACGAACCAGGAACACCCAAGCTAGTGGGAGATATTGGCTGCTGTCCCTCTCGCACACTTTGGCTCCTTCCTGCATTGGGGTTCCTTGGGCTCAGCTATTCAGATTCGAGGGGTTATTATCTGGTGGAAACAGTAGCCCAGTCTAATTGAGGGGGGGGTAGCACAAGGCAGACCCACTGGGCATGTTTCTTCCTTCGCCCTCTAGGGCTCACTGCTGCAAACATCCCTGAGCCATTGCTCTAGGCCAGACTTGATATAGGCCTCGGAGCACAGATTTCTCAGGCGTGGGTCCTGGAAGCCTTAAGTTCCAAGTGCAGTGCTGAGCACACCAGCACAGAGTGCCCGTTTGAGCCCCTGGGCTCTTTCTATCTGGTTGAGAGAGGTAGGAGGCCCTTTTTGGGTCTCTGTTCCATTTCAGACCAGGCTTGGGCCTGACAGCATTTCCAGCTCCTGGATGTTAAGGGATTAGCTCTGGCTGGTCCGACCACCAGGGAGGAGTGCCTGGAAGCTCCTCGCAGCCCAGCACAGGGCCACCCTCCCCAGCCTGCTGACCTGGAGTCAAGGCTAGCCTTTTGTCCTGCCATCCCATCCCACCCAGCTAGCCTTCACACTTGCCCCATCCTTGGAGTCACAGGCTAAAGGCCTGAGGTCCCACCCCATGGCAGCATCAAACTGGCTAAGAAAGACAGCTTTCAAATCCTGGCTCTCCTACTTGATCTCTTACCTAAGCCACTGTATTGAACTTCTCTGGGGCTCAATTTTTCCACATGTAAAATGGGCACATCTTCCTAATCAGTTCATGGTCAACAGCGTCCCAAGGGTAGTGCTGGCTTACGTGAAACCCTCACTCCTGGAGATTCCAGGCTATTCTCAAGTCTACAGCCTCAGCAAGGAAATGGAGCGACACACTGATGCTATGACACAAGCCCCACCAATCGTTAATGCAAGTTTTTATTTGGCTGTATATACAATTTAAGCTATTAAAATTTGTACAATATTTACAAATTAAATAATCATCTGAAACCGTCTCCAGCAACTCTTGTAACACAAAACCGAGGGGATAAAGACCGGGGCAGGCAGGCCTTGGCTCCTGTGGTCCCTCCCTGGCCCACAGCCTTTTCTAAACTGGAAAGATCAGGAGCCTGGCACTCCTGCTTCTCTTTCTGGAGTTTAAGCATTCAAATTCAAAAGACAAAATTTAAGCCAAAAGACACACTAGCAAGGAATTCCAATTCTAAACCCAAGAAAAGTTCTGCAAGTTGAGAAGTGGCCTTCCTTGGATTCTGGGGTCCGCAGTGGTTAAGGAGCAGGCACACTAGCCTTCAGCCTGGAGCGCGGCTGGGCAGTGGCTGCTGGGTGAGATGGGTCAGTCTCACCTTAGAGAAGCTGCAGGGGAAAGGGGCCTGGGGGGAGGGGAGGGGCAGGGTCCCTCAGTGCTGCCCGCCTGCCCCCCCACCCCCAGGCACTCCTTTCCCTGAGTTGTGTGGTTGCCAGTAAGACGTGGAAATGCCACAGGGCATAGGGGGCACAGCCACCACCACAAAGGGCTTACTGGGGAGATTAGGGTAAGAAAAGGAAATTGGTACCAGTCTTGTTGGGTAGGCCGGGGAGCAAGTTCCTGGCCTGCCTCCAGCCCCTATGGAGCCCACACTTGGGAACGGGAGCTAATACTGTTCGGCACTGCAGTGTGACTCCGCACACACAAGCAGGGCTAGGAGGAGCTGCCCCTTCTCCCAGAAAGGAATCGGGGAAGAGGGCTTCCCAGAGGCTGAACTTTTTGCCTTCATAGCCCCAGCTGGGCCCCAGCAGGACACAGGGCTGAGGAGTTGGAGAGGAAGGCTGGAACTGCCCCACCACCAAAGCCCCACAGCTGCCAGGGATTCTGAGGGCTGGAGTCAACTGGGAACTCAGGCCTCTCTGCACTTGGCCTAGGGGATGCCACCTCCTCTTCCTCAGAGCTGGGGGTTACTACTCCCTGGTGCAAATGGAGGGAGCTGGCACTTGGTGGCAGGATGTGTTCCAGCAAGGACTGCTCAAGAGAGCAAGGGCAGGGGCAGGACCAGGGCAGTGTCAGTGGGCAACAGGGGACTCCAACTTCTGCAGGCGGCGGCGACGCAGCTCTGCAGCATCAGGCTCTCCATCCTCAGGCAGCTCCTCGGTGCCCACTGACTCAGGAGCTGGGGACAGAGGTCAGAAGTGGAATCCAGGGAAGTCCCCTGCCCCACCCCCAGGGGACTGATCACACCTACCTGGAGGCTTTTCAGTTTCAGGGGCTGGTGGGGAGGCTCCTGGAGAGGGGGTGGTGGCCTCGGAGCTGGGGATGCTGGTGGAAGAGGCAGCAGCAACAACTGGGGGGGCAGTCTCCTCAGTGGGGTTGACTGAAGTGGCAGGCCGGGGGGGCCTGGGAAGAGAAGGGAGGAGAGGTGGGCCTGGCTTGGGCAGATTCTCCTGCCCATGGTGAGCCTTGCAGGAGAGTCTAGACTGATGTGCCTCTGCGGCCCCAGTGACCAGCAGACACAAGTGAACATGTGCTGAATGAACCCTCAAGGGCCAAGTGGTTCTGTCCCCTCTGGATTGTGAACCTCTTGTAGGCATGGACTGTTGACCTGTTCACTTTTACCCTGGGGTGTCAGGCATCTCAGAGGGTAAATAAGTCCTAGAGCACTCAAGCCTTGGACTCCAGTTCCTCTCCAAGCCTGTGCTGTCATTACTGGGTGCTAGGCACTGGGTACTTGTCACTTAAGGAGAGCACCTAAGAGGAAGGTTTGGAGTGGGGGTTATGAGACGAAACCTGTTGGGTACAGTGTACAATTCAGCTATGTAACAAAAACCACTTGTACCCCCTAAGTCTACTTAAAAAAAAATAGCCCTTACAACCCTTCTATTCTGATGAAGTAATGGAGGTCACAAAGCAAGTGAGCGATGGAACCAGCACCTGGACTTGGGCCAGGATGGCTCCAAGTGACTTCCTATTACTTGTTCCCTCAGTTCATGGGCAGCAATTCCCAGTCACAGTGTCAGCATACCTGAGGGTGTTATGTGTTGAACTAATAAAGCACCGCGAATTCTGAATAGTTTGCCTTTGGAAAAATACAGAGGCACAAGATGCAAGGGCAGCTCTCTAATAAACATCGCTCCTACTTAGATCCAGACATACCTTTGGAGCGGGAGGATAAAAAAGCACCAGGAGGCCGGGCGCGGTGGCTCACGCCTGTAATCCTAGCACTCTGGGAGGCCGAGGTGGGCGGATCGTTTGAGCTCAGGAGTTCGAGACCAGCCTGAGCAAGAGCGAGACCCCACCTCTACTAAAAATAGAAAGAAATTATATGGACAGCTAAAAATATATATAGAAAAAATTAGCCGGGCATGGTGGCGCATGCCTGTAGTCCCAGCTACGTGGGAGGCTGAGACAGGAGGATCGCTTGAGCTCAGGAGTTTGAGGTTGCTGTGAGCTAGGCTGACGCCACGGCACTCACTCTAGCCTGGGCAACAGAGTGAGACTCTGTCTCAAAAAAAAAAAAAAAAGAAAAAAGCACCAGGAGTCACCAAGAACTCCCCGAAACCCTGGGCGGGCCTGAAGATAGGTGGCCTGAATCAGCAGCTGTCACAGGTGGCATGAGAGCCAAAGGCTGAGAACCACTGCTGGGGACCTCCTGGCAGCTCTGCTCCCCCACAAACCCATCCCACGTCCCCCATGCACACGCACCCCAACGAGGCCAGCACAGTGAGGTACTGGTTGATCTGCAGCATGGCGGCGTCCAGCAGCGTGTGGATGTTGCGCAGGCTCTGCAGCCGGGCCTCCAGGTGCTGCCGCTCATGGCCCTCCAGAGCTCGCAGCTCCTCCGGGGTCAGCCCGGCAAAGCCCGCGGGGGGCACAGGCATTGGGGGGAAGGCTGGAGAGACGTAGAGGCTCAGTCTGGGCTGCCTGGGCCTGACACCACCCCAGCCTCCAGAACAACCTGGGGAGTGTCCCAGCTTACCAAAGGGTGGAGGCAGGGGCATACCCATCCAGGGAGGCGGGAAGGGGAAGCCTGGGGCAGGGCCGGCCTCTGCCGCAGAGCCAGAGCCAGAGCCAGAGCCGGAGCCAGGTGCTGGGGCAGAGGCAGCACTGGTGCCAGCAGCTGTGGTTGTGGCTGTTCCACTGGGCCGAGAAAGGGCTGCTGAAGCAAGAATGAGAAGTGACTGTTGCTGGGCCTCTCGTTCCATCCCTGCCATCCCCAGGCTGTCACGGCACCCAAAAGGCTCACCTGCACTAGTGGACGGAGGGGCCGCAGCCTCTCCTGAGCTGGGGGGAGGTGGGACAGGTGGAAAGGGACCCATGGGAGGCCACAGCGGGAACATGCCTGGAGGAAAAGGAGGCAGGAGGCCCTGGGGGACTGCAGAGAAAGGACAGAGTGGTGAGAAAAGGGCCGAACTGAGATAGACCCAACTCCCAGGCAGCAGGCTTGGCTACTGAGAGCTCTGTCCTCTTCCCATGGGCCCCTGCACTTAGCACTTGTCAAACCGACAGCAAGCATCTATTTCTTACCTTTTCACCCCTCTCCAGCTCTGATTGTGGGATGCTGGAGGACAGGGACTCTGATTCCCCAGCATCTCCCATACCCAGACCAGGGCAAGTACCCAATGGTGTACTGAATGGATAAATGAGGGGACACTCACAGTTAGGGGGCTGGGGCAGAAGTGGTGGGGGATGGGGGGCAGGGGGTGGCCCCTGATCTGCAGGCTCCGGGGGTGGTGGTGACTGGGCTGGTAGCGATGCCCGCAGGACATCCATACGGCAGGTAGGGCAGGTCTGCTGCCGCTGGAACCAGGAGCGCAGGCAGCTGGGGGTCAAGACCAGGCAGTGGTCAGCAGGTCACTAGGGGACTGCCTGTGGGGCCTGTGCCCTGATGTGCAGGCTCCCTGGGGCCTCTTTCACCTGGTGTGGAAAATGTGGTTGCAGGGCAGTCTCTTGGCACCAGTCACCATCTCTTCTCGGCAGATGATGCAGACGTTGTCCATTGCCTGGAGTTCCTCTGGGGTGGCATCTGGATACCTGGTTAGGATGCAGGGATGTGTCAGATCCAGAGCTGGAAGCAGGGGGACCTCGGGCAGAGGTTGGGAGAGCAGCCAAGAGAAGCCTACTTACAGTGTGTTCATGTTTCGGATGGCTCGGCGAGACATGATGGCATCTGTCACAGCTTTCTTGAACTGTCTGAAAGGACAGTCAGTGAAAACAGGAAGAGGGAGGGGAGGGGTCAGGTCAGGAGGGTGGAGGGAGAGGGCTGGGCTCACCTCATGGCCAGGTACATGGGCCGGATGGCAAAGAGTGGGAAGGTGTGCACCTTGATCATGATGGTCATGAAGGCCATGTACAGCAGAACCTTGATGAAGCCTAGGGGACGGATGCACAGGGCAGGGGGTCACTGGGTCTGGCAGGCAGGGTGGGGGATGCTGGTCCAGGTCAGAAGAGGCCCAGGCTCCTCTTACCTGTAAACAGCTCCGTGTAGAGCATGTACACGGCCTTGTTGTCCCAGGGGTTCTCACTCTGGAGGTCCACGGAGTGCAGCACATACTTGATGAAGATGGTGAGCACCATCGTCATCAGGATGGCGTACTGAAGGAAGAGGAGGATGCGGGGACATAAACACACAGCTCCCCTTGCTGCAGCCACACTTTGCTCCACCCAGGCCTGTGTACAGCAGGGTGCAGTGGTACAAGCACAGGCTCTGGACACAGCCAATGTCCTCCTAGCTCCCCGACTCACTAGCTGTGACTTTATCGGCAACTCACTGAATCTCAGTTTGCACATCTGTACATGACAGAATTAATTGATCCTTTGTAACCGTGTTGTCTTGCTGATTAAGAGATGTGGGTCAGGAGCTCAACACAGGGCCTGGCATGCAATAAGCACTCAACAAATATGAGCTATTGGCCAGAAAAGGTGGCTCATTTCTGTAATCCTAGCACTCTGGGAGGCTGAGGTGGGAGGATTGCTTGAGCTGAGGAGTTCGAGACCAACTTGAGCAAGAGCAAGACCCTGTCTCTAGCAAAAACAGAAAAACTAGCCAAGCATGGTGGCCCATGCCTAGTAGTCCCAGCTACTAGTAGTCCTAGCTAGTAGTCCCAGCTACTTGGGGGGTTGAGGCAGGAGGATCGCTTGAGCCCAGGAGTTTGAGGTTGCAGTGAGCTATGATGAGGCCACTGCACTCTAACCTGGGAAGACAGAGCAAGACCCTGTCTCAAAAAAAAAAAAACAAAAACAAAACCCAGCTGTTGTCACTGAACACATTCTTCCTCTGCCAGGGACTCGCCTCCCCAGTTTTCCATCAAGCTAATTCCCTCCTGTCCATCAACAGCCATCTCTGGCATCAGCCTCCAGGAAGCCTCCCCGAGCCGCAAGGCAGGGCTCCTGCTCCCTTCCAGCCTCTTTTTGTATTCTTCCCTGATCGCCTAGGAATGAACGTGTGAGGGCAGGGGCCAGATCTGACTGATCGATGCTCTTTGGTGGCAGCATGGGGCTGGCCACATAGCAGGTGCTCAGGCACGTGCAGTGCCACCTCAGGCTTGTACCCCCAATCTCCCAAGCCAGTTTTACCTCAAAACCAAACACCAGCTGCACAGAAGCCCCACGAGTCAGGATGCTGTGATAGGCGTGGCTGACGAAGAGGAAGTCCAGGATACCCAGGAGGAACATAAGGGCTGTGGGGACCCCCCAAATGGGGGGGGTGGGGTCAGCCCAGGGCCTGACAGCCATTTCCTGCACTAGGACAGCCCCACCCCCAAGCCCACCATGGCCCCAGCCATCTAGTCAGGTGGGCACACTCCACTAAACCCGGCCCTCTGGGAACTCCCATTTTGCCTTGGGGGGTCACTGGGGCTGCCCAAGCTCCAGGTGAGGAGGCAAAGAGCTACGGGCCCAGGCAGCTGAGAAGCCCTGGGGTGGAACAGGACAGAGACGATGCAAATTAACTTCCTAAATTATCTTTCCTGTACAGCTGTGGGCTGAGGGGGCAGCCTGTGCTCTGGGGCACGGGTCCATGCCTAGTGACTGTTCATGGTCCAGTCCTCCATGGTGCCTCTCCTCCCTTCGGTCCCCATCCCCCATGAGTCTCACTCACAGACAATGCGGCAGTGAAAGAGCCAGGAGATGTTGGGGCTGCGTTCCATCTGAGGCAGAGCAGAGAGGGGGCCTGTCAGGAAGGCTGGGGCTCACCCCACAACCCCAACCTAGGCTGCACTGCCCCACAAGCCTGCTCCAGGGAACCCCCTGACCCGACTCACAAAGTCCACACGGTCCTCCGCCAGCCAGTGGAAACATTTGAGGAAGAGAAGGAGAGTGAAGAGTGCAACAAAGCGGGGGCTGAAGTCATCCCGGAAAACGGTGAAGGCCAGACAAGTTTCAGTGACGGCATACCAGGAACGTTCCAGGAGGTGCTGGGGGTCAGGCAGGGAAGAATATGGAACCAAGACATGATGCTTGCCCCGTGCCCTGCCCCTCACCTTTGGGGCAGCCAACCTCTTACCTCCATCTCTGCTGCCCTCAGCTGCCCAAAGAACACCTTGCCCATCACCTTGCCCAGGAGGAACACAAGGACAAAGGCCTGGATGTACAGGACCTAGAAGTAGGGAGAGGCTATGGTTTGAAGTCACTTTCTGCTTTCCTCTACCTGGGGCTCATCATTCAGAAACCTCCCATGCCCATCACAGTTTATTTAAAGTTAGGCAGCTGGTATCTACTGCTCTTCTCCCCTCCCTACCTGACCTGTAGCCCCGCCCCTGTCCCAGGCAGACTCCTCCTTCCCTCTCAGGGAGTTCCTCCCTCCCTGAGGCCTGAACTCACAGCCATGCTGGGGCTGGACTTGGTCAAGTACACCACAGTGGGGTAGAACTGGTGTTTGAGGTAGTAGGCGTGAGCCACCACGGCCCCCGTCAGCGCCAGGCTGGCCGCCATCATCACTGCGGTGCGGAACATTGCCCTGGCCCGGAGACCTGCATGGGGAAGAAAACAAAAGAACTTATGTGATGCTCATGCTGTGCAAACCCAGCACAGTGCCTGGCACAGCGTCAATAAATAAAACGGGGGGGGGGATCGCATTTCATCCTCAGAATCATCAAATCAAGAATAGTACATGCTCCCCCATTTTACAAATAAAACTGAGACTCAAAGGGGTTAAGTGATCACACTGACGCAAGGCCTGGAACCTGGGTTAGTCTTGTTTCAAATCTAGGGCTCTTTGCACGCTGCCTGCCAAACCTCCTCCTCTAGGGAGGCAATGAGGGAAGGCAACAACGTCGGAGGAGGTAGGAACTGCCACCACTGACCCTCGAGTGAAGGTGCTGGGATGGGAGGCTAAAGCAGAAATCTGCTCCAGGGCGGGGAACGCGGCCTAGGCAGGGAGAAGCTAAGGCGAGGGGGGGGCCGCAGCCTGGGTAGGCTACAGCGCCGGTGACAGCTATGCCAGGGTGGGCAGCTCGGACGCGCGCCCCACGGGAGCGAGCTAGGTACGTCAGCCTGGAACCCTTGCGCCCCCCAAGCCCCAGGGCAGTGTCAAGTCAGGGCCCTGCAGAAACGGCCGACCGGCAGGGTGCAGTGGCGGGGCAGAGAAAGACCCGGGCTGCCTTCACGGCCGCGCACCTGTGAGCACCAGGAGTTGCGAGCGTCGCAGGCGGGGCCCAGCCTTTGGGAGAGCGGCCGCCTGGCGCTCCAAGTCTACGGCCAGCTGACAGGCCGAAAGCGGGCGTCGGGGCTGAGGGGCGCGCCAATCCCGGGGAACTCTAGGGGAAAGTCCAGGTCCCGACCCCAACCACAACCCGGGCTAGACTTCGCCATACTCACCAGGAGCCCAGCGCCGCGAGCCCGCTCAATCCCCGCGACTGCGGCGGCCGCTCCGGTTAACAGCACTCCCCACCCCCTGCGAACCGGAACTTCGGGGGTAAGACACCTCACTTCCGGCGGCGCGGGGCGCGGGGCGCGGCGTGGGTCGTACCAAGGCCGCTCCCCCCGCCCCCGCGGCTCTCGGCGCCCCCTGGGGTGCCGGGAGCGGCCGTGTCTGCAGCTTCGTGCCCACGGGGATGGGCTGAGCAAGAGACGCGAGAGGGGGTCGGAAGGGAGTAAGCGGGGCGGGGGGGAATCGAGTCCCCCTGTTTATTAGTCACAGATGGTATGTCCTGGACCGCTGGGTGGCCTCAACCTACTGGTGGGGGACTCTGGTCGCAAAGCTGGTGGAAGGTGGAGCGTGAGCGCGCCGTACCACTTGGAAGGGGAATGTGCAAGGGACAGACTTTACAGGCAAGGGGAATAAAATGTTTTAGAGCCTCATTCCAGGGAGAGTCACAACAGTTTGACAAGGTGTTCCCTGGGAGAATTGCACGCAGAAAACAAAAATTTGTCTTCTCCATGATCCCTCCCAGTGTTGAGTGAGTGGGAGTGAATTTGGTCCCGTGTCTGTCACTGATTGGTTGTGATAAAGTTACGCGGACCAATAAGGAAGAGAAAGGAAATTTGCTGGCCTATAGAAAGAGAAGAGCAGGTGAGTGGTTGCTAGGGGTGGAAGGCTGCGTTGCCTAGGACTGAGTCCTACCCCAGCTGGCTGATAGTAGCGAAAATGCAGTCCGTGGGCAGGTGATCCTTGTCCGGCCTCGGGGAACATTTGCTGCGCAGCGAAAGGGAAGGGCAGCCAGGTGTGCCCAGGACCGAGGAGAAGACAGACCTTTAATTTCTGCTCGTCTTGGGATGAGAGTGTTGTGTGCAAAGGAATTGACTTCAGCGCCGCATGCCCGCACCCCTCTCCGTGCCCACAGTTTTGCTGGCGTTGTATTGTTTAGCCCTGGGCCATAGCCCAGACTCCCATGGTCCTGGGCTGCCCCGTAATTCAGTTTGTGTCTGGGTCGCAGGCATCTCAGTCCGCTTATTGAGAGAATGGTGCTAATGCATCCACTTTGTGCCTTGCGTTTTCCTCCGTCATCTCATGTAACCATCAGTCACCAACGTTTGTGAGCTAGATGGTGCTATCCCCATTTTAAACGTGGAACCTGTGAGGTTCAGAGGCTTAACCAGACCTCTGCTAGGATTGTCGCTGGGTCTGCCTCTAAATCCCTGGGCTATTGGTCTCAGCCACCTTCCCCACCACCTGTAGACCTGGCAAGTTCGGCTTGTAACGAGTTACTGAGTGGCCCTCCACCCCCATAAGGCCATCTATCACTTTCTAGTGACTACGTCCAATGGTCAGCTTTCAGTCCTTGCCTGACTCAACCTCTCTCCCATGCTTGAAAGTCTTCTCCCTAAGCGTCTGTGACCCACACGACCTTACTTTTCTCTTTCCTCTCTGGCTATGCATCTGCCCCCTTCCTCTGCCCATCCCTTTATTTAAATGTTGGTGTTCACGTTGGCCCCTTCTCTTTACCTTTCTTGCATGATTTCCTCTGCTCCTGTGGATTCAACCCCCCACCCAGAGCCTGATGACTCCCAGCTGGGTCTCTCCTGCTTTTAAAATAGTTAAGTGCACCTAGACACCATCCACACCCTCACTCCAAAAAACTTGGGCATCGTGTTCACTGTGTTCCTCTCCATCTGCCCCCACATCTAAACTGGTAATAAAGTCATTTGTTCAGTTGATTAGTCTACAAATATGTATCAGCTGTCTCCTGTTCTAGGGACTTGGGGTGTCAGTGAACAAAACAAAGATCTCTGCCTTTGGGGAGATTATCCTCGTTGATGTGATAAGCCACCAAACCGTAGGCATAATGTGAGTGAAAAATCTAATATGTTGGAAGGTAATACGTGACCCAGGGAAAAAAGTAGAGCAGAATAAAGGGGATCAGGAGTGTGGTGGAGTTTTCAAAGCAGGTTGCAGTATCAGCAAGGATAATGGGGTAAGCCTCCTTGAGAAAGTGACATTTGAGCAAAAACTTGAAGGAGGTAATGGCATGAGCCAAGTGGATGTCTGGGTAAAGAGTTGCAGCTAAATAAAGGTGGACTAGCCCTGATTTGTTGAAGGAGGGCAACGTGGCTAGAGTGGAACTAGTAGTAGGAGAGGGGGCCAAGGCCAGATTGTGTTGGCCATTACTGGGACTTCGGTTTTTACCCTGAGTGACATGAGGAGCCATTGGACAGTGCTGAACAGAGGTGTGGCATGCTCTAGCTCCAGTGTTGGTATAGTCTGTGGTAGGATGGAGGGTAAATGTGGGAGCAGGCAAACCAGTTAGGGGGCTCTTGCAGTGTGTTACGCAAGAGCAGAAGTCCTGTTCACTCTACTTCCTGAGTATCTCTACAATTCATTCTTTTCTTGCCATCTCCACTAGCACTGTGCTGTAGTCCAGACCATCATCATCTCATGCCTGGGAAAATGCAACAGCCTCCTTTCCCATACTCTCCTCCTTATTTATTATCCATACAGTGGCCAGAAAGACTTTCTGACACCTCAGCTCACATCTTGCCTTCCCTGCCCGCACTGTCCTTCAGACATAACGCCCTGTTTGTGGGGGCCTCAGGTATACCATGCCTACTGTGCCCCAAGTGGGCCCATCACCTTTTGCATACGTCTTTTCCCTTCCCAGGAACATCTTTCTCCTCGAGTATCATCACAAGAAGCATTGCCTAACTTCTCAGGCTGAGTGGGGCCTCTTCCCACAGTGCTCTGTGCTTTCTTCATCATGGTACTTGGTACCCTGTGTTGGCATTGGCTAGATTTAAGTCCATAGCCAATGCCAACACAGATTACCCACACTGAACTCAAGGATGGGGTCCTGAGTCTTTTTATCTCACACAGAGCAGACAAGTCAACTTCTGAGCACAGACTATTACCAGTGTTAAAGAAGGTCATTTCATAACAATAAAGGGGTCAGTTAATCAAGCAGACATAACAGTTCTAAACACTTATGCATCTAATAATAGAGCTTTCGATTACCAGAAACAAAAACTGAACTGCAAGGAGAAATAGACAAATCCACAATAATAGGCAAAGATTTCAATAATCTTTTCTCAATGATTGATAGAAAAAGTAGAAAATCAGCAAGGATAGAATAGACTTGAGCCACACTATCAACCGTCTTGATCTGATTGATGTTTATAGAATACTTCACCAAAAACAGCATAACACATGCTTTTCTTAAATGCATACAGAGCATTTACCAAGACAGACCATATTCTGGGATGTAAAACAAGACTTAACAAATTCAAAAGAATTCAAGTCACATAAAGAATATTCTGCTGTGGCCACAGTGGAGTTAAATTTGCAATCAATAACATAAAAAATCCTCAAAATCCTCAAATATCTGGAAACAAAATAACACATTTCTGAATAACTCAAGGATCAAAGAAGAAATAGAGATAGAATTTTGCATTGCTGTCTAGTCTGGAGTGCAAAGGCATGATCATAGCTCACTGTAATCTTGAACACCTGGGCTCAAGCGATCCTCCTCCCTCAGCCTCCCAAAACACTGGGATTACAGGTGTAAGCCACTGTGCCTATCCTCTTAGAAACTCTTTTGAATCCAGTGAAAATGAAAACACAATGTTTAAGAATTTGTGGGATGCCAATAAAAGGTATTAGAGAAATTTATAGCTTGTAAGTGCTTATATCAGAAAACAGGAAAGATCTTAAATCTATTACTTGTGTTTCCACCTTAAGAAGGTAGAAAGATTATGTTTAAAAGGCAGCTAGAGGCCAGGCGCGGTGGCTCACGCCTGTAATCCTAGCACTCTGGGAGGCCAAGGCAGGTGGATTGTTTGAGCTCAGGAGTTCAAGACCAGCCTGAGCAAGAGCGAGACCCTGTCTATACTAAAAATAGAAAGAAATTATGTGGACAGCTAAAAATATATAGAAAGAAAAATTAGCTGGGCATGGTGGTGCATGCCTGTAGTCCCAGCTACTCGGGAGGCTGAGGCAGGAGGATTGCTTAAGCCCAGGAGTTTGAGGTTGCTGTGAGCTAGGTGACGCCACGGCACTCTAGCCCGGGCAACAGAGTGAGACTCTGTCTAAAAAAAAAAAAGAAAGAAAGAAAAAAAAAAAAAAAGGCAGCTAGAAAAAAGAAAAGAAAAAGAAAATAGAAAGAAAACAGCAGGACAAGACTCAGTGGCTCAAGCCTCTATCCCAGAAGTTTGGAAGGCTAAGGCAGAAGATTACTTAAGTTTGAGACCAGCCTGGAAACATAGTGAGACCCTATCTCTACAAAAAAAATTTTAAAATCAGCCACACATGGTGGTGCATACCTGTAACCCTATTTATTTGGGAAGCTGATGCAGGAGGATAGCTTGAGCCCAGCAATTTGAGGCTGCAGACAGCTATGATTATGCCACTGCATTCTAGCCTGGGCAACAGAGTGAGACCTTGTCTCTAAAAAATAAATAAAAAAACCCCCAGCAAATCAAACCTAAAGTAAACAAAATAAAGGAAGTAATAAAGTCCAAAGAAGAAATCACAGAAGAAAATAGAAAAACAATAGAGAAATCAATGAAAGTAAAAGTAGGTTCTTTGAGAAGATCAATAAAATTGATAACCCCCTTGGCAGGTGTGGTGACTCATGCCTGTAATCCCAACATTTTTGGGAGGCTGAGGCGGGAGGATCACTTGAGACTGGGAGTTCAAGATTGCAGTGAGCTGTGATTGCTCCACTGTATTCAAGCTGGGTGAGAGAGTGAGACCCTGTGTCTAAAAAATAAAAGTAAAAATAAAAATGCCTATCATACAAAGTGGTGGCGATGGTGTGGAGCAACTAGAACTCTCATATATTGCTGGTGAGAATGCAAGATGGTATAGCCATGTTAAAGGAAAGTTTGGTAGTTTCTTATATAGTTAAACATACATTTACCATATGACCCAGTAGTTACATTCTTAAGTTACCCAAGAGAAATGAAAATATATGCTTACACGACTGGTGACAGCTTCTGAAGTGGTTGCCAGGAGCAGGGGCTGGGGGAGGGAATGAATTGCACAGTGGCACAAGCAAACGTTTTTGGGTTGTGGCAACATTCTATCGCATGGTAGCAGTGGTAATTATATGACATACATATTTGTTAAAGCACACCAAATTGTATACTTAAAATTGGTAAATCTTATTTTATGTCATTGTATGTTAATTATACCTCAATAAAGTTGACACAAAAGTTGTTGTAAACAAATATACATTTTGACCTAGACTTTCCCTTTTCAGGAGCCTATCCTGTTTAAGAGCTTGTACATGAGCCCAAAGATGTAAGCCCAAGGATGATAGCTATGGCATTGTTTGAAATAGTAAAAAAAAAATAATAGAACCACATATTCATTAGGAAGAGAATGGTGAGATCAATCTGATCCAATAATAATCTTTTCAAAAAGCAGACTGAAAAGAATATCAGACTCTTCCATAATAAAAAGTACCGAAAACTAGAAATAGATGGAACTTCCTCAACCTGATAAATGGCATCTGTGAAGAATCCACAGCTAATTTCATACTTAATGATAAAAGTTCGATTGCTTTCTCTCTAAGATCAGACACAAGAAAAGACAGGTCCACTCTTGCCACTTCTTTTTAACACTGTACTGGGAGTTCTATCCAGGAGAGTTAGATAAGGAAAAGACATAAAAGGCTTCCAATTGGAAAGGAAGAAGTAAAACTATCTTTATTTGCAGATAACTGGATCTTGTTTATAGAAAATCCTAAGGAATCTATGCCCCCCCCAAAAAACAATTATAGCTAATAAATGAGTTTCAGCAAGGTTTCAGATTAAAAGATCAATATGCAAAAATAAATTATGTTTCTATAAACTAGCAATAAGCAATCCCAAAAATGAAACCAAACAAGCAATTCCATTTACAATTCATCGAAAAGAATAAAATGCTTAGGAATAAATTTAACAAAAAAGTATTAGACTTGTGCACCAAGCACTACAAAACATCATTGAAAGAAATTAAAGAAGACCTAAATAAATGGAAAGACATCTCTTGTTTATGGATTTGAAAAACTTAGTATTATTAAGATGGCAATACTCCCCAAATTGATCTAAAAATTTGACACATGCTTCTGCTGGGTCTTAGGAAAAAATAAATAAATAAATAAATAATAAATAAAAAAATAATAAAAATCTGACACAATCCCTACAAAAATTCCACCTGCCTTTATCGCTAAAATTGGCAAGGTGATCCTAAATTTCTTGTGTAAATGCAAGAGACCAGAATAGACAAAACAATCAGAAAGGGGAAATGGAGGACTCACACTCCCTGATTTTAAAACTTACTATTGATAGAAAGCTACAGTAATCAAGATAATATGGCACCAGCATTAGGACAGACAAGTCAATGGAATAGAACTTAGAATCCAGAAATAAACATTTATGGTCAATTGATTTGGGTTTGTTTATTTTTACTTTCTATTTTTTTGTGAGGAGGGGTGTTCAGTTGCTTTATTTGTTTGTTTGTTTGTTTTTGAGACAGAGTCTCACTCTGTTGCCGGGGCTAGAGTGCCGTGGCATCAGCCTAGCTCACAGCAACCTCAAACTCCTGGGCTCAAGCGATCCTCCTGCCTCAGCCTCTTGAGTAGCTGGGACTACAGGCATGTGCCACCATGCCTGGCTAATTTTTCTATATATATTTTTAGCTGTCCAAATCATTTCTTTCTATTTTTAGTAGAGACGGGGTCTGGCTCTTGCTCAGGCTGGCCTCGAACTCCTGACCTTGAGAGATCCACCCGCCTCGGCCTCCCAGAGTGCTAGGATTACAGGCATGAGCCACCCGCACCCGGCCGCCTTGTTTGTTTTTATTGAGACACAGTCTCTCTGTGGCCCTGGATAGAGTGCAGTGGCTTCATCGTAGCTCACTGCAACCTCCAGGCGATCCTCCTGCTTCAGCCTCCCAGGTAGCTGAGACTACAGGCCTGTGCCACAATGCCTGACTGGGCTTTCTTTCCTTCCCTCCCTCCCTCCCTTCCTTCCTTTCTCTCTCTCTCTCTCTCTCTCTCTTCTTTCCTCCTTCCTTCTTTCCTTCCTTCCTTCCTTCCTTCTTTCCTTTTTTCCTTTCCCTTTTCTTCTCTTTCCTTTCTCTCTCTCTCTCTTTCTTTGTTTCTTTCTTTCTCTCTCTCTCTCTCTTTCTTTCTCTCTCTCTTTCTTTCTTCCTTTCCTCCCTTCCCTTCCCTTCCCTTCCCTTCCCTTCCTTCCTTCTTTCTTTTCTTTCCTTTTCCAAAGTACCGTAAATACTTTGGAAAAGTATCTGGGGTCTCACTCTTGCTCACAGTAGTCTCAAACTCTTGAGCTCAAGCAGTCCTCCCAGAGTGCTAGGATTACAGGTGTGAGCCACCGCACCCAGCCCCATCAATTGATTTTGAACAAGGGTCCCAAGACAATGCAATGGAATAGTCTTGTCAACAAATGGTGCTGGGATACCTACCTCACACCATACACAAAATTTAGCTCAAAATGGATCAAAGACCTAAAACTGTAAAAGTCGTAGAAGAAAACTTAAGCATAAATCTTCATGACCATGGGCTAGGCACCAAAAACACAGCAACAAAAGAAAAAATAGATAGATAAATTGGACTTCATCAACATTTAAAAGTTTTGTGCTTCGAAGGACACCATCAAGAAAATGAGGGCCGGGTGCGGTGGCTCACGCCTGTAATCCTAGCACTCTGGGAAGCTGAGATAGTTTTGTATTTTCTTTACCACTTCTTATGCTTATACTTTATTTCTCTTATCTAAGTGCATTGGCTAATGCCTCTAGTAAAATGTTGAATAGCAGTAGAGATAGTTGGCATCCTTGCCTTGTTCCTGAACTTAGTGAAATGTTTCTAGTGTTTTCACTTTTAGCAACAGGCATGAGCTACTGTGCCCAGCTAATATTTCACTTTTTATTGTTATTGTAGAGTGTATTTCTTCTACTTATTAAAAAAAAAGTGAACTGTAAAAAATACCTCCTAAAAGGCAGGTCCTTCAGGAGATATTCCAGAAGAAGTCATTGTTATCGTACAAAATGACAGCTTCATGCATGTTATTGCCCCTTAAGACCTTCTAATGGGACAAGATGTGCGGGTGGAAGATAGTGATATTGATGATCCTGACCCTGTGTAGACCTAGACTAATGTGTGTGTCTCTCCTTTTAACAAAAAAGTTAAAAAAAATTTGTTTAAATATTGAAAAGCTTATAGAATAAGAATATAAAGAAAATATTTTGGTACAGCTGTACAATGTGTTTGTGTTTTAAGCTAAGTGTTATTACAAAAGTAAAACATTTTTTTAAATTAAAAAGTTTATAGAAGGCCAGGCGTGGTGGCTCACGCCTGTAATCCTAGCACTCTGGGAGGCCGAGGTGGGTGGATCACTCGAGGTCAGGAGTTCGAGACCAGCCTGAGCAAGAGCGAGACCGGCCCCCCCCCCCCCCCCGCCCTGTCTCTACTAAAAATAGAAAGAAATTATCTGGCCAACTAAAATATATATAGAAAAAAATTAGCCGGGCATGGTGGTGCATGCCTGTAGTCCCAGCTACCTGGGAGGCTGAGGCAGTAGGATCGCTTAAGCCCAGGAGTTTGAGGTTGCTGTGAGCTAGGCTGACGCCACGGCACTCACTCAAGCCTGGGCAGGAAAGCGAGACTCTGTCTCAAAAAAAAAAAAAAGTTTATAGAATAAAAAAGTTACAGTAAGCTAAGGCTAATTTATTACTGAAGAAAGAAAAAGAATTTTTAAATAAATTTAGTGTAGGCCAGGCGCGGTGGCTCACGCCTATAATCCTAGCACTCTGGGAGGCTGAGGCGGGCGGATTATTTGAGCTCAGGAGTTCGAGACCCTGTCTCTACTGAAAAATAGAAAGAAATTATATGGACAACTAAAAATATATATACAAAAAATTAGCCAGGCATGGTGGCATGTGCCTGTAGTCCCAGCTACTCGGGAGGCTGAGGCAGGAGGATTGCTTGAGCCCAGGAGTTTGAGGTTGCTGTGAGCTAAGCTGACGCCAGGGCACTCTAGCCCGGGCAACAGAGTGAGACTCTGTCTCAAACATAAATAAATAAATAAATAAATACATTTAGTGTAACCTGAGTGTACAGTGTTTACACAGTCTACAGCAGTGGACAGCAATGTCCTCGGCCTTCACAGTCACTAACTGCTCACTCACTGACTCACCCAGAGCAACTTCCAGTCCTGCAAGCTCCATACATTTTAAGTACCCTATACAGGAGTACTATTTTTTTAAATCTTTTATAGTATATTTTTACTGTACCTTTTCTATGTTTCGATATGTTTAGATACATAAATACCATTGTGTTACAGTTGCCTACAGTATTCAGTAGAGTAACAGTGTGTATCCTAGGAACAATAGGCCATACCATATAGCCTAGATGTGTAGTAGGTTGTACCACCAGGGTTTGTGTAAGTACACTCAGTGATGTTGCCAAACGACACATTTCTCAGAACATATTCCTGTCATTAAGTAGGTTATTAAGTATGAAATGTCCGATCCCCCTAAGTACTAAGTTTGACAGTTGATATCTCTGACATTTCACTTTGACGCTTCTTGTTTTATTTTTATTGTGAAGGTACATCCTCAGTCTTTCAAGCACATGGTTTGGCTTGTGATTATCTTTCAAAATTTTTTAGATCAATTTTTGTGGAACCATGGATAAGTCAAAAACTCGTGTTGGCCGGGCGAGGTGGCTCACACCTGTAATCCTAGCACTCTGGGAGGCCGAGGTGGGCGGATCGTTTGAGCTCAGGAGTTCGAGACCAGCCTGAGCAAGAGTGAGACCCTGTCTCTACTAAAAATAGAAAGAAATTATATGGACAGCTAAAAATATATATAGAAAAAATTAGCCGGGCATGGTGGTGCATGCCTGTAGTCCCAGCTACTCGGGAGGCTGAGACAGGAGGATCCCTTGAGCTCAGGAGTTTGAGGTTGCTGTGAGCTAGGCTGACGCCATGGCACTCACTCTAGCCTGGGCAACAAAGTGAGACTCTGTCTCAAAAAAAAAAAACAAAAAACCAAACTCGTGTTATTTTTGAACATGAGTTCCATCGTGAAACCAATGCAGTGCACACAGACAGCTCAAAATATCAAGGAAGGGTTTGGGAAGGATGTGGCTAATGAACACACAGTACATGGATGGTTTGAGACATTCCTTTCTAGTGATTTTAAGCTTGAAAATGAGCTATGCGGGCAACTTGAGACCAAGGTGGATAATGATGAGATGAAAGCTGTAGTGGAAGTGAATTCATCTCAACCTGCACGTGAATTAGCAGTAAGGTTTGATGTTACTATTCCAACAATATTGGACCATTTGAAACAAATGAGCAAAATAAAGAAGCTGGGTAGATGGGTACCACATGAACTAAACAAGCGTCAGAAGAGAAATCATCTCAAAGCTTGCCTTTCTTTCCTGTCATGACATAAAGCCGAACCATTTCTACACTGTGCTGTGACATATGATGAAAAATGGATTCTTTCTGACAATTGCAAGTGTTCAGCACAATGGTTGGATAAAGATGAAGTGCTGAAACACAGTCCAAAACCAAATATTCATCAAAAAAAGCTACTGGGGTCTGTTTAGTGGTTCAGCGCTGGTATTATCCACCAGAGCTTCATGAATCCTGGTCAATAGATTATAGCGATGTCCACTGCAACCGACTGTATGAAATGAGGAGGATGCTTGAGATGAAGCAGCCGAGATTTACATGCACAGCCATGCACATGAGAAGAAAAATAAAAATAAAGTAAAAATTAAAAAAAAAGCAGTTAAGATTGGTCAACAGAGACAGGCCAATCCTCTTGCAAGACAATGATCGACCACGTGTTGTACAAACAATGCTGTTCAAACTACAGCAGTTGAACTTAGAAACTCTCTGTCATCCACCATATTCACCAGACTTGCACCAACTAACTACCACTTCTTCCAGGCTTTCAACCACTTCTTGCAAGGAAAAATATTCAATTCTCAACAAGCTGAGGAAAATGCCTTTGGCGACTTCATCACCACTCTCTCTCCAGGCTTCTTCGCTGCTGGCATAGACAAGCTACCATTAAGATAGTAAAACTGTGACAATAGTTTAGGCACATACTTTGATTAATTGTACTGCTTCTTGTTTGAGATATAATAAACTAAACTTTGATTTGAAATTGAACATTTCATATTTAATGACCTAATATTTACATAGCAGTTACAATGTGTTAAGCATTGCAAGTAATCTAGAGATGATTTAAAGTATACAGAAGGACATGCACAGGTTATGTGCAAATGCTACCCCATTTTATAAAAGGGACTTGAGCATCTGCAGATTTTGGTATCCTCCGGAATCCTGGAACCAATCCTCTGCTGGGGGAACCAATCCTGGAACCAATCCAAGGGACAACTGTAGTGGCTCTGAGTCTGGGGGTTAGAGGATGGACAAGGCCGACTTTCTAGTGGGGAAAACACACAAGCGGCAGGGAAACAAGATGATTGCAGATTGATGAGCACTACAAGTAAGGAGTTTGCATTCGATGAAAAGATCATTCCAGCTCTAGAGAGGGCCAACTGCACAAGGAGGTCTGGAGACTGTGTAGGGGACCAAGTGGTAGTCCAGGCAGCAAATGACATAGCCTTGGCCAAGGGAGGAGGCAGTGGGGAGGAGAGGAGGGCATGGATTAGGAAGATCTTTTGAGCTAGAATCCACAAGGTTTAGTAATAAATTGAATGTTGGGGACAAGAAAGAAGGTAGAAATATTCCCTAATATTCATCTAGGGGAACAGCAACATTTCCCCAGCAGGGAGAACGAAGCAGCCTAAATGAATCTCATCCTAAGGCAGACCTACTGTGTGATTCTATAATATTTACGCAAAGTTCAAAACCAGGCGAAACTAACCTGTGATACTAGAGGCCAGAATGGTGATGAACCTTGCAGGGGCAGGTGGTGGCTAGAGATGGGAGTGGGGGTGTGGGGAGCAGACAGTGGGGCCGTTGGTAACGTGCTGCCGCTCCACCTGGCTGCTGGTTACACGGGTGTGATCTGAAAATCCATTAATCTATATTCACTTAGGATCTGTGCCCTCTTCCCTGTGGCTGCTGTGCTGCAATTAAAAAGTTTACTTACAAAACAATTTCCAGGTTTTTTGGTGTGTGTGTGTGGGGAGTAGTGGTGGTTTTTTTTTTTTTTTTTTTTCAACTACTGTAGTTAGATGGGGAAAACTGAGGAAGGCACTTATGGAGTTCATGGGGGCAGATGATGAATCCAAGTGCAGGTGTTGAAGAGGCAGCTGGGGGTACAAGTGCGAACTTGGGGGAGTAGTCACAGCTGGGAAGAGCTCTGGAGCCTCTGGAGGGATCTAAAGCCAGTAGAACGGACAATTTGGAGAGCAAATCAGGGAACACGTGCACAACAAAGGGGGCCAGAACCAGGCCTGGAGGGCTGGCTGCCCTTTGCCCACTGCACTCAGGGCTCATCGCCACTTTCTCCAGCTCCTCCCCACCCCCCCCATCCCCTCCATGGCCTAATAGACATCCAGCCAGGGCTTGGAAGCCCTGAGCCTCTGGCCCCTTCTCCTACAGTGGCCTGTCCTTCAGTACCTCTCTCCTCTCCCTGTTTTTTTCCCACTCTCTGATACTTCTTATCTTGGGGAGAACCCCTACCTTTGAAACCTTCTCACAATCCATTAAAAAAAAAATACTTGACAAATTGCATTTCATCGAAATTAGAAACTTTTGCTCTGTGAAAGACAATGTTAAGAGAATGAAAAGATAGGCCGGGAATGGTGGCTAATGCCTGTAATCCTAGCACTCTGGGAGGCTGAGGCAGGAGGATTGCTCACGGTCAGGAGTTCGAGACCAGCCTGAGCAAGAGTGAGACCCTGTCTCTACTAAAAATAGAAAGAAATTATCTGGACAACTAAAAATATATAGAAAAATTTAGCCGGGCATGGTGGCACATCCCTGTAGTCCCAGCTACTCGAGAGGCTGAGGCAGGAGGATTGCTTGAGCTCAGGAGTTTGAGGTCGCTGTGAGCTAAGCTGACGCCATGGCACTCTAGCCCGACAACAGAGTGAGACTCTGTCTCCAAAAAAAAAAAAGAGAATGAAAAGATAAACTATAGATTGGGAAAAAATATTTGCAAATCATAAATCCAACAAACAGCGTGCTTTCAGAATATATAAAGAACTCTCTAGGACTCAACAGTAAGGAAAAAATCTAGTTAACAAAGGGGCAAAAGGCTTGAACAAAGAAGATATATGGATGGAAAATGTGTTAGTTTCCTACCACTGCCATAACAGAGTGCCACAGAATAGGTGGCTCAAAATAACAGAAATTTCCCATCTGCTCTCTCCTCCAGCTTCTGGCGATTTCCCTTAATCCTTACTTTGTAGCTGTATAACTCCTTTGTCTCTGTCTTTGTGTCCTTTGTCACATGGCTGTCTTCCTTCTGTGTGTCTGCATCCTTACCTCTCTGTGTGTCTGTCTCTTTCGTCCTCCTCTTATAAGGACACCAGTCATATTGGATTAGGACCCACTCTAATCCCGGTGAATATGATCTTAACTTGATCACATCTGCAAAGACCTGAATAAATATTCAAATAATGTCACATTCTCAGCTGGGCATGGTGGCTCATGCCTGTAATCCTAGCACTCTGGGAGGCCAAGGCAGGAGGATCGTTTCAGGTCAGCAGTTCAAGACCAGCCTGAGCAAAAGTGAGACCCTGTCTCTACTAAAAATAAAAATAAATTAGATGAGCAACTAAAAATAGAAAAAAAAAATTAGCCGAGTGTGGTGGCGCGCACCTATGCCTGTAGTCCCAGCTACTTGGGAGGCTGAGGCAGGAGGATTTCTTTCTTTCTTTTTTTTTTTTTTATTTTGAGATGGAGTCTCGCTTTGTTGCCCTGGCCAGAGTGAGTGCTGTGGCATCAGCCTAGCTCACAGCAACCTCAAACTCCTGGGCTTAAGCGAGCCTACTGCCTCAGCCTCCGAAGTAGGTGGGACTACAGGCATGCGCCACCATGCCCGGCTAATTTTTTCTATATATATTTTAGTTGGCCAGATAATTTCTTTCTATTTTTAGTAGAGACGGGGTCTCACTCTTGCTCAGGCTGGTCTCGAACTCCTGACCTCGAGCGATCCACCCGCCTCGGCCTCCCAGAGTGCTAGGATTACAGGCGTGAGCCACCGCGCCCGGCCCTAGAGGATTTCTTGAGCCCAGGAGTTTGAGGTTGCTGTGAGCTAGACTGATGGCATAGAACTCTAGCCTGGGAGTGAGACTCTGTCTCAAATAATAATAATAATGTCACCTTTACAGGTATAGGGTAAGGACCTCAACATATCTTTTTGGGGGACACAATTCAACCCACAACAGAAAATAAGCACACGAAAAGATGTTCAACATTATTAGCCATTAGGGATATGCAAATTAAAGTCACTATGACTATTACAATGACTAAAATAAAAAAATACTGACAATACCAAAATAGCCACTCTGGAAAATAGTTTGGCAGTTTCTTAACATACAATTACCATATAACCCCTCCTAGGTATTCACTAAGTATCTCTGCTAGAGAAATAAAAACTCAGGTCCATATAGAAACCTATACCCAAGAATGTTCACACCTTTATCTGTAACAGCTCCAAACTGGAAACGACCCATTCATACCATGGGCTACTATTTGCTAATAAAAAGGAACAAACTATTCATACATGCAACAACCTGGATGGATTTTAAGGGCATTATGTTGAGTGAAAAAACATCTCAAAAAGTCATATATGGGCTGGGCACTCATTCCTGTAACCTTAGCACTCTGGGAGGCCGAGGCGGGAGGATTATTTGAGTTCAAGAGTTAGAGACCAGCCTGAGCAAGAGTGAGACCCCATCTCTACTAAAAATAGAAAAATTAGCCGGGTGTGGTGGTGCGCACCTGCAGTTCAGGTACTGGGGAGGCTCAGGTAGGAGGATCGCTTGAGCCCAGGAATTTAAGGTTGCTGTGAGCTATGATGACCCACTGCACTCTACCTGGGGTGACAGAGCAAAACTCTGTCTAAAAAAAAAAAACAAAGCCATATACAGTAGTTCCCCCTTATCTGTGGAGAATACGTTTCAAGACCCCCAGTGGATGCCTGAAACAGAGGGTAGTACTGAGCTATATATACCATGTTTTTTCCTATATATGTCATGATAAAGTTTAATTTATAAGTTAGGCACAGTAAGAGATTAACAACAATAGCTAATAAAATGATTTGGCTCACGCCTTTAATCCTAGCACTCTGGGAGGCTGAGGTGGGAGGATCACTTGAGCTCAGGAGTTCGAGACCAGCCTGAGCAAGAGTGAGACCCTGTCTCTACCAAAAATAGAAAAAATTAGCCGGGCATGGTGGCACGTGCCTATAGTCTCAGCTACTTGGGAGGCTGAGGCAGGAGGATCGCTTGAGCCTAGGAGTTTGAGGTTGCAGTGAGCTATGATGACGGCACTGCACTCTAGCCCAGGCAACAGGGAGAGATTCTGTCTCCAAACAAACAACAAAACAACAGTGATTATAACAATATACTACAATAAAAGTTATTTGAATGTGGTCTCTCTCTCTCTCTCTCTCTCTCTCTCTCGTACTGTACCTCAGGTAACTGAAACCGGGAAAGGGAAACCTCAGATAAGAGGGGCCTACTGTACTGTGATTTCATTTATAAAATGTTCTTGGAATGACAAAATTAGAGATGGAGAACAGATTAATGGTTGCCAGGGGCCGGCAAGGGGCAGAGGGTGTGACATGAGGGACAGCATATAGAAGTTTCTTTAGGTGATGGAATATTCAACATCCTCATGGAGGTGATGGTTACACAAATCTATGCAGGTGAAAATTTCTAGAACTAGACACCAAAAATCAAAACAGGGCCGGGCGCAGTGGCTCACGCCTGTAATCCTAGCACTCTGGGAGGCCGAGGCGGGTGGATCGCTCGAGGTCAGGAGTTCGAGACCAGCCTGAGCAAGAGTGAGACCCCGTCTCTACTAAAAATAGAAAGAAATGATCTGGCCAACTAAAATATACATAGAAAGAAAATTAGCTGGGCATGGTGTCACATGCCTGTAGTCCCAGCTACTCGGGAGGCTGAGGCAGGAGGATCACTTAAGCCCAGGAGTTTGAGGTTGCTGTGAGCTAGACTGACGCCACAGCACTCACTCTAGCCCGGGCAACAGAGTGAGACTCTGTCCCAAAAAAAAAAATAAATAAAAATAAAAACAGAATGCATGTAAAAACTGACGAAATCTGAATAAGGTTGATAGTTTATTTGTACCAATGGCAACTTCCTGGTTCTAACTGTACTATGGTTATGTGAGATGTTAACATTGGGGGATGCTCAGGGAATGGGACATGAAAATTTTCTAAATTGTTAAGGGACATCTGTGTGAGTCTAAATTCTTTCAAACCAAAGATATTTTTAAACTATTTTCCCCAGTGTGGAGTGTCAGATCTGGCCCTGAGGGGAATGGGCCTGGAAGCCCCCCCAGGGGACTCGCCCAGGCACAGGCTTCTCTGTGGTCTCCCTTACTGACCTCTAGCCTTATTTACGGTGGGGAGAGGAGAGAGGTTGAAAACACAGCTGGTCTGGGGGATTCATTCGGTTTCACTGAACACCTTCTCCGTGTCAGGTTTTGTCCAATTCGGGGCCCCGACACAGGACAATTCGGAGGCTGGAACTCTCCACTTCCCGGCTGGGTGGCTGGCAGGAAGTTACTTAACCTCGCTGCAAACAACCCAAACTCTGTGTGTTAGTTGTTTTTTCATTTATAAAATGAGGCTACTGATCATACCCACTTCACGGGGTTGCTGTGAAGAACACATGAGCTGATTCCATTCTAGCCTCTTCAATAAGCACCAGAAGATGTTTAGGGCTGTGGCTATGGAGGCTGCTGGCTTCACTGCTTCCTTTCCGGCAGAGGCCAACAATACACGAGAGGAACCACACGTGAGCATGTACACTCACAAAAACAGGGTGGCTTGATGAGACCATGTGGTCAGGGAAAGGGAGCATGGGAGGTGGCCTGGGGAGGCCAGGAAACCCAGACAGACCAGAGACGCCCAGAGATACCTAAAGACCTAGAGACCCAGAGTCCAGAGACATCCAGAAACTCTGAGAGATTCAGAGACCGAAAGACTCAGAGACCCATAGAGACCCAGGGAGACTCAGAGAAACCCAGAGGGACCAAGAGACCTAGAGAGGCCAAGAGTTTCAGAGATATTCGCACAGTTCCAGAGACCCTGCCCCAGCAAGGCGCAATCAGTGAGTTAAAACTTGCCCTTCAGGCCCTTGCAGCCCAGGCCTCCTTTCCAGGCACAGCACCTTGGCGCTGCATTTATCAAGAGAGGGACGGGGGTCATGGCTCTCCGCGCCGTCCTGTGAGGTTTCAGGCCCTGGGGTCCAGCTGGCCTGCCTTCATCCCTCTTGAAGGTGATGGAGCTTCGGAAAATCTTTTACCCCAGGAAGCCGCAGCTGGGAGGCGGGTGGTGCCTGGGTTCACAGGTAGAGGCAGGAGGTATGGGCCAAGCCCCGCCCCTCCTCAGGAAGGGCCGGATTGGTGGATGGGGGGAGTAGGGCGGGGCAGGACGGGCTATATAAGCCTACTGGCTGGGCGGCTGGGAGTTACTCTGTGGGTAGCTCCAGAGCTCAGGTAAGGTTTCTTGCGGGAGGAGGCTGGGCTGCTTGTGGGAACCTAGGTGGAGGTGCCCAGATTGACCCAAGGTGGGGGGTGGCATCTTCTCCTGAGCCCCTTGGTTGACGGCTCTCTCTGGGCATGAGGCCTAGTTTGAGAAAGTAGCTAGAAATGTTTTAGGTGGCCTCACCTCAACTTGCTCTAAATCCAAGTATTTGTCTAGTATCATTTCTCTCTCTGGGCCTCAGTATCCCCGCCCCCACCCCGCGGTGTACGGGGTCAGTGGCCCTTTCAACTCTCTTCTTTGGTGTAGGGTGGGGTGGTGGTGGTGGTTATGGGTTGGTGGGCCTGAGGAGTGATTAAACTCTTGGGATTTTGGAGTCAGTGGGCTTCACCTTTAACCAGCTGTGAGGCCTCATGCTTCAGGTTCCTAGTTTGAAAATAGGTCTTTTGTTAAACGTGCCTTCCTGCCAGGATGGAATAAAATGACAGCCCAAAGGCATTTAGCACAGCTCCAGGCACTTAGGAAGCCCTCTGCAGTGTTTGCTGCTGCTGCTGTTACCCTCTGGCCTGGCCTGGGGTGCCAGGAGGAAGATGAAGGGGTGGCACAGCCTACAGCAACTCTTTGCTTTTTTTCTGGCCTCGCCCCCTCCCCATGCATCCTCGCTGCCCTCTGCTCTGAGCCCCTAAGTCTCTGCATCAATCCCTCCCCCATCCTGGCCCCTTGTCGCCACCCCCTTGACCTGTGCAAGGGGGTAGATGCTAAGTCCTGAGCCTGCTTTCTCTACAGGCCACCCTGCCTCGCCCCACTTCCAGCCCCTGTGAGATGAGCGAGGCCCAAGACCCTGCCTATGGCCCTGTGGTTATGACCCAGGTGAGGCTGAGGGGCTGCAGTTGGCAAGGTGGGGGCAATGGGTTTCTCCATTCCCGGCAGCACCAGGAGCTGCAGGCCTTCCTCAACCTTCTGGGTGAGTTTCCTTGGGAGGTGGGCATGGGAGGGGCTGTGGGGCCTGGTGCCAGAGCAGATGTGAAAGGTGGGATCCTGCCTAAGGCCTTTGCGCCCTCCCCTCAGATGATCCAGCTTTGGCTGGTGGGAGGGGGTCCTGTCAGAAAGTGGGTTCAGTGGCAGCTTGGGCTTCAGAGCTTCTGATGCCACTCTTTGAGGGACGGTGGTTACCCGGGTTCCCTGTTTCTCTTCTCTACCCCTAGAAGACAGCTTTGTTCAGGATTTCCTCTCCACAGACCGCTGCTTCCGGATCTCGGATAAGGTGAGAGGCACAGTGGGGGTGAGGTTGAATTAGTGGGAATTGTGTGCGGCTATCTTATTGGGTCCCTGGTCTGAGATGGGGGGCACTCCCTTTCCAGCCTTAGAACCCCTGTCTGCGCAGGCCCCTCCCCACCATTTTACCTTTTTTTCTTCCCTGCACCAAAACCTCCTTGGGTGCAGGTGAACCTGGCTGCCAGGTCCTGCTTCCCAGAGGCTAACTCCAGCCCCACTTGTCTGTCTCTGCAGTATCTCCTGGCCATGGTGCTGGTCTACTTCCAGCGCGCCCACCTGAAGCTCAGCGAGTACACCCACAGCAACCTGTTCTTGGCACTGTGAGTGGCAGGGGCGGGCGGGGGAGGCACTGGCCGGGAGGTATCAGATGGGGCTGGGCAGATGCTGTGGCCTCTGCTCCCTGACCCGGTGCTGCTGTGGCTAGGTACCTTGCAAATGACATGGAGGAGGACCTGGAGGAACCGAAATGTGAGATTTTCCCATGGGCCCTGGGAGAAGATTGGTGTCTTCAGGTGGGGAAATTCCTGCAGCGGAGGGACGAGCTGTGGGCACGGATGGGCTTCCGGGCATTGGTGAGCCGCCAGTGCTGTGAGGAGGTGAGGCTGGGCAGCCTTCTGGGGGGGGGGAAGGCCGGGCCTCCCCCGAATTCACTGTTCCCTCTGCCTCTCCCAGGTCATGGCAAAGGAGCCGTCCCACTGGGCGTGGACTCGGGAGCGGCGCCCCCACCATGGTGGGGTTCAAAGGGCCTTTCCGCAGGTCCCAGCCTGCTTCCCCCGAGGCCCCAGCCTGTCACCGCCCCCTTGTTCCCTCTGTGACTTGCCCCAGCAGCGCAGCCACCACCATCCTTTGCCTGCATCATCCAAGTACCCTTCCCTGACCTCGGAGTGCTATCCTCATTCCCAACATTGTCTCTCAGGGGTCAAAAACCCCTGGGGTGGGGACTTCCTCATCATCTTGCCCCCCCAGATGCAACTGGAGCCAGGCACATACACCCTCCGTAGTGAGTTGGACACAGGAGCTGGGGGGCTGGCAGAGCCTGGGAGGCAGGAGTGGGAACCAAGAGAATGGGAGGGAGGAGCATGAAGGCTGGGGGCTCAGCTGGTTTCCTCTCTCTGAGCCTCACCCTCCCCTCCCCAGTCTTCCCGAAGCCTTCCTCATGGCCCAGGCACTGATGCTCCACAGGAGGAAGAACAGCCTGCCGCTGGCCACCGACCCATGGTCTACTGGCTGTGCCCCAACCTCCAGCCTCCTGTCTTGGGGGTCTCAGGCTGGCAGTGCCACCCCCACCCCTTCCTCCCAACCTGCAACTTCTAATAAATTTGTGTCCATAGGACGACAACTGGGCTGTGCTTATGTCCTGGCTGGGGTCCTTGACCCAGGGTTGGGGTAGGGGTGGGGAGGGTGTTGAGGGAGGGAGAGGTCTGCCAGGGTTAGGACGTGTGAGCACAGGCTCTGTAACAGCTCTGCCCCTTCCCACTGGTGGCCAGTTGCTATTGTCCTGAAATGCAGTTTCCTCTGTAACATCTGTCACCTATAGATGATGAGAGTTGCACAGTGTAGATGGGATTAAGTGAGATGAGGTATATGCAGCCCTGAGAAGAGGGCCTGGAACCTATTGGGAAAAAAGCTCAGATGGAAAACAGCTCTGGACTCAGTCTAGAAATGTCTTCAGGGCCAGGTCTATTTAGGAATAAGACTTGTTCTCTTCCCTGGGCTGCAATCAAATAGAATGTAGTAATTATTATAATATAATCGCCTATCCCCAAAAAAGACAGAATGAGAACTCAAAGGGTAAATTTCTTATTAACGGAGATGATGGGAAGTCTTCCCAGAGAAGCTGGCATTTGGACTGGACCTGGATATTCGTGGAAAGACAGTCTCATGCACCTGTAGTCCTAGCTATTCGGGAGGCTGAGATGGGAGGACTGCTTGAACCCAGGAGGTTTGAGGTTGCAGTGAGTTATGATTGTACCATTGTACTCCAGCCTCTAATAAAAATATTTAAAAATAAAGACTTGGTCAGTTTAAAATTTAAATTCTAGGTCCCTATGTGACTTTAGTGTGTTATTTAATCTCCCTGTGCCTCCATTGCTTCATGTGTAAAATGGTTTTTGGTTTTTAGTGACAGCGTCTCGCTCTGTCACCCAGGCTGATCATAGTTCACTGTAACTTTTTTTTGTTTGTTTGTTTGTTTTTTTTGAGACAGAGTCTCACTCTGTTGCCCGGGCTAGAGTGCCCTGGTGTCAGCCTAGCTCACAGCAACCTCAAACTCCTGGGCTCAAGCAATCCTTCTGCCTCAGCCTCTCAAGTAGCTGGGACTACAGGCTACAGGCATATGCCACCATGCCCGGCTAATTTTTTTTATATATATTTTTAGCTGTCTAGATCATTTTTCTATTTTTAGTAGAGACGGGGTCTCGCTCTTGCTCAGGCTGGTCTCGAACTCCTGACCTCGAGCGATCCTCCCGCCTTGGCCTCCCAGAGTGCTAGGATTACAGGCGTGAGCCACCACTCCCAGCTTGAAAGCAATCCTCCCTCCTTGCCTTCCAAAATCCTGGGATTATAGGTGTGAATCACTGCACCAGGCCTGGTGGTTGTGCTTTGGGTTTTGTTTTTTTATATATATATATTTTTTTTTAAGAGATGGGGTCTTGTGTTGCCCAGGCTGGTCCCTAACCCCTGGCCTCGAGTGATCCTCCTGCCTCAGTCTCCTGAGTCAATGGGATTACAGGTGTGAGCCACCACACCCAGTGTAAAATGGGTTTATATGAAATGAGTGTTGCGGGATTTGAATGGGTTAATCTCGGGGGAACGGCTTAGAACAATGTCTGGTATGAATAGATGGGAGCCATGGGTGTTCCAGTGGAAGGAGCTGCTGCCTTTGGAAAGGCTACAGAGGAAGGTGTGTTTGGGAATGGAGAAGGCTGGGGAGTCTGGACAGAGGTAAGAAAGCCTGGAGACTGAGGACATTAGGTGCTAAGACAAGGACTAAAAAGTATTTTTAATTTGTTCTTCCAATAGGTATTACATTCACATGTACATTTGGAACCAAGAGTCACTCACCTCCCCCGACTTTGGCCACCTGGTGTCCTGCTCTGGAAGCAATGACAGTAACAGTTTCTTTTGTGTTTCTAGAGCAAATCTAAACATACAGAATCAAATGTGGTGATTTGAGAGCTCCCAAAACCCTTGGGATTTTCCGAGTGATAGTAATGTCTTTTGTTCATAGCAAGTCCCTGAGTTATTCCTAACAAGATGACACCTGAGTTTATGCTAATGAGGTGGCAGGGTTGGGGCTGGGGGCTTAAGATTGGGTTATAAACACCCTTGAGCACATAGATGTGCTGGGAGGGTAGGAGAGGGCATGGAAGCTCTGAACCCCCACCCCTAACACCCTGCCTTATGGATCTCTTCCATCTGGCTGTTCCTGAATTGTTACCTTCGCAATAATGTAATACTGTAGCAAGTAAAGCACTTTCCCAAGTTTTGTGAGTTTTCTACCGAATTATCACACCTGAAAAGGGGTTGTGGGAACCCCTGAATTTGTAGTTGGCCAGGCAGAAGTGTGGGTCGCCTGGGCATCCTAGTTGTGGCTGGCATCTGAAGTGGGGTAGCCTTGTGCGATTGAACCCTTAACCTATTGCCTCTGTGCTAACTCCAGGAGTTAGTGTCAAAATGGAATTGAATTGTCAAACACCCACTTGATATTGGAGAATTGGTGTGAAAAAATGTGTTAATATTTTGTGTGAGAAGTGGTGTCAGAAAAAAGACACCACACCAAATATGCATACATTTCCCACCCCCTTTTCATTACGTGCTAGGATTCCATGCATCCTATTGTACGCTGATGACCATAGTCTGAAGATGGTTCCTTTTTCTTACATTCCCTTGTACAGCTGTACCGTATTCCCCTTCATGGATACATTCTGGAAACAAACTGGCGGCCTTCTGCTATTCCAAACACTGCTACGGTCAGTCACTTTGTAGGGTTTCTATTATTCAAATGTAAGAAAACGTATCTGTGAAATGAATTCCTAGAAGAATTGCTCAGCCAAGGGCCAAGTCAAAATTGTCATTTTGGTGATTTTTGTCAAACGTCCCTCTATAGAGGCTGTGCCCACATGCCTTGGGACTACAGGTGCACAAGACTGTCTTTCCATGAATATCCAGGTCTAGTCCAAATGCTACGTCCTCTGGGAAGCCTTCCCATCACCTCCATTAATAAGAAATTTACACTTTTGACTTCTCATTCTGTCATTTTTGGGGGAGGGGGTTGTATTAAAATAATTACAAGATTCTATTTGATTGCAGCCCAGGGAAGGGACCAATGCCCCACCCCCCAGCAGCAGCATGAGAAGGCCTATTTTCCAGAACACTCACCACACAGTGTGGTACCAGACTTTCCATCTTTGCCAAATTGATAAGTGGAAAACAGTCTCTTGGTGAAGTTTTCATTTGCATTTCTTTCTCTTTTGAGTGAGCTCAAGCATCTTTTGATTAAGAGCTACTTGTCTTGTACTTGAACAGTCTTATCTGTGAACCATCCTGTCTCATGCCCATTTCTCCACTGTTTTGAGTTTTTGATTGTCATATTTTTTTTCTTGTTTATTTATATATTTAGACACGGTCCTGCTCTACTGCCCAGGCTGGAGTGCAGTGGCACTAACCTAGTCACTGCAACCTCCATCTCCTGGGTTCAAGTGATCCTCCTGCCTCAGCCTCCTGAGTAGCTGGGACTACAGGTATGAGCCACCATGCCCAGCCAATTTTTTTCTTAACATCTTTAAGATGTTAATTGTAAATATTTTTTCACTTCATCATTTCATTACTGTATTGGTTTCTAATGTAGTAAAAAATAAAATTTTATGGCCTTTGGGTTTTGTGTCATAGTTTAAAAAGATCCTTTCCACACTGAAGTGACTGGCCATATTTTTATTTTCCTTTTTTTACATTTAAATCTTGAGTTCATCTGGAATTTCTTCTAAGATGCAAATTATGAATCCAAAGTTATTTTTTCCTCTTTTTTCTTAATGTCTCTTATTGAGTAACTCATCTTAACAGATTTGAAATGAACAGTACTTTCATCATCTACTAAATGCCTGTATGTATGTGGATCTGTTTCTAAATTTCTCCATCTTCCGTTCATCTATAAATGGCAGTATCCCTCTTTCATTATTACATTTGAAACATAAATTTCTCACGTTTTAACATCTGGTAGGGTTAATCTCCACCCATTACTTCTTTTGTTTTCAGAAGTTTCCTGCCTGTTTAATTTTCCGTAAGACCTTTAAATGAGCTTTTATGGTCTCTCTCCACCCCCAAAAAACCTCTTAGAATATTTTTTTTATAAAAAACAGAGCAAACTCTGGGATTAACTGTATTGCTGATAGGTGTTAGAATTTTTAATTGTGATACATTTATAGATCAATTTGAGAATTGACATCGTTATGAAGCAGCTTTGTATCCAGAACAAAGTGTCAGTCCCCTGTCCTCTACTTCTTTTGGGTGACATCAATGGCCAGTGATCCCCAAATTTGTACCTCTATTTTGAGCATCAGGCCTGTTCCCCACCCCCAGGCATCTTCCCTTGGATGGGGGATCCCAAAGATACCACACACCTGACCCTGCGCTGTTCCCCCAGCTCAGTGTGAAGTGCACCCTTCTCACCAATCTGCTCGGGTGCTCAAGCCAGATCAAGAGTCTGGAGTTTGTTTTTGGTCCTGGTCTCCAAGGCCGTATCTAACCGGTGATTAAGTCTATTGTTTTTAACAGCTTTATTGACATAAAATAAACCAAACCATACATATTTAAAGTGCACAATTTTTGTTTGGGTATACACACATCTTTATAAGCCATTATTATAATCAAGATAATCAACATATCTATCTCCCCCCCAAATTTCCTCAAGCCCCTTTGCAATCCTTCCCTCCCACCCTTTTCCACCTGCCAGTTCCACCCAGGCAACCACTGATCTGCTTTCTGTCACTAGATTAGTGCATATTTTCTAGAATTTTCATATAAAAGGAATTATGTAAATGGAATTATATAGTATGCATTCTTGTCTAGCTGGCTTCTCACACTCAGTAGTATTCTGAGATTTATCCATTGTTCCTTTTTATCGCTGAGTAGTATTCCATTGAACGGATATACCACAGGTTTTGTGTTTATCCATCATCTGGTGAGGAACATTTGTTGTTTCTAGTTTTTGGCTATTACAATTAAAACTGCTATGAATATTTGTGTACTCTTCAGTAAATGCCTAGTAACGGAATGGCTGGATCATATAGTAGGTGTATGTTTAAACTTTTTAAAGATAGACTTTATTTTTTACAGCAGTTTAAGGTTTACAGAAAAATTTATCAGAAAGCACAGAGTTGCCATATACCCCTTCTCCCTTTGGCATAGTTTCTCCTATTATTAACATCTTGCATTAGTGGGGTATATTCATTACAATCAATAGCCAGTATTGACACAATATTATTAACTCAAGCCCATATTTTACATTAGGGTTCACTCTTAGTGTTGCACATTCTATGGGTTTGAACAAATGCATAATATCATGTAGCCACCATCACAGTATCATACAGAGTAGTGTCACTGCCCTAAAAATGCCCTGTGCCCCACCTATTCATCCCTCCCTCCCTCTCCAAACTCCTGGCAACTTCTGATCTTTTTGCTACCTCTAGTTTTGTCTTTTTCAGGTCATATACAGTAGTTGGAATCATACAGTATGTGGATTTTTCATACTGGCTTCTTTTACTTAGCAATATGCATTTAAGTTTTGGCCATATCTTTTCGTAGCTTGATAGCTCATTTCTTCTTATTACTGAATTTTAAAGAAACTGCCAAACTATTTTCCATAGTGGTGGTATTATTTTACACTTCCACCAACAGTGTATGAGAGTTCCAGTTCTTCAACACCCTTGAACACACAGTCAATCTTTTAAATTTTAGCCATTCTGGTAGGTGGTTCTTCTAGAAGTAGTCCTTCTAGTAGGTGGTCAATCTAACGGTTTTAATTTCCATTTCTTTTTTTTTTTTTTTAAGGCAAGCACAAAAATGAAGTATATTGAGCAGAGAAAGATAGGATTATAGGGCAAGAGCAAGATAGGTTACAGAGCATGATCCATACACCACAGATGACAACCGGACCCAACGTCGAGGCAAAGGCAGAGCAAAAGGAAGGGCACAAAAAGGTTTAATTTGCATTTCCCCAAGAGTACTGTGTAGAGCGTTTTTTGTGTGTTTATTTGCCATCCATATACCTTCTTGAATGAAGTATCTGTTCAAATGTTTTGTCCATTTTTATTGGATTATTTTTTTCACTTGTAAACAAGTTCTTTATACAAGTTCTAAGTACAAGTCCTGTGTCAGACATAATTTTTGCAAATATTTCCTCCTATCCTCCTAAACTATGGCTTGTTTTTTTTAATTTCCATAATGGTGCATTTTTAAGAATGAGTGTTTTATTTTGATGAAGTTCAACTTATTGATTTTTTCTTTTATTGTTTATGCTTTTTTGTGTCATATTTAAGAAAGCTTTGCCAAACCCAAGATTGTTAAGGTTTTCTCCTGTTTTCTTTTAGAAGTTTTATAGTTTGCAGGTTTGTATTTAGGTGTGTAATCCAGTTTGAGTTAAATTTTGATATGGTGTATCCTAAAGTCATGAAATCCATCTTCTACCTGCCAACTCCCTAGTTTGAACCACCATTCCCTGTCCCTGGACACCTGTCCCAGTCTTTTGTTTGGATTCCCTTCTTTTCCTACCCCCTACCCCCAACCCACTCCCCTGCAACCTCCACTTTCCTTTGTACAAATCTGGTTTTTAATTTTTTTATTTTTATTTTTTAGAGACAGGGTTTCACTCTGTTGCCCAGAGTAGAATTCAGTGGCCTGATCATAGCTCACTGTAACCTCAAACTCCTGGGCGCAAGCAATTCTCCCTCCCAAGTAGCTGGGACTACAGATGTGCACCACCACACCCAGCTAATTTTTATATCTTTTGTAGAGATGGGATCTTGCTATGTTGCCCAGGCCAGTCTCAAACAGCTGGCCTCAGACAATCCTCCCAACTCAACCTCCCAAAGTCTTGGGATGACAGGTGGGAGCAACATGGGGCCCCTTTATACAAATTTGTTCAGTCTTCTACCTCAAGTTGAATAAAATCTAAGCTCCCATGGCCCATCCAGCCCTGCCACTCTCCCCTCCCTCCTTTCTGCTTAAGCAAAGCTAGGCAGACTTCAGTTCCCCTATCATGCCAAGACTTCTTGCAGGCAATTCCCCTAGCTGGCATCACCCTGACCCCTGCTGTAACTCCCTTTGATTAATACCTCCTTTAACACCTGGACTAGATCGGGCTTCAGTGGGCATTACCTTAGCACCAACTCTTTCCTCCCAGTTAACTATGGGTATAATGACTGGTTCAACATCTGCCTCCTTCAGAGGGGCCAAGGCCATGGGTCTTCACCATCCTATGCCCAGGTGAGCACAATGCCCTGTGCAGGTGGGAGTGTTCAGTGTCTATTTGAAGAACAAACAAATACAGTCAGCAGGAGTGGCAGAAGGTTTGTGAAAGTATTGTGGGGACTGTAGGACATACGGGTTGAGCCAGGGGACTTTGCTACCTGTGCGGCACATCTTTCCTCTCCCAGACTTCCCTTCTCCCTGTGATCTCACCACAGGGAACAAACGCTTGCAGTTTCCTTTATTGGTGTGTGTTCCTCCAGCCTCTAGACTTTTGCCCTCACTGTTCTTTTTTTTAGAGACAGAGTTTCGCTCTGTCACCCAAGGTGGAGTGCAGCGCCCTGATCATAGCTCACTGCAGCCTCCAACTCCTGGGCTCAAGCAATCCTCCTGCCTCAGCCTCCTGAGTAGCTGGGACTAGAGCTGCTCGCCACCACATACAGCTAATTTTTAATTTTCTGTAAAGATGGGGTCTCACTATGTTGCTCAGGCTGGTCTCAAACGCCTGGCCTCAAGCAATTCTCCCACTTAGGCCTCCCAAAGTGCTGAGATTACAAGCATGAGCCACCAAGCCTGGCCTGGCCCCCTTGCTGTTGTTTCTGCTAGGAACACCCTGCCTAGCACCTTGTCTAATTAACTCCTATTCATCCATAATCAGGACTCAGCTTCCTGAACCCTCAAAAATGGACCAGGAGAGCACCCTCCCCCAGCAGCAGCTGGTCTGTCTTAGTCATGGGTCTCTGCTATGCAAAGACCTGCCAGAAGGGTTTAGTCAAGATGAATGGTGAATGGTGAAGGGCATATAGCCCAGGAGCTGGCTCCAGCCCTGACTCACCAGGTGAGGGGGTTCAGACAAGTCACACCCTCTCAAGCCTCAGTTTTCCTCATCTGTAAACTGGGGGTGAGAGTGGGATCCAATTAGATCAGTGGCTCTTAACTTTTGGAGTCATGGGCCCCAGAGTCCTAGGAAAGCTATGCACTGTTTCCCCGGCAAAATGCTGTGTATAGGGCCTATAAAGAGTGCAGCAGCTGCTGGGCTGGGGCCCCAAGACCAGCGAAAAGTCCTGATCGGGGGACTACTGCAGTCCCCCCATCCCCTTCTTGGCTCCCCACCTTCTTGTAGTCCGTGAAGCAGGATCTCTGTGTGCCGAGTGGGCCTGCGGTCCTGCTTGCAGCCTCTGCCGCCTTCTCCCGGGTAAGGCGGCCGGCATATGGGCGCTTCCAGATGGGTGGGCTGAGGGCCTGGGGGAGAGGGCAGGAACGTCCACTTCTCCGTTTCCCGGTTCAAGAAACCCCAGAACGCTAGAGAGAAATGGGCTCCCACGGTTGCTCACCTCCAATTCATTCGCTGCACACATCGGGAGACCAAGGCCCCGCGGGCCAGTGACTTACCCAAGGTCACGAGGCGAGCCCGGGTCCCCCCGCGCCCCGCCCGCAAGCACGGGGCCGCGGAGCGGGGTGGCGGAGCCCGGGGCCTGAGCTCCAGGGCGCGGGGGTGGGGTGGGGGCGGGGAGGCGGCCCAGCCCGGAGCCCGGCTGCGGCGGCAGGGACCCGGCGGGGTGGGGCTGCCTTTTGCCGAGCGTCCGGCAGGGGTCCGCCGGCCGCCAGACCTGCCCCTCCCGGAGCGGCTGCCGCAGTCTGAGGTAATCTCGGCCGCGCGCTGGGGACCGGCTGGGAGCAGGTGAGGACAGCTGCGGTCGCGGACACAGGGGCTCCGGGGAGGGGGCGGGCCGGGGGCTGCAGGAGGCGGTGCCACCAGTGCTTGACGACGCGGGAGTGCCCGCCGGGGGCGCAGCGCGGGGTGGGGCAGCCCGGCCCTGCAACTCGAGCTGCTGCCCCTGGTTAAAAATACCCCCTGCCCTGCCCTCCCCCACCCCCCGCGGTGCCCTTCCGTCCCCAGCCCTCCCCATCCCGACAGGCGCTGGCCCCTCCCCGGGGACAACTCTGCCTTTTACTGATTTGCCCTCTTGTGGAGTTGCCTGGGGGCCTGTGGAGGGAGGGGCTGGGCGACACCGAGAGTAAGAGATAGTCAGAGACCTTGCCCGAGAGATAAGGGAGAGCCGAGAGGAAGCGGGGTAGGAGCCCGAGGAGGAGGAGGAGAGAAGAGAGGGAGGGCGGAGGGGCGGCGGGAGGAGGGCGGGGAGGAGCGCTCTTCCTGGTTGGGCCCTGCCCTGAGCTGCCACCGGGAAGCCAGCCGCAGGGACGGCAGCGGCCCCCCTAAACACCCCTCCCCCAGGTAAGAAGCTGGGTGGCCGGGCTTGGATTCCCTGACCCCAGCCACTGCTCCGGGGCTGAGGGCTGCCCCAGCTCGGCCCTTGCTCGGGGTCCTCTGCTTGCCTGGGACAGGGGTGGGGGCTCGGGAAGAGGCACAGCCCAGGCGCCTGCCCCTGCCTGAGCTCACCACTGTCCCCAATGGCTGGGCTGGGGCCCACCAGCTCTGCACCCCAGCTTGTTCAGGGGTCTAGGGAGGAGGACGCCGACTGCCTGGGGTTTTCAGCCCCAGGGAAAGGGGCCAGTGTGCTAGGAGCTTGGCTAGTTTGGGGAGGGGGTTACAGGCCGGCAAACAGGGTGAGAGGCCTTCCCGGGGTGTCCCACCTTCCCAGTTCCTTGTGCCATCAGGAGGCTCCGCCCTGCCCCACCTGGCCCTCTGGCTGACCACAGAGCTGCAGGCCTAGGACAATGGGAGCCCTGAAAGGAGAGGTGGTGGCAATGTATGGGGGTAGAGAGGTGGTGGCCGGCACACGGGAACTTGGGAGTCCCTTTCCTGGATTGTGGGAGCATAGGGAGGTGTCTGAGAGCCTGACTCCATGAGAGGAGCAGTGAGGCAGGCAAACCCTGGGTTTGGGGCAAAAGGATGGGTGGGGGCAGGAGGGTCAGTTCTAGTCCTGGGAAGGCCTGGGTTCTGAGCAGGCCCATCTGTCCCATAGGATGGCAGAGGAGATCATCACACCCGTGTACTGCACTGGGGTGTCAGCACAAGTGCAGAAGCAGCGGGCCAAGGAGCTGGGCCTGGGCCGCCATGAGAATGCCATCAAGTACCTGGGCCAGGATTATGAGCAACTGCGGGCACAGTGCCTGCAGAGTGGGGCCCTCTTCCGCGATGAGGCCTTCCCCCCGGTGGCTCAGAGCCTGGGCTTCAAGGACCTGGGTCCCAACTCCTCCAAAACCTATGGCATCAAATGGAAGCGTCCCACGGTGAGGGGGGCCATCCTGGGTGGGACTCGGCTGACTCCTGATCCTGGGTGAGGATAGGGGATGGGACTCCAGGTCCCTGGTGGGGAAGGGGGTCTCGGGTGGGTGGGAGCCAGTTTCTTGGAGAAGCCGACACAGGAACAGGACTCTGGGTCTCTCATAGGAGCTGCTGTCAAACCCCCAGTTCATCGTGGATGGAGCTACCCGCACAGACATCTGCCAGGGAGCGCTGGGTAGGCCCCTCGGGGTGGGGTTCTGGGTGTTTTTTCCACGGTAGTTCCCCATTCCCGTTCCTTTGGGCTCTGCCCCAACTCCTCCCTCCTGCAAGCCCAGACAGGCTCTGCCTATCAGCACCGAGGCTGGTTTGCCCAGATTCCTGGGTCTTTTCTGTAAGCTAAGCGGAGTTGGGCACCCCTGGTTCTCCCCTGAATGAGCATCTGCGTGCACCCCTCGGGGGCAGATTGGTAAAGCAGGCCGACGTGGGTCCCTCTCATCCCAGGGGACTGTTGGCTCCTGGCTGCTATCGCCTCCCTCACCCTCAACGACACCCTCCTGCACCGAGTGGTTCCACACGGCCAGAGCTTCCAGAATGGCTATGCCGGCATCTTCCATTTCCAGGTGAAGGGCCCTGCACCCACCTGGGGAGGAGGGGTAGCAGGCACTGGGGGAGATGCGGAAGGGTGACCCACAGCACTCTGAAGTTAGGGTGGCCAAGGCCACACCTTGCGGGGGCCAGCCCTCCCTCTGGAAGGTATTTGACCTCTCAGTGCCATCTCAGGTCTGTCATGTGTGAAACTGTTGGGCAGGTATCTCGCCTGGCAGTTTTCCTGGGTGGTTGTACGTATCGGGTAGAAAGTGCTGGGGAGAGTAGAAAGACTTCTGTTATATCTTGTGGGACAAATTTCTTTCTTCCTCGGGGTCTCAGTTTCCCCATCTGAAAAAGGAGTGTTCCACTGGGGCAAACAGATCGGCACATGTGGCCCTCCCCACCTGTCAGTCCTCCCATCTCCCACCTCCTCCTGGGCTTTGGCAACCTCTGACAGCCCCGCAGAAAAGAAAGTCTGTTTACACCAGCTTTTCCTGACGTCATTTGCACACAGGACCCATTTTTCAAGTCAGATAAATTAATTCTCAATGAGCTGGTGTTGGGAGAGACATACCCCAGCAACCCTGGATAAGACCCTCCAGCCTTGGTGGCCCTAGCCCTGTCCGGAGGACTCCTGGGTGTCCCCTCTTTCTGCCTAGTCAGGGAGCCCCTTATCCCACTCTGTACTCGTCCACCTTGCGCGGGAAGAGGTGGCCTAGAGGACCCACCGTGTGGATCCATCCACCTTGGCCGAGCGCCACACCTGCCAGGCTCTAGTCCGCAGGGGCGCGGCCTCGTCGCCCCTTTCCCCGCCCCCTTCCCTCATTCCTCCAATCTGTTCCTCCCTGGCCTCTAATTGGCCTGCTCAACACCCCCCCCCCCCCGCCCGCCGCATGTTCGCAACTGGTGCTCCTTGGGCCCCGCCTCCTCTCCACCCTCATTGTTCGGCAGTGGCCCCTCAGGTGGTATCTGGAGTACTTGGTCGCTTCTGGCTCCAGGCGCCCTGGGCCTGGGCCCTGACCCCTTCTCCTCCTCTGGGAAACCTGCCTCTTGTGGCATCTCTGAAGGGAACCCGGTGATTGCGGGAATCAGTCCTGCCCATCTTGTGGTTGAGGGATCCGGATGCCACATTTTCATTCTCCATCCAATGACATGCTTATCCCCCTAACGCCCACACCTAGGCCTAGATCGGGGAGGGAAGGTAGGGCGCATGGCCTGAAAAGGGGCTACCTCGTGGAGAGCCCAGCCTTGGTTTGTTTCAGTGCTGCGCTAAAAGCTTTACCTCTGTGCTCTTGTTTAACTTTTCTGTGCCGAAGGCACTGCTGTTCCCTTTTATGGCTAGGGAAACTGAGGCTCAGGGGCGCTAACTTGCTCAGGGTTATGTATCTAGTTTACACTATAGGGGCAAAGGAAAGCTTCCCCTCAGCCCTACGGAGGTTCGCTGAAAAATCACCTCACAAAAGGAGATTCATAGGAGGAATGGCATACAAATTTATTAGCATACTCGGGGAGGCGGGGGGAATCACAGAGTGATTACCCCAACCTCCCAATGGGGTACAGAAGCTTATATACCATTTTGAGGTGACAGAAAGAATGGAGGCTGGAGCATGGCCCAAAACGGGTTGCGGTGGCAAGACAGGTTATGCGAGAGGAAGAAGAGGCCTGGCCAGCAAAGGTGGTCTCACTCTGTAGACGAAACCTCACGGGTAGCAGCCCTCACAGAGATGGCAAATGTTTCTTTCAGACATTTAAAGTTGTTAGACTCAGTTAATGTCTCCTAGATCTGAACAAGGGAGGGCCTCAGAGAAAACCTGGCTGTATCAACACAGATTTTTCTCTACAGATACAAATCTCCCCCACAAAAGACAGCTGTACAGGGCTGCTTCTCTTCCCAGGCCTTCTGAACAGCCGTCTCAAAATATGTCAGACAAGTATATTTTGGGGTGGAATATTTTGATTTCCTTCAATACCTAGATACATGTAGCTAGTGTATATCTAGTATACATGTATTTAGCATATATGTAGTATACATAATCTAGTATACACGCATCTCCTGTATATCTAGTATATGTGATGATCTAGCCTATATGCATCTAGTTTGTATCTAGAATAATGCATCTAGTAAGTGGCAGAGCTGAGGGTGGAGCTCAGGCCAGGGGGATCCCGAGGCAGGTACTCACTGTGCCCCCTCCCCTGCAGCTGTGGCAATTTGGGGAGTGGGTGGACGTGGTCGTGGATGACCTGCTGCCCATCAAGGACGGGAAGCTGGTGTTTGTGCACTCTGCTGAAGGCAACGAGTTCTGGAGCGCCCTGCTCGAGAAGGCCTATGCCAAGTGAGTAGGGGCCCAGGGCACAGCTCCAGCCCACCTTGGAGGTGGGGGCTCCTGACCCTCTTATCAGGTCCTGCTTGATGCCACAGTGCTGATCTGGGGCTACCCACAGGGTAAACGGCAGCTATGAGGCCCTGTCAGGGGGCAGCACCTCAGAGGGCTTTGAGGACTTCACAGGCGGGGTCACCGAGTGGTACGAGCTGAGAAAGGCACCCAGTGACCTTTACCAGATCATCCTCAAGGCGCTGGAGCGAGGCTCCCTGCTGGGCTGCTCCATTGACGTGAGTGCGCCCAGCCCTGACCCTCTCACCCTGACCCTGGTACCCTGCAGCCCTGGTATCCCAACCTGTCCTCTCTTCCAGTGGGTCCCTCTCCCCAACCCAACCCTAGCTTCATCCGTCACTCCAGCCCCACCTTCCACCTCCACACCTGGTGTCACTCCTGTCCCTGCCTCCCTGCTCCTTCCTCAAAACCTTAGCTCTTCCCCAGACTTGGTTTCCCAACCACCCACTGTGCCCACTTCCCTTCTCACTCCTGTCATCTTGCCCCATGCCCACCCTTCACTGCTCCTTGGTTCCCATGACTCATCTCCAGGCCTCCCTCATCTTTGATCTCAGACTTGACCCCAACATCATGGCAATCCTTAGCTCTGACCCCAGCCCCCATTTCCCATCCCTAACTGGCTCTATCCTGACCTCACGTCCCTCCACATGAGGCCCTCTGCAGGCTGTATGGCCAGTAGCAGTGTCAGTGGAGGTGCCTGGGTTCCCCACCTCCCCACCCCAGTGGCAGTTTTGGTGGAATAGCCAGGCTGCCCCCCACCCCAAAAAGGAGTGGCATCTATATGTGGGGGTGAGGGACTGCATGGCTAGATGGGATCAGGGTCCCTGCCTGCCACTCCCAGCAGCTGTTACATGTGCAGGTGGGAATGTCCACGATCCATGAGTGCTTGGGGCTCTTCTGATGTGCGTGGGGGGCCTGAACCCCAACCACAGTGCATGTGTCTTTCTGCAGATCTCCAGTGTTTTGGACATGGAGGCTGTCACCTTCAAGAAGCTGGTGAAGGGCCACGCCTACTCTGTGACTGGGGCCAAGCAGGTACTGCCCTGAGTGGGGCCTCCCCTGCAGGGTGGTTCCTGCCTCCTTGCCTGTCCTGGCCTTTCTGGCATCTGACCAGGGCTTTGGGAGGCACAGGCTCCTCCTATGACCTCTGACAGCCTTTTATCTCTCTCCTGGGGACACCCATCCTGAGATGCTTATCATGTCCTGCCCTGATTGACTGTAGCTCATGTGCACAGCTGTAAATTCCTGGAGGACAGGCTTCATCTGGGTGCTGAGCAGGGCTCGGAGAGGGTGGGGTGGTATGGGAGGTGGGCTGGGAAGGGACGTTAAAGTAGGTGCCAGAAGCTGGTGCTGATGGGAGCTCTGGGGAACAGGTGAACTACCGGGGCCAGATGGTGAACCTGATCCGGATGCGGAACCCCTGGGGCGAGGTGGAGTGGACAGGAGCCTGGAGTGACAGGTGAGGGGCCGTGGGCAGTGCGCACTGGCTGGGGAGGCTCGGGGAAGCTCTTAGGTGCCCCTGACATTTCTGCCTGGGCTGGACTCAGGATTGAGTTACCGGGTCTGGGGACTGCCCTGACGGAGTCAGGCTGTGCAGGCCCCTGTGCCCAGCCTGTGGCTTTGCTCAGGGCATCTGACCCGCCCTGATAAGACAACCCTGTGGAACTGGGATCTCAGGGCTTGACCTTAGGAGGCCTTCTGACCTGGGCAGGGGTGGACAGGCCCCAGGGACAGAGCCCACCAGCCCCAGCAATACCCTGCTCCCCACAGCTCCTCAGAGTGGAACAACGTGGACCCTTATGAACGGGATCAGCTCCGGATCAAGATGGAGGATGGGGAGTTCTGGTGAGTGGCCCCGGCCCGGCTTGGCCCCTCTTGGGGCCGTCTGCCCCACCTCTCAGTCCCTATAAACCCAGCCCGAGCGGCATCGTCGTGCTCTGACTGGGGCTGTGACTCACCTCTGCACTTTGATGCTCAGGATGTCATTCCGAGACTTCATGCGCGAGTTCACCCGCCTGGAGATCTGCAACCTGACGCCCGACGCGCTCAAGAGCCGGTCGATCCGCAACTGGAACACCACACTCTACGAGGGCACCTGGCGGCGGGGCAGCACTGCGGGGGGCTGCCGGAACTACCCAGGTGACCGAGCCTTCGGGCCCACAGGGTACACAGGGGCTGGGGCTGGGCCTCGCTGCTTTCTGGCTCCGGGGACTCCGGCAAGGCACGTCACCCCGCGGAGCCTCTGTTTCCTCACTTGTAATATAGAGACAGTCAGGCTGATCTCTCAAATTTGCTTTGAGGAGTAAAATATTAAATGTCCTTGTAAATTCTAAAGAGCTGCGATTCACCCACCATTTTGGGGCTTGAGTCCTTCCCTCCTGGCCACCACCTTCCTCCCTTCTGCCACCTTTCCCTGGGCATCTAGATCCATGTGACCAACTGAGAGCAACCTTTTCTTCCACCTTAGCTCAGCCCCTGCCCTGAGGGCACACCAGAGCTGTCCTGCCTCGGCCGTTCTGCTCTCTGACCTCCACTGGGACCCTTTCAGCTTCCTTACTCCACAGTCCTCGTGGAACTAGCTAATCTGTTGAACCCACCGCTTCTACACCATCCTTCACCTCCCATCATGCCTTCTCTCCTTACCTAGGTTAGAGTCATCATTTTAATCTTGTACCTGCAAACTCTCTCAGTCTCCTGGCTCCTCCCTCCCGCTGTTCCTGCCACCTGGCACAACAATCCTAGTTGAACCCAGCTGTCCACCAGCTTGGGAACCATTGAATGTGGCAGGAGAGAAATCACAACTGAGGCTGTATTTTCCCTGTACATTCACAGCCACAAACCTCAAATGAGCACTTTGCATGCTCCCCTGCAATTCCACTACTAGCCAGGAATGTTCCTGTTCTCTTCTCAACCTCCCTCCACTATCACACTTTCACCTTTGGACACTTCATTGAAAAGATAGACCTCAGCCAGGTGCGGTGACTCACACCTGTAATCCTAGCACTCTGAAAGGCTGAGGCAGGAGGATTGCTTGAGCTCAGGAGTTTGAGACCAGCCTAAGCAAGAGTGAGACCTGTCTCTAATGAAAATAGAAAAAATTAGCTGGGTGCAGTGGTACGCGCCTGTAGTCCCAGCTACTTGGGAGGCTGAGGTGGGAGAATCGCTTGAGCCCAGGAGTTGGAGGTCGAAGTGAGTTATGATGACACCACTGCACTCTAGCCTGGGCAACAAAGCAAGAGTGTCTCAAAAAAAGGAAAAAAAGAAAAGAAGGCTGGGCATGGTGGCTCATGCCTGTAATCCTGGCACTCTGGGAGGCCAAGGCAGGAGGATCATTTGAGCTCAGGAGTTCGAGACCCCCATCTCTACTAAAAATAGAAAGAAATTAGCTGGACATCTAAAAATATATAGAAAAATTAGCTGGGCATGGTGGCGCATGCCTGTAGTCCCAGCTACTCGGGAGGCTGAGGCAGGAGGATCGCTTGAGCCCAGGAGTTTGAGGTTGCTGTGAGCTAGGCTGACGCCATGGCACTCTAGCCTGGGCAACAGAGCAAGACTCTCTCTCTTTTTTTTTTTTTTAAGACTCTGTCTCAAAAAAAAAAAAAAAAAAAGGAAAAGAAAAGATGGACTTCATCCTGTAGGACACCTAGTCATATTCCCACCTCCAAATCCCCCAGCCTTGTCTGCACCTGCGCCCATCCTCATTGCCTGCCCACCTGTGACAGTGGCAGAACTGTTCCTGTTCATGGGGTGCCCCCACCTCTGAAGACATTTACTCCTTTATCCGTCACCTCTTTCTCCTGTGTTGTTATGAAGAATCCTCAGTCTTCAAATAGAAGCGATCCTCTGTTGACCCCACTTCCCCACCCATTTCTCTGCCCCATTCAAAGCAGAATTTCTCAGGAATTACCACACCCTATGTCCTTTCTCACTTTGGGTTCATTGTTTAACCATTGCCAGTCCAGCTGCATCCCTACCATGCTGATGAGACTGCCCTTTTGAAGATCACCTAATGGCTGTGGCTTTGACAGTCCCCTGCTGCTCTGTCCTTCTGTCCTGCATCCTCCAGCAGTCCCCGGCGTGGCTCACTGCCCTCTGTTCTGAAGCATTCTTCTCCCTTGTAGGGATCCGATTTCAGTTTTTCCTCAAATAGGATAACCACTGTTCCCTGGCCATTTATTGAGAAGTACTTCCTTTCCTCACTGCCCAGCAGCGTCAGCTTGGCCATATGAGCTCTGGGTCTGTTCTGTTCTGGGCTCACCATTCTGTCTCTTGGTCTGTCCCTCTGCCAGTAACATGTTGATTTAATTGCTATAGATTTATAAGAAGTCCTGCTATTGGACAGAGTGAATTCCTTCTTCAAGAGTCTCTTAGCTGTTCTTTTCTTTTGTTTTTGCATATGAATTTTAGAGTCAGTTTACCAAGTCCTATGAAAAATCATTTTCAGATTTTAATTTGGAATTGGATAAGATCTATAGACCAATTTGGGGAGAATTCACATTTTTACAATTTAAGCCTTATCCAAGAATGTGGTATATATCTCTTTATTTTGGTCTTTAATGTCTTTCAATAGAATTATATCATTTTCGTCATAAAGGGCTTAATACACCTCTTGAGATTTAATCCTAGGTACCCTAGGATTTTGTTCCTATTGTAAATAGTTTCGCCTTTAAAATTACATCTCCCACATAAACGTTGCTGATACAATAACAAGCATTTGACCTTTCCCTGGGTAGAGTACAATGGTGCCATCGTAGCTCACTGCAACTTCAAAGTCTTGACCTCAAGCTATCCTCCTGCCTTGGCCTCCCAGAGTGCTAGGATTACAGGCATGAGCCACCGTGCCTGGCCTCTTTTGTCTTTATTAATCCTGTGAGGTGCTTGTTAATATTAATCTTCACAAAGAAATGACTTTTGACTTCGTTGGTCCTTTGTATAGTATTTTTTTCTATATTATTAGTCTTTGCTTTTCTGTTCATTATCTCCTTTATTCTACTTTCTTTGGATTGATTTTTACGTTTTATGACTTCTCAAATGTTCATTTCATTAATTTAGATTTTTTTCTATATAAGCACCTGAGGTGATAAATTTCCCTCTAAGTACCTCTTCAACTGAGTTACACAACTTCGATACATAGTGTTTATTAAAATTGTAATATAATTCTCATACCAGAAAATTCATATTTTAATAAGTACAATTTAGTGGGTTTTAGTATATTCGCAGTGTTGTACAAACATCAGCATTATCTAATTCCAGAACATTGTTTTCACCCTCAAAAAAAACCCTATATCCATTAGTAGTCACTATCACTTTCCCTCCCACCCCTGGCAACCGCTAATCTACTTTTTGTCTCTATGTATTTGCCTGTGCTGGACACTTCATATAAGTGGAATCATACAATATGTGGCCTTTTGTACCTGGCTTTTTTCTCTTAGCATAATGTTTTCAAGGTTCATTCATGGTATAGTTTGGTAACAACTTCATCTCATTTTTATGGCCGAATAATATTCCATGGTATGGATATATCACATTTTGCTTGTTCAGTCATCAGTCAATGGACATTTGGGTTGTTTCCAGTTTTTGACTCTTGTGAATAATGCTGCTATGTGCATGTGTTTATGTGAAGATATGTTTTCAGTTCTCTTGGGCCTATAACTAGGAGTGAAATTGTTGGGTCATATGGTAACTCCGTGTTTAATTTTTTGAGGAACTGGCAATTGTTTTCCAAAGTAACAGCACAATTTACATTCCCACCAGCAATGTATGAGGATTCTGATTTTTCCACGTGGTCTTCAAGACTTGTTATTGTCCATCCTTTTTATTATGGCCATCCTACTGGGTGTGAAGTGTTATTTCATTGAAGGTTTGTTTTGTTTTGTTTTGTTTTTAATCTCTCTTCAGTTTTATTTGGGGTCAGGGTACTTGTTGAGTTTTTGATCTACATTTTCCTAATGACTAATGGTGTTGAGCGTCTTTTCATGTGCTTTTTGGCCATTTAGATATCTTCTTTGGAGTGTCCAGTCAAATACTTTACCCATTTTTAAATTGGGTTATTTTTCTTTTCATTGTTGAGTTGTAAGTATTCTTTATATATTCTGGATATGACTCTTACAAAATAGATAATTTTCGTATTTATTCTCCCATTCTGTGGGTTGTCTTTTCATTTCTTGATAGTGTCCTTTGAAGCACAGAAGTTTTTAACTTTGATGCTGCTCAATTGATCTATTTGTTGTTGTTGTTGTTGGTCATGATTTTGGTGTCATAGCTAAGAATCCATTGCCAAATCCAAGGTCATAAAGATTTACTCCTATGTTTTCTTCGAAGAGTGTTACGGTTTTAGCTCTTATATTTAGGTTGTTGGTCCATTTTGACTTAATTTTTGCATATGCTGTGAAGTAAGGGTCCAGCTTAATTCTCTTCCATGTAGAAATCCAATTGTCCCAACATCATCTGTTGAAAAGATTGTTCTTTTCTCATTGGATGGTCTTGGCACCCATGTCAAATCATCAATTGGCCATAGATGTATGAGTTTATTTCTGGACTCTCAGTTCTATTCTTTTGGTCTATGTATCTATCCTTATGCTAGTACCGCATTGTTTTTGTTTGTTTGTCTTTTTCTTTAAGAGATGGGGGTCTTACTCTGTCTCCCTGGCTTGATAGAGTACAGTGGCGTGATCATAACTCATTGCAGCCTCGGAATCTTGGGCTCAAGTGATCTTCCTGCCTCAGCCTCCTGAGTAGCTGGGACTACAGGCACACACCAGCATGCCCAGCTAATTTTAAAATGTTTTTTTTTTTTTTTTTTTTTTTTTGAGACAGAGCCTCACTCTGTTGCCCGGGCTAGAGTGAGTGCCGTGGCGTCAGTCTAGCTCACAGCAACCTCAAACTCCTGGGCTTAAGCGATCCTCCTGCCTCAGCCTCCCGAGTAGCTGGGACTACAGGCATGCGCCACCATGCCCGGCTAATTTTTTGTATATATATATTTTAGTTGTCCATATAATTTCTTTCTATTTTTAGTAGAGACGGGGTCTCACTCTTGCTCAGGCTGGTCTCGAACTCCTGACCTCGAGCGATCCACCCGCCTCGGCCTCTCAGAGTGCTAGGATTACAGGCGTGAGCCACCGCGCCCGGCCCTAATTTTAAAATGTTTTGTAGAGACAGGGTCTTGCCATATTGCCCATGCTGGTCTTAAACTCCTGGCCTCAAGTGATCCTCTGGCCTCAGCTTCCCAAGAATGCTGGGATTATAGGCATGAGCCACTGCACCCAACCCACACTGTTTTGATTATGTGGTTTTGTATATAGTAAGTTTTGAAATTGGGAAGTGTGAGTCCTCCAACTTTGTTCTTTTTCAAGATTGTTTTGGCTTGTGGGCTTACAATTCTATATTAATTTGAGGATCAGCTTTTCCACTCTGTGAAAAAGGCTGCTGAAATTTTGACAAGAATTTCATTGACTCTCTCAATCACTTCAGTTAGTATTGACATCTTAAGGACATCAATTTGTCCAATCCATAAAAATGGGCTGTCTTTTGATTTTTTTTTTTTTTTGTCTTTAATTTCTTTCAGCAATATTTTGTAATTTTTGGTGTATAAGTCTTTCACTTCCCTGGTTAAATTTATTTATTTTCTTCTTTTGGATGCTATTGTACAGGAATTGTTTTCTAAATTTTCTTTTCAGATTGTTTATTGCTGGTGTATAGATAGAAGCATAACAGACTTTTGTGTCTTGATTTTGTAACCCATGACTTTGCTGAATTCATTTATTAGCTCTAATAACTTTCTTGTGGATTCTTCAGGATTTTCTATATATAGGATCATGTCATATGCAAATAGAGAGTTTTACTTCTTCCTTTCCAATTTGGAGGCCTTTCATTTCTTTTTCTTGCCTAATTGCTCTAGCTAGAACTTTCCGGAAAATGTTGAATAGCAATGATATAAGTGGTATCTTGTTCCTGATCCTAGAGGGAAAGCTTTCTTTTACCACTGAGTATAATATTAGCTGTGGGTCTTTCATAAATGCTCTTTACCATGTTAGGAAGTTCTCTTCTATTCCTAATTTTCTGAATTTTTTTTTTCTCACGAAAGGATGTGCTTTTTCTGCATCAATTGAGATGGATGATCATGTGGAGTTTTCTCCCCTTCATTCTATTGATGTGGTGTATTGCATTGATTTTCTTTTGTTGAACTACTGTTGCATTTCTGGGATAAATCCTACTTTATCATGGTGTATGTTCCTTTCAATATAGTGGTGGATTTGGTTTGCTAGCATTTTTTGGAGGGTTTTTGCATCTATATTCATAAGTGATATTGGTCTGTAATGTTCTTATGATGTCTTTGTTTAGTTTTGGTATCAAGGTAATGTTGTCCTCATAGAATGAGTTAGAAAGTGTTCCCTCATCTTCAGTTTTCTGGAAGAATTTGAGAAGGGTTGGTGTTAATTCTTCTTTAAGTGTTTGGTAGAATTTGCCAGTGAAGCCATCTATCTGATCTTGCGCCTTTCTTTGTGGAGAGTTTTTTGATTATTTATTTATTTTTTTTTTTGGAGACAGAGTCTCACTCTGTTCCCTGGGCTGGAGTGCCGTGGCGTCAGCCTAGCTCACAGCAACCTCAAACTCCTGGGCTTAAGCAATCCTTCTGCCTCAGCCTCCCGAGTAGCTGGGACTACAGGCATGCACCACCATGCCCGGCTAATTTTTTCTATATATATTTTTAGCTGTCCAGATAATTTCTTTCTATTTTTAATAGAGACGGGGTCTCGCTCTTGCTCAGGCTGGTATAATGTGCTTATTCTTAACAGTTGTCTGGATTGACATTATTTTCAGCCCATTGAAGATACTATTATTCCTTGTTCTGCTTCCATTGTTGCTGTGTGTGAGTCCAGAGTCTGTCTACCATGTTTTGTTTAAAAAAATCTTTTAAATTTTTTTCTTTCATATTCTATGATTTCACCATGATCTGTGGAGGTATGGATTTCTTTTCATTCTTCTTTGGATTTATTGAGCTTCCTGGATCTGAATTGACGTCTCTCAATAATTCCAGAAAATTTTTAACCATGACCCTTTAGAATATCACCTCCTTCCCACTCTATCTTCTCCTTTTGGAATTCCAATCAAATGTGAGATGTACCTTCTCATTCCATCTTCTCTCTGGATTGTGTCCCAGGCAGTTTCCTCAGCTACATTCTCAATTCATTAATTTTCTTTTTGGCTGTGTCAAATATTTGGTTAGTTCTTCTAAGTACTGAATTTCAATTAATTTTTTTTTATTTCTAGTAGAAGTTTTAATGGATCTTTTCAAATCTGGTAATTCTTGCTCATGTTTCCAAACTTTTCATTTCTTTCTTTTTTTTTTTTTTTTTTTGAGACTGAGTCTTGTTCTGTCACCTGGTCTAGAATGCCATGGCATCAGCCTACCTCATAACTACCTCTAACTCCTGGGTGCAAGCAATCCTCCTGCCTCAGCCTCCCGAGTAGCTGGGACTACAGGCACCTACCACCATGCTCGGCTAATTTTCTATTTTTAGTAGAGATGGGGTCTCACTCTTGTTCGGGCTGGCCTCGAACTCCTGACCTCAAGCGATCCTCCCACCTCGGCCTCCCAGAGTGCTAGGATTACACATGTGAGCCATCTCACCCCTATTTCTTTAAATATAGTAAACATAGCCTTTTATATTCCGTGTCTGAGAGTGTTAATATCTGAAGTCTTGGTTTGTCAGTCTTTGTCCATTGTAGCTGTGGGTGCTCAGTCATAGTGCCTTGTTTCCTTGTTAAGTCTCTGTCTCATTTGGCCTAGAAGTTCATGTGTGGGAGTTGTTTTTGAGTCCTCAGTTGAAGTTCCTCCCGTGTGTTTCTATCCGTCACTTGGGATGCCACCAACTTAGGTTGGACCCTTTTAAAACTAAATTCTTTCCTTAATGTTTCCTTGACCTCACAGGCAGTATAAATTAAAACTCAAGGGTCATGTGAAGGCTGGCTTGTGTTTATTTATTTATTTATTTATTTTATTTTTTTCTGAGACAGAGTCTCACTCTGTTGCCCAGGCTAGAGTGCCGGGGCATCAGCCTAGCTCACAGCAACCTCAAACTCCTGGGCTCAAGCAATCCAACTGCCTCAGCCTCCCTAGCAGCTGGGACTACAGACATGCACCACCATGCCCGGCTAATTTTTCTCTATATATTTTTAGCTGTCCATATAATTTCTTTCTATTTTTAGTAGAGACAGGGTCTTGCTCTTGCTCAGGCTGGTCCCGAACTCCTGGGCTCAAACAATCCGCCCATCTCGGCCTCCCAGAGTGCTAGGATTATAGGCGTGAGCCAACGTGCCCGGCCTGTGTTTATTTTTTTCCCCTCATCCCAGTGGGCTTTATTTTTCTTTCATACTTAACTGCTGGCATTCCTCATGAGGGTTCCAGTTTTGTCGCCGGAATCTTCTATTGGATTCTTTGCCTCCGGTAGATCCTGGACTTTATCTTCTGCCTGTGTATCCAGGGCTCAGGGTATCCAGGGATTGACAGAAGCCCTTTGGCATTATTTACTTTGCAAACTCCTAGACTCAAGCGATCCTCCTGCCTCAGCCTCCCGAGTAGCTGGGACTACAGGTGCACATCACTACCACTGACTGATTTTTTCTATTTTTAGTAGAGATGGGATCTTGCTTTTGCTCAGGCTGGTCCCGAACTCCTGAGCTCAAGTGATCTTCCCGCCTCGGCCTCCTGGAGTGCTAGGGTTACAGGCATGAGCCACCGCGCCCGGCCCACTTAAAGTGTATAATTCAGTGGCTTTTAGTATATTCCCAGAGTTGTGCAACCATCACATCAATTTTAGAACATTTCATTATCCCCAAAACAGACTGTGTATCCCTTGGCCCTCACTTGCCAGCCCTGGCTATCACTAATCCACTTTTTGTCTGTGGATTTGCCTGATCTGAGTATTTCATATAAATGGAATCATACAATATGTGGTCTTTTGCTACTGGCTTTTTTCAATTAGCATAATATTTTCCAGGTTCATTCATGTTGTCACGTGTATTAGTATTTTGTTCCTTTTTATTGCCAAATAACATTCCATTGTTTGGATATGCATTTTGTATATTCAATCATCAGTTGATGGATAATTGGGTTGTTTCCTCCATTTGGCTATTATAAATAGTGCTGCTGTGAACATTCACGTACAAGTTTTTTCATGGACATATATTTTAATTTCTCTTGCGTATATACCTAGGAGAGGAATTGCTGGGTTATATGGTAGCTCTGTGCTTAACCTTTTGAGAAACTGCCTGACTTTTCTCCAAAGTGGCTGTACCGTGTTAATTTTCACTAGCAGTATTCTGATTCCTCCACATCTTCGCCAACACTTACTTATCTTTTTGATTATTGTCAATTTGGTGGGGGCGGGGGGCCTGTGGCTTATTAGTGCCTTTAAAAAGAAATTTTGCATATTCTTTCCAGTACTGGGTGGTTTTAGTCAAGAGGGTCCTTCAAGCAGCTAAATCACCAAACTACCAGAAGCGCAAGCCCCGGCTGGCTCTCTGTGACCTCCTATCAGACCCCTGTTTTCTCTCTTGCCCTCATCTAAGCCATTGCCCACACAGAGGCTCCGAGTCACCTTTTAGAATGTTAATCAGTTCATGTCCCTCTCTGTTGCAAGCGGGTTGCAGGGTCCTTTTGCACTTTGATTCAATCCACATACCTTATCCCCTGACCAACGCCTGCCCACCTCTGCCACCTCCCTGGATCACTGGGCTCCCCGGGTGCCTGCTGTCCCGCAGATGTGTAGGGGCTCTTCCCCACCTCTGCTCTTGGATCTCCCTCTGCCTGGCTCGTGCTTCCCAGCATCTTCCCAGACCTGTGCCTTCAGGTCTCAGCTCACATGTCACCTTCACTGACCCACTTCCGCTTGCTCTCTGTCATTACTCTGTTCACTGACCTGACTTGCTCACGCTCAGACCTTTGCTTCTGGACTGCAAGCCCACGAGGGCAGGACTGTCTGTCCCGGCTGCATGCCGGTCACCTGGCACACGCTGGGCACTCACTAATGTTTGTTGAATGAAGGAATGGACACAGGGGAGTGTGCAGGTGAGGCTTGCGCAGGGCCATTCTGTCTGCCCCACCTCTGATCTCGCCTCCCCCGACCTGCAGCCACCTTCTGGGTGAACCCGCAGTTCAAGATCCGGCTGGAGGAGGTGGATGACCCAGACGACTACGGAGATCGCGAGTCAGGCTGCAGCTTCGTGCTCGCCCTCATGCAGAAGCACCGCCGCCGCGAGCGCCGCTTTGGCCGGGACATGGAGACCATTGGCTTCGCGGTCTACGAGGTGAGCCCGGGGGTTCCCCCAGCACTGGCAGGCTTCCGCCAGGGGGCGCCAGAGGCCATCGCCGCGCGGGCCCATCCTGGGCGCACTGGGCAGCCGCATCCTGAGGCTGGTGGCCCGGAGCGAGCCTCCAGAGGCACGTGCCGAAGCTCTCTGGCCGGACTGGGACCTACAATGCATCCCATGGGGGAGCGGGGAGAGGAATGTGGTTGGCTTGGCAAGGAGAGATTCTGGGATTCACCTTCATCCTCAGAGGGCGGGATGCTGCTCTGGGAAGGGGAGTTGGCTCAGCTGATACCTGGGGAGGCAGCTTCTTGGGTCAGACTTTGGCTCAGCTTTAGAGAGAAGAGGGCCCGTGCCATGGGCTGCCCCAGGGGAGTCGGGAGCTCCCTGTCTCGGAAGAGTGTCAGTGGAGGCTGGAATGGAGGTGTATGACAGGGACGCCCCCCCACCCCCATTCTCTGTGGTTATAACTCCTGACTGTGTTCAAGACGGAGGCGGAGGGGAGAGGGGACTTCTGGACCTCCCTGGCCAGGGCAAAGGAAGCGACAGCCTTGGCCTACACACAGAGCCCCTGGTAGCAAACTGGTGTGGACCTCTCATGTCCCTGGCCTCTAGGACGTTTTGGTAGCCACTCTGGGGGCTGTCCTGGAGACTGTGACTCAGAGCTGAGCCCTAGGACATTCCAGGGACAAAGAGAGCCCTGCCTGGGCCCTCCCTCTTGGGATCACTCTCTGGTGTGGGGACAGGTCTGAGTCCTGTCTCCTTATCCTGTCACTCCCACCTAAGAACTCAGGACCTCTGCCCAGGATGCACTCTGCCCTCTGCCTCTGGGACAAACACGCTTCTCTAACTTCCCCTGTCTCTCTTGCAGGTCCCTCCAGAGGTAGGTGTGGCACCTGACTCACCTGGATTTACATACCCCCAGCACGTGACCTGAGGGTGCCCAGAGGGGAGCAGCACAGTGGCAAACCCACCCTTGCATGGACAGCTAAGAAGTCACCTTGTTTTACTGCTTGAAAAGTGCTTTCCCCTGACTATTCAGTGGGCAGAACAAACATTGCTTTCCTGAGGGTCAGAGCAGGTATAAGTGAGGGGGCTTGATTTGAACCCTGGTCCTCAGAGCACCCCCGACATGCACACATGAGGCTCTTCCCATCTTGCCGTTGACACTGAGTAAGTGCTGACTGGGGCATTTTGGGTCAATATTGGGAGCAAAGTGTTGAGCAAGTTGCTTAAGCTCTGAGCCTCAGTGTTTGTCTGTAAAGTGGGCATAACAGCACTGCCTCACAGGGCTGTCGGGAGCATTAAATAAGGTGCCAAGCTCCCTGCAGCGTCTGACATGGGGAAACTCCAAGTAGTAACAGTGAGAATATTATTTAAATATGTGCCTTATCTGCATTTAATCACTCCTTATAACCCTCCACTCTTGCAGCAGGTAGGGTAATATTTTACAGATGAGGAAACTGAGGCAAAATGACTTATCAGGGTCACACAGGCTGTGAGTGACTTGGAGCCTGGGGTCGGGGTCTGGTCTGGGGTTGGCCCCTGAGGAGGGGCTGAGTGGGCAGCTGCAGCCCCGCGCCCCCTCCCTCCCTCCAGCTGGTGGGCCAGCCAGCCGTGCACTTGAAGCGGGACTTCTTCCTGGCCAACTCGTCCCGGGCGCGCTCAGAGCAGTTCATCAACCTGCGGGAGGTCAGCACCCGCTTCCGCCTGCCGCCCGGGGAGTACGTTGTGGTGCCCTCCACCTTCGAGCCCAACAAGGAGGGTGACTTTGTGCTCCGCTTCTTCTCGGAAAAGAGCGCTGGGACCCAGTGAGTCAGCCTGGACCCCCGCTGCTCTGCCCTCCCCCACCTCCAGGCCCCTTGCTTTGTCCCCCACTCTGACCCCGCTGTTTCTTCCCACTCTCTGCAGGGAGCTGGACGACCAGATCCAGGCCAATCTCCCGGATGAGGTGCGTGGTCCCAGCCCCACCAGGCACCGTCCTCTCTCCCTTTCCCCGGGTGTGTGATGAGGACCTGGATGTGGCAGCCCCTGGGTTTTGGGCTCCTGCCGGCAAGGCACACCCCCATCACCCCACGAGAGCCCTGAGAGTAATGCTAATCCCTCATCTGCCCAGCACTTCACAGTTTGCAAGGACTTGTGATCATAACGGTGCAGTCCCTGAGCTCTCTCTCTTCGCTGGCTCTGTGCTGAGCACTTCACCTGGGTCATCTCATTTTCCGCCGCATGACAATCATGTGTGGGTCCTGTCACGAGATCTCCTCTGAGTGGGAAACTCAGGTTCAGAGAGGTTAAGGAACTTGCCCAGGGTCATACAGCAAGGATCCAAACCCTTCCCTTTCGTCGCTGAGCTGAACTGCATCCCCCAGGGGGCAGGGCGGGCACTAGATTCCCATTTTATGGGTCACAAAAGTGAGGCTTGGAGAGTCGAGGTGACATGCAGCAAAGGAGTGGTCCCTGCCCTCCCTCCAGCTGCCGTCCACGTGGCCGGGGTGGGCCCCTTACCTGCTTTCCCCCCTTCTCGGTCCAGCAAGTGCTCTCAGAAGAGGAGATTGACGAGAACTTCAAGGCCCTCTTCAGGCAACTGGCTGGGGCGGTAGGTTGGGTGAGGCGGGGTGGGCGGGGCCACCGAGGGCAGCGGGTCCCCGGGGAGGTGCCATCCTCTCTCTTCCCCAGGACATGGAGATCAGCGTCAAGGAGCTGCAGACCATCCTTAACAGGATCATTAGCAAACGTGAGTGTCCCCAAGTGTCTTCTCCACCTTATTTCCTGCTCCCCCCCCCACTTCCTCCAAGTGTCAGAATCGGGCTTCAGGTCCCATGTTGAGCCGAACCCCACTCCCTGATGTGTGTGTGGGGGGGATCCCTCCACTGCCTTTCTGAGCCCGGCTCCCTGCCATTTTCACCCCAAACGCCTCATGCTGTCCTATTGCACCCCTCTTCCCTGTCCTGAGCTCTGTGCCTTGGTGCCAAGGGCAAGGCTCCCCTTCCTCCCAGAGATGCCCCCTGGGCCAGGCCGAGTGGCTAGGGGAGCGGAACGTGGCTGGCTTCACTCCCTGTGACACGCAGCTGAAGGCAGCCGCCCCGAACCGCCCGTGCGCCAAGCTGCCTCTGACCTCCATGGCTCGGTTCCCTCGGCCCAGAACCTTCTTCTTCTGCTCCGCTAGGGAAGCCCTGCCGGCCCTCGGAGCCCGCAGTGAACCCCACTCTGCCCAGTTTCTTTCACGTCTGTTTAGTGCTCATTTCATTTTAGTTTGGATTAATCTGTGGCTGTCAGGACAGTGGCTTGATTGCTAAAATCCTTTACCTGTATTTCCCGGTGAGAAAAACAATCCTGCCCACTTCCTCTGCTAGATTTCACATCCACTGGCAGGAATCCCACCTCCCCGACTGCGCCCTACCTGGCCCCAGCAGGGGCAGGCACAGGACGCTCACTGGGTTGAGGGCTTGGAACTGATTTTTCTTACAGACAAAGACCTGCGGACCAAGGGCTTCAGCATGGAGTCGTGCCGCAGCATGGTGAACCTCATGGACGTATCCTTCCATTTGCTTGTGCCTCCCGAGTGGCGTTTTGGCTTGGGATATGGGCAGGAGAAAGGCGCTGGGCGAGCTGTCCCAGGAGCAGCACAGAGGATGGGACAGAGCTGTGAAGTGTGGATGCACCAGTGCCCCGTGGTCAGGTGTCTTCTGGGGCATCTTCCTGTTGATTAGGAGGGAGAAACTGAGGCACAGGGCTTGCGTCACGTGAAAAGTGGAGCTAGGCCTGGTATTGTCTCTGCACCCCTGCCCAGCCCACTCCGCTGCACCCCAATTCAGAGAAGGAGGCAAGCCTGGTTGCAAGCTGGCTGCACGTGGCCCCTGCTGCTCCTGCCCTGCCCTCCCTCTGGCTTGCTCTCTGCCGCCCGCCTCCCCTTCTCAATTGCTCATTCTCACATGCCGGGTCTAAGCTGTGGAGTTGCCTTAACGGCCGCCCAGCGCAATGGCAATGGGAAGCTGGGCCTGGTGGAGTTCAACATCCTGTGGAACCGCATCCGGAACTACCTGGTAGGTCGTCCCCACTGGCTGGGAACCTCCCTTCCCCTCTGTGGCCTCAGTCATACGGGGCCAGGCTGCTCAGCTGGTGCCCAGGCTGGCTGAGTAGGCCAGGCCCTCCTCTGCAGCCTCCCGGACCCTGAGCCCCCACGTCCCAGCAACTGAGCCACCTTTGGGCCTCCCCTCCATCCACAGCCACCCTGGGGGGGTGGGCCGGCGGGGCTGGCTGACTCGGCCTGGCCCTCATCCTCTGCCCTCCGCTCCAGTCCATCTTCCGGAAGTTTGACCTGGACAAGTCGGGCAGCATGAGTGCCTACGAGATGCGGATGGCCATCGAATCTGCAGGTGAGCCCCAGAGGCTAGTGGCACCTGTGGGGCCCAGGACAGATGGCCTCACTGCTCCCAGGCCCCAGGCTGCTTCCTTGACAGCTCCCCAGGGCAGTGGCCCACCCCACTGGCCCATGTCCCCGAGGTGCTAGTGATGTGGTAACAGCCGTCCTTTGTCTTCTCCCTGTGGTTACTGAGCTAAGTGCTTTCTTGGCTTTCCTTCCTCCTCGCTGCAGCCTAGGAAGACGGGGTCTTTTATGATCCCCACTGTGCACGTGACAATAGTGAGGCTCAGGAGGGAAGGTGACTGACCTCCGGCCTCACAGCCAGGAGAGGCAGAGCCAGGCCGCAGAGCCTCCCATGGGAGAGGAGTGGGGCCCAGACTGGTGGCCCTGCAAGGATGAGGCTAGGGCATTTGGGACAAACGAAGCCAGACTCCTGCGTCCTCGCTGGCCAGCTCCTGCTTCTCTGGCACGACCTGGGCCCTGGTGCTCCCTCTGGGACTGGCCCTGCCCAGGAGGCTCCTGGAGAAGAGAAGGCCCCAAGCACCCTGTCTAGCCCCACCCCCTCCCTTTCTGTTCCCGGGGACCCTGCCCCTCTGCACCCCCGTCCTGTTGGGCAGGGGCTGCACCCGCCTGACCTCACTCACTCTCCTGGACCAGGCTTCAAGCTCAACAAGAAGCTGTACGAGCTCATCATCACCCGCTACTCCGAGCCCGACCTGGCTGTCGACTTTGACAACTTTGTGTGCTGCCTGGTTCGGTTGGAGACCATGTTCCGTGAGTGTCCCCAGTCGGCTCGCACCCTCCGGCCCTATCCCACCATCCAGCCCTATCCCAAATGCATCCCCTGTGAGCTGGTGGGAACAGACAGAGGGGTGAATGGCAGATACAGGCCAGTGTAGTAGGCATGTGCCAGAGAGGCTGAGGTCTGAGGTTGGGCCCAGGTGGCCTCTGTGCTTGGTCACCTGGAGGCTGAGGGCTAGGAGAGTGGGGGAGGGGAGGGAATTGGGGGGCTCTCAGGCAGCAGGAAGAGCCACTTCCTGCCTTCAAGGGGTGACAGCCTAGAGTACTGTGGGAAGGTGGGGGGAGGGTCACACGGGAAGAGGGGCCAGTCCTGGCCCTGTGCAAATATCCCACTGTGTTTTCACCCCATGTCATCTTTTCTTGAACACACAGGATTTTTCAAAACTCTGGACACAGATCTGGATGGAGTCGTGACCTTTGACTTGTTTAAGGTGGGAACCCCACAGTGGGGGAAGAATTTGAGGTGGTTGAGTTTCCTTATTTGACCAATATTCCCCTGTCCCTTCCTGGCAGGGGCCTGGGCCTCAGAGCCAGCCCAAAAGGCTGGGCCTCCTCAGTCCTGGAGGGCCAGGGTGGGAGGCCTGGGCTTTGGAAAGGAGGAGGAGGGCAGGCTCTGGGGGCCTCTGCGGGAGCCAGCAGCCTGGTCTCCTGGGGGCAGAAGAGTAGGAAAGTAGCCCCCCAGTAAGGGTCCCTCCAGGGGGTGAAGACATGGTGGCTGCTGAGCCTTGGGGCAGTGGGCTGGGCTTGGGGTTCGGTGGGGAGGGAGGCTGAGGAAGCCGTCTGCTCTCCTCCCGCCAGTGGTTACAGCTGACCATGTTCGCCTGAGGTGGGGTGTGGCCCCCCCGCCCAGCTCCTCTCCTCTCCTGTCTGCCAAGCCACACCTCCTGCTGCGCCACGCCAGCCCATGCCAGCTGCAAGTGCCTTCCTCAGAGCTGGGAGGTGCCCACCCTCCTGTCCCCTCCTCTCCCAGCCACGCCCGGTCATCTGCCCTGGGCAGAGCTGTGTGGCTCTCCCTGCCTGTACCAGCCCTGGGCTTGGGATGGCCCCCCAGACCCTCCCATCAGCCTACCAGGAAGGCAGCTTTCGCTTGTCCCTGCCTCAGGACAGCCCCAGGCCCCCCAAGCATCCAGATGTGTCCCCTCCCCTCACTTCAGAGGCCACCCACCCAGCCCGACCCCCGGCCTCACCTGCGGACTGTAAACTGTAACCACTAGCTCTGCACACGCAGTCCAGGCATGCAGAGCCCCCTCCCGGCCGGGGGAGCCCCGGGGCTGGGACGCCTGTGCCTTCCTGCAGAAGCCAAGGCCCCCTCTCTGCCCAGCAGCCCTGCCCAGCCTGCAGGGTGGTCAGGCCCTCCCTCCCTCCTTTTTTATATTGGTGATTTTAAAGGGGACTCTTCAGGAACTGGTGTACTGGTTACAGGGGTGCCAGAGGCACTAGGCGTGGGGTGGGGAGGTCCCATGTTTCCATGTGGAGGAACCCCAAATAATAAAGGAAAAGAACCCATACCTGTCTCAGGAGTGTATTTCTCCCCAATCTGCTGCCTGGCTTATGGGGACAGCTGGTGGCCTCAGCCCACCCCTGCCCTCCCACCTCTCCATCCTCCATCTCCTTCCGCATGGCCCTGGAGGCTTGCACTCCTGCTGGAATACGGGGCAGCTGGGTGGGGACATTCTGGCCCTGGCAGGTCAGGGAGGATGGGCCCCAGGGCCCCAGCTGCAGGGACAGGGTCCCAGCTGAGGCCCACAAGGTCCTGCTCACCCCCTGCCTTTCCTGCACACTCCCGCCCCCTGAGGTGACACTCCAGCTGAAACCTAAACCTCTACTTAGCACAAACCTGACCCCCGCGAGCTCCCCCAGAGCACAGAGCCTCTTTCAGGTCCTCCCGCGGTGGGGGGTGCCCCTGTGACCCAGACACCTGCAGCTTATGTAAGCCACTCCAGCCCCCTCTGGGATCCCAGCTTTTTTTACCAGAGATAAGAGCAGGTTGGGGGGTGATGGGGGGACGGGACGCTGCCACACATTAGCATGGCATCTCAGGGCAAAGGCTGACGGAGCCCGGGGGCTCCCCCTGGCAGCCTCTGCTTGGAGATTGGGGTGGAGCCCCTGCCTCCGAGTGGCAGACTGTCTGGAGACTGTCTCTGCTGTCCTGAGCTTGCATTTTGCCCTTGTCCCTTGGGAGCCCCTGGGCCAGGTCCTGCTGGGCTCAGCGTCCTTGTCAGTAAGGGGAATGGCTCCTCTCTTCCTGGAGCCTGGGCTGGGGTGGAGGAGGCAGGCAAGCGGGGGGGTGGGCAGTTGGGCCCACCCTCCTGCTCACACCCTTAGCTGTTCTCTGCATTGGGCTGTGTTTGATGAGGGGGTTCGGACACCATGCGTCTGGGTGATCTTGGAGGCCCTAATCCTCAAACATTCTGACTCTGAGGCTGAGAGTGCCTGGGGGGCAGGGAGAGAGGGGCCTCCTCTTGGTTGCCCTATTTGGGGCATTTTTAAAGGACTTTTCCCAAGTGTCACCTGTGCAGCTGAGCTCCTGACTTCTTATGGAGTGGGGGCGGGGCGAGCGGTGTAATCACTGGGACCCCGATAACCTCTGAGCACGTAAGCTCTGCTGCTACTCGGAGCCTGGTGACAGGAACTGTGTTCCATGTACCAAGGCCAGAACTGGGCTCCTGCAGATGCCTTATGGTGGCCTCTGGAAGAGAGAGAAGGTGACGGTGCTGCGCTCACTGCTGGGGTCCTGCCGATGGGGACGGGCAGGCAGGACAACTGTGCCTGCAGATCTGGGTGGTGGCTGTGAGGCGGCTCTCTGGGTGAGAGACAGAGACCTGGAGAAAGGGCCTGAGGGGCGGGGAGGCCTGCAGTTGTGGGGACACCGGAACCCTCCCGTGGGGTGTAACTGGAGCCCTCTGACATAGGGCACACAGGGCATGTTCAGTCCTAACCCCTAGCCTGTCCCTCCACCTCCCAGGGCCCCTCCCTGGCCCCTTTACATAAGGCCCAGGCAGGCTGGGCCTCAGGTCGGACCCATGGCCATGGCCTTCACAGATCTGCTGGACGCCCTGGGCGGCGTGGGCCGCTTCCAGCTCATCTACACGGCCCTGCTGCTGCTGCCCTGCAGCTTGCTGGCCTGCCACAACTTCCTGCAGAACTTCACGGCCGCCATGCCCCCCCACCACTGCCGGGGCCCCGCCAACCACACCAAGGCCACCACCAATGACTCAGGGGCCTGGCTGAGGGCCATTGTACCCCTGGACCAGCTCGGGGCCCCCGAGCCGTGCCGGCGCTTCACCGAGCCTCAGTGGGCCCTCCTGAACCCCAACACCTCCGTGCACGGGGCGGCCACAGAAAGCTGCAAGGACGGCTGGGTCTATGACCGCAGCATTTTCCCATCCACCATCGTGATGGAGGTCAGAGGGGGCCGCGTGGTGTGGGGGGCTGCTGCCAAGGCCGAGGCTGAAGTGTCCCTCTCTCCCTTGCAGTGGGATCTGGTCTGTGAGGCCCGCACCCTCCGCGACCTGGCCCAGTCCCTCTACATGGCTGGGGTGCTGGCAGGGGCTGCTGTGTTTGGCAGCCTGGCAGACAGGTGAGCCTTGGGATGAGGGTCCCAGCCACCCCCCGCGGGCTGGAAAGCCCCAAGCCTCTGCATTAAGGTTTCCTTATTCAAGTTGACTTGTGTATTTTTAAGTAGGTGGTACGTAAAACACATTTGCAGGGTTCAAAATTCCAAAAAGTGCAAAGCAACCCACAGGGAAGCATCCCTGTCCCATCTCTGCCCCTCCCTGCAGTACTTCCCAGAGGGCAGCCCGGTCTCTATGTCTCTTACCAGAGAGGTTTTATGACTTTACGCACAGGCAAGCGGAGCACATGCCGTGTCCACACACATTTATGCAAATGCCGGCACACTCCACATGTGGTCCTGCACCTGGCTCTTTCTTCGCGTTGAAGGCCTCTCCTGTTCCTCTGGAAACAGCTTTCCTGTCCTTCCTAATGTCCACACCGCATCCCGCTGTGTGGATGAGCCAGAACTGACCCTAACTGAAAGCCACTGGCGGACAGCAACACCAGGCGGCGGCTCTGCCGAAGCCGGCTCGCCTCTGTGCCTCTTCCCCTTCCTTTCCTGCTTTTTCTCCCCTTCTCTCTCCCTCTCTCCTCTGCCCCTCCTCTCTCAGTTCAGGTTTTGGGGGACCTTCCTGGATTCCAGACTCCACACCCTGGAGTGCAGATGGCTCCCGGTTCTGCAAGCCTCAGGCCCCTCACAGGTGGCTGTCATGGTCCTCATCACACTGTCCTGACACGTCCTGGTCTGTCTACATGTGAGCTTGTAACTTATCCAGAGAATTTTGTATGTCACCAGCCCTCAGCTCAGGCCTGTCCCTTAGAGGGGATCAGTGAAACTTTGTGTAACAATGAACGAGTGAGTGAGTGAGTGAACGCATGAACAAACAGATGACTGGATGAGTGTGTCGTGGAGTGTGTGGAGAAGAAACGCTGTCCCCCTTCTTGGCCTGCTGCCCTCCCAGCCATGCTGGGGCCGTGTGCTCTGACCCTGGACCCTCCTTTGCAAACGGAGCAGTGCCCAGGCCAGAGTAGGATAACCCTACCGCCCTGGCCTTGGATTCCTCTGGGCATGGCCACCCCACGCCCCACGCCAGCCTCCCCTGTGAGGCCAGTCCACACGAAGACCTGACCCCTGGTCCTGCTCCCACAGTCTGGGACTGGCCCAAGCTCGCCCCCTCTGAGTTCTGGTTTGAGGTGTCGCTCTCCCCAGCAGCCACACCCGCTCTGGGTCTTTGCAGGAATCCTTGCCCCTTCCCAGCCCTGGAATAAATCTCTTCATCTCCTATTTCTTGCCCCTCCACCTCCGGACAACCTGTGCCATCGGTGTCTGGGACCAGCGGCTATGAGTTCCTGTTTTGGAGGGGTGGCTTTTGCGGGACACCCCAGCTTTCCGTTGTCTGGTGGCAGGGTCAGGCGCAGGCTGCTGCTGTTTTGTCCCCTGGGGGAATGCCACTGCCACCTCCTGAACCCTAATACCTGTGCCTGTCCGCTGGTCTCAGGCTGGGCCGCAAGGCCCCCCTGGTCTGGTCGTACCTGCAGCTGGCAGTTTCGGGGGCCGCCACGGCGTACTTTGGCTCCTTCACTGCCTACTGTGCCTTCCGGTTCCTGATGGGCATGACCTTCTCCGGCATCATCCTCAACTCCCTCTCCCTGGGTGAGTCCAGCCGCGGAGGCCGGGAAGGGCTGGGGCTGGGGAAGGAAGAGAAGTGGCAGTCCCGTCATCAGACATCTTTCTTATTTCATTTTGTTGGGATTCTCCCTCCCACTAGAGTTCTGGGCTTGGGAGAGCTGGGACCATGGCCCTGTGACAGAGGGCAGGGACCCTGGGCAGCCTTTACCCTGGCTTGGGTTTCGGTTCACTCATCTGTAGACTGAGAGGGTTAGATTTGTTTCCTTTGTGAGTCAGCCAACAATAACCACTTAGTAAGCACCCATTGTGTGCCAGGCTTAGTGTGGGGCCACAGATGGCACCGGGACACAGAGAGGAGTGAGCCACAAGGGTCCCTGAAATTGTGTGGCTCTAAGAAAGGTGGGGTTCACCCAGGCTGCAAAGGCCAGCAATTCCTTAGCTTCATGGTGGAGAATGCCAGCTGGGAGTCACCCCCGCCGCCCAGTGACAAGGGACAGGGTCAGTCTTCACTCCAGTCTGGTTCTGGGCAGCTCCTAGGCGGTCCTGGCAGAGAGCATTGCAGTGCAATAGGAGGCCCACCCTGGACACAGACCTGCCACCTGCCTGTGCTTCACTTTAACTACTTAGCTTGCTCCTGGGGACACCACCAGACTTCAAAACTACTATCACCCTCCGCTGTCCAAAGACAGAATGGGCCTTTTATTTCAGAGCTTAGGGAGAAATCTGGGGCTGGAGAACCAGGACACACCTGACCGCCCCTCTATCTCCTGGCCATTAGTGGGCTCTCAGCAAATTGCAGTCTACACACCTCATTCTGCAGAGTGGGCATCCAGCCACGGCTTGAAACAGATATCTGAGGTTTATCCCATGCTCAAAAGGCCTCTAACAGCACCCCCTCCCCCCGCCCCCGCCACACACACACCAGAGATTGCTCGGCCTCTTAATACCTCCAAAGGCCAGGTGCTCTGTCTCCGGACAGCTCAGCCTATAAGGACGTCTTTGTAGAGACTCAGTCGGGTGCCCCGTCCCACATCTTGATTCTTTCACTTAACAACGCTGCCACTGGTCCACGGTTGATGGAGGGCCTCCTGCGCGCCTGGCGAGGTTCTAGGTGCCCAGACACAACAGTGAGCAAGGACTCCTTGCAGCCATGTTCTAGCGAGGGAAGGTGGAAGGTAACACCACAAATAAGTGAGTCACATAGTATGTCAGACAGTGATAAGTGCTACACAGGGAACTGAAGCCCGGGGTGGAGGAGAGGGGGCTGCAGTTTTAATTAGCGTAGTCAGGGAAAGACCTCACTGAAAAGGTGTCATTTTGAGCAAAATTTGAAGGAGTTGAGGGAATGAGCACTGCAGATATCTGGGGTAGAACATTCTAGGCAGAGGGAACTGCCTGCAAAGGCCCTGCAGGGAGATCCCTGTGGCTGGCGCAGAGTAGGGGGTGGGTGGGTGGGGGCAGATCCTGAGGGACCTTGTGACCATTTGAGGACTTTGGCTTTGCCTCTGAATGAGACAAGTGCCACTGGAGGATTCTGAGCTGAGGAGAGGGGATCTGATTCAGGATTTGAGATGTGACAAGATCCCCCTCCCTGCCATATGGCAGCAGAACAGGAGCAGGGAGGCCAGTTAAGAGGCTCCTGCTGTCATCCCGTGAGAGGCCAGGCCAGATGGGGCCAGGGCGGGGGCAGCAGAGCAGGCGGGGATAGCTCAGACTCTGGCTAGATTCTGAAGGCAGAAACCACAGAATTTGCAGATGGGTTGGACACATGAGCTCATTGCTCGTTGGAGAGAAGTCTCATTAATTTGTTATGGCTGCCTCGTAAGGGTGTGTCAATCAGTCCCCTGTGGGTGGACATTTAGGCTGTTCCAAGTTTTGCTTTTTACAAAAATGAAGGGTTTTTGTTTTTTTTTTTTTTTTTGAGACAGAGTCTCACTCTGGTGCCCAGGCTAGAGTGAGTGCCGTGGCGTCAGCCTAGCTCACAGCAACCTCAAACTCCTGGGCTCAAGCGATCCTCCTGTCTCAGCCTTTCGAGTAGCTGGGACTACAGGCATGCACCACCATGCCCGGCTAATTTTTTGTATATATATATTTTAGTTGTCCATATAATTTCTTTCTATTTTTAGTAGAGACGGGGTCTCACTCTTGCTCAGGCTGGTCTCGAACTCCTGACCTCGAGCGATCCACCCGCCTCGGCCTCTCAGAGTGCTAGGATTACAGGCGTGAGCCACCGCGCCCGGCCCTTTTTTTTTTTTCTTTTGGTCTTTGCATCAGTTTGAGCACTTTCGCCCATATTCCTCTTGGCTTGTTGGTCACTTTCCCATTGATTTGCAAGAATTCTTAATATTAGGGAAATTAGCCCTTTTTCTGTTATTTGAGTTACAAATATTTTTTGCATTGTTTTTTTTTTTTGTTTGTTTTGTTTTTTTTTTTGCTGACATTATGACTTTTCTTATGGTGTTCTATTTTGTTTTGTTCCAATGCAGACTTTTTTATTTTTATGAATTCAAAGTTGTTAACCTTCCCTTTTATTGCATCTGGGTTTTATGACATTCTTGGAAAAGCCTTTCCTGGATTTAAGACTGTAAAATAATCTGCCATGATTTCTTCCAACATTTTTGTGGCATTATTGTCTACATTTAGTTCTTCCATGCACCTAGATTTTGCATGGGTATGAGGAGTGAGGTGGGGACACCTTTGCCTGTGTCTCAGTGGGTCTCCAGAATGAGACCCAGAATGAGTTTAAGTTGCCAGAGTCGGGATAAAGAGGGTGGGACGGACTGAACAGCCACGTGGGTAGCGGAATCCCACTGCACGTGCTGTCGTTTTCTCCGCAGTTGTGGAGTGGATGCCCACCCGGGGCCGGACCGTGGCGGGGGTCTTGCTGGGGTACTCCTTCACCGTGGGCCAGCTCATTCTGGCGGGGGTGGCATACCTGATCCGCCCGTGGCGGTGGCTGCAGTTTGCCGTCTCTGCTCCTTTCCTAGTCTTCTTCCTCTATTCTTGGTATGTCCTGAGCAGAGTGAGGGGAGGGTGCACCTGTGTGGCTGGCCCTCACCTGGCCCTATGAAGGGTTGGGGTGTGCAGTGACTGGGACTTACTGGACTTGCTGGGGACACAAAGGATGGCAGGTCTCACGGGGGCCACAGGCTCTCAAGTGTCCATCAATGCCTCTAGGAAGCTTCAATAAAATCCCTTACATTAGTGTGGGGCTCCAGAACATACCAAGTGCTTGTGCCTTCATCAGCTCCTCTGCACCTCACAACCCCATGGCACTTTTAAGAGGGGAACTGAGACACAGACCAGAGAGGGTCCATAGCTTATTCAAGGCCACATGGCTGGGGTCAGAAACAGATTCAAAACTGGGTCTGTTGAAGTCCCCTGTCATTTGTAGTCTCTAAGTAGCCTTCAGTGAGTTTCTGAATAATGTGCTGCAAAAAAAAGGAAGCTGGCATGTTCCCCAGTCTTCCTGATTCTGCAGACAGGAGGACAATTCACCTTTTTTAGGGGTTAGAAGAAGGTGGACAAAGCTGTACTTGAGTTTGGGGAACAGAATGAACTCCACCCCATCCTGGATCCTTCTTCTTTCTCTTGGTCCCAGGTGGCTGCCAGAGTCATCCCGCTGGCTCCTCCTTCACGGCAAGTCCCAGTTAGCTGTGCGGAACCTGCAGAAGGTGGCTGCAGTGAACGGGAGGAAGGAGGAAGGGGAAAGGCTGACCAAGGAGGTAAGCGCTGGTGGAAGGAAGGGCAGGGGCCGTGTTCAGTCTTGAGGCAGTCTCCAGTTATGCTAGGATTTAGCAGCGTCCCAGGATTCACCTGCCTGCCAGGCGTAGAGGTTGGGGATAAGCAGGACAGGCAGAGTTCCGGTGTGAGAAGGACGTTGTTTGAACATCGAAAGGCTGTGTGATCTGCGATGAATAATTGAACTGCTTTGTTCATCAGTTTATCCATCTGTGCAATGAGGAAATAACCTGATTAACGACGATATCCAGTAGAAATTTTAATCAAATATTAAGATAAAAATGATTAAAATAGTGACCATAAAATACAATTGGAGAATCAATAACAATGTACCATTTATTGTAAATTCCATTTATTATAAGATGGTTACCATTTATTACCAATAAGTACCATTTACTGAGCCCCATGCCAAGCACAATGCTAAGAGCATTACATACCTAATCTCATTTAATGCCTCGTTTTGTCAGTGAGGAGACTGAAGTGTGGGCGGGCCGGGTAACTTGCCAGAGAACACACAGTGGGCAGTGGGAGAGTCACTTGCAACCACAGCTCTTATCTGTCTCCAAGTCTCTACCGGGCGGGGGGTGGCGCTCCAGAGCCACAGAACCCCAGGAGTGTTGGGGCTCGTGCTGGAGCCTCTCCTTCATCTCAAACAAAGCCCTGGGAACAGCTGGGTGAGGGCCATCAGTCCCGGGATGGAAAGGACACTAGGCCATCTTGCCAGAGACCTCAACCCCGGCTCACCTCCTCCCGCAGGGACGTAGGGTCTCAGATCCCTCACTTCCCCTGAACAGACTTTCCTCACCCAGGTGGTGAGCTCCTACCTCCAGAGTGAGTTTGCAAGCGTCCGCACCTCCAACTCGATCCTGGACCTCTTCCGAACCCCAGCCGTCCGCAGGGTCACGTGCTGTCTCATGGTGGTCTGGTAGGTCTCTAACCTGAGGCCGGGGCATGCGCTCTGCCCCTACTGACACACTCTGTTCTGAAATACTCTTAATGTAATGAGCAGGTGAGCTTTGGGAATCCAGTCGCATTCCACACCCTTGGCCTCTGCTGGGTTCTGAGATGTGGCGATAGGTGAGCCATGGTGCTGACCCAGCAACCCCACATCTGAGCAGTGGGTCTCACCTGCGGTGTGTATGGGAGGGGGCGTATTGGAATCACCTAGACAGCTTTTTCAGATGCACCTTGTCCCATCCTGATAAGCCTTTGAGGCTCTCCAGGGGATTCTGGGAAGTGTCCCACTCTGGAAAACACATCTGGATTGAGAAGGGGACAAACAGGGAGACAATAATTTCCACGCATTGTGACAAGTATCTCAACACCAGTTCTCCTGACTGGGGCTGCTGAGGGCTTCATGCAGGAGATGGCATTTAGGTGCGTTTTAAATGATGGTTAATTGAGTTTGCAAGGTGGGGAGGAAGGAAAGCCTAACAGGCTCAGAGGCATGAAGATGTGAAATGGATAAAAGTACACAGGCAACTCACAGGCCATAGGGCCACCAACTGGAAGCTGGCCAGTCCTAAGGCGAGGAGCCGATACAAAACGTCTGCCTTAATTTCATTCCTCTGGATTTCCCAGACATTTAAATAATTGGGGTTGATATTTATGCAGGGAATGTAGGCAATGGATCATTATCTCTTCTCTGGGGCAGACCCCGCACTCCCCTTTAGAAGTCACCAGCTGGGCAGTGAGGCCAGACTATGCATGCGACCTGAACAAGTCGGCCGGCCTCCCGGTGCCTCAGTTTCCTTCTTTAAGGCCCTTGTGAGGATTACCGGACACGTAGAGCACTGAAACCGCACATTGCCCCCGGGAAGCTCTCGGGGAAAGAGTCTTTGTTGTCCGGCCTGGATCTGGGCTGTGTCCCCTGCGCGCCGGGAACGTGGGGCGGCCCCACGCGGGAGGCTGGGGGGCTCGGCCCGACGGTGTTGCCCGGGCAGTTCTGGCTCCCGACAGCTGGGAAGTGCCTGCGAATCCAAGTCCGGGGAAGGGACGCGTCGCCCCGTCGCCCCGGGGCTTGCCCTTCGCGCCCGCCACCGCTTCACCTTCCTCTTCCCGCTAGGAAGAAGCAGATCATACGTTCCAAAAAGTCCAGAGTTGAAAGTCCTCCCTTGGACCCCACTGGAAAGACTAAGCAAAGACCCATTTTTGTTAACAAGAAAGTGACTCGGCAGTGACCCGGGACTCTGTCGGCAGGTGGGGCGATTCGTCCCCGGGGACCTGGTCCCCACCAGGGCTCCCCAACCCGACCCGACCCGCCTGCAGTTGCCCCGGGCACCGCGGGCTCGCGCCAGGGACCCGGCAAGCTGCCCTCCTCGCCCCTTCCTCACCTGCGTGTCTGGGCCGGTGGGGCGGGGATCCCGGGAGCATTAAAGAGCGGCGGAGAGGAGGGAGAGGAAGAGGAGGTGTTAGGAACCGGTAAACTCCCACAAAATTCCACCAAACTCTATGGGAAATGCCTTCCATTAACTTAGATTTTTTTTTCTTTACCAGCTTTTTTTCTAAATTACAAAAGTGATGCATACTCCGTTTAAAAAAAATTTTTTTTTCAAACAATCCAGAAACATATAAGCAGTATAGATGTTGGTTAAGAAGCATGACTCTGGAACCCGCTGCTTGGGTTCGAATCTCAGCTCTGCTACTTACTGGCTATATGATCCTGGGCAAGTTACTTAACTTCTCTGTGCCTCGGTTTCCCCATCTGTAACGTGAGTATCACAATAGTATCTACCACACAGAGTTGTTGTGAAGATTAGAAGAGTTAAGGTCTGTAAAGCGGGTGGAGCAGTACCTGAAGGTGAGGCGTTTCCTGTTGTCAGGTATAAGATGAAGGCGAATGTTCCTGCCATCCTGCTCCTCCTCCCTTCTCCCAACAGCAAACTCTGTCAAGCGTTGAGTTTGTATCGTTCCAGATCTTTGTACATACAACCCGCCCCACACACATGTTTCTCCAAATGTGGGATAATATTCTACATATTCTGTGACTTGGTTTTTATAACTTAATCATATCTGCACATAGCTTTATGGCTACTTACCTGTTCCTGGCGTGTGGGAGTTTGATGAGTGAATGAATGAATGAATTTTAGAATATCATGAGCCACAGAATTATAAGACAAAAAAGAATCTTAGAGAATATCTGGTCCATTCTCCCTGCCAGTGCCAATCTTGCCTCAATGGCATTCCTGGCTGGTTGTGGTCCAGTCTCTCCAGGAAGACTCAGGTTCTGGGCGCTCACTTCTTCACAGGGCTGCCCTTACATTTCCCCCTGAGCAAACGTGTTATTAAGCAAACGATCTGAATGTAAACCAGGTGGTTTCTGACTGAGTGTCCCTCAACCTTCTCAATGGTCACTTTATTTTTTGTATGATATTTTAGTCTTATATTGCTATATAACAAATTACCATAATTTAGCAGCTTAAAATCACATCCATTTATGGACTTACAATTCTGCAAGTCGGAAGTCCAGGCATGACATGGCTGGGTTTTCTGCTAAGGGTCTTACAAGGCTAAAACTAAGGTATTGATCTGGCTGCACTGGCTCGGGAAGATTTCACATCCAAGTTCATTTAGATTGTTGGTTGGATGCAACTCCTTGCAGCTGTAGGATTGACATCCCCATTACCTCACTGGCTGTTAGCCAAGGGACACTCTCATCTCCGAAATGCCACCTCCATTCCTGGCCACATGGCACCCTCCATCTCAGTGGAGCGTCTCCCTCACATCAAATCTCTCCCATGCTTTGAATCTCTGACTGCCTGTCTTTGACCTCTAGATCCAGATTTAAAGGACTTGTGTGATTGGATCAGGCCCTCCCAGAAAAATATCTCTATTTAAAGTCAAGTGATTTATCACCTTAATCACATCTGCAAAATCCTTTCTGAACACCTAGATTAGTGTTTGAATAACTGGGAGGTTTGTGTATGCCCGGGGCTGGGAATTTGGGGGGCTATCTTAGAATTCTGCCTGTCACATATACTTTTTATTGAAGTATAACACACATATAGAAATGCACAATGTTCAGCTTGACAAATTTTCACAAACCATACATACCCATTAATCAACACCCAGATCAAGAAACAGAACGTGATCAGCCCAGGACGCCCCCTGGTGTCCTCTTCCCATCATTACCCTCCCCTGAGGGAATCACTACCTTTATTTCTAATGCCATAGACTAGCCTATTTTTGAACTTTATATAAATTGAACCATACTAGTTTCTCTTATTTAATATTATGTTTGTGAGATGCATCCATGTTGTTGTATATAATTTAATTTGTTATTTCTTCTTTTATAGCATTCCATTGTATGAATATACTACTCGTGATAGACAGAATAATGCCCCCCCAAGATGCCCTAATCTATCTTTGTAACTTTTCTGTGAATATGTTTATTCCAAAATTTAAAAAATTATTTTTAAAAAGGCAAGCTATACATGAAATAAGATATTTGCAGAAACCAATATCCAACAAAAACTGTATCCAGAAAATATATCTACATATATACATAACTACAAATATATATAACAACAAATCAATAAGTAGTGTTGATCCCCATCCTAATCCCTGGAACCTAGGAATATGTTATTTTCCATGGCAAAAGAGATTTTGCATATGTAAACAAATTAAGGATCTTGAGATGGGAGATTACATTGGATTATCTGGGCAGGTCCAATGCAATCACAAGGGTCCTCATAAGTGGAAGAAGGAGATCGGAGTCAGAGAGCTTGGGAGATGCTCGGTCCCTGGCTCTGGAGACAGAGGGAGGGGCCAAAAGCCAAGGAATGTAGGCAGCCTCTAGAAGCTGGAAAAGGAAAGAAACAGATTCAACAGAGGACCAGGGTCCTCAGAAGGAACACAACCCTGCCAACACTTTGACATTAGCCTAGGAAGTCCCATCGCAGACTTCGGACTTTCAGAAGTGTAAGACAATACATTTGTGTTGTTTTAAGTCACTATATTTGTAATCTGTCACAGCAGCAATAGGAAATTCATACAGAAACTTTACCGATTTTATTGTAGACGGACATTTGGGTCTTTCCCAGTGTGGGCTATTACAGATAGGACTGCTATAAACATTTTTGCACATTTCTCTTGGTGAAAACACACATGCATTCCTGCCAGATATATACCTAGGACTGGATTTTCTGGATCATAAGGTATGGGCATGGTTCTCTGTAATAGATAGAAGCAAACAGTTTTCCAAAGTGGTTGTAGCAATTTACACTCCCATCGGCAGCATGTAAGAGTTCAAGTTGTTCTGCATCCTCAAAAACACTTGGTATTGTCTGTTACTTTAATTTTAGCCATTATGATGAGTGTGTAGTCATATTGTATTGTGATTTTAATTTCCATTTCTCTGATGTCTAATTGTGAGAATATTTTCGTAAACTTCGTGGCATTTTGGATATCTTCTTTTGTGAGATGCTTATCTAAGACTTCTGCCAGTTTTTGTACCAGGCTAACTTTTTTACTCATTGTCATGTAGAAATATATATATATTCTCTGGATGCAGGTTTTTAACTGGACATTGCTTATTGCAAATATTTTCTTCTATTGTTCAGCTTACCTTTTTTCATAAAATTTTTATTTTGTAATACATTTATTTATTTATTTATTTATTTTTTTTTTTGAGACAGAGTCTCACTCTGTTGCCCAGGCTAGAGTGAGTGCCGTGGCGTAAGCCTAGCTCACAGCAACCTCAAACTCCTGAGCTCAAGCGATCCTCCTGTCTCAGCCTCCCGAGTAGCTGGGACTACAGGCATGCACCACCATGCCCGGCTAATTTTTTCTATATATATTTTTAGCTGTCCATATAATTTCTTTCTATTTTTAGTAGAGGTGGGGTCTCGCTCTTGCTCAGGCTGGTCTCGAACTCCTGAGCTCAAACGATCCGCCCACCTCGGCCTCCCAGAGTGCTAGGATTACAGGCGTGAGCCACCGCGCCCGGCCTGTAATACATTTATATTCGTAGAAAAGTTGCAAGATAGTACAGAGAGTTCCCCTATGCCCTTCACTCAGTTTCCCCTCACACTATCATCTTAAATTACCATGGTACATTTGTCAAAAGTAAGAATTTAACATTGGTATTTTACTATGAATTAAACTAGAGACTTTATTTGTATTTTACCAGTTTGGATACCACATTACATTTAGTCATTATGTCTCCATCTCCTTTGATCTGTGACAATTTCTTAGTCTTTCCTTATTTTTCATGACTTTGACAGTTTTGAGGAGTATTGGTTAGGAGTTTTGTAGAATATCCCTCAATTTTATTTTTTTTTATTTTATTTTTATTTTTGAGACAGTCTCGCTCTGTTTCCCAGGCTAGAGTGAGTGCCGTGGCGTCAGCCTCACTCACAGCAACCTCAAACTCCTTGGCTTAAGCCATCCTCCTGTCTCAGCCTCCCAAATAGCTGGGACTACAGGCATGCGCCACCATGCCTGGCTAATTTTTTCTATATATATTTTTAGTTGGCCAGATAATTTCTTTCTATTTTTAGTAGAGACGGGGTCTCGCTCTTGCTCAAGCTGGTCTCGAACTCCTGACCTCGAGTGATCCACCCGCCTCGGCCTCCCAGAGTGCTGGGATTACAGGCGTGAGCCACCACGCCCGGCCCTCAATTTGGGTTTGTCTGATGGTTTTCTCATGATTAGACTGGGGTTCTGGATTTGGGCGATGAGCACCATGGGAGTGATATGCCCTTCTCATCTCATCATATCAGAGCATACATGATACCAACATGGCTTATTACTTATGACGGTAAACTTGATCACTTGATTAAGGTAGCATCTTCCAGGTTTTGCCACTGTGAAGTTAATAATATTCTCTCGTTTGTACAGTGGTGAGTTAAAAAAAAAACCCATAATATTCTATTTTAATATATTCTATTATTTGAAAGTGAGTCCAATTCACACTCAAGAGGAGGGGAATTAAGTTCAGCCTCCTGAAGAGGTGGACCATCTACATATATTGCCTGGATTTTTCTGTAAGAAAGATTTATTTATGAAATAATATATTTCTATAGACTCATGTATACTCATGTATTTGTTACTTTGGTTTGCAATTCAGTCACATTATTTCCTTTATTTAGTAAATGCTACATTATTTACTTCATTTCCCAAGGTGTTCCAGCTGTGGCCATGGGGAGCTCTTGCACTTTGGCTCCTGTGTCCTCTGACATATCTCCATCTGCTTCGATTTTTCTTTTTTTTTTTTTTGCTTTTTAGGACTGCCTTAATTCTGGTGCTGAAATGGTGTTGACAGGGAAAACTGAACACACTCCAGAGCCCATGGACTGGACTCAGGGGAGTGGGTGGTTGGAAAGGGATACGGAGGAGGGGTCTGGGCTCCAAGGCCAAAGTCAGAGACTTAGGAGACCAGAAAGGGTGTTATGGAAAGTCAGGGGATTTTAACTCTCTGAAGAGAGGGGTCCTGTGTTATCCATCCTTGTGTCTCCTCCCGAGTCCAGAGCAGTGAGCCGTGGGGTGAAACAGGACCGTTCTACCCCCTCTCCCAGGTTTTCCAACTCCCTGGCTTACTACGGCCTGGCCATGGACCTGCAGAAGTTTGGGCTCAGCATATACGTGGTGCAGGCTCTGTTTGGGATCATTGACATCCCAGCCATGCTAGTGGCCACCGTCACCATGATTTATGTGGGCCGCCGGGCCACTGTGGCCTCCTTCCTCATCCTGGCTGGGCTCATGGTGATCGCCAACATGTTTGTGCCAGAAGGTGAGCCATCTGCTTCTGCCCTACCCACACCAAGAGCTGGGAGCCTCTGGGCTCTGGTGGGCAACAAATACCACAAGGGAACAAGGCTGAGAGGTATTTTTCTGGATCTGGGAAAAAAGTGACTGTCGCTTAATGGAAGTTTTATTAAGCACTTAGTACCTGGTGTCAGTTAGTGGTGGAGGACTAGGACTAGAGTCTTTGCGCTCAGAGCACTTACAGTCCTGTCAGGGAGGTTAGACAAAAGTATATAATTATGGCAGCTGGACAGCCAAAGTGCTGGCCTGTGTGTGGCCACCTGGAGTCTGAGCAGGCAGCTGCCCAAGGGTTGAGAAGTTAGAATGTGAACCTCAGCCAGGCTGCCCTGCAGCAGTGGTGTGCAAACCTGGCTGAAGTGACCTTTACCTGGAGTCCTTTGAAAGCTCCCGGTGCTCAGGCGCTCCATGCCAGTGCGATGGGACTCTCCAGGAGAGGGACCCGATCCTCACCTCAGTGTTTTAAAACTGACCAGTGATCCTAGCAAGAAACCAGGGTTGACTGTCAGCAACCTAGAGCATGTGCTAAACCACGCATGCAGGTGTGAGCCCCGCTTTGCCACCAGGGCCTCAGGCAGGTTGTCTAACCTCTCTGTGCTTCGGTTCCTCACCTGTAAAATGGATGTTGTTATTGGTATTTCGACATATTTTCTTTTTTTTTTTTTTTTTGAGACAGAGTCTCACTCTGTTGCCCAGGCTAGAGTGAGTGCCGTGGCGTCAGCCTAGCTCACAGCAACCTCAAACTCCTGAGCTCAAGCGATCCTCCTGTCTCAGCCTCCCGAGTAGCTGGGACTACAGGCATGCACCACCATGCCCGGCTAATTTTTTCTATATATATATATTTTTTTTAGCTGTCCATATAATATCTTTCTATTTTTAGTAGAGATGGGGTCTCGCTCTTGCTCAGGCTGGTCTCAAACTCCTGAGCTCAAACGATCCGCCCACCTCGGCCTCCCAGAGTGCTAGGATTACAGGCGTGAGCCACTGCGCCTGGCCACGACATATTTTCTTCCAATCTTTTTTCCTATTAACAGATTTATTTTTGACATAATTGAGATTATATTTTACATATGTATATATATACACAATAATGTAAATAGGATTATACATGTATATGTGCATGTGTGTATACATATAATATATTAATATATAATATAACCTTTTTTCATTATACATCATAACACAAATATGTAATTACATTTTTTTTTGTAACTACAAATGTTTCATGGGCCTGACTTTTTGTTACTATGTAATATTTCATCTGGGTTGGTGTTTCTCAACTCTGGCTGCACAATAGAACCTCCTAGGGACTTTTAAAAAAAATACCCAAACTAGGCCAGGTATGGTAGCTCACACCTGTAATCCTAGCACTCTGGGAGGCCGAGGCAGGTGGATCATTTGAGCTCAGGAGTTCGAGACCAGACTGAGCAAGAGCGAGACTCCGTCTCTACTAAAAAAAAATAGAAAGAAATTAGCTGGACAACTAAAAATATATAGACAAAAAATTAGCCGGGCATGGTGGCACATGCCTGTAGTCCCAGCTACTTGGGAGGCTGAGGCAGAAGGATTGCTTGAGCCCAGGAGTTTGAGGTTGCTGTGAGCTAGGCTGATGCTACAGCACTCTAGCCCAGGCAACAGAGTAAGACTCTGTCTCAAAAAAAATAAAAAAATAAAATAAATAAAATAAAATAAAAAATACCCAAATACTTGAGCCCATCGCCAAGAGGCTTTGCTAGAATGGATATTGGGTGGGGCCCAGGTATGTGTGTTTTATAAAATCTCCCTGCCTGATTCTAGGGTGCAGTGGGGGCTGCCACCAAGCAGAAGAGGTACCATGATTTCCTTGACCATTGCCCTGATGTGGGACTCTTAAATTGGGGTTTGCTGTTTCCATACAACAGCAGGACAAGCATATTAATAATGAGGGTAACAGCAAACAATGAGCACTAAGCACTTTGCACTCATGACATCATGTCCGCCTTAGGACAAGCCTGTGAAGCAGGTGCTGGTATTTTCCTCATTTTATAGATGAGGACCAGGAGGCACAGAGAGAGTAAGCAACGGTGACCAAGGTCACCCAGCTAAGTCACAGCTGGGATTTGAACTGAGGCCTGGCTCCAAGCTTGTTCTGCCTCTCCAGCAGGACTTGGTGACAGATGCAAATAAGGAAGGAAAGAGAGAGAAGTCAGAGAAGGCAGTTTGGGGGCGTCTGGGTCTCAAGTGGGAAGGGAGGTGGTGGAAATCCTGGCTGGCTCCCCTCCTCCGGGTTCTAAGAAGCAGGCGCCCCCCCCCCACACACACACACATGCACACACACTATGGCTCTGCCTCTTCCCCACCCATCCCCTGCTGAGTCTCCTCTCCTGCACCCCGTTCTGCCCCCTCCTCCCCTCCCCCTCAGCTCTGCCTCCCTCCCCTGTCCAGACATGCAGACCCTGCGCACGGCCCAGGCGGCGCTGGGCAAAGGCTGCCTGGCCAGCTCTTTCATCTGCGTGTACCTGTTCACAGGAGAGCTGTACCCCACGGAGATCAGGTAAGCACGTGGGCGGGGCGCTCCAGGCTGAGACCTGCTGGGCTCACAGAAGCAGGACCCCTGGGTCGTTCCTGCTCTGCTCTCTCACACCTAGGGCCATCCGGGCATTGCTGCCTTCTGGGGGGTCCAGGCCAGGTGCTGACCTGTGCACACACCTCCCACAGGCAGATGGGGATGGGCTTCGCCTCCGTCAATGCCCGCCTTGGGGGCCTGGCAGCGCCTCTGCTCACCACGCTTGGGGAGTTCAGCACTGTCCTGCCGCCTGTGAGCTTCGGAGCCACCTCCATCCTGGCGGGGCTGGCCATCTGCTTCCTGACCGAGACACGCAACATGCCCCTGGTGGACACCATCGCGGCGATGGAGAGGAGGTGAGCGGCCTCTGGCACCGCGGGGTATGGCAGCCACACGGGCCATGGGTTCATGCGAAGCAGCCAGGAACAAACGGGATGTTCCAGCCACTGCTGTGTGTCAGGAACATCAGGACTGGACACGCCAGAGCAGCGATGCCTCTCCGCCTCCACCTACACCAGGAATAAACCAGGAAATACAGAAAGGTGGGATGGAAGTGAAGCCTGGTGGAGAAGTGGGGAGAGGACAGGGACATGCAATTTGGAGCAAAGATAGGCCCTGTGGTTGCCTGTAGGTCTTTGAATTTGGCTCTGAGCTTCCTCCAACAGAAAGGGAGACCCCACTCATGACTTTGCTCTTGTCGGATAGGAGAAAAAATGCCAGTTCCTTGGGGAAAGTGAAGCTTTTCTTAGCAATTAGCACTAGAAGAGATTTCTCTCGTGGGTCTCCTTAGAGAGGTTACCGGGTAAGGTGACAACAACATCCAGGACAATGTTTCTAAAATAAAGGCAAGAGGGGATTTGGTCTGGCTGCTTTCTGTGGCATTTCTCAGCAACATGGGGCTCAGGGAAGACCCTTAGTTTCGGGGAACAGTGACAGGGAAGATAACAGGGCCCAAGTCTGTAGTCTTCCCTGACAGTCCAGCTGCATCCCAAAGTCAGACCCGTGTATACCCAGAGGCCTGTGTGGGGGCTGTGTTTGCGACCCTTACATAATCCCTCCTAAACATCCCATCTCTGACCCGAACCATGGACAAAGGGCGGGCGGCACAGAGATCAAGGATATGTTCTTTGGAAAGTCTTCCCTACAGAACAAACTTTGAAATCTGTTCAAATCTGAAATCTAATCCAACCCTGGGGCCATCGCCCTACTCCAAGCCGCCATCATCTCCTCTCTGGACAGCTGTGAAAGCCTCCTGGCTGTCCCTCTCCATTTTATTGTCTATACAACTAGTGTAGGCGAACGGTGCAAACAGGACATGGCACTGCCCCCCTCAGAACCCGCCAGTGGCTCCCTTTTGCATTGAGGATAAAATCTGAAATCTCATAAGGCCCTCACAATCGGGCCCCTCAGCCCTGGCAGTCCGGCTACTGCCTGGGCTGCTCCCTCTGTCTAGAGTGTTCTGCCTGCTCCTTACCTCTTTGACTCACTTATCCCACAGATCCAGGTGTAGGTATCCCAGGTGCTGGGTAAGTATTTGTCAGGAACCCAATCCGGAACCTGGTTTGCAGGTTCTCTGAGATGTTCCCTGAGGGACCCGAGTACGTGAAAAAACACTTGGAGAAATGTCCTCCCCTGATGCTACAGAGAGAACAGCCAAGTTGAGTCTGGCCTGGCCAGTTTTTTTTTTTTTTTTTTTTTTTTTGTTGAGACAGAGTCTCACTTTGTTGCCCAGGCTAGAGTGAGTGCCGTGGCGTCAGCTTAGCTCACAGCAACCTCAGACTCCTCGGCTTAAGCGATCCTACTGCCTCAGCCTCCCGAGTAGCTGGGACTACAGGCATGCGCCACTATGCCCGGCTAATTTTTTCTATATAGATTTTTAGTTGTCCATATAATGTCTTTCTATTTTTAGTAGAGACGGGGTCTCGCTCAGGCTGGTCTTGAACTCCTGACCTTGAGCAATCCACCCGCCTCGGCCTCCCAGAGTGCTAGGATTACAGGCGTGAGCCACCGCGCCCGGCCTGGCCTGGCCAGTTTTAAAATCAAATTTTGCTCCCCCTGGCTATGGAAGAATCCCAGTAATGCAAAATGAAATTCTAGCTTTAGGTAATGTGACTCTTACAGGAGCAATTTGTTATAAAAGTTACCGTATGTTGTTAGTGGATATGAACCAATTAAATTTTGAAGACCATTTACTGAAAATAATTTTAATTTTTAGAGTAGTTGATAACAAGTCATTCTTTCTCATGACAATCTGCTGATTGGGCCTGACCTGGCTGGCCCCACTCTGGGCCACCCCAACATGTGGACACCTACCTTGCTCTGCCCCATGTAATGGCTTTGGGATTGACTTGTTCAGGAACAGAGGGGAAGAAATGCTTTTCATATATTTTTGATGACTCAGGTTGTCATTCTTGTAAGCAGCTGAAGTACAATCCCCTGACCTCCCCTGCCCCCAACTTCATACCCTCCTTGATTCCCTCTGTCCTCACAGATTTCCCTTTGGGATTGGAGCAAAGATAGACTAGTCAGGTCCGAGGCCTGTTTACATCTCGAGTAACCTTTGCACAAGAAATTTAAGCCTGCGGTTTTATTAAAGAGGAAACAGGCATGGTGCTTATTTAGCAGGAGAACAAAAAAAATAGGGCTTTCTTGAGAAAGCAAAGCCCCACCCTCGGTAGACACCAGCAGGGCACCAGATGGAGCCGTGCCGGAGGGAGATCAGTGACTACCGGCCAGCAAGGCTTTGCGGAGTTCTAGAGGCCAAGGATTTTACCCGGGGTTTGATTTAGGCCTTTTGAAATCTAATTCATTTATTCAGTTACTATTCACTGAGTTCTTAGTATGTGTCAGACACAGTGCTAAGTGCGGAGTGTAGAATGAACAAAACAGGTGTGATCTCTGGCAGCCACTGGAAAATCAGCCCAATTTGGGTTACATCCTTGACTACCATCAGCAATAGAAGGTCCAACTCCGGTTTCAGCCCTCTTGGAGCTTACAGAGTAGGGGAGACAGAGAAAAAGTACACACACATAAATCACACCAATTAATGCGGAGTGAAGAGACACCATGTAGGTGGTTAGGGATGCCTCTGGACTTGAGCCCAGACGTAAAGGAGGAGGAGGAGGGGTTAGCCAGGCTGAGAAGGAGAGAAATGTGTCCTTGGAGGAGGAAAAAGTCTCTGAAGGCCCCGGAGGAGGTCGCAGAGAGCTGGGAGTTGCTGAAAGCCAGCAGGGTGTGAACTCCCAAGATGGGGCCAGAGAGTGGGCAGGGGCAGCCTTAGAGACCATGCTGGGAATTTAGGCTTTTATTTTAAGTCTATGGAGAAGCCACCACACGATTTGGATGAAGGGATTGATGTAGTCTGATTTACATTTTTCAAAGTCTTTCTGTCTCATTATGACATCTCAGCCTAAATGGGGTCTCAGCCTGGGGTCTAGCTGGGCAGTTGCTCCAGAACAGCATTTCTCAAGCTTTTTTCGTTATCATCCTTCAAAAGCCTTTTTAGACATTTTTTTTTTTTTTGTTACTCACACTCCTCTACTTCAATAAAATTTTAATACCAAAGATACACTGTGTATCTGTTCATGTACCGTGGCCTTTCAAAAGGCCACAAACCACTGTAATATCTGAGATTGTTTTGCCCTCCAAGAAACAGTGTTTGCCCTGTTGGGGGCACCATTGCCGCCAGGGAGAAGCACGCTCTAGAACTCGGATTACGTGTTTCAATGGCCGTGGGACTCCTTGCAGTTAAGATCTTCAGAGCTACCAAGAAGCGCAGGATCAGATGTGCATTTAGTACGTCCTTGTGCGGCTTCTCAGGTGTTCTGGCCCACGGGCTTCCCATTAACCCGGCCAGGGTTCCTCTGGGCAGTTCTTGTCCAACCAAACCCGGGACAGGAACACCTCGACTAGTTCTCGTTCGGTAGGAGACGGACGCTGGAGGCAGGCGAGAGACAGCCTCTCGCGAGGGTCAGTCGATGGCCTTTCAGGTGTTCGGATGATAAAAATCCAAGAACTCCCAGGCCCATCTCATTTTTCTCAATTTCTGATCTTACCAAATAATTATGGGAGCCAGTCACAGGCTGGCTAATGGCCCTTTGCAAGATGCTCATCCCGGAGATGGCAGGGAGCAGAGCGGGATTAATTTTCTTCTCCCAACACTGCTCCTGCGGAGAAGATGCAGGTGGGCTTCCCCCGCGTTTATTTCACAGCCCAAGAAACCCATGTGTGAATACCGCAATGTATTTCTGCGTAAATTGCCAGGTAGGTCACTAATCATGAGACCAGGTATGATTCTTCAGAATGTTCCCAGTGCCCGATGATGTGCTGGGGTCGGCCCACGTGACCCAGTTAGGGTTGTGTCCCGGCTTGTTGGAGTAACACCCAACAGCTGACTAACCGCTTCAAGATAATCCGTTTAGGTAAGAATAGAACATCCACAGCGGAAGAAATGCAAATAGAAAGTTATCAGAGTAAAAGTATCTGCTGCAGGCAGAAACAAAGAAACGCAAATTAAAACAGGGTGATATAATTTTTAACTATCCAATAAGGAACTATTTTAAAACATAGTAATATTCAATGCAGGAGCATCTATGGGTAATGGAGAAGAAACCCCTACACTCTTTCTGGAAACTTCTTTGGGATTACTAGTCATGAGCTATAAAAAGTTTCATATTCTTTAAGTAGAATGACATTTCCAAGAATTTGTCCTAAGGAAATAAGCTGAAATGTGGACAGAGATCATATACAAAGATATTCATCACCGGTGTTTATTGTACCAGAAAAAATGTAAACTCTCCAAACATCCAACAATGTAAGTAAATTATGATACATTGTACTAAACTTAAAAGTTATATTATGAAGAGTTTTTAATGGCATGGGGAACGTTCACAAATACTGTTAAGCAGTATATTAAAATTACTTATGATATTGATATTTTCTTTTCTTTCTTTTTTTCTTTTTTCTTTTTCTTTTTTTGAGCACTGGACTCCTCATAGGTCATAGCAACCTCAAACTCATGGGTTCGAGTGATCCTCCTGTCTCAGCCTCCCAGAGTGCTGGGATTACAGGTGTGAGCCACATGCCCAGCCAATATTTTCTTAATTACGTCATGAAATAGAGACTTGAAAGTGAGAAAGAAATATGTTAAAGTAGTGACAGTGTTGCCTCAAAGTATGGGTGATGTTTTATTTTTTTCCTGGATGCTTTACATTTTAAAAATTGCCTCCAAATTATCTATATTGAGTAGATTTTCTTCAGTAATTGGGCGCAAAGGTACATAATTTTGAAAAATTATAAAAATTCAATGAAGCAGTTTCCCAGACCTCAGGCAGCCCCTCACTTCAGGCCTAGCAGCTGGGGGAGGAGCCAGGGAGAAAGTCCCAGAAGAGAGGCAGCCTGGCCTGCAGCAGCTTCCGAGGCTCCAACCACTTACCTCTCATAAGTGTTTCTCACGGGCACAGACAGATAAAACCAAGAAGCCGGAAGATACCAAGGGACAGAAGTCAGAAAAATGAGAAGGCTCAGAGGGCAGAAAAAGAGAGATGTAGGATGGGAGAATGAGAAGAAAAGAGTCTCACGTGTTAAGAAATGATCACAAAAAGTAAAATTAAAACAAAAAATTCAACTAAAATTAAATTAAACCAATGAACTAAAAGATTCGAAATAGAGTTACAAGGTAAGGATGGAAACATTGATAAAACGATTTGAATGTTGAAACATTTCTAAAAGTGGACGCAGCTAAAAGCGGACAGGAAAATGGGCAGGATGTGTAAATGTCTGGAACCAGAAGATAACAAAACTAAGGCAATCCAGTGAGAAAACCAACGATTATCAGTGTGTACAACATGAAGATAAAATAAATGAAAGGAACTAGAAAGAAAATTATTTCAAAGATTAGAGGAGTGAAACAAAGGCAAAGTTGGGTCTGGGCAAAGGCTGGAAAGCCGTGTGGGGTCGCCCTCATCTATTTGGGACTAAGGGGGGCCTCAAAGTCCAGGTGACTTCCCTGTCCTCACCCCTCCCCTGACTCGTTAAGGAACAGCCCAGACCCCTGACCCTCGTCCCTGTCTGCCCCTGGGGCAGGGAAGAAGGGCACTGGTGGTGCACAGTCCCTGGGGGTCTCTGCTGGTGGCCCTGGTCAAGGCAAGCATGTTTGAGGCCTGACCCCCCATTCACCAGCTGGGTGACCTTCGGTACATGCCTGGCCTCCAGGTCCTCGTCTGTCAAACCCTTTGTTGGACTCCTCGACCCTGCAGCTCTTCCAAGTCTGTTACCAGCCAGGCCAGCCTCTGCCAGCTTGAGACCCAGAGATGGAGCAGGGAGGGAGTGCGGGGGAGGGTGCCTGCCAAGGTGCCTGGGAGAACCCAGAGGAAGGGCTGCCGCAGCGTCCACCCCCCTTCTGGCTTTGGGAGGGTGAAAATACACACCGTGCATGTGGGACAAATCCTCCCTTGAGACACACACACCACCTGTCCCTCACCACCTCTCTTCTACCTTTTCATTTCCACAGAGTCAAAGAAGGCCGTTCCAAGAAGGATGCAGAAGAGAAGAGTGAAGAAATTTCTCTTCAGCAGCTGGGAGCTTCTCCTCTCAAAGAGACCATTTGAGCTGCCATGAACCTGGCACTGGTTAGCAGAACCTGAGGCGGGGTTCCCACTGCCCAGGGGCTTCTTCTGGGAGCACCTGGGGAACACTGGTGCCAAACTGGAAGAAAGGTCCCTGGAAAGGTCCTGGCTCAGCTAGAGAGCCACCCACAAGCCAGGGCTGGGGCTGCTCGGAAGGAAGCCCAACCAACGGCCAATTTGCATTACAAATATACAGAAAGCCAGGGGTCACATCTGCCCCTTAAAATGTCTCTTGTTTATTCCTGAGAACACTGTCTCTTTGCAGAGTTAGTGTCAAGTCTTTGCCACAGGGTTGTCCCTGGAACAGCCCCGCCTGTCCTTGAGGGACTTTGAGAACTCATTCTGCTCCACCTATTTGGAAAGAGTAAATATTTTTTCCTGCCTTATGGGATAAGACTCCTTTTCCCTGTGTGTGTGACTTATGTCCTCAACTGGCAAATGTCCCCACAGCAAGCCTTCATGCCTGCTTTTGTGGCCCAGCAGCCCTCGCTGAAGGCCTTGCACGTGGTACAGGCTTAATAAACAGTCGATGAGGAAATGGTGATACCAGACGCAGGCAATGGCTGGAGAACTTCGTCGTTTGCATTGCTGGCAATACCACCTTACAGAAATGGGATATGCTTCAGACCACCAGAAGTCTTAAGCGAGGGGAGAACCCCAGGCGTGGCACAGTGTCCCTCTGAGCACTGATCCATTCCCAGCCCAGGTGTCAGGCAAGTGCCTGCACCTTGACCCTAACCTCCACCAGAATTCAGATTAGACTCACAGGGTATTCAAGTCTTGTCCCATTGGATGGTCTCAGTCAGATTTTCTTGTCTAATCCCTTCCTTCTAGTGTTGCCAAGGAGTCAAATGAGATCAATGTACTGAGTCCTCAGTCCCTCTAGTGGATTTAATCTTTCCTGTTGAATGTGTAAAGGAATATCGGTCAGTGATCCACCATGTGAGCTTTCTCATTAGAGTTGTTCTCAACCCACAGCCTCAGCAAATCAGTAAATTCAAAAGACAGAGGGCTGCTTTGCCTGCCCATGCTTTACAATGGGGGTCACCTCCTCCAGGCAGCTCTCGCTGACTGCCCCTGCCTGCCCTGGGCTCCCACGATGCCCCCATACGTCCTCCTATTGCAGCTTTGCCAGTATGCTGTGATAGGCCCTTTCACCTGCTGATCTCTCCGGTGGCTCCTCGAAGGCAGAGTTAGGTCATCTTTGCCTGACTGTGGCCTCCACATAGTAGGTGCTCACTTCTCATAGTAGGATGAGTTAAATGCAACATCCACAGGGGGAAAAAAAGACCTAAACTTCCAAATGCCGAGGGAGGGAACAGAACTAAATGGGAGACCTAGGTAGAAGAACACGAACCTACACATCTACAAATCTTTCATAAGCATCATTTTATTTTTATTTTTGAAGAAAATTTAAAATAATGGTTCTCAATCTTGGAATTACCTGCAAGCTTTAAAAAATAAAGATACCAGTGCTAGAGCCCTGTTCCCAGGATTCTGATGTCATTGATTGGAGTTGGGGTCCAGGACGAAAACCACTGATCCAGAAATAGTTTTCTTTTCTTTTTTTTTTTTTTTTTGAGACAGAGTCTCACTCTGTTGCCCAGGCTAGAGTGAGTGCCGTGGCGTCAGCCTAGCTCACAGCAACCTCAAACTCCTGAGCTCAAGCGATCCTCCTGTCTCAGCCTCCCGAGTAGCTGGGACTACAGGCATGCGCCACCATGCCCGGCTAATTTTTTCTCTATATATTTTTAGCTGTCCATATAATTTCTTTCTATTTTTAGTAGAGGTGGGGTCTCGCTCTTGCTCAGGCTGGTCTCGAACTCCTGAGCTCAAACGATCTGCCCACCTCGGCCTCCCAGAGTGCTAGGATTACAGGCGTGAGCCACCGCGCCCGGCCCCAGAAATAGTTTTCTTAACCAGCAAGAGAATGTACACAACTTAACCCGGTAGATAAGGTTAATTGTAACAAGACTGTGAACTCCTAGTTACCAAGAGGTTAGTAAGCAAATGTGATTTCCCAGGACAAAATTCATACCTTTATGTGAACTAACCAGATTTTCTATAAATATTCCGACCATGACGTTTCCCATGACAAGCATAAATAATCTTGAGGTTGCAGGTGGCAGCCATGGGATAAAACCAAAAAGCCTTTGACTACTCTTGTCTTTCTTAGCAGAAAACACTGGCCAGAAACTATTAAATGAAGGCAAGCTCTCAGTGATGATACAGAGACTGGAGTGTTTAAACAAGACTCCGCTTGGCCGGTGCCCCTTGTGACAATCTGTATATGAAACAGTAACTGGCAAATAGCTTCCAGATTCCTTTACAGTTCCATCCAAAGGCACTGACTAGTAAGTGAGTTTTATTTTCAGGAGCCCCTGTGACAACAGCCTTCTGGAAATCTCTAGGCTTTTGAGTATTATTGGGCCTCGTGACTGTGGCGAGATGGCTTGCCAACGTGCTGGATTCAGTGTACCAGTGTTGCCTGGGCCTGGTTCACGGGCAGATCAGCTAAGTTCAAGGCTGAGGGTGTCCTGGGCCACTGCTGCTCTGCAGCCCCAGAGGAAGTTGCTGGCGACTGTGCATGGAAAGGGGGACTCTGCTCGACGCAGGCTGTGGCGCCTGCCCTGGAAAACGGCCCCTGGAACACACGGTGTTACACTTTCACTGACCCATGATCACGCTGGTCAGACCTGTGTGCCAGGTGGCAAGTGCCATCGAAGACGGACTTCAAAGGAGAAAGTGAAAAAGACAACTGGATGGCTGGGGCTCAGCGCCCAGGGGGGCACACACTTGCAGTTGGGGCTCTAAATGCAGCAATTCCACTGGAGGAACACCCCCACTAGCCTAGAATGTTCACTTATGAAACTGGGGAGGGGTGAGGAGGCCCAGGCTGGCTGTAAGGGAGCAAACCACAGAATTAACTTCTCACTCCGCTTTTTTCTTCCCATGCCTACCCTGGGAAACCAGGCTACCAGACTTTGCCAATAACAAATAAGAGGGTGGGGGGTGCAGTGCGAGGATGGGGGGACTCTAACCTGGTGCTTCTTTTGCAGCCACTCTGCTTGCTGCATTTGGGCAATTATAGATGTTGATGATAATGATCATGAAGGTCAGGTGATAACTCCTTAGGTGGACCTGGCATGGCGGTGGGAGATGGATGTCTTAGAATGGTACAAGGTGCTTAAGGAGAAACTGCCCAGCCTCCTAGGGACAAGACTGGGCAAATGGTATGGGGAAGACAAAGGGAAGATTGGAAAAGGGTGAAGCAGTGGCTGCAGGAACTGGTCACAGGGACCCTGGGGCTGTGGAAGGAGAAAAGAGCCATGGCTGGAGGGCAGGAAGCACCTATAGACCTGGGTGGCCAGAGTGGAGGCAGGGACACGAGCTCTTTCTCTCAGCTCTTGTCCACAGGGCATTTGGCCAGTTTAACTCAGACTGCCACCGCCACCCTCAACTTCACCACTGACCAATGAAGAACCTAATCAGAAACCTCCCAACACAACTGACTCCAGGAGGGAACAGCCTCTGCTCAAGATGATGGAACAAGATTCACTTTCTAGGCACTGGTTTGGTCCCTTTTGTTTCATCCTATTATTGTTGGGTGGTTTTATGTTTCTCCCAGACTGGTTGTTCAGAATTGTCCAACACGGGTGGCCATGGACAATCATATTGCCCTGGACTTCCTTTGGGTCAGTCAAGGCAGGGAATGTGTGGCAGCCAGCACCTCTTGCTGCACAATTTCTTTCTTTTTTTTTTTTTTGAGACAGAGTCTCGCTCTGATGCCTGGGCTAGAGTGAGTGCCGTGGCGTCAGCCTAGCTCACAGTGACCTCAAACTCCTGGGCTTAAACGATCCTACTGCCTCAGCCTCTCGAGTAGCTGGGACTACAGGGATGCGCCACCATGCCCGGCTAATTTTTCTGTATATATATATTTTAGTTGGCCAATAATTTCTTTCTATTTTTTTTAGTAGAGACGGGGTCTCGCTCTTGCTCAGGCTGGTCTCGAACTCCTGAGCTCAAACAATCCACCCACCTCGGCCTCCCAGAGTGCTAGGATTACAGGCGTGAGCCACCGCGCCCGGCCCCTGCACAATTTCTTTAAAAGCATATTTCGGGGCTTGGCTCTGGATGGGGAGCCTGGCTGTGAGCCTGGTCAGCCCGCTGGGAGTCACAGTCAAGTCACGCTCACTGATATTCTCTAAGGCAAATACAATGGCTTTGGTCCAAGTCCGAGTCTATCAGCAGCTAGAGTACCTGATGGGGGAGCCCATACTCCCGAGAATCCTTTCCTGGATACGAAAGGTCGGGGCAGAGTGCTCAGGCCAGCAGACAAAGGCTGGAGCCGCAGCGCGTGGAGTCTTGGCAGGACACTCTGTGATCTTCCTGCAGCACCGAGGATGGAGGCCTGTGGGAGCTGCTGCCAGGCCAATGCCACTGCCTCCCTGACTCCCCTGGGGCAGGAGGGCTGTCAAGAGAGGCTTTTGCATCACTTCTGGGTTCTGATGAGGTCTGAGGCTTTCCGCCCTGCCCTCCTCAGCACAGAGCTCCAGAGCATAAAGCACTCAGCTCGTCCAGAACGGCTCCTCAGCTGCGGGGTATCCCAGCACCCCCCTTGCAGTTACCAGCCCCTTATGTCTCAGGGGGTCCTTTATGGTGTACGGGACAAAGACCACAGGAGCCGGCACTTTGGCTCGTTCTTCTTTTTGCTGTCTATGTAAATAATAAACCCTAAATCTAAGAGTGGCTCATTGTGTCCATGTAGGTCTAATCAGTCAGGCCTTGACCCCGACCTGGCCTTGTCTTGGGTGCAAGCTCCACAGTGGCCGACGGCCTCACCTCTCATTTTAACCAAGGCCGAGTCAGAAAATTTGGGGTTAGAATTTTTGGCTGCCAGCTCTATGATGCCCCTGAGCCTGGGAGAGGACTGGTTTATAAAACCTCAGTAAGTGTTGGTGACTGACTCATGAGATTAAGACAGGGAATTGATCAGGAAGGCTTCCATTTAAATGATTCTCATGAAAGCTTTAGTCCTTGAAGGAATATTCATATATGGAGGATACCTTATTTCCTCATGGATAGCTGACAAGATGGAAATATATTAACACCATTGTGCTAGACAAATACCTGGAAGCTCTGTCCCAAGAACCCACTGGAATAATGAGGCAAGAGAGTATATTTCACAGACCACGAGCACATGCGTGGAGAAGCCTGGGTGACCAGCAGCAGCGAGACATCAGGATGGGACTCTGAGTTGCCCCACACCATCGGGGGCCCAGGGGACTTCCAAATCCTCCAGACAGCACTCTTGCTATCCCCTGCGTGCCCGCTGGCCTGCCACAACTTCCTGCAGAACCTCGCAGCCCTCACCCTGGAGCATCACTGCCGGCCGGGCTACTGGACCAGTGGGTCTCGATTCGCCAGTGGTGTCAGGGACAGGAGCCTGTTGGGGGTCTTCGTTCCACTGGACTTCCTTCCTCTCAGTGCACCAGCCCTGCTGACCAGGCCTGGGTCATTCATGCGCTCACACTGTGTGCTGCATAATTACATGGTGTGTAAATACTACATCATTCTGGTCACGTGTGGGCGAGGCCCTAACCCTGCCCTCCCTCTCCGTAGACACAGGGCAATAAGTGTTGGGATGTTCAGCTCCTGCCTGGGCTCCCTCCTCTTACCCTGGTCTACATCCTCAGCAGCTACAGCGCAGCGCTGCGCGCCTGGTCTGCCTGGCCCCACTCCTGGAGGCCGCACCAGGCTTCCTCCGACCAAGACCAACAACCTGCCACTGTGTTGCTCATTGCTCGACACCACGGAGGAAACAGAGAAGAGGTGGGCCCCTCCCCATCTCTCCAGCACTTCCGAAGGCCCACGTGTCCTGTGGGAATGGGGCAGTGGGGTTGGCTGGGTTATTTCTTCCTTGGCAGGAGCGGGAGCTGACAAACTATCCCCTGGCCAGTGCCAGGATGCCAGGCAGTCCCCACTGTTCCCGACCCTCCATCCGTAAATGTAATAACAGCTTCCAATTTATTAAACTTTGTGGTGACTGCCTGGGAGTCTGACAAGTCATGCAGGAGACCATGCACAATTCTGCCAAATTCTGCCCTTACTGAATACATCATCACTGTGTACATGGAATAAACCCACCATGCAGCCAAATTCCCTGAAAATCTCCATGGTGATTAAGCCAGGTCCAAAGCCCTGTCTGTCATTCCTGATGAATTTCAGCCTTTTTTAAAATTTTAATTTAGAAGGAGCATGGGTCTTCTAATCTATGCACTGAACAATTCTTTGCAAAAAGGTTCTTTTGGGTTGTCCGGGGCTTGGCTGATCTCAGCACTTCCGAAAGCTGGGCTGGGCCCGGGCATCTCCCTGGGGGCAGCTCTGCTCCCCCATCTCTCGTCCTGCTCTGGGGTGAGCAGGCTTCTCCTTCTCAGGGAAGTGACAGAGGCCCAAGAGCTCCTCCATCTACAAAGCATTCATCCTTCAGCCGCAGTATCAAAGCTGTTCTGTGCTTCTCCCCACCCAGGACAAAGAGGTAAGAACAGAAACATGCACAAAAGTCATCCTCAAGAACACTTCGGACCTCAAACCAGTAGCATGTGTATGCATGGGATCAACGTACAATCATTACTTTAGATTCAGTACTTTATCACTGTCACTAGCCAACCCTCCCAAAGCTAATACTCTACGCAGATGTGCTAAGTCATCCTGCTCCCCCTAAATCTCCCTTTGCTTCGGAGTCCTAATTTTCAGTCATACTCAGACACTCAGACATAAGTCCTAGGGACTTTGTATATACCTGGGGGTCTAAATCCTTAGAATACCATCTGCAACTATTAATATATCCCTGCTCTGCAGCTTGTGACCCCTGTCCTTGCTGTCTTTCTGGCAGATGACATGATGACATTACTATCATCACGTTTCAGGGTTGTTTCTATGACCAAGAGAGTTTAACAGCACAATCAGAAAAGGACTAAATAAGCTCTGGGTCACTTCAGCTTGTAGATGACATCATTTTTGTAATACATCTTGGTTCACGTTCCACGTTGGCGATTTCTCCCCATCAGTGCAAGCTTCTGGAAGCAGGAACGGGTGGGCTCCTCTGCAGCCTTCCCAGAGCTTCACTGCACCACGATTTGCCCACACCAGAACATTTCCTTAATTTAACCATTTTTTTTACATGATTTGATTTTGTACAAATATTTTAAAGTTGCATAGGGTTACAGTGTTCTAAATCTAAACTCTAGATTTAGTCTGTGCTGTCTAAACAGGTGCTACTTGCCACATGTGACTATTGAAATTAATTAAAATTAAATAAAATTTAAAATTTGAGGCATCCCTCATGGAGGCAGCCAGTGCAAGGCTGGGGAGCACTGAGCCACTCGTGCCCTGAGCTGCCAGACTAGCAAACAATACTGTCAGGATGGCCACGGTGACTCCAAGAAACCAAAGGGCAGGTGTCCGCTTACACCATCTGTGCGCAGACAAGCAGGGAAGGACATAATAAGAAAACCCAGACGTTCCTGTGAATTTTGCAGAAGTTTTCAAAAAGTGCTCTGAGAGATGGAAGACAATGTCTGGGAAAGGGAAATTCTAATCGTGCTGGAATGGCAAAGGCAAAGACAGTGCGCTATGATGGGAAACAGAGCACAAAGGGACAAAGGAAGAAGGACCCTAATGCGCCCAAAAGGCCATTGTGTGGATTCTTCCTGATCTGTTCAGAATTCTGCCCAAGATCAAACCCACAAACCCTGGCATCTCTACAGGAAATGTGGCGAAAAAGTGGGGTGGGATTTGAATAACTTACGTGACGGTGAAAAGCAGCCTTAGGTCCCTAAGGCAGCCAAGGTGAAGGATAAACAGGAGAAGCATGTTGCTGACTCTAAGTCTAAAGGAAACGTTGATGGCTCAAAGGGTCCCGGAAAAAGGTGGAAGAGGAAGACGAAAAAGACGAGGAGGAAGAGGAGGAGGAGGAGGAACAGGAGGAGGAAAAAGAGGAAGAAGATAAACAAAAAACTGTTTATCTGCCTCCTTGTGAATACCGCTGACATGGTCCCTACAATACCAACTGAAAGCAAGGGGTTAAAACCTTGCTAGAATTCTAAGCCTTACAAGGAATAGCCATAGTTAAGGATTAACCAGCTTCTGCCCCTCACCTGCTTCCCTACCATTGCTTGCTGCTTAGGAGTTTGCTAACTTCCCTTAATTGCTTCTATAGCTAACACCTCTATTGTAAAACCTGGGACTGAACTGATACCAACCAGATGTGGAACTGACTCAGTGAGAACGCAGTTTCTACATCCCTGTGATTTCACCCCCCACCCAACCATCAGCAATGCCAATTCCCAAAGCCCCCTGCCTGCCAGATTCCCCTCAAAATCCCCAGCTTCCCTGAGAGGCAGATTTGAGAAATTTCTCCCCACGCCGCATTCGCATTTGGCTGCCAAACGACTATTAAACTCTGCTCCCCTGCTGTCTCAGTGGGCGAAAAGAACCCGGCTGGACGATAACACCTTAGAGCAGGGTGGGCACGGTAATGGACACCCCTCTTATTTAGGGCATGTCTATTGCCTGCATTAAGTTTCATTACAAAATTTGATCATGATCATGTCGTAGCCTCAAAGTGCTCTAGAAATTGTCAGTGGTTTATGTGAAGTGGCCGTGAGCATCTAGAGCTCCCTGAAACAGTCAAATTTGTCCATATTTCCAAGGATTTTCAAAATGAAAAGGTGCTTTCATGTTCTCCTTACTCTGTGCACTTTGCTGTTGGTGTGACAAGGTATTTAAACTTGTTTCTGGAATTTTGTTTTTTTAATTTGTAAGATGGTGTTAACTATATGGTTATTGGCTAGAAATCCTGAGTCATCAACTGTATGTCTCTGTAGTTTGAAAAAAGAACAAAATATCCGAGACCTGCTCTTGGTGCTTCTTGCTTGGTGTTGAGGCTGTGGTGGAAAATGCCCTCAGGAGGGGCTGTACCTGTGTGGGCATCCATCCAGCCGCAGGTTGTCTTGTTTCTGCATAAGGCGACATAGCATTCTGCTGCCATTCTTAGCTGTGGACAAAGTGAGTCAGCTGGCACGAGAAGTGTTTGAATTTTTTTTAGTTAAGCGTGGTAGTTTCAAAGCTGTTTATAAACAAACTGTAGGATTCTTCATGGTCAGCAAAGGGAAGAGCTGCTGCATCGAGAGTTCAAGAACCTTCTCTACTTAAACACGATTTGCAACGTTCTGTTATTTCTTTCGTTTGCTTAGAATGCTGAAATGTTTTTGAAGTTAAGTAAACAGTATTACATTTTTTAAAAAATTTATCCAACCCATGGAGCAGCAGGCAAAAAAAAAAAAAAAGAGTAAAAAAACTTGAAATAAAAATTATAAAAAAATTTAAAAAAGAAAAGAGAAATAACAAAATAAAAAAAATTAATTCCTCAGCTTCTCTAGACCCATTCAAAGTACTCAGTAGGCACATGGGGCTGGTGGCTCCTGAGTTGGGCAGCACAGATCTAGAACATTTCGGCTGGGCGTGGTGGCTCATGCCTGTAATCCTAGCACTCTGGGAGGCTGAGGCGGGTGGATTGTTTGAGCTCAGGAGTTCGAGGCCAGGCTGAGCAAGAGTGAGACCCCCGTCTCTACTAAAAATAGAAAGAAATTATATGGACAACTAAAAAAAATATATATATATAAAAATTAGCCGGGCATGGTGACACATGCCTGTAGTCCCAGCTACTCGGGAGGCTGAGGCAGGAGGATTGCTTGAGCGCAGGAGTTTGACGTTGCTGTGAGCTAGGCTGATGCCATGGCGCTCTAGCCCAGGCAACAGAGTGAGACTCTGTCTCAAAAAAAAAAAAAAAAAAAATAGAACATTCCCACATTGGCCCTGCTCTGGCTACTTCCACTCCAAGGCCAGCATGTCGATGTTAGAGTCCCGCTGCTGAAGAGGCAGTGGCATAAAGTCACCTTCATTTGCAAGAGGGGCCCCTCTCCTGATGTGTCCTAATTACTTCTAACAAACAGGGCAATGTATGAAGAATAGGACTGCTCTGGCTGATTTCCTAATACTTCTGGAGGGAAGTTCTGTGCAAGAGAGGATGACTGTGCAAAATGTCCAAAAGAAAAAGAGTTTAAAAATAATGCATCCATTGTTATCTCCTCAGGGCAGCCTTTCATGGGCTCCCGGGGCCACTTCTCTCTTTAGCAACCATTCACTCAAGGACAGCCCAAGGTCAGTTGTCACATAATCCTGGCCCACATCCAGCTGTCTGGGGAGGGAACCCAGCCAGGTCTTCTGGCTCCCCAGCCAAGGTTGTTCCTGGCACACTCCTCCCCTCTCACAGGCCAGTGGCAGGTCCAGAAGGCTGTGGTGAGAATTATAATACAGCCCCACCGAGCAGAAGTGGAGCAGCTGAGAAGCCCAAGTCCAAAGAAGAGCAGCTAACCTGAGTGGTCATGGCTTCAAGCAAAGGGACCCTCTGGCATCAGCTGGAAATGGCTGTAATCACAGCCAACATAACGGGCATGCAACACTGTGCCGTTGCATGGGGCCACAAGCTCAGATGGGTCCCACTTTTGGTCTCATGCTCTGCTGCCACCATCTTGAAATTCTTAATCATTTTTGAACAAGGGGCCCTGCATTTCAATTTGCATTAGGCATCTTAAATTATGTAGCTCGTCCTGACTGCATAAGGGCAGGCCTTTTCCATGGAAGGTGTTAATATGTGAGCAAGAGACCAAAGAAGCAGGGAAGAAGGGACGTGGAGAAGAAAGGCTGGGAAGAGAGTGGAAGAGCCGGGCAGCAGCTTCAGAGAGCTAAGCGCCCGGCCAGGCAAAGGATGGAAGATTCGAGGAGGCAGCAGCTTTCCAATGCGGGGCACCCTCAGGTGCAGTACTTGAGGTTTGGGCATTTAAGCAGCCAAATGCTTGCTTACTGCAGAAACATTATTATTCAGAGAAACTCTGATTACACATAACAAAGGTTTTTGTGTTATAACTTTGACCCTAATGTCAACAGTTCATTCTCTTCCCAAACTTTTGTCTAACTTCATGTTAACTGCCAAAAACTCAGAACTGACAGATCCTTAATGTCCATTTGAAGCAAAAACTCAAATGTTTAAAAGTAACATCAATCATTAAACCTGTAGTTGTAATTTTTCATCCAATGTGCCAAACAAGATACTGTTATTTGCCAGCAAGCCGCACCGCATGCAATCCATTTCTGGTATTTACAAGCAAGAAGTAACTTTGGAACACAAAGGGATCATTAAGTTTACACAGAGGAGTAGAAATAGCTAAGTTCCCTCTTTTATCTGAGAAAGGCTCAAAATGGTCTAGATTTCTTTTTTGCCTGATTAGAAAAGGAGATATAACCAATAAACTAAATACATTCATTGAAAGAAAACAGAAGAACGATTAGAAAATGGAACCTCAAAGTCAACCTGCTAAAGAATTACGAAAAATAGGACGTCAGCGCAACCACTAACACAGATCGAATATGTGCTGTTTACTAAAAGCAGGATGACACAAACAACCATAGATTTAATTCTATATAAATAGAGCTGAAAACCCACCACAGCTTTGTAGCTACTTGCTAGTCATCTACATGCATTCAGGGTGTTTGCTTTGTTTAGTAATAAAAATCAGCTAATTCTAAAAAAAAAGAAGAAAGAAAAAAATTTGCCTCCTTGACAGCTGCATCTTGCAAACCTTACACACCCTCTCGTCTTCCTGAATACTTATACAGAAGAACATTTTGATTTGTTAAACTTGGCCTGGCCCTCCAAGAAAGCCAGAGCACTGAAGCCGACAGCATGACAGCACTGCTCTTACTGGATCTTAGGATGAAACGGCACCCCCTCCCTGGGAGAGGCGCCGGGAGGAGGTGCTCTCAGGGAGGATGCGCTCTTAGTTGCTGGATAGGCAGGGAGGAGGGGGAAGCAGAGGGAGCACCGTGTGAAGACGGGCGGCCTTGGGTTGCCCTTGAGTGAGTGTCTGCTAAAGAGAGGAGCAGTGTTCATCTGGTACGTACACATGTCCACAGGTCCTTGGAGACCCAACTCAACTCCTACAATGTCACCTGTAAGGACAAGACAAGCAACCAAAACTGGGGCCCCAGCTCAGTCTAGCCTGGTCCTGAGGAAGAAAGTCTACTTGGAGAGAGTCGTCCACCCTGAGAGCAGGGCTGGGAAGGTGAGGGGAGGAGCAACTGCTATTATTTCCATATTTTCTCTTTTGTACACAGCACTCCCAAAACAAACAGTTCCCTTTTTCTTCCTAAGTTTCTAGATTCCTAGAGTGGAGAATGTTTAATTGAACTGAATCATGCAAGTAAACCCATCTTTTTTTTTTTTTTTAGAGACAGGGTCTTGTTCTGTCACCCAGGCTGGAGGGCAGTGGTCCAGTCATAGCTCACTGTATCCTCTAACTCCTGGGCTTAAGTGATCCTTCTGCCTCAGCCTACCAAGTAGCTGGGACTACAGGTGCACTACTATACCCAACTGATATTTTTATTTCTTGTAGACATAGGGTTTTGCCTGGGCTGACCGTAAATCCAAGGCCACCTAGCCCATACACCACCCTTGTGTGAACTTGAAAAATCTACCCCTCAGGGGAGATGCAGCTCTCTGGGCACTCAGCTTTGGTGAGTGGATGGTGCCTTTGTGCAAGTCAGCAAGAGTCACTCTTTCACCCATGGGAAGATGTAGCTTAATAGCATGATGTACCACTTGACTGTCAAAATCATGGGCTCGATTTCAGCACCACCTGACCTGCTTGTCCAGGAACCCTTGCTCAGTGACCAGCCTGCACAACTGCACTTAGAAGTTCTGCTTAACCACTAAACATTAAGCCATTCTACCATATGGGGAAAGCAAGTTGCCTGCCTATTTTCCTGTCATGTGAAATTTACTGATATTTCTTAAAACCTACTAGCAATAACTATTCTTTAAAAAAAAAAAAAAAACCAAAACAGAAAAGACCTGTTAACTTAAGAGAATCCCAGGAATATAGCAGGTTATATAAAAGAAATGAAAAAGTTTAGCAAGATTCAGGAAGCTATTTGGACAAAGGTGCAACAGAGGGATGGGGGTGTGGCCTCTAGGGTCAGCTGGAGCATCTTCATGACACGGCAGCTGGCTTCCCCCAGAGCAAGTGATCCAAGAGAAAGGCTGAAGCCACCGTGGGTTTTAAGTCCTAATTTTAGCCATCACACATGGTCACTTTGACCACATTCTAGTCACTAACCATGAGTCACTAAGTCCAGCCCAGGAACAAAGGGAGGGTAACTAACCTCTACCTTTTGAAGGGAGGAGTATAAAAGAATTTATGGACATACTTCAAACCACTATACTGAAATTACATAGTCAAATTCTTTGACATAAAACAGCTCCTTTCTCCGGGTTTCTCTATGGCTTTCCACATTTTGAGGGAGTGGGCATCGTACCAATTTCTATGAATTTCCCCGGCTTGGCAATGACCACCTGCTATTACACCCAGAGCTTTCATTCTATCCTTTTGAGAAGACAAAAAGTGAGATCTAAGTTGGGAACTGACACCCCTGAAGGCCTAATCGTCTACACTGCACCTCCAAGGCTCTGAAGGCCTTCCAAGTCTGGACACAAAACATCATCACATCCTCAGGAATGACCAGGCCCTGGGGAAGTTGTTCACACTGAACTCACTTTTCAAAGACTAATTTGTAAACCAGAACACCTGGGTACTTACAGTCACCAGGAATCCTTCAGGCCTGATAAATAAAGGTCTATCCGGGGCCACGCTGGATCGTGCACCCACCCACTCTGGGCAGCTCCAAGAGGACCTGGCATAAATAGAAATATCTGTCACTTTCCAGTCCCCCCAATAGTCCAAGTCAAAGCCTGCATTTGGCCCACCCAGCTAATTCCAGAGCATGTCTAAACCACCATCACCTGCAACAACGCAGTCCAGTAGAAATGCAATGTGAGTCACATATGTAATTTAAAATTTCCTAGTGGTCATATTAAAAGAAATAAAAAGAAAGGAACATATAATGTGCATTATAATTAATGTATAATAATGCAATAAAATTATAATATACATTATAATTATAATGTATACTGTAGTGTTGTCAAAACTCCACCTCCATCCTCTGACGCTCCTGGCTGGGCCCAAGAAGTAAATTGACATATGATAGGTCAAACAAGAGACATGCACACAAATGTATTTAACACAAGTTTTACCGGGCATGAGAGTCCTCTAGGGAAATGAAGACCAAAGTAAGCAGAATCAGTTGTTTATATACTGAATTGGACAAACATAGTAAGTTGTGAGGAAGCTACTAAACTATCTGAGGAGGCTTCAAAGATAAATGTTATTTTAGTAAAGTCTGTACGGGATTCTCTTGGTTTCAACTGTCCTTCCTTGATGATCGGATGTACAGGGAGGACATCTCTCACATGGGAATTTCATCTCTCGCTTTTAAGAAACAGCACCAAGGTCAGAGTGACCTTGCCTCTGCTGCTTTCAAGGGTCTTTAACTTAAATAGTCATTATGCCACAATGGCATATTTTTAACCCTTCAATACATCATATAACATTTTATTTAACCCAATATATTCAAAATAGTATCATTTAAACATGTAATCAATATAAAAAGTGTTAATTAAGATATTTTACATTCTTTTGTTGTTGTTCTGAGTCGTGCACACGGACAGTACAACTCAGTTCGGACTGGCCGTATTTCAAGGGCTCAGTAGCCACGTGGGGCAGACGGCTGCCGTGTGGGGCGCTGCAGCCCCAATCTGCTCCCGCCCACTTGACTCCGGCTTCCACCTGGGGCTCTACCCTGCACTCCAGGGGCTTGATCTTTGCCTGTGGCAACTGGTTCCATCTTCACAGTCACGCTGGGGTCTTCCAGCAGTCCTCCCACGTGGTTTTGTACCCACTTGACCAGCTAGGAAACCGAAGTGCAGAGATCAGGTAATTGTCCAAGGTCACAAAGGGCTCAGAGCCAACTTGAGTACAGAGTTCAGATCTGCACCCGGTCTAGATTGGCACCTGTACTGCCTGCGGGACCCTAAGCAAGTCTCTCTGACCTTCAGTGTCCTCCTCCCTTCCTCAGGCAACGCTGTCTGTGGAGAGCCTGCCATGTGCCAGGCGCCAGGATGCAAGAACGGGACATGTTGTTGTCTGCCCCTGTGGAGCTTACAGTGAACTGGGCCAGAAAGACACTCTTCCAAGAATGACAAAAATAAATGTGAAATTAAAGCTGTGATAAGGGCTATGAAGGACAGATCCCAGAGGCCAGGGAAGACAGCCCTGAGAAAATGCCGCAGAGATGAAATTTGGATGAGGAGTTGGCATTAGCTCCTGGAAGAGCAGTCCAGGCAGGGGCACGGCGAGGGGGAAAGCTCCGGTCGGGTGGAACGGTGTGGCCCAAGAAAGCAGAAAAGGGTAATGAACAGACCTCGGGTTGGGGGTCCTCGAGTCAGGCTGAGGGCTTGGCCCTCACCCTAAAAGCAAGAGGAACCCACTGAAAAGGTTCTACGTGGGGAGTGGGGCTGACACTATCATATTTGAATCTCAAACAGATCACAGCAGCTGAAATAGGGAGAACACGTGGGGCGTGGGGGTGGGGGACAGTATGGCACCACTGGGTTGCCGAAGGAGCAAAGAAGGAGAGGCGTCCAGCATGAGCCCACCCCAGCTGGTGTTTTTCATTTGTTCGTTTGTTCTAGACATGGAGTCTCACTCTGTGGCCCAGGCTGGAGCACAGTGGCAATTCACAGGCATGATCACCACAGCCTGCAACCCCCAGGCTCAAGAGATCCTCCCACGTCATCCTCCCCAGTAGCTGAGACTACAGATGTGCACCACCATCAGCTCCAGCTGCTGTTATTAACCCTCTGAGCTCCCACCATCTCCCCACAACATGTCTAACCCAGTGCCTAAGACATAGTAGTAACTCAATAAACAGTTGTTCATTGGTTCAAGGTTCATAGCTTTGTTTTTAAAAATCTTGCCTCCCACTATCCAGAAAGCCTTAGTTTCAGATGACAACGTTTGGGGAGTTGGGGAGGGAAGGACAGAGTTTGAATAACAATAATCTTGGAGAAACTTAGACCAGACCGGGAGACCATGCTACACTGCCGCCACCTGGTGGCAACATACTGCAGCGCAGAGCAGTGCCTTCAGGCAACATTAGCATCGAAAATAGAAGGTGGACCTTACGCTACTGAACTGTACGCTTCAAAATGGTTAAGATGGTAAATGTCATGTTATGTGTTTTTTATGACAATAAAAATAGATAGAGAAGTGTAAAATAAATGAGATAAAAGAGTAAAATAAATCCTTTCTCACCTGATTTAGGAAATAATGTTGCTTATCCCAGGGTTATGTTGTAGCACCTTCAAATTTTACTCCCCACGTGTAATGTTCAAAGTATTTCTGTCCTATCTTTACACTTCTCTCCAAGCCCTTTAAAATTCCTCTTTGGCATCCTTGGGGGTGTGCGTAACTATATACTATTATACATTATATCTTATTAATTATATATGTTATGTATTATATATATTATATATAAAATATTTGTAAATATATAACATAAAATATTATATGTTATGTATTGTATATACCACTGTTATTTGACTCAGTTCTCTGAAAGCCACCATTTACCCTTTTGCAGTTTCCATACAAATTCTCAGCACCCTGTTCCATCTGATTTCTACTCTGTGCCCGTTCCTGCTGGGCTACAGAATGCACGTGACCTACTCACCCTGTGTGTGCCAACGACAGTGTATAACTGGACCTTGACATTAACCTCTGCTATCATTTCACACTAACAAACATCTCAGCTGCAACAGAAAAGAACTGGCCCACAGTTAACTGTTACTTAATAGCTTTGTGACCTCTGGCAAATTACTTGCCCCTCTGAATTTATGGAATTCATTGTTAATCCCCACCAGTAAAATGGGATTAACAATGTCTTTCTCATAAATTGTAAGGCACTATGTAAATATTGTATTCTTATTTTAAGATAGCTTTTTTTTTTTTTCTTCGCTGCAAACATGGACTTGGGGTGGAGACCTGGGCTGGACTGAATCTGCCCTTGCCATTTAACAGAGGACTTTCCCTGAACATACCGTGTCCCTCTCTGAGCTTGCACATGAACATGTGTGAAATCGAGGTAGCAATACCAATGACGCACAGATTGCCGCCATCATTACATGACATAGCAAAGGACAAAGGGTTATCCCAGAGCAGGTGCACAGTACATGGTACTCGAGCTGAGAGCTCCTTCAGATCGAAGACTGGTTTGGGGGCCGGCCAGTGGCCCTTCCCTGACTGGCCACTTGGACCAGGAGCTGCCCCACCCCCCACATAGGTAGCCCGGGTTTTCCTCCCACAAACTTAAGTTTATATTGGGAGAACAGCATGCCATTGCACGGGACGTCACGCGTATTTTATTCCGTAACCAAACCATACCTTCAAGATGACAAGCCACTCTAGAAAATGATGACAAATCCTCCCCATCCCACCCCTTCAGGATAATAAGGTTTATTCACAGCTTAGCAGGCATTATGTTAATTACATAGTATCTCACATTAAAGAAAATAATGAACATTTATACTGTCCTATATTGCTTACAAAACACAACTACATGATCTTTTTAAAAAACAATAGCTTCATTGACATAATTTACCCTTTCAAAGTGTAAAATTTAGTGATTTTTAGTATATTCACAATGTTACACAACCCTCACCACTATCAAATTCCAGACCATTTTCAACCTCAAAAAGAAACCCTACACCCATTAGCAGTCATGCTCCATTCCTCTCTCCCCAGCCCTTGGCAACAGCAATCTATTTTCTGTCTCTATGGATTTGCCTATCCTGGACATTTCATATCAATGAAATCATACAATATGTAACCTTTTGTGTCTGGGTCCTTTCACCGCACATAATGCTTTCACAGTTCACCCATGTTGTGGCATGCATCCGCGATGGCTGGATAAAATCCCACTGCATGGATATACCACATTTTATTCATCTATCCCTTGGTCAATGGATATTTCGATTATTGCCACTCTTTGAATATTATAAATAGTGCTGCTATGAATATTCTTGTAGAAGTATTTGTGTATACATATGCTTTCAGTTCTCTTGGGTATATACCTAGGAGTGGAATTGCAGTTCTATGTTTAACTGTTTGAGGAACTGCCAGACTGTTTTCCACCGCGGCTGCACCATTTCGCATTTCCACTAGCATCTTTAACGGTTCCAATTTCTCCACATCCTCAACAGCATTTGTAATCGTTCATCTTATATTATAACCATTCTAGTGGGTATGAAGTGATATGATAGGCATTTCCCTAATGATTACTGATGTGATTGAGCACCTTCTATGTGTTTATTGGCTATTGGTACACCTTCTTTGGAGAAATATCTGTTTTAGGCCTTTGCCCATTTTTTAATTGGGTTGTTTGTCTTTTTATGGTTGAGTTGCGAGAGTTCTTACCAGGCACAGTGGCTTATTCCTGTAATCCCAGGACTTTGGGAGGCCAAGCGAGGTGGGAGGATCATTTGAAGCCAGGAATATGAGACCAGCCTGGGCAATGTAGCAAGACCTCATCTTTACAAAAAATTTTTAAAATAGGTGGGGTGATGGCATGCACCTGTAGTCCCAGTACTCTGAAGGCTGAGGTAGGAGAATCACTTGAGCCCAGGAGTTCAAGGCTGCAGTGAAATACGGTGATGCCACTGCACTCCAGCCTGAACAATAGAGCAAGACTTTGTTGCAAAAAAAAAAAAAGAGTTCTTTTTATGTTCTAGATACTAGAACTTTAACAAATACATGATTTACAAATGCTTCCTCCCATTCTATGAATTGTCTTTTCACTTTCTTGTGTTCTTTGATACACAGAAGTTTTTAATATGTGATATTTTAAAATAAATGTCTGTCCTTATAAAAGTGACACATTTTATTACACCCATGAGTTAAAGGAGAAAAATCATTCCCTTGTGGAATTGGGTGCAATTCAGCAGCCATTCCTCATAAACTCTCTAACTAAAATAAAACTAGAAGAAAACAACTAAACCCTAATTATGCATTCTTAACACAAACCAGTAGCAACCATCAAACTAAGAGGCATGCTGAAGCCGTTGCCATCAGAAACAGGAAGAAGGCACGGATCCCCACTGTGATTCAACAATGATTTCAAGGTTTGCTTCAATGCACCAAGACAGGAAAATAAAATGATCAGTATTAGTATTTGAAAAGAAGGAAAAAAAAGATATTTTTATTTGTAAATATTATTACCTGGAAAATCTGAGCCTCTCCTAAAACATTCATATTAATAAGAGAATATGGTAAAAGAGATTGGTTGCAAGAAACATGTCCAAAAGCCAATAGCTTTTCTTTGAACTGACTAAATAGAAGACAATATGAGAAAAACATTCCATTCATAAAAGCAACAAAAAATATCGTATCAATAAATTGAACAAAAATAGGATCTATATGGAAAAAACTATAAAACTGGATGGATAGACAAAAACAAAACACCTGGAAAAATATGAAGGGATATGCCAGTATCCTGTTTGGAATGTTTAATATCATAATTGTATCCATTCTTCCCAAATATATAAAAATTTTAAGAACTTCCTATCGGAATGGAGGGGAGTGGGATGTACTGTATAAAATGATTTTAAAGTTTAAAATGATTTTTTAAAAATTTTAAACAAAAACATAGCAAAATGCTTCAACTGTTTTTAAAAAGTTACTATACAGCTCTTTGAAGCAAAGGCAACTAAGTGCTTACCTAGTACTAACTTTCCCCTCTTTCCTTACTGACAAATTTGTATATTAGTGGCGTAGTCATGTGTCTCCCCAATAATATTACATCATAACTTATAAACTCATATTTCCCAGCCTCCCTTAAAAATACAGCTATGTGACTAAAATCTTATCAAAACTTGTTGAGAAGGACTCCTAGAAAGACTCCTTCAAAGAGAGGTAGACAAAGGTTTAGAAAAGTCATTTTCTTTTTGTTTCCTTTCATTTCTTTTTTTCCTCTCTTTTTTTATTCTTTTTAAAATATTTATTTTTTGATTGACTTATTAATTGCTCTTTCCTTTTCCTGTTCCTCCTTTCTGCTACCTGGAATGGAATGTGAACATGATGGCTGGAATTCCAGAAGCCATATTGGGCTATGAGGTTACCTTATGGGTAGAGGACAATTTGAGGACAGTGGAACACAAAGACAGAAAGACCCAGTCCCTGATGAACATGAGGCTACCATATCAGCCCAGAGCTACCTATCTCTGGAATTCTTTTATCTGACAGAGAAATAAACTCCTGTTTTGTCCAAGCCACTATTGCCTTAGGATTTGGCTATGTTACTCATCCAAAACCCACTTGAGGCCGGTCGCGGTGGCTCATGCCTGTAATCCTAGCACTCTGGGAGGCCGAGGCGGGTGGATCACTGGAGGTCAGGAGTTCGAGACCAGCCTGAGCAAGAGCGAGACCCCGTCTCTACTAAAAATAGAAAGAAATTATATGGACAACTAAAAATATATATAGAAAAAATGAGCTGGGCGTGGTGGCGCATGGCTGTAGTCCCAGCTACTTGGGAGGCTGAGGCAGTAGGATCGCTTGAGCCCAGGAGTCTGAGGTTGCTGTGAGCTAGGCTGACACCACGGCACTCACTCTAGCCTGGGCAACAGAGCGAGACTCTGTCTCAAAAAAAAAAAAAAAAAAACCCACTTGATATACTACTGTAAACAAAATATTACGACACAGAAAATCCAAGTAGTATTATTGACACAGAAAAGACAACAAATAAATCAATGGAATAAAACAGAAAACCCAGAAACAGATCAAAATATTTATGGGGACTTGATAATGAAAAGATCATAGTTTGGTGAATGTTTTACTTACTAAGTATAACTGACATATTGGCTGTTTGAAAGAAAACAAAGCAAATCCTTCCTCACATCATAAATAAGATTAGTTCTATGTGGATTAGAGATTTAAAGTTAAAATGCAAAGTAATTAAATTAATAAAAGAAAAATTAGGCTGGATGCAGTGGCTCACACCTCTAATCCCAGTACTTTGGGAGGCTGAGGCAGGAAGATCACTTAAACTCAGGAGTTGCAGGTTACGGTGAGCTGTGATTGTACCATTGTACTCCAGGCTGGGCAAGAGAGTGAGATCCTGTTTCTAAAAAAAACTAAAAGTATTTTTATGAGACTGATGCGCTGCCTACTGCGCTAAGGAGGCAACTAAAAGTATTTTTAAAAAAGGAAACATTAGGAGAATATTTACATAAGCTTAGGTTGAGGAGAACTAAGCAAAGCAGGAAACCTAAAAGCCATAAAGGAAAACGATAGAAAAAAAAAACTGTAAAATTTTGTGTGGTAGAAGAAGCCTCAAAGTTAAAAGTCAGGTTGAAAAAAAAAATTTTTTTTTTCATCAGATTGGCTGGGCGTGGTGGCTTGAGCTACTTGAGAGGCTGAGGAAGGAGGATTGCTTGAGCCCAGGATTTTGAGGCTGTAGTGAGCTATGATTACACCACTGCACTCCAGCCTGAGCATCAGAGTATGGCCCTGTCTCAAAAAAAAAAAAAGGTAACTGATTATAAATTTTAATCACATCCACAAATACCTTCACAACAACATATAGACTCAGAGTTGATCAAAACCAAAAACATCAATAGTCTAGCCTTTTTGACACATTAAAAAAAAAAAAATCAGACCAGGCGTGGTGGCTCACACCTATAATCTCTAGCACTTTGGGAGGCCAAGGCAGGAGGATTACTTGAGCTAAGGAGTTCAAAATCAGCCTGAGCAACATAGCAAGACCCCATCTCTATAAAAAATTTAAAAATTAGCCGAGCATAGTGGCACACACCTGCTGTAGTCCCAGCAACTCAGGAGGCTGAGATAGGAGGATCACTTCAGCCCAGGAGTTTGAGGTTGCAGTGAGCTCTAGCCCAGGCAACAGATTAAGACCCTATCTCAAAAACAAAAACAAAAACAAAGCCTGATGTTGCATAACTCTGTGAATATACTTTTAAAAAAATAAATTGCTTAAATGGACAAATCGGATGGTGTGTTCATTATATCTCAATAAAGCTGCTTTTAAAAAAGATTAGGTTGGGAAAAATGCGTACATAATACATTTTCTATCCAGTGATTACTGTCTATAGCAGGAATCTGCAAATGTTTTCTGTAAACGGTCAGATAGTAAATATTTGAGGCATAAGGGCTATACGTCTCTGTTGCAACTCTGTGTAGTGCAAAAGCAGCCATAGACCATACATAAACAAATGATCATGGTTGTGTTCCAATAAAATTTTATGGGTGTTGAAATTTGGATTTCATATAATGTCTACACATCACAAAATATTATTTTTCTTTTGTTTTTTTCCAACCATTTAAAATGTAAAAAATGATTCTTAACTTGCAGGCCTCACAGAAACAAGTGCCTGGCCAAATTTGGCCTGAGAGACATAGTTTGCAACCCTTGGTCTATGACATACAAAGAATTCCTGCTACTTGGTAAGAAAAGGCAAAAGACAAAGGATGTAAACGTGCAAGTCACAGAAGAGGAAATCCAAGTGGTCAATAAACATTTGTAACAAGATGTGGAATGAGTTTTCCTGTTGTCTTAAGATATGACAAATGACCCCACATCGTAAAGAAAGGCTCGTAACATGCTCTCAAAAACTTTCCATTAGAGACCAGAACCAGTGCTTTAAATATCAACTCCCGTCGTCCACCTCTAGACAATTAACTGAAAAAAGGATTGGAAAGGGTGTGAGGGCCAGTGTCATACCTAGCCCATTAGACACCCAGAGCAGATCACTTTCTAACTCCTTCTCCTCTATACATTATTTTTAGTAATTATTATGAAATGAAACTAAACTCAATGTTGAAAGTATTAGATATTTCAAAACAGATTCAGCCATTGTTTCAATAGCCTCCTACTTCACCGTTTATTTTTCTTTGTTATGCTCCACTGGGTCAATGTCTTTTTTTTTTTTATGTTTCAGTCAATGTCTTTCATGTTGGGTCAGTGTCCCTCCTCACACTAATCCAGGTACTTCTGTAAAGGGATTTTGCTGATGTAATGTAAAAAAGGTCCCAAATCAGTTGACCTTAAGAAAGGGACATCATCGGCCAGGAGTTTGAGCCCAGCCTGGGCAACATAGCAATACCTCATCTCTACAAAAAATTAAAAATTAAAAATTTTTAAAAAGCATTATCCGAGTGGGCTTGTCCTAATTATATTAGTCCTTTTTTTTTTTTTTTTTTTTTTTTTTGTTGAGACAGAGTCTCACTTTGTTGCCCAGGCTAGAGTGAGTGCCGTGGCGTCAGCTTAGCTCACAGCAACCTCAAACTCCTGGGCTTAAGCGATCCTACTGCCTCAGCCTCCCGAGTAGCTGGGACTACAGGCATGCGCCACTATGCCCGGCTAATTTTTTCTATATAGATTTTTAGGTGTCCATATAATGTCTTTCTATTTTTAGTAGAGACGGGGTCTCGCTCAGGCTGGTCTCGAACTCCTGACCTTGAGCAATCCACCCACCTCGGCCTCCCAGAGTGCTAGGATTACAGGCGTGAGCCACCGCGCCCGGCCTATATTAGTCCTTTAAAAGCAGAGTTCCTCTGGCTGGTGGAAGAAACCTCTAGGAAGAAATGCAGCTTGACCCACAACACCTAGTATAGGGAATGCTGAGTCAAGAGGGATGGACATTTTTAAAACTCCTGATACATCCTACTATTTTCTAGAAAGGCTCTACCAGTCTAACATCCCTATAGCAAAGTAAGATGCCTACCATAATTTGATCTAAGCTGAGCCAATGGAGATTTTCTCTCAAAGAATTACGAAGTATTTCAGAAGGAGAACCCACTTCTCATCTTACCCCTAAACTTTCTATTTTTGGTGACATACCCTCATTCCCAAGCATCGTTACCCACTAAGGCACCCAAACCTAACGTGTCCAGAACTATCTCATTTCTCTCACCTTTCACCTCACATCTCCCCAAATGCCCCAGATTCATAAAATAGATCCATCACGTGACTGGCACCACAGTGATAATCACGATAACCATGGCAACCAGATTTCCTACCGAAGCCCTTTTAGGATGAACCTAGGGCACAAGAGGCAGAGATAACAAGGGGAACAGAGAAGGGGGTACTGCGGGGACCACACGTCCTTCATCTCCTGTGCTGGGCATAGTAAGTTCGGGACAGTCCAAGGCATGTACACAACAGCGCCTGCGCACCAAGGCACAGGACAAAAGGGTGACGAATAGGGTGGGAGCTTCGCCGAGCAGGTGATGCCCAGAAAACAGACATCCGCCGGTAGCAGAAAAGCTCAGTTTCAGTGCGTGTGATCGAATGAATCTACCCTTCACTCCTGGCTTTCTTGCCCAGCGAGAAAGAACTGCGCGGCTGCCGTAGTGCGTGAGGACCGGCAGGCGCGTGCGCGCGAGTAAGCGAGTTTGCGTTTGTGCGCACGCGCCCTCAGACGCGCGTGCGCGTGCGCGGTCTGAGATGAGCCGTGGGGAGCGAGGGGAGCGAGGGGAGCGAGGGGAGCGAGGGGACGAGGTGGGGGGGCGGGGTGTTGAACCCGGGTCTGGCGCATGCGTGCGCTGCACAAACCATTTGGCGGGTTTTTGTTAGCTGCACGGTTCTGCTGCGGTCACTGAGAAGCTGTCTGGTAGCTTTTGGGAAGCTGGAGGTTCTTCCGAGGAGAGCGACCTCTTGAGATCTCTGCTTCCTCCCTTCGGGATATTTGGGGGGCTACCCCCACATTTTTAAAAAAAATATTTCTCTGTGACTTGCGGCTGGGGCCTTCTGACGGCCGGAGGTGTTGGGCCATTTGTTCACCTCCCGTCTCGGTCCGCGAAGGGTGAAAGAATAAAAAGGACCTTGTGAGTCTCTTGGGCGCAGGTTGGAGCTGGGTGGGCTCCGCGGCCTCCCTCCTGGGCGACCATGTCCGCGTCCGCCCAGAAGCTGGCGGAGGAGCTGCAGATCTTCGGCCTAGACTGCGAGGAGGCTTTGATTGAGAAATGTGAGTTCCTCGCCTCTTCCCGGGCCCCAGCCTTGGTCCACTCTCTCGCCCGTGTTCCCAGGCTCCTAGAATCGAAAGGGGGGCGCTTCCAAGTTTCACCTCCCCTCGCTTGGAGTTTTCGGTGGCTGGGAGATGAAGAATTAAACTGAGTTTTGAGATTTGGGATATGAGGATTTTGAAATGCTGTGTAAATGTGAATCCCTTGAGGTGGGTTCCTAAAATTGAAGTTTAGCTTTGGAAGGAACTTTAGGGAGCTTGTCGGCTCTCTCTGTTTACAGATGGAGAAACAGACAAGGAGAGTTAATTGCTTGAGCTGTCTGTGAACCCAGATCCCCTGCCTCAGTGCTCCATCATCTGGGTGCATCACATTGGTCAAGCTCTAGGGCAGCATACGGAGTTATTTGAAACAGACAGACTCTCGGGAGATGTGGACGTTTTCAGTTTTAGAATCGGGATGAATGTGCACCTACCTTAACCACTTGACAACACTTTGAGCTGCTTATTTTATCTTTAAAACCAGAATGCAAACGTGTTATTTTATGACGAGAAATTCCGTTCACAGAGACCAGAATACTCTCAAGTCTTTATGTCCAGTACATTCTCTTCTTAAAAGGGGCTTAACTGAAAAACCTGATCGTAACAAGAGAAATTAGTTATGTGAGCCAAATTTGTAAAGGCTTCAGTCCAAGATGCCTGTTGCTTGCATCTCACATAGGAATACCTTGGCAATGGCTTTGGAATTCTGGACTTTGGATAATCACTAACTTAATGTTGCCTGACAGTCATACCGTATTTCCCAGGTCTGTTCACTCTTGAGTCTTCCAGATGACTATTTTCCACTTTAACATCCTTCCACTATTAACATCCTTCTGCCCCATCATCACTCTCAGCTGATGAACTTACTTTCTGTTCACTGAGAAAATAGAAACATTAGAAAACTTCCGTCAGCTACCACCTTTACTTCTCACCTACCCACGTCTGTGGCGTATACCTAGCCTTCTTTCCTATTGCAATGAATAAACTCTCTGTATTCTAGCAAAATCCAAACCCTCCACTTGAGTCCTACATCCCATTCCTTCTTACCTACTTTAAGGACATCACTCCGGTAATTCTCCCCTCTTACATATTTTCTATTTTACTCTCTACAAAATTTTTTTCCTACCACCATAGAAATGTGGTTCCAACTCCTGCCTTTAAAATATTCTCTTGACCCTACTTCCCACTCTAGTTCTCCCCTCAATTATAGCAAACCTCAAAAGACTTGCTATCTTCAAATGTTTCCTCCTTAAATCCATCTCAATAAGCTCTTGTGTCCCCACCACTTCACCTTCCTATTCCTAGCTTTTCTTCAACCTTACTTGTCACCAGGTGTCAAGCTTTGCAGATTCATCCTCAAATGCCCCAAGGTACTCCAAGGCTCAAGTCAGGGCTCTTTTCTCTTTCCTAGATACACTCACTCCCTTGGTGATTTTACCTGGTCTCATAGATTTACGTCCTGTGTATTTACTGATGGTTTCCAAGTTAATATGTCAGCCCAGACCTCTTGCTTGAACTGCAGACTGATCTGTCCAGCTGCCTACTTGACGCCTCCAGTTGGATGTCTAATTGTCATTGCAAACTCTATACGTCTAAAACTAAGCTCCTGGTATCTCCTCCCCTCCTCAAAGTGCCTCCTGCTTTCTTCTCCATCTCCGTTAATAGTAACTCCATCCTTCATGTTTCACAGGCTAAAAACATCAGCACCATCCTTGCCTCCTTTGTTTTTCTCACACTTCACATCCAATCAGCAAATCTCACTGCCTTTACCTTCAGAATATATCCTATCCAGAATCCAACCACTTATTGTCACTTCCACTGCCACCACTGTGAGCCAAGCCACCGTCATTTCTCACCTGGACTTTACTATGATTCTTTTTGTTTGTTTGTTTTTTCCTGAGACAGAGTCTCACTCTGTTGTCCAGGCTGGAATGCAGTGGCATCATCATAGCTCACTGCAACCTCAAACTCCTGGGCTCAAGCAATCCTCCTGCCTCAGCCTCCCTAGTATCTGGGACTACAGGCACACATCTCCATGCCCAGCTAATTTTTCTATTTTTTTGTAGATCTAGGGGCCTCACTATGTTGCTCGGGCTGGTCTCGTACTCCTGGCCTCAAGCAGTTCTCCTGCCTCAGCCTCCCAAAGTGCTAGGATTATAGGCATGAGCCACCAAGCCTGAGCTGTCATGATTCTCTTAACTGGTCTCCCTGATTCTGCCCTTGTCCCCTTCTGTCTCCCCCCAGTAGTAAGTTTTGGGAAGACAAGGATTCTTCTCTGTGTTGTTCACTGCTATATTCTCTGCCTAGAACAGTACCTGACACTAGTAGATGCTGAATAAATATTGACTGAATAAGTAGAAGATGATTTTCTGTTTTTAAGGTGAAAGCTGCCAGAAATGAACTAAATTCTTACTTGTTCAATTTTCCTTCCTACAGTGGTAGAGCTTTGTATTCAGTATGGACAGAATGAGGAGGGATTGGTAGGCGAGCTCATAGCCTTCTGCACCAGCACCCATAAAGTTGACCTTACCTCAGAGATCCTGAACTCTTTTGAGCATGAGGTAAGAACAAAATGTAAGCAAAGTAATGACGTGGTTCACTTCTGCTCTATAGGGGAGGCACTGTAATATATTGAGAAGAGTATGGGCGTTGGAGTCACATCTGGACTCTAGGCCCTATGGGAGCTTTCAATGTCCCTGAGCCTTAGTTTCCTCTTCTGTCATTGGTTCTAATAATCTGTATTTTTTATGATTATTATAAGAATTAAATGAGAATGGATGTAAAGCACCTAAAACTGTGCCCACCCAGTCATAGGTCATCACCAAATAATTGACCTTATTAGAATTGTTATGTGTTGTAGACAGTCACAGGATAAATCTTTATTTTTAGTCTGTATGCATTTTCTTAATTCTTTGAGGAATTTTATATCTTTGATTTATTTTGAACACCTATTATTACCTCAAGGCTATAGAAAACGCCTCCCCTATTACTTGACTATGGAATAATATATTTACTATCTTTTCTTCCTCAGTTTCTGAGCAAAAGATTATCCAAAGCCCGGCATAGTGCCTCCAAGGACAGTGGACATGCAGGAGCTAGAGACATTATTTCTATACAAGAACTGTATCCTTTTCTGTCTGAAGGTCTGTGCACCAAGCCACATACTGTCTTTGTCTACAGTTGCATATATAATTTAAAAACAATAATCAAAATTGCCTAATATTCAGATTTCTTATTTAATCAGCTGTTACCTTAGGTGAAAGTTTATTATTGTTTCTCTTAACCAATGTTTTTAGAATTGAGGTGGAGGAAGAGGAAGAAACACTCTTGAACTCTTATACTACACCCTCTAAGGTAAATATACAGTGTTTGGAAATTATGTTCTACACATAACATTTTTTAAAACATTATCACAACATTTGAAGATCTGAGAAAAAACAAATCAACCACTTTTGTACAGTTCCTACTATATTTCCATTTATGCATCTTTCTGATTATATGCCTAAATGTTTTACATGATGGCAATCCTTGTGAACATATAGTTATCTTGCTTTTGTCAGTTAGCCATAAATATTCCTGTGAATATAATTTCTCCATAATTGCCCTTTTTAAATAGTTGTATAGTTTTGTACCGTTAATTGAATAATCCAGTTTTGTGGTATTGGACCCCAGCTCAAGAGGTCAAGTAGAGCATTAGAAAAGCATTGCCTTTAAAGTCTGAGTTAGAAGACCTAAGGCAGCCTTGGTGAGTTGTTTTATCTCTGTAAGCTGCAGTTTCCTTATCTATAAAATCAAGATTCATTCATTCAGTTATCCAGCAACTCCTATGTGCCAAGCACTGCACTAGACACGGGGTAAACAATGGTGAATGCAACAGGCCTGGATGGGCTCTGCCCACAAGAAGCTGACAGCCAGGGATAAGATCCACCATCTTGGAGGGCTTGATGAGGAAATGAATAGGTAAAGTACCAGGCAGCGTATTCAGTAATGGTAATTACTCCTTATACTAAATAAAATCGCGGAAATCCATAGACATAGAGTAAGCCTTAACTTTTCAAAGTAAATTACATCATAAGAAAGAAGATAAGTAGTTTAGGTATGTCTGTAGAGAGCCAGAAAGCCAAAAATGTGCCCTATGAAGTTAACACAAAACCAGGTGCATATCATATAAAAGGAAATGAGGAAAGTTTTTTTTTTTTTAGTATATGTATTTTTGAGACGGTGTCTCCCTTTGTTGCCTGGGCTAGAGTGCCGTGGCGTCAGCCTAGCTCACAGCAACCTCAAACATCTGGGTACAAGTGATCCTCCTGCCTCAGCCTCCCAAGTAGCTGAGACTGCAGGCACACACCACCACACCCAGCTAATTTTTCCTAGAGATGGGGTCTTGCTATGTTGCACAGGCTGGTTTTAAACTTCTGGCCTCAAGCGATCCTCCCACCTCGGCCTCCCAAAGTGCCAGGATTACAGGAGTGTAGCCACCGCATTTGGCCAGGAATTTTTCTTAGAGTTTGTTAAGATTGGAGAGACTGTACCTCCACTCTTAATTTTCCCTCTAAAGTGGTCTTCTCAGAGTTCATATCCCAGTGAAGGACACTTCTATTCTTCCATTTGTTCAGGCCAGGAACCTTGGAGACCTCCTTGAAGTCCTCTTTTTCTATCACACCCCACATCCAACTCAGCTGCCAGTCCCGTCAGTCCTCCTTTCAGGATCTGGCCGTCCCTCACCCCTCCACTGCCACCATCAGGTCCACAGCATCACTGTCTCATTCTGAATGATTGGGACAGCCTCCTAACTGGTCCCTTTGCCTCTTTCTGCCTTTTCACCTCTAACCAACTCTCTACACACCAGCCAAAGTACTCCTTTCAAATGAAAGTCAGATCATGTTTTCTTGCCCACGACTCTCCCCACTGGCTTTCCATCTTCCTTTCATGCTCCTTCTCACTCTCTGCTTCTGCTGTGCCAAGCACGCGTCCACTTCTTATGTCTCTTTGTCAGAAAGAATGCCTGTCTAAAATAATAAACTCCCACTTCCCCTCCTTTATTTTATATTCTTGCTTTATTTTTCTCCACAGAATTTATTGCCACCAGACATGTTATATATTTACTTCTTTGTTTTAGTCTATCTCCCCTTCATTAGAACAAGAGCTCCTTGAGGATGGAGACTGCTTTATTCGCTGTTTTCCCAGTGCCTGACATATTAATAGTTGTTGAAAGACAGACCTCTGAATAAGGGAGGTTGGTTGGCTATCTAGGTGGGGTCTCACAGAATTGCAGTATCAGTGGGGCCACCACAATTTTCATCTGGTTGACAGCTTCACAGATACGGAATTTATCTGTGTATCTAAAGTTGATCATATTCTAGGAGATTCACTCATGGTAACCCGGTTCTCCGTAGACCAATGCTAAAGCTAGATGCAAATTTACTATTGATATAGATGCTCTTCCAATGACTGAAATATCATATTTAGGATACCCATTGCTGCTATGGAAGTACTTAGGAGACTAAATTATGAGTCAAAGTTATGACTATGGAATCCACATTAAATGAGTTGGATTTAAATGTTGAGCAAACAATTTGAAATATGTGTCTGAAGCTTAAAGGAGATGCTGTGTGTCTGGGCTAGAAATATGTAAAATGCTTAGAACAGTACCCATCACATGGAAATTGTTCCATCATTGTTAGGCCATGCATCAATGGCAGCATGATAAAAGAGTCAAAGTATGAACGTTGGCCTTTCCCGTACAGACAGTGCTAGGGTGATGTTGCCTGATCCTTGTCAGGTCTTGGGGACAGGTATATCTCTGCTATGAAAGTGAATATGTCAATGTTTTTAGCTTATCACAATTAAGTTTTTCACATGTGCAACTGACAGCTGTTATTTTGCCTCTGTGTTTACTGTAAATCTTCTGCTTTTTTCTTTTTTTTTTTGAGACAGAGTCTTGCTCTGTTGCCCAGGCTAGAGTGCTGTGGCGTCAGCCTAGCTCACAGCAACCTCAAACTCCTGGGCTCAAGTGATCCTCCTGCCTCACCCTCCCGAGTAGCTGGGACTACAGGCATGCACCACCATGCCCGGCTAATTTTATATATATATATATTTTTTTAGTTGTCCATATAATTTCTTTCTATTTTTAGTAGAGACGGGGTCTCACTCTTGCTCAGACTGGTCTCAAATTGCTGAGCTCAAACGATCCTCCCTCCTCGGCCTCCCAGAGTGCTAGGATTACAGGCATGAGCCACCGTGCCCGGCCCAATTTTCTGCTTATAATTTGGCTTCTATGTGTCCTGTCTAACAGAGACAGAATGTGTTTAGCCTAAGGATTGGAAGTTCCCATACCCTTGGCAATTATATTTCTAGCAAATTAATAAACTGGCATCCTTGGTTATAATTTGACTTTCTGTGTGGTGTGAGAATGTGTTTCATCCTAGGATATGAGAATATGGTACCCTTGGTGACTGTATTTCTCATTTAAAATGTTTAAACTGGGATTTAGTGTTAATAATGAACCTCATGAGCTTGGTTAAAAGGATCACATCCCTGAGAACCATAACTGGAGTTAGTATGTTAACACAATTAAGTTGTACCACTAAGGCTGAGGACTAGAACCACTAGACTATTTACCAAAGTGCCATCACATTGTTGTGTCCTGGCAGACAGGCTGTCATTCTCTTGAAATATCCCTGCTCCACAACATTGGCCCTAGAGTACCATAGCCCACTGTTTATTAGAAGAATCTTTTGGGAAAATAGTTTGAGAAAGTATATTAAAACCATAAAATCTTTTCTATCCTTTGACCCAATAATTCTCCCTAGGAAAAAATGTTTCCTGAGGAAATAATCTAAATTAATTACAGAGAAAGCTGTATACATGAAGGTGTCCATTTCAGCATTATTTATTATCATCAAAGATTACGAACAACCCATAATCCAGCAATAGAGAAGTAATTATGTAAATTTATTGTATCAATTCAATCAAATGGCACAGCTACTAAAAAGGAAAAAGATTGTAACAATGTGGGAAAATGTTCATAATATAGTAAAATAATCAGTATGTAAAATACTTAGGTTTATATTTAAACTGAGATTATAACTACAATTTGTATATTTTTAAAATTATAAAAATATTAAAATATTATTAAGGAATATTTCTCAATGGTATAAGTGTGGTAGCATAAGTGTATTTTTTTTAAAACTCTAGCTTTCATTGCAGCTGCTGAATGATGGTTTTGAATCTTTTACCTGAAATTCTGTCCCATATTCGCCATCAGTTGACAGTTTGATGGCATAACTTAAACTGGCAGCCAGGAGGAGCCCTAGGGCAAGAAAAGCTTCTGCACACAGCTAGCTTCCTGGTTGCCATCCAGGCGAGGACTTTTTCTTTGCTGTGTTACAGTAAGTTATTCTAGACTTTAGGGAGCAATAGGCCTCTGGACTGTGGGTTTCATCCTCCATTCTGGGCTTATCTTTGGATTCTTGTTGATTAGCCAAAAAAAAAAAAAAAAACAAAAAACAAACCCAGAAACCATAAGTGAGGTGTTTGCTAACTTCCTACTGTGACCTCAACCACAGTATCTTCCTAGACTCGTTCCCTTTTTTAATTTTGAAAGTGCGTGGTAGACTTTGCCAAAATAAGTGGTAACGTGGTCCCATCCCTTCTCAGGAAAATGTGTGCATGTGGGTCAAAATTATATACATTGCAAAACTCCTATCTCTTCAAAAGCAAAGAGAGGTGGGGGCAGAAAGTGAACATGTGAAGGATTTGACAGGACAGATTGCCCACCTGGTGATCCTTTTTGGAAAATGTTTGTACTTTTTCATAATTGCCTTCAAAATGGGGACAGTGTCCTGATGGATGTTGGTTACAGTTGTTGAAGATTTCTGCATGGGGTTGTGTTTGGAGGACAGGGCCATAAGAAGAGAACCAACCTGATCCTATTTTGTGCCCTTCTTTCCTAAAGAACTGTACACTTAATTAGCAACTTGGGTCTAGAGTGACCGGGATTTTGTTTTCCATTTTTATTTCTAGGGCTCTCAAAAGCGAGCTATCGCTACGCCAGAAACCCCCCTAACAAAAAGGAGTGTGTCTACTCGTAGCCCCCACCAGCTCCTCTCACCATCAAGTTTCTCCCCGAGGTATGGATCATGATTAATTCAAGTGCCAAAAACCAGGCCTCCCCCTTTCTCTGGCTGTCTGACGGAGGCTAACTACAGAGTAATTTATTAACTGTGGGTGGGTGTGTGCATCTGCAGAGAATTGGCTAGAAAGCCTGTTGCTCTCTGCCTTGCCTGCTTTCTCTTCCTTTGTGGAAAATTACTGTTTCTTACAGTAATTAAGGAAACTCACGTTCTACCTACTTTTCTAGGGCTCATTTCCTAGATCAGGAACTGATATCTTCTACTGAAAACAACCTGTCTATTCAGAAGTCCAGGAGACTTACGAGTCTTGCCAGTAGAGGCAAATAAGTTTTCACCTGATTCTGTTAGTTTGTGTTTTGTTGGGTTTCTTTCTTTCTTTTTTTAAGCCTAAAGTATTTATTTTTTAAAAAGAAAAACATGTATCTTTGTTCATAGTGTTGTGTAACCTGTTTATTGTTCCTCACTCAGGTTACAGCTAGTTTCTGAGAATTTTCTTGTCACTGAATCTACACTGACTTAATTGGTATTTTATCCCTGCTGCCACCATTGCATATAAATCCACAAAGATCATATGTGATTTTTTTGAAATCCACAAATGACATGTCTTATACTAGAGAATTCCATAGGTAAGTGCTCTGCTGAGCAGAAGAAGGGTTTTTAGGAGCTGCCACATCAAGATGAGGCTCAAGAGCAGTGATGTTAACCATTTGGGGATATGCGACTACCAGGAGTTGCTGCCCCTACTTTGTATCACTTCTTCTAGATTGACCAGAGTTTAAGATTTTTCAGCTCTGTCACTTTAGAGAGGCGGTGATAGAAGCTCTGCAGTCATTTGAGATGAGTGGTTTTGGATTTTGAAGCACAATGCGAATTTAATGTGGTATCCTACTGATTGTGGCCTCTTTGCAACCTGGCATATAGGGATGGTTCTCATAGATGTGCCAGCACCATTATGGGAGTTGATCTCTAAACTTGCAATCCTTTGAACCCATAGCTGGCCTCATGTGAGCCTCTCGCTGCATTACAGGGCCTGCTGAAAAGGATGTCCCACAGAGCTTCTCAGGGAGGAGCTCGGGGAAGTCTGCAAAGTGCTGCCTAGTCGTTTTTTAATGCACACTAATAAAGCTGGCAACAGAAACTGGTTTTGTAATTTATGAAAGTAACTCCTAAATTATTCAGGTAGAGGCAGCACTGGAGATACAGATAATTAATTGAGCTCATTCTCTGTAGTTTCTCTGTGGAAAGAAGGGATGGCATCAATGGCGATGGTGGCCCACATAAAACTGGTTCCTGCAGTTTCAGTGCACAAAGCCTGTTTCAAATAGACCTCTCTGTACATTATGTTCACAACCAAAGGATTAGAAGACCTCACTGTCACCTAAGCAGATCAGCAACATCCATGCGTTCTTGGAGGTGTAATTTACCAGTCAAGGAGTGGAAATATGAGAACTTGTTAGTTGAGGCTTGGAAAATGGGAATGTTTACATACCAGCAGACTTAATTCATTACATCTCTGTCTCCATGGACACTGGGGAAAGTTGATTAATTTTGTTTAACTTCATTTTATTGTTGTTTCTACCTTGAACTATATTGTGAGTTTTTATGTGTGCTCGGCAACTTTTGGCTTATCCATAGATCCAGGCTCTGATGATGTTCTAATAAATGCTAAAAATTCTAAGAAGAAAATTGTATTTGAAACTTGCTTTTTAATCAGGGTTTGGGTTTTGTTTTGCTTTGTTTAGTTTTAATGCCAAGAGAACGACAACCCTTTTAAATATGTTTCTGTCTCTAAACATGTTTGGTATTCCTGAGCCTGGTGTTCCTCAGCCCCTCATTCCTGAAATTCTTTAAAGGTCTGGGTATGTCCAACCCCATTAAGCTGATTAGATTTATAAAATGTGAGGCCAACTTGCCTTTTCTCTAATCGCCATTTCCAGAAGGTAACCCTATTTTATTCCTCTCTCCCTTCGGATATAAACACAGTAATATTAATCTGTTTTGCTTCCAATTAGTGCTACTCCCTCTCAGAAATACAACTCAAGAAATAACCGAGGAGAAGTGGTTACTTCCTTTGGCTCAGCACAGGGAGTGTCTTGGTTTGGGAGAGGAGGAGATGGGAACATTAGCCTGAAAGTCTTGGGGTGTCCAGAGCCGCTCACTGGGATCTACAAAACCATGTTTCAGAAGCTTCCAGATATTCGAGAAGGTGATTATTTTTCCCTTTGAAATTCTGGTAGATATAAAACCACCTGAAAGAGTTTAGAGTAAGTAATAAAGCGTCAGTTAGGCTGGTAGAACATGTTCCAAGGTTGTCTTTGAATATATAAGTTGATAGATGTCCTTGTGAATGCCTTAGTAGTGGAGGGACATTAGCGATACTATCAGTAATTCTCCCAAGTCATGTTACTTTGCTAAAGAAAAAGCACATAACCATTCCCAGTAGTGAAAACTTGAACGATTTAAAGGAACTCAACTTACAGACATTTATGGCTTCTTCCTTGGATGCCCTCTGCAGGTTTGCCTTGACCTCCCTGAAACCTCAGTGAGGAACTGAATAAAGGGCAGACTTGGGGGTGAGGGTTCATGCTGACTCCCTGGCATTGTGCTATGGGACCTCCTGTGGCCAAAGGGAAAGCCAAATTCAGCAACCAAATATTGGAAATTTGACTAAGGCTTTAGAAAGTTTAAATTGGCCAGATGTCCCAGGCACCCTTCCTGCTTCTGTAAAATGACTATAATATTTTACAATGTGCTGTATTTTTTCTTCTTCACAAGTGAAATGTTTTAAACACAACTCTTTTTTATCTCTGGGATTGCAGTTCTGACCTGTAAGATAGAAGAACTTGGCAATGAACTCAAGGAACATTACAAGATTGAGGCTTTCACTCCTCTTCTAGTCCCAGCACAAGTAAGTTGTTTTAACAGTTCTTGCTAATTAATATTACATTTTAAAATCAATGGTGAAGAGGCATCTTTCTTGCTTCCTTTTTCATTTCTTGTCTGTGTTCTAGCTTGAACATCTATCTTGGTTGAATTTGGTAAAATGGGTTCTTCTGAAGAAAGACTAATAAATGCTCTCTGGTTTTGTGACCAGAGAATTATTTTCTTCCTACCTGGATTAGGGTCTTGCACATAAGCAAAAATTGAAGGCCTTGTTCCCCTTGGTGGTGAGGCAGGTAGTCCCCTGGAGATTCCCACTAATAGAAGCATTCAAGTACCCAGATGTTAGGACAACAGTGAGGGTGGGGTTTCCAGAGTCTTGTTTTCTGGACAATGACTTCCTATCTCCCCTGGTTTGGTCTCTTTTGTTATAGATCAACTGCTATAGTATCTTTACATCATGGTTTAATCTGGGATATATACCAGTGTTTTTTCTCTAGAACATTTTCTAATCTGAGAGAAGATATGTTCTAGAAGATTCTTTAAGATACCTTTGTCATATGTTTGCATCCAGAGAAGAATGACCAGTTGGGGAAGATATGCAAAACCATGTCATAGAAGGAAGTTTTGGAGGACTTGGGAGGAAGTAGCGGAGCAGAGGCAGAGATGCACAGTCATGTGGGAAAAGATTAGACTTCCCCCCTTTGCTCCCAAGAGTGGGAACAGGACAGAGGAAGCCATAGGGAGAGAGATTTTGGCTCACTTTAATAAAGAACTTCCTTTTAAGAGACAGTATGGTGTGTGGTTAAGGATACGACTCTGGAGCCAAATTTCTGGACTTCAAACCCAGGTTTCACCCACTGTGACCTTCACTAAATTATCTAACCTGTTTATGGTTCTCTTCTGTAAAGTGGGTACAGTAATATCCACCTCACAGTTGTTGTAAGGATTAAATGAGTTAACACACGTAAGCTTTTAGAACAGTGCCTGATATTTAGTAAGCTCAATAAATTTTAGCTATTATTAAGTTAGAGCTATCGAAAGATGCAGTGGGCTGCCTTAGCAGGGGTAAGTTCCCCTACATTAGACATGCTCATGCTTAGGCAGCCACCTAGAAGATCTGGGTGGGCAGGTGGACCCGATGCCTTGAGAACTCTCAGTTCTTCCCACCCTGAGAGTCAGTAATGACGTTGTGGTTGCCTCAGGGTCAAAGTGATGCCCTGCCAAAAAAGTATTTGTTGTTTGGGGTTTGTTTGCTATTTACCCTGTTGACTTCAGATTTTGAGCTCCTGCCCCAGAGATTGTCATTCTTACACTGCAACCTTCCTTGGTAGGAGCCTGTCACTCTGCTGGGTCAGATCGGCTGTGACAGCAATGGAAAGCTGAACAATAAGTCCGTGATTCTTGAAGGAGACCGGGAACATTCCTCAGGTGCTCAAATTCCAGTGGATTTGTCTGAGCTCAAAGAATATTCTCTGTTTCCTGGACAGGTGAGAATGGAGGCGTGTCCACTGGGATGTGGATAGGCTCTTCAGTCTGTAGCGTGTGTGTGCTGTGGGCAGCTGCTCCTCACTTCCGCTCTCTCATGCCATGAGGTTTTGCTGAGGCACAGGCCCAGGAGCAGACACCGTTGTTGGGGTTCCAATTTTCCCCTGTGTGCCCTGACCTTGGCTCTGAGATCCGACTGCCCAGGTTCAAATCCCAACTCCACCCAACAAGGTGTGTGGCTGTGGGCAAGGTAATTAACCTTCAACCACAGTGTCTTCATCCACAAAGTGGTAAAAATAATTCTTACCTCACAGGATTGTTGTGAAAATTAGATCATTCGTGTACAGCACATTGTTATTACTAAGGCCCCTTAATTTGTTTTCTAGAAAAATGCCCTAAGTTTACAATTACAAAATGAGAGTAGCTGGGCAATGCTTTTAACTGCCTCAGAATAATTTATTCTGGGCCTCTCATTTATCTCCCCCACTTAGCAATCCTGTTCTGTTTCTTGTCTTTCAGGTTGTAATTATGGAAGGACTCAACACCACTGGTAGAAAACTGGTTGCCACCAAACTCTATGAGGTACACAGTGGTCCTCCCACGTTCTCTCCTCATTTGCTCCAGGCACAGTATGTCTAGAAACCGTCTCTCCTAGAAACTGGTCCTTTTTAGGAGCCCATTTATTTGTTAGTCAATTCTCTATCTATAGAGCGGGAATCTGGCACTAGCTCTAGCAACTGTTACTATAATATTTTAGGCTTTGCAGGCCATATGGTCACTGTCACAATGACTCAACTCTGCCATTGTGGTACAAAAGCAGTCATGGGCAACTTGTAAGTGAATGAGTGTTGCTGTGTTCCAGAAAAACTTAAAAAATGCTGCAGCCAGATTTAGGCTGCAGGCCATAGGTTCCTTATCCCTCCTCTAGGCAATGATCCTCCAGAGATTTTCATAGAATGTCAGGAAAAGTAGCAAAACACACTTCTCTCCCATCCTTGCCTAAAAGCATGCTGATATTTTGGGGACCCGTTTTGTTCCCACTTGTTGCTGGGTGTTTTATGAGAGTTTAACAGTAACCTCCCATTACCGGGGTTTCTTTGCCACTCTGAGCAGTATAGGAAAATGGCAGGTCCCGTCAGCTCTGTGGGCCTTTAGCTCCAAGGAGAAAGACAGAGGTGCATCTTTCCCACTCTCTCATCCCTCCCCACCGTCCTCCCACTGCGCACTTGCACACACCCCACCCAGTGCCCACTCCTTTCCTTGCCAAGGCAAAGCCTGGTGCAAAATCTTAGTTGAGCCTTTCTCTTGTTTTTAAGGGGGTGCCACTTCCATTTTATCAGCCCACTGAAGAGGATGGAGGTAAGTTTTGGTTCAAAAATTATTTTGCTTACAATGAGGGTGGTGGACCAGGGTCCAGGAGTGCGGTTCCTCATACCCCGAGAAAGCTGCAGAAGCTGTTCAAGAGCAGTGTGATCAAGCAGTAGAGGCATAGCTGATCTGGGGGGTCAGGGCTTCAAAAGCCCTTTGTCACAAGACTACCTGTCTGATCCCAGTGAGCATTGGCAATGTTCTGGCTTGGGTTCTACTTAACACCAAGCGTATCATTTAAAGACTAATGTTTAACAGGTATTTAAAGAAGATCATTGGCTCTGTGCCTGGGGAATAAAAGAAAGGAAAAAATAAGGATGTTAATTTGAAAAGGAAAAAGGTGTACAGTTTGAAAAAGAATTTCTTCAAATGCAGTGTGGTGTCCTGGATTGGATCCTGGAAGAGAAAAGGGACTTTGGTGGAAAAACTAGTGACATCTGACTAAAGCCAGGAATTTAGTTAACACTAACATGCCAGCACTAACTCCTTAATTTCGACAAATAGACCGTAGTTATATAAGATGTTAACATTAGGCGACACTGGGTGAAAGATACACAGGAACTCTGTACTATGTTTGCAACTTTTCTACAATTCTAAAGTTATTAAAAAATAAAAAGGTAGGCTGGGCGTGGTGGCTCACACCTGTAATCCTAGCACTCTGGGAGGCCGAAGCAGGTAGATCCCTAGAGGTCAGGAGTTCGAGACCAGCCTGAGCAAGAACGAGACCCCCGTCTCTACTAAAAATAGAAAGAAATGATCTGACCAACTAAAAAATATATAGAAAAAATTAGCCGGGCATGGTCTGTAGTCCCAGCTACTCGGGAGGCTGAGACAGTAGGATTGCTTGAGCCCAGGAGTTTGAGGTTGCTGTGAGCTAGGCTGACGCCACGGCACTCACTCTAGCCCGGGCAACAGAGCAAGACTCTGTCTCAATAAATAAATAAATAAATAAATAAATAAAGGTATTAAAAAAAGAATTTCTAAGAAACTTTAATGTTCCTGCCCAAGTATCGGGCATCCAGCCTGCCTCTGCCACCAGTCAGGCCCAGCTCAATGCAGACCTCAGGTGTCCCCCAAAGACTCCCTCTCTCAGGGTCCCCTTGGGTCTCTGTTCTAAACAGGCAGAGTTCCCCTAGGAGCCATGGAGACCCTCCTGCCCGTGTCCCCCAGCCCAGGAAGTGCTCCAGGGCTTGGTTCTGCCTCCTGGGGCCATGGGCTTGGCCCTAAGCCGTGACACTCACGGGCATGTGTTTTAGTTAGCTTTTGCTGTGTAATAAACTATGAGAAATGTGGTATCTTAAAAAAAAAAAAAGAAACCCTGATGTTATTTGGTAACTAATCTAAATGGGAAAAAGCCAAGAAGAAATTTTGACAAACTTTGCTTCAAAATATTTCAAAGCACTTTTATAAGCAAAGTTGAACACCATTAAGGATTAGCAGTCAGTAGCCAACACTAGCACATCCTCGTCACACCCCATGCACCCTGTTAACAGTGTGCAAGGTCATTCTTGGAGATGACCTAGTATCAGGAACGAGATTTAGGCATTTATGGCATTGAACATTTTATTGGAAAATGTGTTTATAGGGGCAAGGGTGGCATGCTGGTTTTAGATCAACCTCAGGTAATGAAAAGAAATTGACCTGACCAAGGTGCCAGGAGCCTCAGCTGTGTGCCAGGGAAGCCTTTGGAAGCAGTTTAATAGGTTGTTAACAAACTTCTTTTTTTTTTTTAAATAAGGAAATAAGCGAGGTGCTCAGGGAGATAACAGAATAAGACGTGGATCTTGCCCTCTAGGCACCCACCGTGTACTTTAGGGTGTACATCTCCTGTAGGTTCCTTGGAGTCAAACTTAAGTTTGTCCCCAGCCCTAATTCCACATGACACTTACTCTCCCCCTGAATTCTTTGTCTCAGTTCATGCTATTATTGCTGTGGTAGACTGCAGAGTAGCCCCTAATCCCTGGAACCTGTGAATGTGTTCCCTTAGATGGGAAAAGGGACTTTGCAGGTAGGATTAGGTTGAGGGTCTTGAGATGTGGAGGTTATCTTAGATTTTCCAGGTGGACTCGGTGTAATTATAAGGGGGGTAGCAGGGACCCCCCTTATAAGAGGGGTAGGGACCTTATAAGAGGGGTAGCAGGAGGATCAGAGTTGGAGATTAGAAGTGTTAGGCTGCTGGCTTTGAAGATGGAAAATGAGGCCATGAACCAGGGAATGCAGGCAGCCTCCAGAAGCTAGAAAAGGCAAGGAAATGGAGTCTCTCCTAGAGCCTCCAGAAGGAACACAGCCCTGTTAACACCTTGATTTTAGGACTTCTGACCTCCAGAACTGTAAGATAATAAATTTGTGTTGTTTTAAGCCACTGAGTTTGTGATAATACAACTGCATGTTAAGAAGTCAGGATCTTTGTCTCAGTCTCATGCATGAATTGAATAATTACAAATAGAAACAAAAAAAAAAAAAAAAGAAGTCAGGATCTTTGAATTTTGTTGTTGTAAGCTACAGAAACTGGCTCAGACTAACAAGGTAGCTCACAGGTTGGACACGTGGTTAGAAACCCAGGCTTGGAACCAGGATAAGGGCCAGCAACGCTAGTATCCAGGTAGCAGGAATTCCCCACCTGTCTCCTCGGGGCACCTTGGCTGGAATAGGTTAGCTCCAACCTTTTTCTGTCTTTGGGTAGTTCACCTTGAGATTTCAGACCCTGGGAGGAGAGTGTGAGTGGCCTAATCTGGATCATGTGCCTGCCCCTTGGCTAGAGGAAGACAGAGCATCAAACTTACCCACCTCAACTGCCCTGTGGAGGAGAGGGCTGGTTCTCCAAAAGGAAAGCAGCTGCCATTAGGAAAAGGGCAAGGCGTGATGGGTGGCCAGAAAACTGCAAATGTCCCAGCACTTGCCACCCAGTAGTCTCCCATTCCAGGCCTTTCACCCCAGCTGGTCTTTCTGGGCTCTTCAATACCTGCCATTCTCCAGGCACACTGGACCACCAGATACTTCTAACACTTAGCACACTCCAGGCTCAGCACTCTCCTGTACCCTGCCTTGCCCTCACTCCCAGAAAATTCTCCAAAGTGTGAGCAAATCTCACCTTGGTGAATTCCTTCCTGACTGCCATTGCCCTCGTATCACTCACGTGCACTGTTAGTGAAGTGCCCAGCACGTGTTCTAGGTGTGTGCTTACCTGCTTGTCTCTACCACCTGGTGGAGTGTTTCTGGAAGGTGGGGTGAGGTCTCCTCATCTTGGATCCCCAGAGTTGTACACGGAAGGAGACTCAATAAATGGAATCCTGTGGCATTTTCCCTCTATTACCCTTCCCCCACCATTCCAATGTCTGCCCTCTTCTAATCAAGACAATCCTTTCTGTCTTAGACTTCGAGCAAAGCATGGTGCTGGCTGCCTGTGGGCCATACACCACGTCTGACAGCATCACGTATGAGCCCCTGCTTGACCTGATCACCATCATCAACCACGACCGGCCGGATGTCTGCATCCTGGTAGGAGGCACCAGTGGGAAAACTGGGGAGTTGTCCTTAGAAAAGGGTTTTAATGCAGTTCTAAATTTTTAAGAAGCATGTCCGTCTCTCCCCCTTTTAAAAATATCTTCTAGGTCGGGCTCAGTGGCTCATGCCTGTAATCCTAGCACTCTGGGAGGCTGAGGTGGGAGGATTGCTTGACGTCAGGAGTTTGAGACCAATCTGAGAGAGTGAGACCCTGTCTTTACCAAAAATAGAAAAAAATTAGCCGGGTGTGGTGTGCACACCTGTAGCCCCAGCTACTCAGGAGGCTGAGGCAGGAGGATCATTGAGCCCAGGAGTTCGAGGTTACAGTGAGCTATAATGATGCCACTGCACTCTATCCAATGCGACAGTGAGACTCTGTCTCAATAAAAATAAAAATATCTTCTCTTCTGGTTCTTAATCTTATATTTTTGGAGAGGCGTGCATGATCTACAGGCCCTCAGTAAATTTAAAAGCCCAACATTTTTGCCACCCTTCATTGCTTTTATACTGTTATTACCTCTGTCACATTATTCCAACTTCTGAGCTAATCTCTTTTTAAAGCTCAAAGTACTACTCTTAGCATGGTAGTCAATTTCCCCTGTTAGGTATAGAAAGTGAGAAGCCCAGTGTTAGAGGGGGCAATAGTACTGGTTATGGGGCCCTGGGAGCCTCCCTCCATCCAGGGCTCACTTGCTTCTGCCTGCAAAATTGGCTAGGCACCCCCTAGCCCATCTGCTAACTGTCCCCAGGCTCTACAGGTAGCCTTGGAGGGACAGATGGACCCTGGGCAGAGAACTGCTAGTAGAGGTTATCTGAAATCGTTCACAGATACGTGTAATTCTGATTTGTTCTTCTGGTGCCTTTGTTTCTCCCCCTCGGGCTTAATTGCAGTTTGGTCCTTTCCTGGATGCTAAGCATGAACAGGTGGAGGTGAGTGACTCGGGTTGGAGTGGGAAGGGATACTGGATACTTGCATTCAGTCGAGCCTCATTTTTATTTTCATCTTTTGGAGCTTATCCCACATCTGTAACAAACCGAAATTAATCCCTGTGGCTGATCAGAAAAACGTCGTAGCACGGCATTTTTAATAAAGATCTTGAATTCGAGGGCTTCATTTCACCAGAATACAAAGCTATCTGGAAGCCAGGAGAGGGAAATATAAATACATCTGTCCTGATGTTCCTTTGTTTGTGACGCTTGACGCTAAGTAAGGGACAAAAGAGCACTAGTGTAAGTGCAGGTGTCTGTGCATCGCCAGGCTGCGCTGTGAACGTACCTTTCCTGGCCTCTACCCTAAGCTGGTAGCTCATATCTTGCTGTCCTTTGCATAAAACACAAGCAGCTCTTCCCAGGACTTCACGGCTGAGGGCTGAGGCCTCCTTTCCTCTGTCAGGATATTTTACCTTCCACAGAAAAGATTTCAAAGCACTGTTCCTTTTAGTCTCTCTCAAAGTCCATTCAAGAGGATTAATCCTTCCCCATGTCCTCTCCTGTCCTCAACTGACTAGACTCAGCTCCTTGCAGACAGAGACCACCCCTTTTTCATCTTTCATCTCCTTCAGCTCTTAGCCCCACAGGCATCTAAGGGTTGTCTAACATGTTGAGCAAGTGAATAGACACCAGACGTCCGCCCTCTAAATCTGTCTCCTTTCCTTTCTTGCAGAACTGTCTACTGACAAGTTCATTTGAAGATGTTTTCAAGCAATGTCTACGAACAATTATTGAAGGGACAAGAAGGTCAGAATTCAAAATGCTGCGCATAGTCTTAAGCTTCTTAGGTTTTTCCAGAGTTTTCCATTAAGAAACTGAAACTGTTTAAAAGTAATGGTAGTTACTGTCCTTTTCATCCTTCTGAACTACTGAGATCAGATAGAACCCTTGAACTTCAAGTGCAGATGCAGAGTTAAGAGGCATCTCTGTAAAACACAAAGATAAACATACTTGAAAGGAAAAGGTTACATAGACTCTCACTCTTCCCTTGCTCTTTCTTTCCCTCTTTACTTACTTCCTTTTCTCACTCTCTTTTGTATAAACTAATAGTCCATGGGAATCTTCCCATGGGTAGATTTTGAGGGATGACTTTGGATGACTTCTCAAAGGATGACTTTGAGAAGTGTTTGATGATTCACACAACAAAATCCTGTGAGGCCCCAAACATCTCATTGTGCGAGTGATTGTTTTGGGTGAGCCCAAGCTCTTCCCCTGAGTCAGTGCTTCCCCAGGTTCCGTGGCTAGAGCCAGGGGTGGTAGAGACTTGATGAGGGTGAGGATCTTGAATCCCTGCCATAGACCAAACGGAAGGAACTGGGGAGGTCACAGCAGTGATGAAAGAACTGTGCAGTTCTAATTTGAGAGGAAAGTCACTGTTCCAGGAAGAGTCTAAAGCTAGAAGTAGAAAGTTATTCAGGAAGCTGACATCCTCAATTCCTGTCTTTTTTCCTCCAGTGCCAGAGTTTTAAAGAAATTGGTGTAGGTGATAGATCTCCTCATGGGATTTGCTTGCCTATAGCTGAGTTCATAAAAAACAAATGTTCCTGAGGCTAGGCTTTTAGAAACAAGTCTGTAACAAAAGTGGTTTTTAAAACAAGATGTCTCATCTTCTGCCTTTTGGCCGTGAGAACTGATCCCAGAGTTGATTGGTGGTAATATTACCTTCTTGTACCGGCAGCATGGGCCAGTAGAGCAGGCATGGTGCGGGGTGAAGAGGGTGGGGCGGAGTCAGGGACTTGAGCTGTGCCAGTGACAGCCCACAGCAGGTTTTGGCCCTTCTTCCCTCCTTCCTTGAAACAAAGGTGACACAAGTGCCTTCCCTCTTCCCCAGATTTATTGTGACCCTGATGGAGTTCATCAGACCTGGAGAGTGCTTAGCACTTCTCAGGAGATAACCCCCCAAAAACAGGAGCAGGGCTGTGTCCCCTTTGTCAGCCCTTAGGGACAGGCAGGGACTGTGCTGCAGTGCCCCAGCTCTGGCTGGGTGCTTTTAATTTGAGGTTGGGTTCTGTTTTTGGCTCCTTACCCCATGTGGTATTGACAGCAGTGATAGAAACAAAGAACAAACTGGCTTTGTTACAGTGGGGCGAGTGCCCAGCGCCACCAGGCACTTTCATCTGTGCCAGTGTGCCATGGGGCACGGGGAGCCGCCCCACCTTCTAGGAGTATATAAATGGTCCTCGGGTGGAATTACTTTTTATTCCTGAGAGGTCAGAAATGCAAGGCATAAGCTGATTTATCAGTAAAATCTAAAACCAATAAGGAAGCACACACACCCAGCCCAAGAGCCAAGCAGAGCCCATGGAGTTCTCGCCCTGTTTGAGGGTGCGGCTATGAGGACCCTCCCACCGTGATGTATGAAGTTGTGCAATGCTGAGCATAGTTGGAATTTTTTCTGATCCCTCCCCCTATAGCCAGTTTATAACCATAAGGAGGAGGGAATGTTTCTTTCTTAACTGTTGCTTTTCCAGAGCCTACACTGAAATAGCAATTTCATCCCATGACATCAGCCAGCTGCACCTCAGTCTTTTGAGTCCATCACAAATTTTGAGCCCTCGGGATCTGAAGCACAGATTGTCCTGTTCCAGTTACCGTGGGGCCTGTTTACCAGCCCCTTGCACCCAAATGGTGGACTCATATAATTATAGTGAACTTCTCAATGTCAAAGAGGTTATAACTAACATGCAGAGTACCTTCGATCTCAAGATTCTGATTTTCTATTGCAGAAGTCTCAGTTCACACTCTGAGCAGACACAACATGCAAGTGATAAGGGTGACAACTGTCACCAGCACCTTTATCACATGTGAAAGTACCTGTACCTGTGCCCAAGAGGGCCACATATCATAAGCAAGAGAAGGAGCTGGAAATGAGAGCTATTGATAGATTTTAAACATGCCCCTGAATTACACTTTATGTCTATTTGGTTTATAATAGGCCTCTCTGGGCCGGGCGCGGTGGCTCACGCCTGTAATCCTGGCACTCTGGGAGGCCGAGGTGGGCGGATTGTTAGAGCTCAGGAGTTCAAGACCAGCCTGAGCAAGAGCGAGACCCCATCTCTACTAAAAATAGAAAGATATTATATGGACAGCTAAAAATATATATATAGAAAAAATTAGCCAGGCATGGTGGTGCATGCCTGTAGTCCCAGCTACTCGGGAGGCTGAGACAGGAGGATCCCTTGAGCTCAGGAGTTTGAGGTTGCTGTGAGCTAGGCTGACACCACGGCACTCACTCTAGCCTGGGCAACAGAGTGAGACTCTGTCTCAAAAAAAAAAAAATAATAATAGGCCTCTCTGCCAAGGACAGCTAAGGGAGCCAGCAGTGTGTGACAACTGTATACACTACTGTCATAGTAGAAACACATTTCTGTTTAACTCACCTATCAAGACTTTTTTCCTTTCCTCTTTTGTGTGGCTGGGGAAAATAAACAGTTGGCCCTTAGAGTTACAGCTTTTTTCTTCACTTGTAACCTCAAAGATTCTCCTTCTGCCTCCATCAAAGGAGACATCTGCTGTCATCTATGCTTTTACTGTTGCTGTTAAATATTTCTTTCATTTTCACAAGACAGTCTGCTCAGAAGTAAAAACTGAGGGCTTGGTGTCCCTGTGTGAGAGGGGAGGGGTGCGACAGCTCAGAGAAGCTGATCTTGTTTTTCCCCATCTGTCTGGAAATGTCTGTGTCTTGGGTATCCAGTGATTATGGCCCCGTGTTTGGTTAGTCAAGAGGTTTCAGTCTGATCTTATAAATACTAAGGCAGTGTCAGGGTCTGATTAGCATGCCTGGTTTCTCCCTAGGAAAGATCCCCAGCTTCATGCTTTACCAAGTTACGTGTCAGAGAGACTGTTGTATAATGAGTCAGAACTTTGGTTTCAACTCAGACTCTGAGGCTGTGATTCTTTTTTTTTTTTTTTTTTTTTTTCGAGACAGAGTCTCGCTCTCTCTCCCAGGCTAGAGTGCCGAGGTGGCGTCAGCCTATCTCACAGCAACCTCAAACTCCTGGGCTCAAGCCATCCTCCTGCTTCAGCCTCCTTTGTAGCTGGGACTATAGGCACATGCCACCACGCCCAACTAATTTTTTCTATGTTTAGTAGACACGGAGGTCTCACTCTTGCTCAGGCTGGTCTCGAACTCCTGACCTTAAAGCAATCCTCCCACCTCAGCCTCCCAGAGTGCTAGGATTACAAGCGTGGGCCACAGTGCCCAGCCTGAGGCTGTGATTCTTTGGTGAAATCCTTGTCTTTGTAGATGTTCTAGATCTCCACTTCTCTCCTTTTTCTGCCAAGCAACAATTCCCATCCTCTCCCTGGTGGAATGCCACATAGAGCAGTGAGAAAGTGTGTCCTGGGCAACCAGAGCCTTATCAAGACGGACATGTGTGAATTAGAACAAATTGTCTTTCACCCCCAGTGTCCCAAGGGAAACAACGTCTCTCTTCAGAGCAGAGTCCATTTCTGGGATTCTTTCATGTATCCAGCGCTGACACATCCAGTCTGTTGTCCAGCTGTTCCAACTCAACTGCACTCATTTTCCTCCCTTCTCTGTTTTTGACAAAGTAGCTCTGGCTCCCACCTTGTATTTGTCCCATCACTGAGAGATGTGCACCACGAGCCGGTGTACCCACAGCCGCCTTTCAGCTACTCCGATCTGTCTCGAGAAGACAAAAAGGTACCAGCACCCCCTCCTTGACCAGCAAGCAGCCAAAATCCAACATGCCACAGTGACCCAGCTCTGTCCCTGAAGTGGAGGGTGGATAGACCCTTTCAGGCATGCATGCGGCCTGAATCTTAAACTCCTTTTTATAAGAGGCAAATGTGTTTGTAAGTTTTGCTGTACGTTGGTTTGGATCCCTCCCCAACCCTCAGAGACCCCCCACTTTCGTGGGAAAGAAGTTTCTAGCTTTGGTGTGCAGCAAATGTTTCTTTCAATCTGTCCTCATTTTAGCGAGTACAGTTTGTGTCTGAGCCCTGCAGCCTTTCCATAAACGGAGTGATCTTTGGCCTGACATCCACGGATCTGCTGTTCCACATTGGGGCGGAGGAGATCAGTAGGTAAGATGCGTTTTGCAGGCCCCAAGCAAAAACAGCTGGCTGTCTGGTCTAGGTCCTTCCTTGGCCGAGAAAACCAAGGGCTGCTTGACAGTCTTGACTGGCAAGTCCTGAGAGCAGGACCCTAGGCCACATCCTCTGGCCACTGGAGTGTCTCTCTACCCAAGGGGAGTGTCCCATGCATTTGTTTCTCACCACTTGTCTAAACAGGGTCTCAAACACTGTTGAAGGCCGGAAAGAGCCACATCTGTTCTGTCCTTGCACTTAATTTATAGGCATAGAAATTCGTCTACATTTTCTTCTCTGCTTTCCTTTTCATCTTCCAAAGTTTTGACCTTAACAAGTATGGGTGTCCTCTTTGAGGAGGATGAACTGTGAATTTGCTCTGAAGGGGGTTTTTTGTTACCAAAACTCTGTGCAGCTCTGTGGAGAGTGAGACCCTGCCAAATCTGTCAAGTTCAGGTTCAGCAGTTCTCCCATCATCCTTGCCGAGAAGGAGTGTGTGAAGCAATGCATGTGTTAAGCGAGATGGGTGTGTGCTCGTTGGCTGAGGTTTGAGGTCCGGGGTCAGCCCGGCTACATGCTCGCTTCGTGGTGATGCAGATTTTATGTGCTCTTGCACAATACGGTGCTGGCTAATGGCCTTCCTTGATCTTGATTACAAGGGATTCCTGCATTTCCCTTCTCAACGCAGTGTCCTGCTCACATGGGAACAGATGGTACTACTTGTGGGTGGGTCTTTAAACTTCCCCAAAGGTGCCCCCTTGTCACTGTGTCTTGGTCATTTAGCTTCTCTCTAGTTTATTAAATGCTTAAGTCCTCCCTGAAGAGAACTAGGGGCTGTAAAACAAGGTTCTGCGTTCTAGTTCTTGCTTTCCTTCCTTCCCCAGTTCTTCTGGAACTTCAGACAGATTCAGCCGAATACTCAAGCACATCCTGACCCAGAGGAGGTGAGCACGCTTGCTGGAGTGAACTGACTGTGAAGAGAGTGGTTGGACAGGCCTGGTGTGAGACCCTTCACCAGGCCACTGCCAGGGAGCTTCATCCTGTGATGACAAGCCTGCATTCTGTCCCCTCAAACACAAAAAAGAAAAAGTTGGTCTGTGAATGCAAGCAGCACAGAAGCCAGTACACAGAAGGGCTCAGTCTGGGGAGGGGACCCCGACTCAGCTGCTGCTGACTGTTTCTCTCCGTCTCTGTAGCTTCTACCCACTCTACCCGCCCCAGGAAGACATGGCCATTGACTATGAGACTTTCTATGTCCACGCACAGCTGCCTGTCACCCCAGATGTCTTCATAATCCCATCGGAGCTGAAGTACTTTGTGAAGGTAGGTTTGAACTCTGCTTTTTTTCCAGAAACACCAGAACCAGTCTTTGAGTTTCCCCTCTAGACCGCTTGGCACTCACCCTTCACCGACCTGCTGATGGGATAGTGGCGTCTGCGACCCAGCACTGGGAGCCTCGTTTCTTTGGGGGAGGTGATGGGACCAGAAAGTCAATCTGTTGGTAAAATGCTTGAGCAGACAGTGTTGCCCTGTTCCCCTCCCCTTCCCCCGAGGCCGGGAGCCCAGGTGGCCAGCAGGAAGGCCTCAAACGATGGCTCTCACCAGGGCACATCAGGGTGGCCTGGGGAACGTTTCACATATGTAGCCTGCCCCCTCCCCCAAATTCTGACACGACCTCCAAGTGGGCTCAGCTGAGAGTATTTCAAAGACACTCTCAGGTCATTCTGATCTCTGCCACCCCAAGGCCCTGCCCACCTTAGAATTGGGCCTTACCAGGGAATCCACCCAGACCAGCCCCCTCTTGCCGAACCAGAGCCAGTTCAGCCTCCAGAGGTACAGGGTTTTTCATGTGGGAAAAGGATAAACAGCTAGATCAGGTTTATCTCCACGTTTGAGAACTGATTGTCATTCTGCCAAGTCACCTCATTATTCTGTTGGAGAGACTCAGAAGGAATCCAAAAATTTTCCAGTAATAAGTTAACATATTTGACTGGAAATGTGTTTGGTTGCCTTTGTCTATGAAACTCTCTTTGGGTTCCAACCATCCAGTGATTCATTCTTTTTCACATCAGTCCACAGTTAGGTTAGGGCCTCTCCAAACCCACCATCCTCTCCCTCCTTCCCCAGGCCATCCTCGGCTGTGTCTGTGTGAATCCCGGGCGCCTCACCAAAGGGCAGGTGGGCGGCACCTTCAGCCGACTCTACCTCAGGGGGCCGACGGTGGACGAGGCAAGGAGGCGCAGTCCGTGTGTTGCCGCCCAGGTGGTCAGGATCTGAGGCTTCTGTCCTCCGCCGTCCCCCGCTGTGGGGGCCCTTGCAGACAGCAGACAGCCGAGATGGGGCCCTCTGACGGGACCAAACTGTTGGGTGCTAGAGAAGAGAAGGAGCCAGTCTCTGAGGAGCAGGCTGTGGGGACAGGGCCCAGTAGTGAGGACCTGTGTGGCAGGGCCCTGCCTGTGAGTTGCTTCTCTCTGGAAGGAAGCTCTTGCGTCTGAATGCATACGTGGTGTCCGGAAGGGAGCTGGCTGTGGACACTGCATACTCAGAAAAGACAAAAGGCTTTGTGATTTTCTACATGAATCAAACACAGAAACAACTTTTGGAGAAATAAAAATAAAATCAGTGTATAACTTCTGAGTCCAATCTTTCTTCCACTTTCTTTTTTCCTGGTAGTGGACAAAGAACGTCTCCTACTTGCCCTATGTCCAAAGAAGGCAGAGCGTTGGTCACACTGGGTTTCTGTCCAGCCTCTCCGGAACTCCCTCGGCCCCACCCCTCATCCTCCTAAGGCTGCTCCCGCAGCCGTCACGGCCTCCGCTGAGGAGCACGGCTCGGGCTGGAGCTGGCTGCGGAGCGAGCAGCTGGCTGTGTGCCTGGCCCTCCCCGCGCAGCCCTTCACATGCGTGCCGTGGTCCCGGCCTGACCTCTCCATCTGGAGGGGCGGCCTCCCTGAGCTGTTCCAAAGCTGAAGTCCCTGGCGGCAGCCGCTCTGCCAAGTCATGAGCAGCCGGGGCTCGCCTAGAGCCCAGAGCACTTGGACGAGGTCAGGCCGTCCGGGGTTCCCAGCACATCCCCAAGCCCTTGTGTCCCGTCTGGGCAAAGGCTGTCACTGGCCAAACGTAGAAGGGTTTCTGCCCAAAGCTGGGAGGCTCTCCCGCCTCACGTGCCAGGCCAAAGCTGGAACCCCCCAGCCGTTGGGCCAAGGGAAGTGCGTGAGGGCACAACGAGGGGCCGCTGCCTAAGCCTTGACTCCGAGATAAACAGGTACCTGGCAGCGTCCAGCCTTTGCCTCCCCACCTCCTTGAAACGGAATCAAGCTCCGGATCTGACCAGGGTTGGGCGAGGTGTCTCTAAACACAGGCGCTGCTGTTTTGTCTCAGTTTTATAGACGCCTCCTCGGAGGACAAGAATGAGACACAAGCCCCGACTTGGGGAGTGGATTTTCCCTCCTTCCCCACCTCTTCCACACGTGAAGCATCCCACCGTGTCCCATGGGGGGCAGCATGACAGTGCCAGCCTCCAGATGTGGCATTTTTGGAGCCCAGGCCCCTCCCACAACCTAACAACCTGATACCCCAGCTCAAGGATATCATTTGGGTTCTAGCCGAGAATCAGCTAGAACCCGCCTCTCCCTGCTCTGGGAAGCCTGTGCCCGGGAAGATTAGCCTGAAGCCTCCCGCCACGATACACAAGGGCTCTGCGCACGTATCCAGCGGCTCTTATCGCGTGAGCCCACATGTGGCTTTTCTGGGGGCCGCACATGGTAATTAGTGTCATATGACTTCTGAAGAAGCCTTATGGGGAATGGTAAGGTCTTTGTCCTCCCCACCAGGCAAGGTACAGAGCCCCCTTCCCCTCCTTCCTCACTCAGGAAGATCCAGAGGCCCAGGTGGCTTGTGGGGGGTTGGCGCAGGGGAGGTGTGTGCAGGGGAGGTGCCAGAAGGCAGCAGAAAGCAAGCGAGCTGGAGCTCCCTGGCGCTCGTGAATGGGACCGAGCCTGGTTGCCTGGATACAAGTCGTGTGACTGTTGGAAACGATCCAGAGGGCCGAGCAGGCATTTAGGAGATTCAAACAAAAAGAAAGCAGGATGCAAACCCCAGAGAGCAGACAGGTCTGGGGCAGGCGTGCCTCTGCCACCAGAAGTTCCTTTTTGCTCTTGTCGGGAAGTCAGTGCCAAGCAACTGCCGGCTGACTGTCCTTGGGCCCCACTTCAGCTGTGTCACCAGTTTCCCAAAGTGTTTGTCTTCCCCAGGCTCTTGCTCCCACCTGCTTTGGGATACACGGTCTTCGAAGGAGGTCTGAGAGGGAGGCGTTGGAGGTGCAGGGTGCTGAGGAGGCCTGGCCTGCCTCCCCCTGGTCTGGTCACAACCCCACCCTTGATACACGAGCCCAAGGGCGAAGTCCCAAGCTCCTGCCCAGAGTCTGCCTTCCACCCCTGCCGCCCAGAGCTGCCCCAGCTCTGCCCTTGCAGGGTGGCGCCTCTTCCTCACTCTGTGAAGGCGCTGCCCCCCGAACCTCTGGCCTGGCTGCCCTTTGGGCTTTCAGTCTCTGCAAGGGTCAGGGGAGAGCTGCCGAGGGGAACAAAAGCCCCTCATAGCTCCTCTGCGTGGGAACCCAAGTGGATGCCAAGAACAAAGCCGGGGAATTAGGGCCGTGAGGGGCACCCAAGGGGCTGGAGGGCTGGGGCGGGGCCCCTCCACCCCGCCCCGCCTTCTGCAGCCACCCTGGACTTGGTGTTTCCTTTCCGTTGACCCAGGGTCACCCAGCCCAGCTCAGCCTGGCCCTGCTGCTTCCCCTGGTCCTGGGAGTAGCCATTTGATTTCTCACCGTGTGTTTGGTACACATTTCCCTTCCCCTGGCCCTGGCCTCTTGGCCAAGCCACCTGAAAGCCATCCTGCTAGCATACACGTGACCTCTGCCTCCAGGGTGCAAGCGCTCTGACTCTGCAAGGCAGGCCTGGGCTGCCTGGCCGGGAGGGTTTTTTTAACATTCAGAAAATGGTTAATGAGGGTGGGACACAGTGGCTCACGCCTGTAATCCCAGCACGTTGGGAGGCTGAGGCAGGAGGATCACTTGAGCCCAGGAGATCAAGGGTGCAGTGAGCTATGATGACATCACTGTACTCCAACCAGGGTGACAGAGCAAGACCCTGTCCCCCCCACAAAAAGAAAGAAAGAAAATGTTAGTGAGATATAATAATAACATAAACTTCCCTTTTAAAATGTATGATGATTCAGTGATTTTGCTGTATTCACAATGTTGTGCAAACCTTACCACCATCTAATTCCAGAGTATTTTCATCACAACAAAAAAGCCCTGCACCCATTAGCAGTCACTTATCACTTCTTCCCCACTCTCATCCCCTGGCAACCACTAATCTTTCTTCTCTGTAGATTTGCCTATGCTGGGCATTTCGTGTAAATGGAATCATGAAAACACATAGCCTTTTCTGTCTGGTTTCTTTTACTCAGCTTACTGTTTTCAGGGGTGATCCGTGCAGTAGCATGTATCAGTTTACATCATTCCTTTTTATGGCTGAATAGGATTCCATTGTATGGCTACACCATATTTTGTTTATCCATTCATCCATTGTAGGGTTGTTTCCACTTGTTGGCTATTATGAATAGCACACACTTGTGTACAAGTTTTTGTGTGAACACTTGTTTTCAATTCTCTTGAGTATATACCTAGGAATGGGGGGCCTTAGGTTTATGAAGGAAGAGAAGGCAAGGGAAGGGAGAGAAAAGGGAAGAAGGGAAGGAGGGAAAGGAGAGAGGGAGAGAAAAGAAAAGAAGGAAGGAAGAAGGAGGGGAGAGAAGAACTGGCAGGCCTGGAATGGTGCTTTGGAGCCAGATTATGGAGTCTAGAATGTCTTGCAAAGGAGTTTGGACTTGATTCTGTCTACGCCAGGGAACCTTTGAAAGCTTCAGAGTAGGGGGCCAATATTCGATCTGCATCTTAGGAAAAGGATTGGCAGTGCTATGAAGAGCAAAGTGAAGGTGGAGGAGGCGGAAGACCAGAGACACTTTAGGAGCTATCATAGGACAGAGCCACCCAGCACCCACTCTTCATTCCTATGGAAACAGCACCCCAGTTTCTCTGTTGGGAGCTACCCCTGTTCCACACTCCTTTCTTGCCTAAGCCAAACAGCACATTGCATGTCTTAGCTGCAGTGACCAGTCAGGGATGGGTGTGACCTAAGACAGTCCAAACACAGTGACTCCCAGGCTTCTGCTGGAGCTGGTAGAAGGGGCATAGCTGTGAGAGTGGAGCTGCTGCAGCCATTTTGCCACCATGAGGGGAAACCTGTCCTGAGTATACACTAAGCCAGAGGATGCAGAACCAGGAGATGGAGAGAGAGAGGTCAGAACCAAGCTCCAGTGTCTGAACTCTAGGGAAGTGAGCCTCCTCCATCCCAGTCTCAGTCCATTTGCATTGCCATAAAGGAATGCCCGAGGCTGGGTAATTTGTAAAAAAAAAAAAAAAAAAAGAGGTTTATTTGGCTCATGGTTCTGCAGGCTGTACAAGAAGCATTTGCTTCTGGTGAGGGCCTCTGGCTGCTTCCACTCATAACAAAAGGTGAAGCAGAGCCGGATTGTGCAGAGATCACAGTGTGAGGGAGGAAGCAAGGGACGGAGAGGTGCCAGGCCCCTTTTAACAATCAGCCTCCCGAACACTAACAGAGTGAGAACCCACTCACACCACCCCCACCCCAGGGCATTAATCTACTTATGAGGGATCCACCCCATGACCCAAACATCTCCCATTAGGCCCCACTTCCAACACTGGGGATCCAATTTCAACATGAGATTCAGGGAGACAAACAATCCAAACTACAGCAATCCCCAAGCATAGATTGCAATATCCCCCATCCTTTTTTTTTCTTTAACTGCTTTGAGTTGAATTTTCTGTCACTTGCAACCAAAATGATAAGGGACAGAACTAGGACAACAGAGTTGGGATGCCTGTCAGGGAAAGACAGATCAAACACAGCTCAGGTAGGAGGACGAACATTTCTGAGGACTGTACAGCTTAACATATGCAGTCATGTCTAACCGTCCCCAAAATCCTGCCAGCAAGCTCTAAGAGGTTCCAGGTCACCTGTCTAAGCCATTGGGCTGGGATTTAAACTCCAGACCCTCTGTCTCTCCACCCTGCCATGCTGATGCACCTGGCCACCCAACAAGGACCAACTTAGGAGGAGTCCCAGGTACTAGCCCCTGGAGCAGGTGGGAGGAGGGTGGTTTGAGGGCAGCAGTGCTCAGGGGAGGAGCTCAGGTTTGTGGGGCAGGTGGGGATGAAGAGGAGCACCCAGGTGGGCCGTGGGAATTCCAGGAGCAGCACTCTGGTGAGACGTGGGCAGCCGAGAGATTGATCTGAGAGTCACTGTGCTCAGAAGTTTGCAGAACTGGGAGGTGCTGGGAGGCTGGCCAAGAGAGGGGGATGGGCTAGATATGGGTCATGGAGAGAACTTTGGACAACACTGTGCTCAAGGGTCAACAATCAACAGGTCAAAGGGTGGGACTGGCTTGGGGGGAGGGGGAGGAAAAGGGTGGAATCAGGGAGATGCTGGGCTTTCTGGCTGGAGAGGCCAGAGGACACCCCTGGCCGTCCACAGTGGGACTCAATCTGCTGCACTCAGGCATCTGGGCCCCTCTGTCATCCCGGCCTCGGTCATCCTGGGTTTTCTGTCCCTATCACTGCTCCCTCTGGGTTTGCCCTGGAAATGCCATGGGGCCTTGGGGCGGGGCTGCCCTCTACCCAGCAGGGTCCATGGCCAGCTCCAAATTCCCCCTCCCAGACCCACCCTCCTTCCCGGGCTCTAGGCTCCTCCCACCCAGAGCCTGCTTGACAGCTGAGGGCCCTGCAGCTGCCCAGGCCAAGGGGCCCCAGGGAGGTCTCAGGGACAGCTGCTGCCCCATGACCTCGCTGACCCTGGTCCTGCACACTGCTCCCTGAGAGCCCAGCCGTCTGCCCAGTGGCCAGCAGGGTCCAGCTGAGCCCCGTCTCCTCTGGCCTCTCCCATTGCCCCCAGATCTTCCCAGGGTCTGAAGCATTTCATGCTGAGACAGACTACACCTGCAGTCCCAGCTACTCGGGAGGCTGTGGCAGGAGGATCACTTGAGCCCAGGAGTTTGAGGTTGCTGTGAGCTGTGATGATGCCACTGCACTCCAGCCTGAACAACAGAGACAGACCCTGTCTCTGAAAAGAAGTAAAGAAAACCAGAAGCCGGCTGGGCAGGGGCAGCCCCCCACCCCTGGCTGCCCCAGAGGAAGTGGCTTTCCCTCTGAGTGGGGGACAGTCCCTCCCTCTGGGGCTGCTCACTGGGTGGGTGGGAGCCCTGCCCACCCACCGCACAGCTCCTGAGGGTGGCACTTCCCAGGGTGCCTAGGGAGAGGCATGGTCCTTCCCTGCAGCTGCGTCCCCTTGAAGATCCACTTTCCCCTTGAGGACTCGAGGCCCCTTCACATTGTTCACCCCTTAGAATATTTCTGGTAATGCTGTTTGCCTCTGGGGACGGGTGTTGAGGGGCTGGGGTCAGCAGCGGGAGGGCTCGGAGAATGGTTTATGGTGGACAGGGCGCGGGGGACAACACGTTGCTATATATTCACAAATATACAAACACCACTTCCCTGCCGTTCGGCTCCATGAGAGCTCCACACCCTGCAGCATTCGTAGTGTCCACCTCCCCATGGACAGGGAGTGGGGACAGTTGTGTCCGCACGGTCTCTCCAGTCCCCAGAGAGTCTCGTCATGTAGGCCCACAAGCAACACCCACAGGAGCAGCGGCTTCCAGAGCCGGCGGGTGGAGAGAAGGGGCAGCGCCCCTACAGGTGCCTCGGGGCGGATCCCTCCGGGTAGCCCGAGGCGGAAGTGACTAAGAGGACACAGCCCTGCTCCCACACACGGCGGCCACCCCCTCGCAGAAACCCGCAAACAGTGAACACCACGGAGCGTCAGATGGAGGCAAACGCTGTGGAGAACCAAAGCAGGTCGGCGGCAGAGGGGCTCCCAGGGCTGTCGCGTGCTCTGCCCAGAGAGGTCACCAATCCAGGCTTCCGTTTCCTAAAGGCTTCTTTCCTATAGGCCCCCATTCGCCATCCCCAGCCTCCCGCCCTTCACTCATTCATTCACCCACTCAGCCATGTTCACTGGGTACCTACTACGTGGTGCATGCGCTGGGAGACGGTGGTCACGGTCCAGGAGGGACGGACATGAATCACGTGACAATGGCACAGACAGGACAGTGGTCCAGAGCTTCTCAGGGTGTCACAAGGGGACCTGACACCAACTGGGGGTCCTGAAGGCTTTCCCGAGGGGAGACACGGAGTTGAGAGCCACAGGAAGCACGGGAGCAGGCTCGAGGCAGTCAGATCGGTGCTTTTGCCTATCACTAGGTGGGGTGGAGATTGCACAGGTGGTATATTTTGGCCCTGAAAATCCTTGGTGGCCCCATTGTCCCCCCACCCTCACCCTGTCACTCAAGTCCTAAAGCTGGACTGGGCCTGACTCCCCCTTTTCCTGCCTCCACAGCCCCAGTGGCGGCTGGTCCATCACCAAATCTCAATCTTTCAACCTCATCACCTCCACCTCCGGGGCCAAGTTCTGCCTCCCGCCTGCACCAACTGTCCCCAGAATTGGCCCTGGCCTCCAATCTGGCCTCCCTCCAGGTCCCCTCTCCAAAGCTGCTGACTCCACCTTCCTAAGCGCAGTTCTGCGGTCAATTCACCAAAAAGAAATACACTCGGTTCTTAAGCATCTGAAAGATGACCAGCCTCACTTATCATAAGAGAAACACAAACTAAAACTACACAAAATTTCTTTTGTTAAGTTTTTACCTTTCAGATTGACAAAAATCAAACAGATAGAGGCCAAGGTGGCAGGATTGCTTGAGCTCAGGAGTTCGAGACCAGCCTGAGCAAGAGCGAGACCCCATCTCTACTAAAAATAGAAAGAAATTATATAGACAGCTAAATATATATATATATGTATATATAGAAAAAATTAGCCGGGCATGGTGGCACATGCCTGTAGTCCCAGCTACTCGGGAGGCTGAGGCAGGAGGATCGCTTGAGCCCAGGAGTTGGAGGTTGTAGTGAGCTGTGATGTCGCCACTGCACTTTACCTGGGATGACAGAGCAAGACTCTGTCTAAAAAAAAAAAAAATAGGAAAATAAGTGGAGAACCAGGTGCTGGTGAGGCTGTCCTCCGTGTGTGGACCTGGTAGCTGGCACACACGCCGGGAGGGACAAGCTGACAAAATGCCCACTGCACACCTCCTCTGCGCCACCCCCCGCAAAGTCCCTTCTAGGAATTTGTTCCACAGCTGCACTCATGCAGGTGTGAAAGGGTGTTTGTCCCGATGACTCACTGTGGCACTGCTTGTCGTGGGGAAGGGCTGGGAACAGCCTGGAGGCCCAGCCGCTGAGATACGCCTCTGCGGACTACGGTGGGCTCTGTGCTGGGACACAGTGCAACTGGAAAAGTGTGAAAACGGGGACAGACTCTACGTACTGATGTGGAGCGATCTCCAAAATACAGTGTTAACTGCAGAAAGCAAGGCGCCAGCCAGGATGGATAGCTGAGGCTCAAGGAAAAGTGGCTTCCTGTGGCCCCTGGCAAAGTCCTCCCCGCTGCCCCCACAATGGAGCCTGCCCTCCTCTGGATCCCACCAGGGCCTGCAGTACTTTGGGGCTCTACTTGCCTAAATATTGCCATTCATGTAAACAAGGTGGGAGGGGCTTTGCTTTACGTGCAAGGAATATCTCTGGAAGTGTTTACAAGAAACTGCTAACACCAGTTATCTATAGCAGGAGAACTGAGTGCCTGGGGGATGGGGTGAGAAGGAGAATTTTTGTCTCTTATAAATTCTAAATTTTGAACTATGTGAAAGCATTACTTCATCAAAAAAGTAATTTAGGCCGGGCGCGGTGGCTTATGCTAATCCTAGCACTCTGGGAGGCTGAGGTGGGTGGATTGTTTGAGCTCAGGAGTTCGAGACCAGCCTGAGCAAGAGCGAGACCCCGTCTCTACTAAAAATAGAAAGAAATTATATGGACAACTAAAAATATATACAGAAAAAATTAGCCAGGCATGGTGGCACATGCCTGTAGTCCCAGCTACTCGGGAGGCTGAGGCAGGAGGATTGCTTGAGCCCAGGAGTTTGAGGTTGCTGTGAGCTAAGCTGACACCACGGCACTCTAGCCCAGGCAACAGAGTGAGACTCTGTCTCAAAAATAAAAAAATTTAAAAAAGTAATGTAAAGAAAAAAATGCAGTCGGGCATGGTGGCTCACGCCTGTAATCCTAGCACTCTGGGAGGCTCAGGTGGGTGGATCGTTTGAGCTCAGGAGTTCGAGACCAGCCTGAGCAAGAGCCAGACCCCATCTCTACTAAAAAAATAGAAAGAAATTAGCTGGACAACTAAAAATATACAGAAGAAATTAGCCGGGCATGGTGGTGCATGCCTGTAGTCCCAGCTACTCGGGAGGCTGAGGCAGAAGGATCGCTTGAGCCCAGGAGTTTGAGGTTGCTGTGAGCTAAGCTGACACCACAGCACTCTAGCCCTGGCAACAGAGTGAGACTCTGTCTCAAAAAAAAAAAAAAAACGCAATTCTGATCATGTTGTGCCCCTATACATAGACCCTTGATACCCTTCCCACTGCATTCAGCAACTATCATGAGCTATTGCTGGCCTTTCATTATTCTCTAATGGGCCTCTAATTCTCAGGGACAAGTGACAGAAACACAAGCCCAACTGGATTAAGCAAAAACTGGAATTTTTTGGCTTATATAATGGAAACTACCTCAGGTATGGCTGGATCCAGGAGCACAAGCAGTATCACTGAGATCATTCTCTTGGTTCCACTTTTCTCTATGCTGGCTTTATTCTCAGGCAGGCTCTTCCCTCAGGGTGGCAGAGCTGGCCACCAGCAACCCTGGGCTGCCATCTTGGCATCTGTAGTCCCCTGGACAGAGCTCATGGGTGTCATATGTCCATCCTTGAACCATCCCTCTGTCTCAGATTGGCTTGGCACAGGCTGAAACCCACTTTCATTTTTAATTTAATTTTTTTTTTTTTTTTTTTTAGAGAGAGTCCCGTTCTGTTGTCTGAGCTGGAGTGCAGTGGTGCAACCCTAGCTCACTGCAGCCTCAACCTCCTGGGCTCAAGCCATCTTCCTGCCTCAGCCTCCCGAGTAGCTGAGACTACAGGCACGTGCCACCACATCCAGCTAATTTTTAACAAATTATTTGTAGAGATGGGGTCTCCCTATTTTGCCCAGGCTGGGCTCATGCCATCCTCCTGCCTCCGCCTCCCAAATCTCTGGGATTACAGGTGTGGGCCACCTAGCCCGGCTCCTCAAACCCATTTTTAGAGGTTGGGGATGGAGTCAGTGACACTGGGGACTCTGGAAAATTGAGGGGCAGTCACAGAATAGGAAGGGAGAAGGATGCTGTGCCGGGAAAACCAAGCTTGTCCATGATCCTCTTGGACTATCCCCTTTCCTATACCATGGCCTACTGGGCATCTCGTGTTTCCTGATCACACCATGCATTTACTTACGATGTTCCTGACCTCTGCCTGCTTCCCCTGGAATATTCTTCCCTTTCGCTGCCTGGCAAACTCCTACTCATCCATTAATGCTCTGCTCATAGACCACCTTCTCCTTGAAGCCTTTCTAACTCTCCCACCTGCTTTCCCACCCTTGGCAGAACAAAGCCCTCTCATGGTTGTCCTCTTTGGTTCTTCATTCAGTTCTCTGTCACTGGATGAGGCTTGTCCACGCTGGCCTAGGATAGAGAAAGGTTAGAATTGGTTCTTTGTTTCACCCAAGTTATCTGTTCCCCTGAGGACTGGGCCCAGCCTCGGCCTCTTATGTCTTCTCCGGTCCAGCACAGCCCTAGGCACAGGGCAGATGCAATCGGGTTTTCAGAATGAGGAATGACAAGGTGCCTTGAAGGCGTGAGAAGTGTGAAGATGGCCTCTGCTGATTCCACAATTTATTCCCAGGCCAAATGACAGCCGGGGAGCTGGGACACTCCCAGAGGCCTCTGAGAGGAAATGCCTGGGCTGGTTCCTGCTAGGACAAGGCTGTCACCGCTCTGGAAACCCCCCATGGCCCTGGGCCTGAGGCCAAAATCCAAACCCAAAGAAAAGTCCCCTCAGCAAGGCCCTGCCACCCAACTCCCAAGGAGGGTCCATGGCAGAGGAGAGGGTAACTCCGAGGGTGACCCTTCATCTCCAATCCCAGCCTCGGATGGGTCAGAGCTCTCTGAGGGTGGGTGGAGAGCAAGAAGGTCAGGGCTGGAGTCGGCAGGCGTCCAGGGCAGGAAGGAAACAAGAAACAATCAAGGAAAAATCCAACCCAGGTCTGGGGTTGGCTCAGGCCATGCACGAGCCCTGCTGGCTGGGCTCAGGCTGGGACGGGCTCCTTCCCAGCCCTGCAGTCCAGCCAGGGGAGCTGGGGCACCTCCAGACCCCATTCTCTTCTTAGTGCCACGCTAGACACCCCCCAAGAGGACCACCACCCTTCCCTTGTGACTCCGCTCCCAGATCCCTGGTCCTGCCTGTCATCCCACCTACCTCCCAGAGTCCTAGGTCCCAGGCGGCAGGGCCACGGAGAGCTGGCGTCTTGCAGGACATGGGAGGGAGCTTCCCTGCTGGTTTGTCCAATCTGGCCAGCCCTGGGGGAGGGGGCTTCCAATTCCATCCCCCAGGGTCCTTGGGGGACTGTGGCCGCTGACGAAGGCCATTTCCAGGAAGAAGAGGCTGGGAGGGGAAGGAAGGGCTGAGTCAGTCCCCATGAGGTAATCACAGTGGGGGCAGGTAGCTGGGGGCACGTGGAGGGGGGACCTACTGGGCCCCTCTCAGGGCCAGTAAGCGGTTCCAGGTTGAGGGGAAGGAAGCTGAACACCCCACTCTGGGTGTTTCTCCATCGTGGACTGCTCTGCCCTCCCAAATGCTCTCAGCCACCAGGGTGTCCGGGAGCCCTTCCATGGGCCTTAGTCCCGGCCCTGGCTGAGACATCAGACCATGCACATGGGGGCCAAGCTTGGGCGGGGGACTTGGCCTGAGTGTCTCCTGGGTCAGGAATGCAGGCCACCCTGCTGTCCCCGAACTCAGGCTATCCCCACCTCCCCTCCCACACCCGGGCCCGTACACGCAGCCTGAGAAGTTGCGCAAAAATAGCCAATTTTAGTAAATGAAATCCTGTTTTATAAATGCTTATTAATGGCACGACTCCCATGGCGACGCTGGGTGTGTACACAAAGGTCCTGTCCATTCAGCAGAATCTCCCCAGGGATTCTGTGGGCCCAGCCAAGTGACAACCACATCTGTGAATGGGGAGAAGGAAGCGTCCTTCCTGAGCACTTGCAAAGGGCAGAACCCGGATCGCTCCTGAGACGTGGGCTTGGACCGGGGCCGTGCTCCAGGTGACAGCAGGAGTGGACCAAGCAACAAGGGAGCTGGTACTGAGCAGAACTGTGCATCCAGGTGGGCTTCAAACAGTCCCCAGGGCACAGATGGCGGTTCCAGTCCTGGCTTGGAGCCAGCCCGGCAGCCAGGCTGAGGAAGAGAGCAGGGGCTCGGGCCAGGCTCAGAGGGAGGCTCTGCTCTCCCTACCCCTCCTCCAGAGGCCCCCCCTTTCAATCCCGCCTCAACCAGAGCCTCTTCAAAGAGCTGTGGAGTTGCTGGTTCCTGGCCGTGTGTGTCCTTGGGTGAGTGCCTCTGTCTATCTTCCATCCCTGTAACTTTCTGTTTTGTCACCAGCTCTGAATGGAGCACCTGACCCTTCTCCACTCCCAACTCCTGGGGAGGACCCCCAGCAGATGGGCAGTGGGTGGGGACTTCACCTCAGCCTCAGTCCTGCAGGCTCAGGTGGCTTCATTATTAGGGTCTTGACAGCAAGGTCGCGAGGCCAGCCCGCAGTGCGGCAAACCTCTTGTTACATATAATGCTTCCACGAAACTGTGCCACCTGTGGGGCTGTGTGTTCATGCAAGTCCCTTATCTTTCTTGGAACTCACATTAGCTGATGCTACTGTCCCATTTTACAGGTGAGGAGGCTCAGAAAGGGAAAGTCCTTTGCCTGTGCCACAGGCCAAGTCAGCATGGCAGAACCAGCTAAGAACCTGGTCACTAGTTCAGAGGCCAATGCCCAGGGCACTGGGCTGTCCCTCCTCTCTGAGCTCTGCATCGTTGGGGAGAGGGATAGCAAGGATGACAATTAGGGGAGGCCTAAGGAGGAGGGCCCAGAGCCCGTGTGTCTTGCCACCTCCAGGCTGAGCAAATCACTGTCAGTGCCCTGAGCTTCAGTTTCTGTCTCTAAAATGGGGATAATGACTTGGGCCCTGGCCACCCCACCAGGCCCTCAGAAGGATTTGAGGAGTTCAGGGACAAGAGACTATTGGTAAAGGGCCCTGGGTGAATGGGTGCCTGGCAAAGCCCAGGTGGCAAGAAGGGGGAGAGCCACACTCTTTACCCACCCACACCAAGACTTGGCCCAGGGCCACCATCCCAACTTCCTCAACTGTCCAGGCCCCAGTCTTCCCCCAAGCCACCAGGCTAGTCCCAGCACAATCCACCTGGCCGACCCTCCCTGCGGAGCTGAGGGAGAGCAGGCAGGCTCAAGATTAAAACCTGAAACTTCCCTGCATTCGTTTTCTATTGCTGCTGGAATGCACGATCACACACTGGTGGCTTAAAACAACACAAATTAATTATCTTACAGTTCTGTAGCTTAGAACTTCAACATGGGTCTCGCTGGGCTAAGATCAAGGTGTCAGCAGACTGTGTTCCTTCTTGAGGCTCTAGGGACATTCCACGTCCTTGCCTTCTCCAGCTTCTAGAGGCTGCATGAATCCCTTGGTTTGTGGCCCCTTATTCTGTCTTCAAAGGGAGCGGCACAGCATCTCTCTGGCCTTTCTTCACTGTCGCATCTCTTTCTCTGTCCTTTGCTGTCTCTCTCTTCTATTTTTAATGACCCTTGTTATTACACTGGGATAATTATCCAAATAATTCAGGATAATCTATTTTAAAGTCAACTGATTAACAAACATCATTCCATCAGCAACCCTTTTTTTTTTTTTGAGACAGAGTCTCACTCCATTGCCCTGAGTAGAATGCCCTGTTGTCAGCCTAGCTCACAGCAACCTCAAACTCCTGGGCTCAAGGGATCCTCCTGCCTCAGCCTCCCAAGTAGCTGGGACTACAGGTGCACTCCAAGACGCCCAGCTAATTTTTCTAATTTTAGTAGAGACGGAGTCTTGTTCTTGGTCACGCTGGTCTCGAACTCCTGACCTCAAGTGATCCTCCTGCTTCAGCCTCCCAGAGTGCTAGGATTACAGGCGTGAGCCACCATGTTGGGCCATCAGCAACCTTAATTCCCCTTTCCCACATGACAGAACATGTTCACAGGTTCTGGAGATTAGGATGTGGACATCTTTAGGAGCTGTTATCCTACCTGCCACTGTCCTCTTCTTCCCTTCCTCCCTTCCCTCCTGGCTTGGCTGACATCTTCCCCACTCCCAGTATCCTTCCCTCCTTCCCGTGGTCTTCCTGGCCCTGCCTCCCTAAGGGCCCTTTCCACGTTTACAGTACCACAAGCCAACCATCCTGGTCGCCTTAAACTGTCACGCTGTCACCCTAGGGGGGTGTCACCCTAGAAAGCAAGGTCCCCCCACCCGTCACTATCTACCCATTCCTTTTCCTTACTCTTCTTAGCACTCACCCACCTGGAAGGGTATCATAGTGCACTTGGGAACTTGCATTCCCTCCATTTCCCTTCTTTGGGCTGTAGGTTACAGTCCAGAGGAGGCTGAATCCTCAGTGACAAGAACAGAGCTTGGCACTTACTAGATGCTCAATAAATATCTGTTGAATCATGGAATGGAGCAAGGACAAAGTTTCCTTCAGTTTGTCTCCAGCACCCTGTGTAGTGCCTACCCTACGGTAAATGTTTCTGGTACCATAAGCATGATCGACTAGCTGAATGAATGAATGAACAAATGAACAAGTCTGAGTCTGAACCCCACCCCCGCTCTGGAAGCCTCACAGCAGTGCCCAGGCAATGCTGCCCTCTCTCCCTCTCAATACCCTCTTTCCTAGGGGACGGTACATTTATCAAAACGCTCATAAGTCTGTTACATTTTAACGTAGGCGTCTCCACGGCCTCATTCATTCCCTTAGTCACTGAATACACTTGTGCGGGCGCCTCCCCCGACCCAGCCCTGCAGGGAGGGAACTGGTCCAAGGAGGCTCTGCGAATTCTGAAGAATTCGGTCTTCCGGCCGCCGCTCCCCTAGTCTTTCTAGAACCGAGGCTGTGAGCTCCGACAGGTACAGCTGGAGTCCGCAGAATCCGCCCGGGCACCCGATGCCGCCTGGCCCGCAGCGGCCGGAGCCAGGACAGAGCCACCGCGAGGCGCCTCTCCCAAGGGGAAGACCTGGGCTGTGCCCGAAGTGGGGCGGGGCTGTGGGCGGAGCCTGACAGAGGCGGCCCTGGCATTGGCTCTGCGGGCCGGGGGCGGGGCTTCAGGGTCCAAGGTCCGCTCCGTAAGTTCACAGCCCGGGTCGGGTCCCACCGCCGCACCGTCCAGCTCCGGAGCTTTTGCCGCCCGCCGGTCGCGGTCTGCGCGCCTCACGGTGAGTTCGGGCCGGGATTCTGCAGCCCGTCTGCGGCTCCACGGGCCCCCCCAGAGGCCCATCTCCGTGGCGCCTCGCCCCAGCTCGCGCCCATCCCACCTCTGCGCAGGTCCTTTCGCGGGCGCCTCGGGCTCCGTGAGGTTTCCGCCCGCGCCTCGGTCCCCGCAGCCCCACCCATTCCCCCACGGTCGTGGGGCGCCGCACATCCCGACCCGAACTCCCAGCTCAGCTCTCCATTCTGTCCCGAGCCCCTGCTCCCAGCCCGGGAACCAGGAGCACCATCCCGCTGCCCAGTGTCCCCGCCTGGGCTGGGGGCCGTATTTTTAGCTGATGGTGAGGTGTCCTCCTATCTTTAGCTGCGGCCGCGGGCTGGGCCGGGCTGGGCTGTGCCCGGGCAGGGGGCGGGGAGGGGTCGGCGCCGGAACCCGAGCCGGGCTGAGAAGCCAGACCCGTGGGAGGGGCGGGGGCCTGCACGCCGGAACGCTGGCCCCGCGCCCAGAGGACTCTCGGACATCGCCCAGGCCGGAAGGCACGGGGGAGGCTCCTCCCAGAGCTCCCTGGTCGCCCCCTTTTCCCTAATTGTCTGATTGCGGGACCAGAAACCCAGAAGGGAAAAAGATCCCGCAAACAATCCCCATCTGGTATTCGAACACGCAGCTCCTTGGTCGGGGGGGGCGCGCCTTCCTGGAGCCAGAGGCGCGCTGGAGACCCCGGTGCGCTCTCGGACTCCTCCAGGACGCGGGGCAATCGCGGGAGCACGCGCCACCTAGCGGCTGCGGAGCTGCTCGCTGCTCCGCAAGGGGACCCCGGGAGACCCCGAGGCCGGCCAGGCGTACTCCGCGCTAACCCCGTCAGAGAGGGCGGGAGGAGGCGGATGCCAAAGGCCCCAGGTCTTGTTTTTGGTCTTGCTCAAGCAGTGTCCCCGGAGAACCAAGTGATTAAGGAAGGCCTTGCAGATATTTGCTAAATGAATGACGGGACTGACAGTGACCCACAGACCCTGCCTATTGTACACTGGCGCTCTCACTTGCAATATAGCAGTGGGGTCTCCACTGGCCTTCTGGTAGTGGTTTATTGTCAGCCCATTTTATAGATGGAGAAGGTGAGATCCACAGAGGAGAGGCGTCTTGCCCAAAGTCACAGAGCGGATTCCAAGCGGAGCTGGATCTAAGGTTGGTCTCCTGGTTTCAAGATCAGGGGGCTACTCTTTGAACATCCGTAATAGGGGGTGGCCTAATATTCCTCGTGACAGGAGGGGCTTTGCCTCCAGGAAATCATTTTTTCTGAGGAAGGCCCAGGGCCCCTGTCCAGAGCCAGCCCAGAGAGCTGGATTGGCCCCATCTGCTTCCCCACTACTGCAGGGACCCATCTCTCCCAGCCCCCCAGAACCTTGTCCTGATGGAGAGCTCATTCTCATATCGCTGGACACGTGCAAGTTGGGCGGAGGAGGGGAGCCACAGGGAAGGACTTAGGTGCAGGAGGCCTGGGGACCTGGACGCCCCAGCCTAGCTGGGAGCCTATTTTTGTCCAGCTTGCCCCCCAACCAGATTACAGAGGTCGGCATGGCCCACTGCATTGGAGCCACATGGACCAGTCTGGGCAGTATTGCCCACTCTTCCTCTTACTAGCTGGATGACCTTGACCTCGGCAAAGTTACTCGACATCCTTCTGCCTCTGCAAAGGGCAGTAATGACCCCACTGTGCTGGGGCTGGGAGCATTAAAATGAGAAACTGCGTGACAGGCAGAAGCTGAGGGTCTTGTGGCTGCCAGATCTGAATACTTGGGCCTTGATGGTTATAATTCCCAGCTCTCCTCTGGGCGGCTGATGCTGGCTCCACCCTCCGTTCTCCCTACATCTGGAATTGGGCGGGTACATCTGGCTCGGAGTGAGACAGCTGTCAGGGACGCCCAGATTGGTTTGTTGTAGAAACACTCAGGCTGTCTTGGCGCTCCTGTGCGAGGGGGTGGGGGATGGGGAGAGGACCTGGCCCAGGCTCTGGGCAAGTCCCACCAGTTAGCCCCACTGTCCATGAGTCAAAGGGAGGAAAAAGTGACACCAGGGCTTCTTACCTGACAAGGGACAGATTGGATGTTTGTCAGCATGCCCCCAGGCGTGGCGTGGTGGACACAGGCTGAGTGAGTGATGGGGTTCCAAGACCTCAGGGCACCCATACCTCCCCACCCTCTCCCCAGCTCCTTCCAAGCTTAGCTGGAATTCCGCCACCAGAGAGTCATCCTTTGTTTCCTGTTAAGCCGCAGGTGCTCTGGGAGGAGATGTCCGGCCTCTCTGGCTCAGCATGACTGACCCTGGGTGTCCGGTCCTGGGGTGGGGCTTCCTGAGCAAGGGCCTGGGCTGGGGGGGGAGGCAGTTGGGATTCTGCTGCTCCTGCATCCTCCTCCCTCCTTCCTGTGCCCTCCCACCAGCCCCCACGTCCTCCCTCTCCCCCGGCCCAGGATGAAGAATGGGGCAGAAGAAGGCAGCAGCCTCCTCTGCTCAGCCCCTGGCCCGCCTGCAGAGGACAATGGGAGATAGTGGGCTCACCTGGCTTCAGTCTTGGCCCTGCCCTTAATCACTGAGTGACCTTGGAGGAGTGTCTTTTTTTTCCCAGAAACAAGGTCTCGCTCTGTCACCCAGGCTGAAGAGCAGTGACCCGATCTTACCTCACTGTAACCTAAAACTCCTGAGCTCAAGTGATCCTCCTGTCTCAGCCTCCCAAGTAGCTGGGACTACAGGTGTGCGACAACACACCCAACTGATTTTTCTAATTTTTGTAAAGACGGGGTTTTGCTATTGCCCAGGCTGGTCTCAAACTCCTGAGCTCAAGTGATCCTCCTGCCTCGCGTCCCAGTGTGGGGATTACAGGCATGAGCCACCACGCCAGTCTTGCTTTTTATGCTGATTCTACATCTGAGCTAAGGTGCATCCCTCACCTGCACCCCCACCCAGACGAGGTGCCTGCTCCATTTCCTTTTTCTGTTAAACTAGGATGACATCCCTTCATAGTGTATTCATTTTTCCACATTAAAAATAGCTTTATGCGGGGCAAGGGCAATATACGTAACCTAAACTTTTGTACCCCCATAATATGCTGAAATAAAAAAATAGCTTTATTTTTTCCTGGGTACATAAATAATATGTGCTTATAAATGATACATGCTTATTACTAAAAATTCAAGTTTATAAAAGCTTGAACAAGAAAGGAAAAGTCAACCTGCAATTCCACCACTTTGAGATAACCACCATTAACATTTGGGCCACTATCCTTGCATATTTACATATATCATACACGTATATCATGCAAAGTAATGGGACCAAATATTGCAAATCATTTTTACTGAGGACACCTTTCCTTCCCTGTCAGTGACCCCACACCCCATCAAGGTAGCCCATATGACAACCTAGTGCCGGCCTTCCACATTTCTTCTCTGTTGTTATATAGGATGGAATCCTACACAGGCCCGTATACGTATGTACGTGTGTAGGTACATATGCATCTATGGGGGGAAGGAGGGGTAGTCGATGCCTTCAATAAATGGCATTGTCTATGCTACCCTTTTGCATTTTGCTTCTTTCTCTCTGTAATGTCTTGTGGGAATCCCTCCAAAATGTCTGATACCTCTAATTTTCAAATGGGGTTGATTGTAGGGTGGTTGTGTTGATTAATTGAGATGTGTTTGCAAAGAACTCAGAAGAATGCCAGGTACAAAGCAGAGCGCCCCCCTCCCCCAAATATCTATACTTCTCACTCCACCTTCTCTTTGGTTGCTGGGGAAGGGAGGAGGGCCAGAGACTATATTAGACCCAGCCCCTGCCCAAAAGGAGTTCTGAACCTGGAGGAGGAGAAAAGGGAAACTGAGGTGACCTCACCTCCAGTTGGGTCGTGCTGGGCCAGATGGGAGGTGCAAGCCATTCAGCACCCTTGGCTGAACACCTGCTGTGTGTCTAGCCGAGTGCCAGGCCTGGGCAGGGAGAGACAGAGGTTACAAGCTCTTTGTCCTTGGTTGAGCAGGGAGTTGTGAGACACCCATACAAATGGGCACTTATCGTGTTGTGGGGCACAATTGATGGCAACAGTGGGCGGGGTAGGGAGTGAGTACTCATATGAGGGTGATGAGCTCCATCTTGCCCAGATCCAGGGCAAGAGACCAGAGCAGGGCTCTGTATGTGACTTTGGGCTTATCACTTGGGTTCCTGGGCCTCAGTTTCCTCACATGTAAAGGGAGGGGCTTGGCACCGAGGGTCCAGTTCCTAAGATACAGTGGGTCCATGCTTCTTCCACCAGGGCTCCCTCATAGGAGAGAGGCCCCCCTGGACTCCCAGGGTTGATGCAGGGGTCCCAGACACAAGACAGATGCTTCTGACTTTTGTCCTTCTGTCCCTGACTTGCGTGTACGCTTTGTGTTTCAGCTCCTCAGCCCCAGACCAGAAAGAAATTCTCGGGGACAAGACCAAAGCCTGTTGCTGCCTACAAGACTCCCTGCTTCTGTGGGGAGAAAGTGATTTTTGTTATCTCAGCCCTCTGACGTCATTGATCTTTAATCTTTCTTTTCCTAATTCCTTGAGCCAACTTTGGTCACGTCTATAGTCCAGTCTTGAGCCCTTTGGCAAGTTTTTGGTGTCTGAAAAGCACTCTCTGGAGCAAGTGTTTCTGGTTGAGAGTTTTGAGAGGAGGCTGTGGTCTCAGCAGGTGACCCGTCTTGGGCCTCGCAGCCAGGCCAGCCAGGTGAGGTCACCATGTCCACCAAGGTGCCCATCTATCTGAAGCGTGGCAGCCGCAAGGGCAAGAAGGAGAAGCTTCGGGACCTGCTGTCCTCAGATATGATCAGCCCGCCGCTGGGGGACTTCCGCCACACCATTCACATTGGCAGTGGTGGTGGCAGCGACATGTTCGGTGACATCTCCTTCCTGCAGGGCAAGTTCCACCTCCTGCCCGGGACAGTAATTGAGGGGCCTGAGGAGGATGGCACCTTCGACCTCCCCTTCCAGTTCACCCGCACCACCACGGTATGTGGGCGGGAGCTCCCTGATGGCCCGTCCCCTCTGCTCAAGAATGCCATCTCCCTCCCTGTCATCGGGGGGCCTCAGGCCCTCACCCTGCCCACAGCCCAGGCTCCACCCAAACCCCCTCGCCTGCACCTGGAGACCCCTCAGCCCTCCCCACAGCCTTCCCCACAGGAGGCTGGGAGCGTGGACATCTGGAGGATTCCAGAGGCTGGCTCGCCCCACAATGGGCTGACACCCGAGACGGGGGCCGAGGATCCCTTCTTGTCCCATGCCAGCTCCCTCCTGTCCCTGCATGTGGACCTGGGGCCTTCCATTCTGGATGACGTCCTCCAGATCATGGATCAGGACCTGGACCCCATGCAGATCCCCACGTAGGACCTGCAGCTGACCAGGCTGGGTGCCCAGGTTGGGGTGACGCCAGGGAGGCAGGTTGTGGACACAGCCCTGGCTTAGGAGTCAGGATCCCAGGGTCCTACCTGTGTGGTCACTGGCCAGTGATTCTCATTTTGAGCCTTTGTTTCCCTCCCTCCCCTTCCTCTCCCTACGGGCAGCGTGTGCCTCAGCGCTTTCCCTAACAACTCCCAAGGACACGTGCGGAAGTCAGCCCAGAGTACCCTGGGCATCTTGGGCCACCTGGACCCCCACCACCAACTGCTTCCCCCGGGCCCCTTGGATGAAGGCTCTGCTGAAATGGACTCCCCTTTTCCCTCTCTTCCGCCTCAGCCCCATTTGATGCCCTGACTGGGGGACAGGGGAAGAGGCAGGGCACAGCCAGCCAAGGGCTTGGGCAGTGGGCAGGCTGTTCCAGACCTTTGGCTTCGTCCTGGACTGGGAGTATGGTGTCGGTGACCAGAGGTGTCCTACCTTATCCACTGCTCCATCCCTTCCCTACAGAACCAGGATTCTGGTTGCAATAAAACACGCTGCTGCTAATGGCCAAGCTCCCTGTACCCTTGTCCCAGGTTTCCTCCCAAGGGCAGGCCAGTCTCCATGATCAGTGGAATCACCTGGGGGATACTCCAGCCCCAGAGGGCTTTGCGGAGGGCAGGCCCTCCCCTCGAGAAGGCTGCACCTGGTTCTGAGCCCACAGTTAGGACGAAGCAGGAACAAACCAGTGTCAATGTGGATATTCCGACATCGATTCAGCTGTTTGGCAAGAGGTGGCTGAGCACTGGGGTAGGTGAGGCACTGTGCCAGGCCTGGGTCCAATCCTTGCCCAGGCCTCTGGGGTCTGTCAGGGGAGACCCAAGAGTAAAAGAATAGCCACAGGATGTGTGCAAGGGACCAAGAGCTGCAGAGCAGGGAGGGAAGCGCGCAGGAGGGAGGGCCGGCCTGGGGCTGGGAGGGATCGACCACGGTGATCGGTGGGCTTAGACCATCCATGCTGTTTATTGAGCAACTACGGTGTACTTGGCATGGCTCTGGGTGCTGGGGATACAAGGCAGATGTGATCTCTGCTCTCTTGGAGCTTACATTCTAGTGGGGAGAAGGATATTAAATTTGTAAATAAGAAATGATTTCCAGCAGTGGTAAATGCTATGAAGAAAACAGTGTGATCAGGAATGCCTGGGGGCAGGGGCAGGTGGTGTCAGGGCACATTAGGGTGATCACATGGGATTCTGAGCCAAATATGAGCTAACAGCCTTACGCTCATGCATTAGCAAAGGCACTGAGGTGGCACCAGAGTGAATGACAGAGTGGAGCCGCCATATGGCAGAAGAGCACAGACCTCTGAGACGGACTGAGCCTGTGTGGACTCAGTTTCCGCATCTCTAAAAAGGAGTCGATGATAACTACCTTGCAGGGTTGTTGGGAAATTTAGGGATAACATTTATTTATTATTATTTTTTTCTAAATTAGAAACGGGGTCTCACTCTTGCTCAGGCTGGTCTCGAACTCCTGAGCTCAAGCAATCCTCCTGCCTCGGCCTCCCATAGTGCTAGGATTACAGGTGTGAGCCACCGCACCCCACCAGGGATAATACTTATTAATTGCCATATGGAAGGTATTAAAAATGGTTACAATGTGTAACAAAAGAACTTGGGGCTCAGGAGGGACAAGACTATGAAGCTGGAGGACAGTTGGGTGTCAGCTGCAAACACTGTTGCTGGCCAGGCTGGCGCTGAGGCAGTGGGAGCTGTTGCCTCAGCTTCCTGAGTAGCTGGGATTACAGGCGTGCACCACCATGACCAGCTAATTTTTGTATTTTCTGTAGAGATGGGGTCTCACTATGTTGCCCAGGTTGGTCTTGAGCTCCTGGCCTCAAGTGATCCTCCCGCCTTGGCCTCCCAAAGTGCTGGGATTACAAGTGTGAGCCACCACACCTGGCTCTTCCTTTTTAAGGCAGAATAATATTCCATTGTACGTACCACATTGTGTCTATCCATTCACCTGTCAATGGACGCTTCGGTTGCTTCCACCTTTTGGGTATTGTGAATAATGCTGCTATGAACACGGGTGTACAAATATCTGTTCAAGATCCTACTTTAGTTCTTTGGGGTATATACCCAGAAGTGGAATTGCTGGATCACATAATAATTCTATTTTTACTTTCTTAAGGAACAGCCATATTGTTTTTCATATTGCCTGCATTATTTTACATTTCCACCAAGGCTTTTGTTTTTCATTTGTATTTTTTGCCATCATATAGAGCTTGGAGATTTGACATACTATCTGGAGTGGGATTTGAACCCAGGTCTGTGGGACCCAAATCCTGTATGTGACTGCAACCCCCTGCCTCCACAGGGGTTCAGTTTCAGGCCCTGGTAACACTTGTGACGGCAAAGGGTCGGGGAGCTGAAGAGCCACACCTTCTTGCTTGTAGCCGCCCCCCCCCCCCCCCCCCCCCCCCCAGCGCTTGAGTGGTGTGTCCTCTTCTGCCTGGGGAAAGGCAGACAAGAAAAATGGACACCTTCCTTAGAGCTTCACCCAGAGGAAAGCAGCACCTCACCCTGGACCTGAGCTGAGGCCAGAGTAGCCACAGAAGGACATTCCTGCCCTGAGTCCCTGGGACGCCTCTCAACCTACCCTGCATCAGGCACCAGCCAAATGGCCCTGGGAAACCACTAGGGGCTGCCGCATCAGGGTAGATAGGTAGGCAACCTGAGGCATCAGGTTAACTGAGCTCGGACACCTCCTTACACCAAGGTAGCTATAGGTAGAGAGAAAGACCCTCCCTCTTAGGCTTGTCTAGATACTATGTCCCACAAATACTACCCACAAAAGGAATTCCTCAAAAAAGGGAGAAAATTTGTTGTTAGACAGCCAACAAAATGACAAATGTTCCTACAGTCCACTGTTTTAGATGTCCAACATCCATGTATGTCTTCATTCCAGCACTCTTCAAAAAACAGCAACAACGTATCTAGCCTACCTAGTATACTGCATCTATCCCTCTTACTGTCAAAAACACATTCACTCTTTCCCAAGGGAGACAACTCAAAGTCTTGTTATCACATCCACTCCCAAGTCCAGAATTTCGGGATGATGTCCATCCTCCTGCAATTCCCTTACCAGCCCATCTCAATATTTTGCAACCTATGAACTATACTGTAAAGTTAATTACCACCAAATACATCCTATATAGGAGCAGAGGGAAAGAGAGAATAATGGAAAATTAGAATATATAAAAAATATGCTTGACTCAGTTAGAAAAAATATATTATGTAGAAGCCACAGACTTTTTCTACAAGAAAGCTAAAACTGGTATAAATAACTTTCCTCCTTCACTACCCAGTTCATATTCTCTTTGCCTTCAGCCTTCATCTTGGCGGTTCAGGGTTCTTTAGTAGGTGAGGTATCCCAGACTTTTATTTTTAAAATCTGACCCCTTGGTGGCTCTCTCTGTATAGAGTTTGCTTTTCCCCAAAACTTTTTGTTTTGAAACATTTCAAACTTACAGAAATATTAAAAGAATAGCACAGTGACTCCTCATATATTTTCATCTAGATTTATCAATTATTACTATCCTGCCTCTTTGCTTTATCTCTTTGCATATATGTTTTTTTTCTGACCTTTTAAAAGTAAGTTGCAGACATCATGATACTTCAAACCAAATACTTTAGCATTTATTTCCATTAAGTGTTCATTTAGCTTATTTGGGCTTTACTGGGATTGGTGTATTTCATCATTTTTAGAAAAATTAGTAGTCATTTTCTCTTTAAATATTGCCTCTGCCCCTTTCTCTCTCCTTAGCCTCTGGGACACCAATTAATGTGTGTTAGACTTCTCATTATATCCTCTATGTCTCTACTTAAATTCTGTATTTTCTGTTCTTTTGACTTTTCATATTATATTAAAGATACTATCTTCCAGTTCATTTGTTCTCTTTTCAGCTGTGTCTAATCTGCTTTTAACCCATTCATTCATGTGTTCTTAGTTTTGGTTACTGTATTTTTTAATTTTAAAAGTTCTACGTGGTTCTTTAAATTTTTGTTGTGGCACTTTTTACTTGTTTCCTCCAGATATTTTTATCCTTATCTCTAATTTATTTAAACACAGTAGGCAGTGTTATGTTATGGTTGATACCAGAAAATTCCAGTATCTTAAGTCTTTGTGTGTCAATTTGTGTTTTCTATTGTTTGAACTGGTTCTTGTGCAAGATTTCTTGTTTCTTTGTGTGCCTAAATATCTTTGACTCTGGGTTGGATACTATATCTGAAAAAAAATTTTTTTTTAAATAATTTGAGGCCTAGGATGACAGTATATTCCTCCAGAAAGGATATTACTTGGTACCAAATATGCTTGCCTTCATCAGGTGAATGGGGACATTATAAAAATGGGTCTACCTTAATCCAAGTTCAAGACTTGAGCTTTCCTGGACCATCCAGATAATAGGATTCTGAGCTACAAGTTCATAGAAATTGACTTGTATCTCAGAGCATATATGTGTCAGTCGTGGGGTACCTGACTTCCTACTTTGGGAAAGCTCTGGGTTTTGATTTTTGTCCCTCCCCCCCAAAGACTGCCAAACTACAGTTTAATTTCAAGGTTATATATTCCAGATTGGTAAATGCCCCCAGGAGAAAAATTGCTTTGAATGCTGGACTTACTTCTCTGGGTTTTAGCTTTCTAAATGTTGGCCCAGTAATTCTTCACTGTACTGCTAGCTTTTCAACACTTAAAAAAAATTTATTTTTCTATATATTTTTAGTTGTCCAGCTAATTTCTTTCTATTTTTAGTAGAGACAGGGTCTCGCTCTTGCTCAGGCTGGTCTCGAACTCCTGAGCTCAAATGATCCGCCCGCCTCAGCCTCCCAGACTGCTAAGATTATAGGTGTGAGCCACCACGCTCAGCCCTAAAAACTTTTTTAACTTCCTGTTTTTTAGTTTATCTTTAGAGGGTCAGAATCCAAATACCAGAAGCCTGTCTCCCCTTAACTACCTGCATATAATATTAAGAAGAGACATCCCAGAGGATTCCCTGGGTTTCGTTTATATTTCTCCCTGCCCCCACTGGGTAAGAGCAATCCTATTTCCCCTTGACAATTGGAATCAATCACCCCAGCCAACAGTAAGACTCTCTTTTTACTTTCTTGCCCAGTGGCCTGTGGAGTAACAAATGGCTCATTGATAATCTCAGCTCATGATTTAGAGAAATCTTTATTGTGCCCCCTGGCAGAATCATTTCTCCCTTGGGTCCCAAAGGCCCTAAATCAACCAGAGTCCAGAGTTGCAGGAACAGGAAACAAACATTTTACAAAAGAGTCATTAGTTGAGATTGCAAGAGAGTGCACCCCCACTGCCACTTCTTGGTTCCTGCTTGTAAGAGAAACACTAGATATACTGATCCCTAGTTCAGAGCATGTAGAGTAGCTATTGTTTGGTGATACAGAATTTCTTAAAAGACTCCTAAAAGAACTGAAAACTATTGATGCTGAGCTCATAAGCTGCCCTTCCTATTATATGGAACTAGCCTACTTACTATTACTAATATTATTAAATTCAAACTTTTTATTGAAATATGCATATACAGAAAAGTATATAAATCTTGTGTAGTTTAATTTTTACAAAGTGAACAAACCTGTGTAAACCACTACCCTGATGAAGAAAAAGAACATTACTAGCACTAGCACCTCGGTGGCCACCTCTCCTGACTTCTGTCCCCATAGATTAGTGTGTCTGTTTGTGTAACGTTACATAAATATGTTCTCTTTTGAATTTGGCTTCTTTTGTTCAATATTAACTTCCTGAGATTCATTCATGTCGTCATATAGTAATAGTTTGTTCTTGCACTCCTGTCTAATCCATTCTACCATTGATGGGCATTTGTGTTGTTTCCAATTTGGAGCTATTACAAATAATGCTGTTATAAACATTCTTGTACAGCTTTTTGGTGTATATATATCCAGGAATGGACATGCTGGGTCATAGGGTATGTATATGTTCTATTTTAGTGCTAGCATACTTTTTTTTTTTTTTTTTTTTTTAGACAAGGTTTCACTTTCCCTCTTTCCCAGGCTGGTCTCAAACTCCTGGCCTCAAGCGACCCTCCCACCTCAGGCTCTCAAAGTGCTGGGATTTTATGTGTGAGCCACTAAGTCCGGCCAATGCTAGCATTCTTTTGATCCCCACTTTGAAGTCATCTCTGATACCCCTATCCCCACAATCATTTGGTTCCTAGGGGTAAGAGTACAGAGTACACCACTATTGTTTCTGGATTTTTCTTCCAAGCTGCTGACACCCATTCTGCACGTTTGCTGCTGGTGCAGGGTTAGCAATGACACATACCTCTCAACTCTCATCTGCTAAACATAATTATAAGGCACAGTGATGGTAAGATGTGTTCTGATTCTGAAATATTAAAATGAGGGTGGGGTGGTGAATTTGTGCATCTTGGAATTGGTGAAATAAGGTATAATAGGGAAATGACAAGGATCAAGGACCAAGCCCTGGGGACTCTAACAGAGGTTGAACAGAGGAAGGATAGAGTAGGTGTGGTGTCTCAAGACCTGTAGCAGAGTTTGAAAAAGGAAGGAATGGCCAATGGTGTCATAAGCCCATCAGGACAGAGAATAAATCTCTAAACCTATTGAAACAGAGGTTGTGATGACTTTTCTTCTTTTTTTGAGACAGGGTCTTGCTCTGTCACCCAGGCTGGAGTGCAGTGGTACAATCATACGTCACTGCAGCTCTAAACTCCTGGGCTCAAACGATCCTCTTGCTTCAACCTCCTAAGTAGCTAAAACCACATCACACCCAGCTAATTAAAAAAAATATTTTTGTAGAGATGGGGTCTGCTACGTTGCCCAGGCTGGTCTCGAACTCCTGGACTTGAGCGATCCTCCCTTCTTGGCCTCTCAAAGTGCTGGGACTACACTCGTTAGCCACCATGCCTAGCTGGTTATGATGGTTTCATTAGGAGCTGCTTCAGTGAAAGGGTGGGAAGAAAATCCCCATTAAACTGGGTGGAAGAGGGACTTTCAAACAAGGCAACAGAGATGTGGAGTATAAACGGAATATTTGCTTTGAAAGGGTGAATGAAAAGAAATGGGGTGATAACTGAAGACAGACTTGGGCTTTTGATTTTTTTTAACGGGGATATTAAGCCATGTTTGTACACAGATTTGCAGCCAACAGTGAAGGAGAAATGAATGGTACAGAAGACAGACGGACAGTCGCAGGAGGGAAGTTCTTCAGAACCTAAGCAGATGGAATGAACTTAGGAAGCAAGGGAAAAGAGGCAGGTACCAGTGAAGTCCCGGAGCTGGATTTCGTGTTAGGAAAGTAAGGTAACTTTCGCCAGATTGCAATAGTTAGGCCACAGAACTGTCCAGTTCTGGGCGTTAACTTTCCTCTCCCTAAAATGGGCACGTATTTGGAAGCACAAGTGGACTGCATACCACTCTTCCCTTCAGCTACTCACCGCCCCCTCACCTGTGAGTGAGGGCAAAGGGTTAACTACGTGGTGAAAGGTCAGCTAGGTGGCAGGACACAGGCGCCCCCAGCTTCCACCAACCTTTGGCATTCTCATTTCTGCACCAGGTCACATTCTCCCTTCTCCTCCCGCTCCTCTAACTGGAAGAGGCGGAGCTCGAGCCAGAGCAGCAGTGCCCGTACCGGTCTCCGGTCGCGCCTGCGCGTTGGGCTCCCGTGTGGACTCCACGCTTTTCCTTCCCGGACGCAGCGCAAAGACGCGAAGCTCGTTCTCCAACGCTCGCTCGCGTGCGCGCGCCCGCGCGCGCCCGGGAGGCGCCTGCGCAGAGGGACGAAGACGCTGGTGCCCCCGTGCGGTCCCGGCGCCTGCGCGCTGCGGGCTCCGGGGCCTCCCGGCCTGAGAGAGAGGAGCAGGGAAGATGGCGGCTGTGGTAGAGAATGTAGTGAAGCTGTGAGTGGTCGTTTCTTTCTCTCCTAGGCCAGGAGGTCTTGTAAGGGGCCTGGAAGTAGGGGGCGGTGCGGGAAGGGACGAGGCGGGGAGAGGGACATGCCCGGGAAGGCCATGTTGCGACTCCTAGTGGGGAGGGAAACCGGAGACTCCGGAAAAGACGTTGCGCTTCTTTGGAAACTTGTGGAGGCCCTGAGGGGGGCACACGGGAACCCCTGACGGGAAGCCTCCCTGTGGGGACGTATGGTCTGAGCGCTCCTCGGGGCTTACGGTTTCCAGAGTGTGGCGCCCAGGCTGCGTACGAGAAACTTACCGTCCAGCTCCTCTCCGAGACGCCTCAGTCCAGGGGAACCGGGCCGAGGCCCGGGCGTCCCGCGGCGAGTCCTGGCCGACCCCTCCCCATCAGCTGCCCGCAGTCGCCCCTGGAGCAACAGGCTCGGCGGCCTCTGCGGGTGTAAGGACTGCAGAACTGTTTTAGTTCTGAGCGGCCCCGTGACGTTCGGGAGGTCTTGGGTAGCAGGTACCCGAGATTAAAAATATTCTTGGGAAGAATTTGTGGAGGAGCAGGTACTGAAGGGAAAGAACTTCAGGGGAGTGGGCCTTTGCGTCGGCCAGTCGCAGCCATCAAAAACCGGGAACTGGACTGAAGCAGTCCCGACGACTTAAGAGCCTCCAGGGACATCTAAGTGGGCATTCTTGCTATATTACGATACCACCGTGATGGTCAGATTTCGAGCACAGTAAAAGTTAATGGTTATTGGGGACATGGAGACTGGTCTGTTAGCTGCTTTCTGTGAGTTTAAGATGTTTTGGGACTCGATTTGTCCAGCCTCCTTCCTCCCTGAAGAAAAATCTGAATGAGTTTTGAAATGGGTTAATGCCCCGTGAGCTAATAGAGCAAGCTTCTTTTAATGGGTATATTGGGCATGGTGCAAGGGTAGGAAAATTGAGTGCTGTCTAGATGTCCGGTCGGGGCTTTTGACTGGAAGAGGAGGTATAGGTTGGGGACTTACAGCTTCTCCTCTTTGTCATACGCTGAGCCCCCCCCCCCCCCCCCCTCTTCCCAAGAGCCTTTTTAAGGGGTAAGTTGCTTCTCCCTCCTGCCTGGAGCTTTTTCTTTGAGCATGCTTTCCCACTTCCATTAAGCTAAGTGCCTTCTCCTGCTTGTGGTTTTTTTGTTTTTTTTTTTTTTTTTAACTTGCTTTCTGCTCCATTCTGCTGCCTCTTTCAGCCATCCCTCCTCCCAACACTATTATCTTTCTCTCTGATCTTCCCACTCCAGTTTGCCCAGCTCTTTTCTTCAGGCTGACATTTTTCTCAATTTAGAAATGACACTGTTGATATACCATTTATACAGTTATCTTTCCTGACTCAGATGTTTTTTCTTTGTTTCCCTGCCCTTCTCTTTGTTGACTTCCCCCATCCCATTGTAAGGAGAGGCTTTACACAGGTTTCATGATTATCGAAAAAGAATCAAAGCTTCTTCTACCTGGGAAACCTTACTGTATTGGGGGAATGTCAAACTTGCCTGGGTTTTGAGAGTTGTATGTAATGAGGCTCTTTGTGTTGGAAGACTTTCTTCAGGGAAATAGGGTTTCCAGCCCTTTCATATAGTGTTATAAGTGAAGGGTTGTCCATTTAAATAGAGCATGACTTCTCATTTCCCTTTAGAAAACTGTAGAGATTGTGAGGATCACCAGCCACTAATTCCTGAGTATAATAATGAAGAAACAACTTTCTCCTTCTGATTTCTAGCTGCAGAGGGCCATGGACCACAATTAATACAGTCCCCTGCAGAACTGTCTTTTTAACAAGGGGCTTCCATTCTTCCTGCACCATTCTCACCCTGGAAAGAGATGCTTTTCTCGGGCTTCTCTTAATTATAGTGTGTCTAGTCTTCCGACAGCTGAGGTTATACATTGAGGTCAGGAGCACTAGCTCATCTTTTCTAACCTGCATCTTGTCCTGGGAGAAGAATTTTCCTATTTGGAAATTCTCTGTCCCTCCCAAATACGATGTCAGGATTAAAACAGTTTTTAAGGAGTCTTACTACGGTAAAACAATAGGATAAATAGCTGTGGTTGCTGACTGGTTTTGAAACTTTCTGAGTTAGATAACAAGATCTAGAGAATAATATTAACTTAAATTTCTTGCTACAGGAGCCCTAAGTTCTTAGGAGCTCTCTCTCATTCTCTCTTGTTCTCTCTTCATCAGATTTTACACACACACACACACACACACAGCCTCTCTCTTTCTCTCTCTCTTAAGTGTTTCATTCCCAGCCTTCTTACCCAGAATACTGCTTGCCCCACCTTCTGAAATCCCACTTAACTCACAAGAGCTCTGACAGAACATCTCATTCATTGCCTCTAAAATCGTTTCCAGCCTCCTTGCTCTGACTTTGCAGCCCTCAGCCAGTCTGGCCCTTCCTTCCATTTGACTTCCAGTGTCGGTATCAATTCCCATCAGCAGAAACAAAGGAGCTGCTGCACTCAGCCTTGTTTATCCAATTTTACTGTGTGGTGAGGAGTTCGTGGCTGCCTCCTAAAGGCGAGCAAATGTGAGCCTCTCCCTTCTCCCCTCTGCTTTCCTGTGCAAGATTCATGCCTACTTGAGATTATAGTCATTATAGCTCATTGAATCAAGCCAGGCTGTACTTGTGGTATTGCCATTTCTTTGTGTGGTATGTGTCTTTTTCACTTGCTAGAAACGTGCTAAGCTGTGGGGTGGTCTGTTGTGACTTCTCACTGAAGGCGTTCATCAGATTCCAGAGCAGAGTTTGTTGATGTAGTCATTTTATAGACATAAGTTCAGTTTCTCATGCCTGGGCTTTCTTTCCCATGGAATCCTGGTATGCCAGAGCTCATCTAGTCCAACCTCCCCGATCTAGAAGAGGAACCAAGGTCTACCTGGGTTAACCGAACATCCATGTTTATATGGTGACTTGCACCCTAGCCAGGTCTTTTCACTCTCAAGTCAAGTTTGTGTTCCAGACATCTTCCTGGGTATTGGGGATGCTGTGGGAAAGAAATTGTCTCTGCTCTCAGTTTAAGAGGGATTGAATATGAATATGAATTGTTTCAGTTAGTTTAATCTCCGTTACCAAAGTGCTTGTTACACCCTGAAGAATGAGAACAAGATTGGTTCTATTATATATACATGCTTCTTAGCATCAGATAACTCCTAGCACTATGCAGTTTTCCAGCTTTTTTTTTTTTTTTTTTTTTTTTTTTTTGAGACAGAGTCTCACTCTGTTGCCCAGGCTAGAGTGAGTGCCGTGGCGTCAGCCTAGCTCACAGCAACCTCAAACTCCTGGGCTCAAGCGATCCTCCTGTCTCAGCCTCCCGAGTAGCTGGGACTACAGGCATGCACCACCATGCCCGGCTAATTTTTTCTATATATATATTTTTAGCTGTCCATATAATTTCTTTCTATTTTTAGAGGTGGGGTCTCGCTCTTGCTCAGGCTGGTCTCGAACTCCTGAGCTCAAACGATCCGCCCACCTCGGCCTCCCAGAGAGCTAGGATTACAGGCGTGAGCCACCGCGCCCGGCCTAGTTTTCCAGCTTTTTAAGACACTTACTGTTGATTCAAATTTCAGATTGAGTCCTTTGAGACCAAGAAGCTTCTTTCCTATATAATTTGTGCAAGATTGGGGAGGGCCCCAGGATGGGCCTTAGAGCAAACAGATTTCATATCAGTAATAGTGCTCAATAAAAGCTTCAGCGAACTTCAGGAATTTGCAAATGTCTTCCATAAATGTAAAATTAGTATATAAAATTAATTAGTTGGTTAAAAGCCTAGGTCTAAATCCAAAAGATATAAAAAGGTATATGGAAGAAAGTGCCCTAGTCACCCAGTTTTTCTCCCTGTGGGCTTGCAGTTTCTTTTCCACCCCTTTATTGCATAAAGGGTAACATCCTGTGACACTTCTCAGCACTGTACCTTGCTTTTTTTCCCTAGTTATCTTGAAAATTGTTGAATTATCAGTACATGAAGAGCACCCTCCCTTTTTTATGGCTAAATTGAATTTTATTATATGGATTTACTGAAGTTTGCTAAATACATTTTAGTAAGTCCCCTAGACCTTGTTGAACTCTTTACCACCTTTCTAAGGAGGGGCTAACATCTGCTTCTCAGAGTCAAGAGAGTTAACATCTTAACTAGCACAGGGCTAGATTTATGAGAGGCCCTCTTTGGGGGTTAGACTGAAGTCTGATTAGATAACATGATGAAATCATGTGTTTCTGATGGCACTTTATTTGTAAAGCGCCTTTCCTCGTGATGGCTTAGTGAAGGGCCTTGCTGTCCCATGAGGCAGAAATGGAGGCAAATAGAACCAAAGAGACAGTCTCCCAGTCCCTTGAGCCTTCTAGAGAAGCACATGGCAGGGGAGCAGAATATTGCAGCATCCCACACCCCCTGCCCCAACACACACACACACACACACACACACCTGATTTTTATCTTCCCTGCAGCCTTGGGGAGCAATACTACAAAGATGCCATGGAGCAGTGCCATAATTACAATGCCCGCCTCTGTGCTGAGCGCAGCGTACGCTTGCCTTTCTTGGACTCACAGACCGGAGTCGCCCAGAGCAACTGTTATATCTGGATGGAAAAGCGACACCGGGGTCCAGGTGAGGGTCCAGACTTGGGAGAAGGGGACTTAGGAACATAAGGGGGAAGAAGTTTCCTCATCGTAGGTGATGAGACCGTTGAGAGAGTTTTCCGTGGTGTTTTCTATCTTTGGATGGACACGGCCTTCCCATGACTAGAGACCCAGGGAGGGCGAAACAGACAGGTTCATAGCAGCATCTTTGGTTTTTGACCTGCTCAAGCCATTATCATGCATCTGGAGAGCTGTGTGTTAGCCAAGGCCCCTAAGTTTACATTTATTTTCCACAAATTATTTCATCCATCCCACCAGGCTCTCACTGTCAATATTCCTCACTTGCTCTAGAACTCAAAGGGGGCCCTACTCATCTAGAAAGTGATATTTTCTAGGGCAGTGTTAGGGTTTGACTTCTCTCTTTCTTTCTTCCACAGGATTGGCCTCTGGACAGCTATACTCCTATCCTGCGCGGCGCTGGCGGAAAAAACGGCGAGCCCACCCCCCTGAGGATCCACGACTTTCCTTCCCGTCTATTAAACCAGGCAAGACACCCTCCCTGGGCAGGGGCAGAGCCTGTTGCATGCTAAGAGGCCTGCTAATCACCTGTTATGTACCAGACCAAATACTAGATCCTGAAGATACTAAAATGAATAAGATGTGATTCCTTCCTTTAAAGAGCTCAGTCTAGTAAGAGAGATAGGTAAACAGATAGGTTACAGTGCCATTGAACTAGGGTGTCTTGGTTCCTGGGCAACCAGAGAATAGAAGACAGTGACTGGCCTTCAGTAAGCCCCAGCATTGTATAGACTCAGAGCAGTCTGCTTTCAGCCTTTCTGAGCCTTGCTTCATCCTGGCCTTGTTTGCAGACACAGACCAGAACCTAAAGAAAGAGGGGCTGATCTCTCAGGACGGCAGTAGTTTAGAGGCGCTGTTGCGCACTGATCCCCTGGAGAAGCGAGGTGCCCCGGATCCCCGAGTTGATGATGACAGCTTGGGCGAATTTCCTGTGACCAACAGTCGAGCACGGAAGGTATGAGTTTATCCCTGTGGCTAAGGGAGCTTTGATGGAAACCAGCCTTCTCTTTATGGGGGCCACCCAGTTACTATTAGGTCGGTGCAAAAGTAATTGCGGTTTTAGCATTGTTGAAATTTGTTCTTTGATATTGGAATACATTCTTAAAAAATAAATGTGGTTATGTTATACATCATTTTAATGTGCATTCTCGCTTTGGTTTTTTGCTGATGACTTATTACTTGCTGTTTATTTTAGATTGTGAAAATTATGTTAAACAAAAAGCAAATTCGAGCAATTTACTTATTTGAGTTCAAAATGGGTCGTAAAGCAGCGAAGTGAACTCACAACATCAGCAATGCATTTGGCCCAGGAACTGCTAATGAATGTACAGTGCAGTGGTGGTTCAAGAAGTTTTGCAAAGGAGACAAGAGCCTTGAGGATGAGGAGCGTAGTGGTTGGCCATCACAAGTTGCCAACGAGCAATTGAGAGCAATCATAGAAGCTGATCCTTTTACCAACTACATGGGAAGTTGCCAGAGAACTCAGCGTTGACCATTCTACGGTCGTTTGGCATTTGAAGCAAATTGGAAAGGTGAAAAAGCTCGCTAAGTGGGTGCCTCATGAGCTGACTGCAAATCAAAAAAAATCATCGTTTTCAAGTGTTGTCTTCTCTTCCTGTACACAAGAATGAACCATTTTTCGATTGGATTGTGACGTGCGATGAAAAGTGCATTTTATACAACAACTGGCGACAACCACCTCAGTGGTTGGACCAAGAAGAAGCTCCAAAGCACTTCCAAAGCCAAACTTGTACCCAAAAAAGGTCAGGGTCACTGTTTGGTGGTCTGCTGCCGGTCTGATCCACTACAGCTTTCTGAATCCTGCAAAACCATTGCATCTGAGAATTATGCTCTGCAAATCGATGAGGTGCACCGAAAACTGCAATGTCTGCAGCTGGTGTTGGTCAACAGAAAGGGCCCAACTCTTCTCCACAACCATGCCTGACCGCACGTCGCACAACCAACACTTCAAAATTTGAACAAATTGTGCTACGAAGTTTTGCCTCATCTGCCATATTCACCTGACCTCTCACCAACCAACTACCGCTTCTTCAAGCATCTTGACAACTTTTGCAGGGAAAGCGCTTCCTTGACCAGCAGGAAGCAGAAAATGCTTTCTAAGAATTTGTCAAATCCCAAAGCACAGCTTTTTATGCTACAGGAATAAACAAACTTATTTCTCATTGGCAAAAATGTGGTGATTGTAATGGTTCCTATTTTGATTAATAAAGATGTGTTTGAGCCTAGTTATAATGATTTAAAATTCACAGTCCGAAACCGCAATTACTTTTGCACCAGCCTAATAGAACTGAAGCAAAGCTGTGGAGCAGGAGCAGGCACCTGTAGTTCTGTTCCTCCTTCATCCCCTGATTAGTGCCGGGTACTGACAGGCTTCTTTGTTGCCATCTGGTCTTTCCCATTGCTAAGCACAGACTGTCACTCATTCATCCTCTTTTGTCACAAAAGTTTTTGTCATAGTTTTTTGGTGCCTGAGGCTACGTAGGTGAAACAGACGTGGTCTCAGCCAACAGAGAAGATAAAACTATATATATAAATAAGGGCTGAAAATATCCCAGGCACTGTGTTAAGTACTCTTCCACATGCTTTCTCCTTTCATCTGTACAACCTTAGGGGTAGGTCCAGTGGTCCCCATTTCATAGGCAGGGAGACTGAAATAGAACAGTTTAAAAAGTTCCCACAAGGTCGCACAAGTAAGCAACAAAGCTCTCATTTAAACTAGGAAGTGAGTGTTGGGTACTACTGATAATATGCACCCTGGGTGCTGATCAGAGGCAGGAGAGGGCACAGGTGCTTGGGGAATTAGGGAAAGCTTATGGAGTCATGCTATTTGATTTGGCCCCTTGGCATAGTGGGAAAGGCATTCTAGGGTAAGGAAACAGCGTGAAGAGAGGCACAGGGGAAGGAAAGCCCAAAGCGTGGAAAGGAGCAGGAACGGCGTTGGAGAGCGCTTAAAGAACAGTGGTGAGGAATGAGGCTGGTGTTGGTGGGGCCAGGTCAGAGGAGGTTCTGGGTAGCCTTGGCCAATCCCATCTCAGTGGAGCTTTTGGATGCACGTTATTTCTGCTCATCATAATCCTTCTGTCCACTCAGCGGATCCTAGAACCTGATGACTTTCTGGATGACCTTGATGATGAGGACTATGAGGAGGACACTCCCAAGCGTCGGGGCAAGGGGAAATCCAAGGTGAGAGGCTGGCACGGGGCCTTCAGCCTGGGGCAGGGCAGCCTGGGAAGTCCCATGTTTTATTTCTTGCAGTTGCCATTTTCCCTTTCAAGTGAAATTAGCAGCCACTCACAGGAGAGTTTAATTCCTCAGGCCTAGACGCCTCAGTAAGGGCATCTTTTTGCTCTTGGCAGGGTAAGGGTGTGAGCAGTGCCCGTAAGAAGCTGGACGCTTCCATCCTGGAGGATCGAGACAAGCCCTATGCCTGTGACAGTGAGTGCCTCACTAGTGGGTGGGTAGTCCTTGCCTTGACCCAGCTCCTGCTCAGGATATGAGAGGAGGGAGGGTTGTGTTTTTGCCTGGAGTGGTAAAACAAGCCTGGGCTCTTGTCCTGCCTGCTGGCTGACTGGTTCCCTCAGGCTTCTGTGAGGCTTGGGCCTCTGCTACGTGGCGGGTGGGACCTGCATGCTCTGGGAGAGATTTCTGCTGTCCTCTGGGGTGGGGGTGCTTGTTGGGGGGACAGGGTTGGCCTTTTGATAGATGGCATGCAGGTCTGCTGGCCCCAGTCAAGCCAGGGCCCCAGGGGTCCAACACTAAGTTTTTCGTTGTCTGTCCTCTTTCCTGTCCTCTCTGGCTTGCCCCACTTCTGTCCCTCTACCCTGGGAGATCATCACCGTTGGGGTTTCTCTCTCGCTTGCTCTGCTTTCCTGCTGCTGCCGCTCCTGTCTCAAGTGTGTCAAGGCCTTCTTCTCATGACTTTTCTTTCTGTCTTTCAGATAGTTTCAAACAAAAGCATACCTCGAAAGCGCCCCAGAGAGGTAGCTCTCTCAACTTTTCAGACTTTTGGTTTTCCTGTCCCTTTTTCCCTCCTCCCTTGTTCCTCCTGCCTTTCTCATCTCCAGTGGTGCTAGTTTTCAAATCTCTGGAATGGCATGGGGTAGGAGCAGTGGAACTTCTGCTGTGCTCCACTCCTCAAGTCCTGGAAGCTGCTTTTACCACTGCTCGCCTTCCACAAGCCTGCTCTTAAAGCCGCTCGGCCTAGTGCATGGGGCAGCTTCAGGGGCATCATAAGGAACCCACTGCAGACAGATCCACCTGCTGCCCTCCCCTGAACAGGCACTTGGTGGTCTCAGCTGATGTTCCCTACCATCCCACCAGCTCCTCCTGCATCCTCTCTCCCCTTTCCTTTCCTGCTGACCCCCGTGCCCTTCTCAGTATCTGCTCAAGCTTACAGGATACCTCATGGGGATCTGCTTTCCTGCTGGTTGGTGGGGGCTGGACAGGGCACTGATTTGGGAGTATGTTTGAATTTCTTTGGGGGCCACCTGCCCCAGCCGGCTCAGTTGATAGGTATCCCCAAGAGACTTCCCTCACCAACTCGTTTATCTACATTCAGCAGAGATGGGCTCCATGGTCTATACAGGGTAGCTTAAGCTTTTACCCCACATTTACTGAGGAGTAAAAAGGTTTGAAGTCTCTTTCTCACCTTTCCCTTTTCCTGCCACCCTGCAGGACTGTAGAAATTCCCTTCCCTTCCCTTTCCTGACCCGGAGCTCCCTAGGCTATTACTGTTCCCAGGTCAAGCAGTGATGGGGCAAGGGCTAAGCCTCTGAGAAGCCAATGTGGAAGAGTAGTGGTGGCCATGAGGTTGGTGTTTGAGAGGAAGAAGCTAGAGCACCCCAGGGCCTGATGCTCCTGGCCGAGGGGAGAGGGCCTCACGAAAGGCCTGTCCCAGAACAGAGCTGGTGGGTGAAGGGGAGGTTGCCCTCTCTGCCTTAGGTGGAGCCCCACAGCTGGCAGGGGTGGGATGTGGCACTCTTGTATCCTAATACCTTTCTCTGCAATCCTCTCCCTACCCAGTTTGTGGGAAACGTTACAAGAACCGACCAGGCCTCAGTTATCACTATGCCCACTCCCACTTGGCTGAGGAGGAGGGTGAGGACAAGGAAGACTCCCAGCCACCCACTCCTGTTTCCCAGAGGTCCGAGGAGCAGAAATGTAAGCTGAGGAGTTGGCCTGGTTATAAAAACCCCCTGCAGGGATGAGTGGCCCAAGGGCATCATTACAGCTCTTGTCTTTCTTCCTATAGCCAAGAAGGGTCCTGATGGATTGGCCTTGCCCAACAACTACTGTGACTTCTGCCTGGGCGACTCAAAGATCAACAAGAAGACAGGACAGCCAGAGGAGCTGGTGTCCTGTTCTGACTGTGGCCGCTCAGGTACCTCCTGCCCCAAAGAGAAGGCTGCAGCCATGCTCAGTCCCCGTAGGGCTCTTGCCTTGCTAGCTTCTGGCACTGTCACAGTCAACCAGCACACCTCACTTCTGGCCAAGAGAAGATGTAGCCATGGGCAGGGGCTCCTCTCTTCTCCCCTCATTTCCGGCTGCCTGTTTCACTCTGTTGTCCCCCACAGGGCATCCTTCTTGTCTCCAGTTCACCCCTGTGATGATGGCGGCAGTGAAGACCTACCGCTGGCAGTGCATCGAGTGCAAGTGCTGCAACATCTGCGGCACCTCCGAGAATGACGTGCGTATCCCTGCTCCCTGGTGTGGCTCCTTCTGGGCTTTTACTTTTCTTCCCCCAGTTCCCTCTAAAGTGAGCTTGCTGTTAAAAGGGAGCATGACTCTCCCCAGCATCCCAGTCAGAACTTTGATTTGTTGGCAGGTATTTATTGAGTACTGACTTTATGGCAGACGTTGTTGTAGACACTAAGGGAGGGTACTGAATAAGACAAATAAGGTCCCTGCTTTCATGGAATTTACATTCTTATGGGAACAGCAATCAGCAGGGAAATAAGTGAGATTTGTATGACGTGCCATGGACAAAATGAACCAGTAATGTGGCAGAGAGTAACTGTGTTACTAATTCAGATTGACAGTCAAAGATAACTCTTCTGAGGAGGCGATGTGGGTGTTGGAATTTGGGTGATGCCAAGGAGCCAGTCCGAGCAGGTTTGGAGGTAGAGCCAGTGCAGAGGCCCTTAAGGTGGACAAGCCAGGCGTGTTGAGCAGGCTGACGTGGCCGGATGGAGTCTTCCTGCCTATGGGAGAGCATGGCAGGAGATGAGATGGGACAGGTGGACACTGCCAGGTCTGTGGGGCCTGGGGTTCTGTCCTGATTACAGTGGGATGCTGTTGGAGGTTTCAATCAGGGGGGTGACATGGTCTGTCTCACATTTTAAAAAGGTAACTTGGCTGCCCTGTGGAAGGTAGATGATAAGGGGGCAAGAGTGGAGGCTGTGTGTGATCAGTCAGGGTCTGGCAGGATCCACGTGAGGGACAACAGTGACTGGGTCTGAACTAGAGATGGACAGCAGTGGTTTCCTACCCAAGATTCATGCATCTGTTCTTGCCTGCCACCTGCCCTGCCCCTCCGGAAGTAGCAGCAGTGTCACAGAAGCCCTCTTCCTACCCCCTTCCCCCAGTGGCCTAACTGAGGCACATAAGTCACTCAGCCCCCGTGCTTTGCCCTGCTCCAGGACCAGCTGCTCTTCTGTGATGACTGTGATCGTGGCTACCACATGTACTGTCTTACCCCGTCCATGTCTGAGCCTCCTGAAGGTAAGTTGCGCAGATCGGTTACTCAGAACAATGATTTTATTAATAACTTGGAAAATATTGAGTTCTGTGTTCTTTATTATCAGTTATTTGTTCTTCCAAATTAGGGAGTAAGGCACCTTGTCTTGGCTCAGTTCAGAGTGCTTTCCTAGCATTTCAACTTTTAAAGGGTTTAACGTTTGCACATTATTGTTAGTTACATATACAAACACAAAAAAATCAGCCCAAAAGAAAACAGATGCTGAGCAGAGAACAGTCACCCAGAAGGAGCAATTTGTTTTCCTCCAGCCAGTCTAGGAAACTCCACAAGTCCCCTTCTGGTTGGATTTCCATGCCTTAAACCCCTTCTATATAGAAATTCAGGAGCTTATTCATGAGGACACAAACACCCAGTAGCTGTTACTGTGCACAAAGGATGTGGGCCAGCATTCCAGGTGAGAGAAAGTGGTTCACTGTCTGTGTGGCTGACTTGTAATATAGGTCAAACTGCTGTCACTCCTCACTAGAGAATGAGGCCACTAACAAAATCTGAGAGTCCTTTAGCAGCAACAGGGGAACACTCTCAGGCCCAGTTTATAAATCTGCTTTTGGGAGAATTAGCATGTTTTGTGCTTTGTTTTTTTAGCCATCAAATATCAATTTGTAGACAAAATCTATACTAGTTGCAGAATGGCTTTCCTATTGAAGTTCTGCGGGACACTGAGGTAGTGGAGTGTTCTTGTTGGAGTGTTGAGGCAGTTGAGGGGCAACCCCTAGAAGTCATCAGATGTTCTAGGTTCTAGGTCAAGTTTGGCAAACTAGGCCGGGCACAGTGGCTCACACCTGTAATCCTAGTACTCTGGGAGGCCAAGGCGGGAGGATCGCTCAAGGTCAGGAGTTCGAGACCAGCCTGAGCAAGAGCGAGACCCCGTCTCTACTAAAAGTAGAAAGAAATTATTTGGACAACTAAAAATACATATAGAAAAAAGTGGTGGCACATGTGTGTAGTCCCAGGGAGGCTGAGGCAGTAGGATCGCTTGAGCCCAGGAGTTTGAGGTTGCCGTGAGCTAGGCTGACGCCACAGCACTCTAGCCTGGGCAACAGAGTGAGATTCTGTCTCAAAAAAAAAAAAAGTTTGGCAATCTACAACCCATGTGCCAAATCCAGCCACAGCCAGTTTATATAGCTTGCAAGCTAACAGTGCTTTTTATATTTTTAAAAGGAGGTTTTTTTTGGTTTGTTGTTTCTTGTGGAGACAATGTTTTGCTATGTTGCCCTGGCTGATCTCAAACTCCTGGGCTCAAGCATTCTTCTTAAAGGAAGTTTTAAGAAAAAGATGTGAATGAAACTGTATGTGGCTCAGAAAGCCTAAAATATTTAGCACTCTAACTCTTTACAGAAAAGTTTGCCAAGCTCTGCTCATTGACCTTTGGGCTAGAAAGGACCTTCCTCTTACATTTTCGTATCACGTGTCTCTGAAGAGCTAATAAAAGCTGTGGATCCTTTCCCCCCGAATTATGTCCAAATGGACATATGTATAATTATGCTCATAATTTCAAGGCATTAGGACTAATTTTATTTTTTAAAAAAACAGAAGAATCCAACCATGGTATATGTTAATAAACAAGGTATGAGCATTAATTTTCTTGTAAGGAAGAATTATGTCTTCTTTTTTTCTGAAACTAGACTCAGGTCATAATGGGTTAGATCATATAGTTCACCCCTTTTTCGCTGATCAGGTCCTTAGCTTCTGCTTAGACACCTAGTGATGGTGGGAGCCCATCTTGCAGTGATTTTCACAGAAAGCCCTATCAAACTTGGTTTCTCTGGAGCCACTACTCTTGATCTTTAGTCTAACCTTTGGACCATGAGAATCAAGTCAGGTTCTTTTATAATCACAAGCCCAAAACTAGGATGTTTTAGAAACTTCCTCTCTGCCTAGGTCCTCCTCCTACTCCCAGAGCTTCTGATTTAATAGGGCCAAGAGGGCCTGGGCATCTGTATTCTGAAATAGTCCTCCAGATAATGGTTTCTTTCATCTCCATTGAGAATGCTTTTTCCTCCTAGCGCAGGATAACCGTGAAACTTTGCTACTGCAGAATATCCCCCTTCCTCCCTGGAGCTGACCCCACTAGTGGAGAAGGGGTACAGAAAGAAGAATAGCAAGCAGATGAGGGTCGTGTGGGACCCATCCTGACCCCATTATGCTTCTCTGCAGGAAGTTGGAGCTGCCACTTGTGTCTGGACCTGTTGAAGGAGAAAGCTTCCATCTACCAGAACCAGAACTCCTCTTGATGTGGCCACCTCCCTGCTCCCCACACGTCTAAGGCTGTTTCTCTCCTCCACCATGTTTTTCATACCCACCTTTCCCTTCCTCCTCTCTTTCACAAGTCCAGAGAATCTTGGGATGGTTGTGCCAACCTGCCTTTGGCAGCAGCAAGCTGAGGTGGCAGCTCTGACTGCCTCTGGCCCCAAGCCCTCAGGGAGAAAGGAGCAGCGCACTGCCCCAAGGCATACCTGTGGGCCCAGCTTCTCTCTGCTCTCCATGAAGTGCATTCACTCTGCTTGCCTTGGGCCCAGGCCCTGGTGATCACAGGGTTTAGTGTCCTCCGAGAAGGAGTGGGAGAACAGCTCGCTTCTCTCTCCGCTCTGCCTCCACTCTGGTCTCCAGGCTTTTCCCTTCCCCCAAAGTTGAGCTGGGCCAGGGCCTCTTTGCCAAGAGCAGCGGGGAGTGAGCAAGCTGAGGCCACGCTCGCAAGGAGCTTTCCATGCCCTTTGTGCTGCTTAGCCTTGCCTTTTCCCTTCAGAGCGGCTCTCTGCAGCCCTCTGTTCCCGCTACACAGGGTCCTTTGCCTGAGCCTGGATGCTCTCAGTCACCTTTCTGGCTCTGCCCTGTCCTGCTCCACCCCACCCAGGGGGAGTAGCAGCTTCACCGTATTCTTCATGTGCTCTCCTGGCTCACTGTCACGGGCGGTCTCCAGTGACCGAAGCATTCCCCACCCTTGGAATTTCCCACCTTCTGCCTCCCCTCCTATTCCCTTTGGTTTTGTGGGGAGACGGGAAGCATCAGGGGGCCAGGCCAGCAGCTTGGGGCCACAGGGAGACATTGGATAATGTGCCTGTTTTTTAACATGATGAAAAAGCCTACCTCCAAAATCCCTTTTTGTTCTTCCTGGACCTGGGCATTCAGCCTCCTGCCCTTAACTGAATTGGGGGCTTCAGCCTCCTGCCCTGTGTATCCGGACTCCAGGTCGCAGGAAAGCCACATAGATGTCCCTTTCTTCCCTTGCACGCTCGCTAGCAGCTGGTAAGGTCTTCACCCTGATTCCTCAAGTTTCCTGCTTAGTGGCACTGACATTAAGTACTGGGGGGCAGTCCATGCTAAGACACCCTGGAGTGGCCTTCCCCCTTGGCTGTGGGCAGGCCCAACTTGCTGTCGCTTAGGAATTGAGGTGTCTCTTTTTTCTTTCTTTAGTTCCTGTATTCTAAACATTAGTAAAAATAAACATTTTTACACGGAGCCCTCTGCTGGATGGTTTATCTTCCAACTCCCTGTTAAGAAGGCCGTTTCATCCTAAAACGTTCCTCCTCAACAGTGGTTTTTTAAAATGTTTTGAAATACAGCTTTTTTCCCCCCAAATTAAATTTTTCCGTTGAACCCCAGTATGTAAAGCAGATATAAAATGGGTTATTTTGTTAGTTTTAATTTGTTATGTGAATTCAAGTTTATAACAATTCCTTGTTATAAAGAACAATGAAGCTGTTTTGATCAGTATAAAATTTGGGTTAAAATCAACTTTAGCATGCTGTTTATTTCTGTGTTTTGCTTGGTTTGGAGAAAATTTTGCGTAGACATGGATACATAGATGGAAGTGGTACCAAGTTTGTAACAGCTGACCTTGCAATTTCAGATACTTAAGATGGGTCCAAAAGCTTGATTATTATATAAATACAGTAGCATTAGGGTGGGCGCGGTGGCTCACGCCTGTAACCCTAGCACTCTGGGGGGCTGAGACGGGCGGATTGTTTGAGTTCAGGAGTTCGAGACCAGCCTGAGCAAGAGTGAGACCCCAGCTCTACTAAAAGAAATAGAAATTAGTGAGAGAACTAAAAATATATAGAAAAATTAGCCTATTGTCCCAGCTACTCAGGAGGCTGAGGCAGTAGGATCACTTGAGCCCAGGAGTTTGAGGTTGCTGTTGAGCTAACGCCACCGCACTCTAGCCTGGGCAACAGAATGAGACTCTGTCTCAAAAAAAATAGCATTAATAACATAAGCAACTAGTGACATCCCCATGGGACACATGACAGCTTTTGCAGGAGTGATGAGGGCAGCCTGAGGAACGGAGGGGCCTTGGCCTGGCTTGTCTGGCAGCCTTTAGTTGCCTGCAGTGCTCTCAGGCCAGGCCAGCTGCTCTTGGGGCCTGAGCTGCCCAGAGTGTAGCCCTGCCGCCCTTCCCAGGGCACATTTACATGCACAAAGCAAGTTTTCCTGAAGCCAGAACGACCATTATGCGAGCTTACGTGGAGGATCTTGTTACAACATCTCACTTGAGTGTGTGTTTTGAAGTGCTTGTTTTCTTTTTAAAAATAAGGATTGCTTTATGAATCTGCTTGTCATCCTCTCACAGGGGCCATGCTAATCTCTCTCTATCATTCCAATTTTAGTGTATGTGCTGCCAAAGCAGGCATAAACTTTAAAGAAAGATTTGAATCAGTTATGGGCCCCCTGAAGTATCCTGTTTTTTCAGGAACATTCTGAAAGCCGTCATTGCCTCTTTGAGGGCCAAGGCCTGGGCTGCTATGTTCAGTAAGCAAGCAGGGTGCTCCGACCTGGGGGTTGTGTGAGCAGCAGGGCAAAGGGTGTCCTCATCCTTTGACACCAAAATAGGCCGGGAGTAGAGGGAGTAGCAAAGTGATGATCTTTGGTGGCTGAGTTTGTTTAAGGGCCAGGAAAGGTACAAGGTAAGAACACTGTAGCAGGCATATGAGAGCAAATTTGGAGAGGATTTGCAGGAAGTGGGATTTAGGATGGGACTTGGAGGGATAGACAGTGTCACTGAGTAGAATGAGAGTGGAGGTGGAAGCGTCTGAGGAAGGCAGAGATGGGGACCCAGAGCTGTGGGAGGGGACAGCGGAGAGGCAAGCCATGCTGGAGCTGGAAGTAGGAAGCCCAAGACTGCAGGTTAAGATATCTACATTTAATTCAGGACTGAAGGTTAGCAAGGAAAGAAGTGATACTAGATCTTTTTATTATTAATACAAAGGCTAACACGAGGAGATATTAGATCTTGAGTTTAGGAACTTGAATCTCTCAAGCACCAAAACAAATATTAGTCCTTACTCTCCCTAACTCAGAACTGACCCCAGGCAAGCAGTGTTTTTCGGCAGCGGGCTGACGGGGCCAGCGCTGTCCATGGTAATTAGCTTTTGTAGCTTGAAGCTTGCATCCATTTTCTCCTTTCATCATTCTCCCAAAACAACTCCGTGAGGGCCATTAGCCCTGCTTGGTAGACGAAGAAGCTGGGGCTGCCTAGGGTCACAGCCAATAAGTCCTTGGGACGCCAAGTCAGCCCAGAGGCTTGGGCAGTCCCAGAGGGCCGGTCTCAGGAGGCCGGCGGCGCCGCGGGAACTCCGGCCGGGTCCTGACTCCTCCCGCCCCTCGCGCTGGGAGCCCCGCCCCCAGAGTGCCAGTCGAACCGCCACTTCCGCAGCCTCCAATGAGACTTAGCCGGGGGCGGGACGGGGCACCACTGAAGACCAATCTGATCGGGCCGGGGCGGGGCTGCGGCGGGTGGGCGCCGAGAGGCAGCACCACCGACTTCCCAGCAGGGAGAGAGCCCGGCGCGGGCGGCGCGCATGGGGCCCGGCTGTGCGCGAGCCCGCTTGCCGCCCGCCGCCCGCGCAGCCCCTCGGCCCGATCTGCCCTCCGGGTCGTGGCGCCTGTCCCTCCTCTGGGACAGGGGCTCGGGACCGCCTGGACAGGGGCTCGGGAGCCAGGCTGGGGCAGGGGCGGGAGCCGCGGGAGGAGCGCTTGAGGTGGGTGCGGAGCGGGAGGCCGGGCGGGCAGGCGCCAGGGTCCGCCCCGCCGATGGGCTCCGGGTCGAGGGGGGAGAGGCCAGCCAGGGCGCGGAGTCCGGCTCACAGCCTGCCTGGGTCCTGGGCGCTCGTGCCCGCGCCCTGGTATCTCTCCCAGGCCACCACCCTCCCTGCGGGGACAACCCGCCTCCCGCTGTCCGCAGCCTCATCACCCCTCTCACCCTTTGTCGCTTGTGCAACTGCCCTTTCGGCCCTGGCCTGCCACTCCTCCTGCAGGCCAGACCGTCACCCAGGACCCAGCACCAAATTAGACTCTCTCCTTCAGACCCCTCCGTTGCCCTTTGTCGTTTGTACACCTGTCACCTGAACTCTGTGCATTCACTCCACGCCCCCCCACCAATATCTTCATCTGAGTCCAGCTCAGGCCATTCTCTCCATCTCCTCCCAGGGTCCCTCCCAGCAGCCCTGACTGTCCCTACACCTGCCCCCTCAGCCCCAGCCCCAGGCCTTCCCCATTCATGCTCCTTTGTTGTTTCTGCAGCTGTCCCCTCGCTCTATTCATCCTTCTCCCCCACTGATGCCAAGCCCCAGCCCAGACTCCCCTCTCCTCCTGACCAGAGAGATGCCTCTGCCCCAGCTCTATGCTGGCATTCCTCGGGATAGGGGCGGGCCCGCCCGCCCCTCACTCAGCCTGGCCATTGGCCCTTCCACGTTCAGCCTGTCTGGTCCCCCCTGACCCGGCTGTACTCCAGCCAGTTCCCTGTCCTCATCTATTCTTTTTTCCTTCCTGTGCTCCTCTCCCGTCCCTCCTGGCCTCAGTCTACTCTGCTCCCCTCATGCTTTCCTCCCCCAGCAGGGACTGTGCAGAAGTCATGGAGCTGAGCAGCAAGAAGAAGCTGCACGCCCTGTCCCTGGCCGAGAAGATCCAGGTGCTGGAACTCCTGGATGAGTCCAAGATGTCCCAGTCAGAGGTGGCCCGGCGCTTCCAGGTCTCCCAGCCCCAGATCTCGCGCATCTGCAAGAATAAGGAGAAGCTCCTGGCGGACTGGTGCAGTGGCACAGCCAACCGGGAGCGCAAGCGCAAGCGGGAGTCCAAGTACAGCGGTATCGATGAGGCTCTGCTCTGCTGGTACCACATCGCCCGGGCCAAGGCCTGGGACGTGACGGGGCCCATGCTGCTCCACAAAGCCAAGGAGCTGGCTGACATCATGGGCCAGGACTTTGTGCCCAGCATTGGCTGGCTAGTCCGCTGGAAACGCCGGAATAATGTAGGCTTTGGGGCCCGCCATGTTCTTGTGCCTCCATTACCCCCTGAGCCACCGCCCCCAGGGCTCATGGCCCAGGCCCAGCTGCCTCTTTCCCTTAAAGATTTCTCCCCAGAGGACGTTTTTGGCTGTGCCGAAGTGCCCTTGCTATATCGGGCAGTGCCTGGCAGCATGGGTGCATGTGATCAAGTACAGGTGCTGCTGTGTGCCAACAGCAGGGGCACAGAGAAGCGGCAGGTATTGGTGGGTGGGCTACAAGTTGCCCCAAGATGCTTCTTTGGGGTCAGCAGTGAGGCTCTGCCTGCCTCCTACCACCTTGACCTGGGCATCCCCTGGTCAGAGTGGTTGGCACAGTTTGACAAGGACATGGGGCAGCAGGGCCGACAGGTAGCCTTGCTGTTGGCTGCGCGAGTGGTGGAGGAGTTGGCAGGCCTGCCTGGGCTCTACCACGTGAGGCTCTTGCCCCTGCCTGCCTCTAGCACCACGCCTGCCCTGCCCAGCTCAGTGGTCTGGGCCTTTAAGGCCCATTACCGGCGCCGTCTGCTGGGCAAGCTGGCTGCCATCCAGAGCAAGAGGGATGGCACCTCGCTGACCGAGGCCAGGGTGGGCATCACAGTGCTGGACGCTCTGCACATGGTGGCTGCGGCCTGGGCCAAGGTGCCTCCTCAGCTCATTTTGAGCAGCTTCATTCAGGAAGGGCTGGCTACTGGTAAAACACCCCTGTCCCTGGACAGAGCCTCTGAGATGTTACCAGTTCCCAGTGGGCTGAGCCGAGAGGAGTTTTCCCGCTTTGTGGACCTGGAGGGCGAGGAGCCAGGGCCTGGCATGTGCAAAGAGGAGACGGGCACTGAAGACAAGGAGGGTGGTGGAAAGGAAGGCTTTGAGCCCCTGCCCACCAAAGCTGATGCCCTCCGGGCCCTGGGCACGTTGAGGAGGTGGTTTGAGTGCAATGGCACCTCCCCTGAGTTCTTTGAAAAATTCTACGACTGTGAGGAAGAAGTGGAGCGGCTCTGCTGCTTGTGAAGATGCCTTCACTGCTTGCCAGAGCCCCCTCCTCTCCTGTTTCCCATGGAAACGCCCTCTCCAGAAGGCAGACCCGGCTGTCTTTTTCCCGTGGAAACACAGCTATCCTGGAAAGCGGAGAAGGGAGAGAAGTTGGGACACCAAGTCTGGGCTCGGAGTGGAAGTCGTCCAAGCCCTGAGAAGAGGGCTCTAAAGATGTGGCTTTAGGGGTAGGAATCTAGGCAGTGTAGTTTCTAAACCCTGCTCGAAAGTTCAGGAACCTTAGGGCGTTAGTCTAGACAGGCTGGGACTTGGAAAGGTGGATTTGGGCTTTACAGATGGGCTGACCCCTTGAACAGTTAAAAACAGTTCTGCTTCTAAAAATAAAGTTTTTAATCAGAAAAGAGCCCAGGGTGTTATTTTCACAGGAGAAAGCTGAGAACTTTCAATGCAGGTTTGAAACATTGATTGCCGGTGGTTGCTACAATGCAGCTGTCTATGGCGAGAAGGGGTCCTCTTCCAGAGCCCCAGCAGTAGGGACCTCAGGACATGGCATTGCTGTCGGGCTGCCCTCATGAGGAGGAGGCTGGAGGACAGACAGATCCAGCGTGTTGCCCCAGACATGCTGCAGCTCCAGTCATTGCCCGCTCAGATTGTGAGTGTTTGGTGTGGGGATGGGGCGGGCCAGGAACATGTCAGGGAAGCAGAAAGGAGCCAGAACTTGGAGTAGTCGTTCATTTTTTCATCTGTTCATTTCACATCTCTTCAGCAAGGCCTTCTATGTGACAAGGTTGCAAAGATGGTGTCTCTGCTAGGCACAACCTCGCAGACAATGACAGTGGAGTGCAATTAAGGGTCACGACAAAGGCTTGCACAAAGTACCGTGGCCCATTGAGCTGGGGAGACGGCAGGTGGAAGGGAGCTTTGAGCTGCAGCTGGGTAGACAGAGGAGTGGGAAGGATACTCCAGGCCAAGGGACAGAGGCGCAGAGGCGACTGGACCACACAAGCACAGTGGTGCAAGGTGAAGCCAGGAGTAGGAAGGGCCGTTAGCCCCCAGGCTTAGTGGCAGGGTAACACTGAAGGGTTTCTGTCAGACAGGAACAGGGCGTTCTTGGCGTTCTAGAATGATAACAGAGTCAGTATAAGGTGGATCAACGATGTGAGACCGAGAGGCAGAAAGACTCTGACTGGTCCAGGTGAGAGAAGGTGAAGCCTGAGCCAGATCGTGGGAGCAAGACGGGAAGAAAATGGTTTTACCTGAAAGGCTGTGGGCTTTGGAGGCAGACAGACCCCGGCTGGCGAGAATTCCAGGTCCACGCCAAAATCCTCCCTGACCATTCAGGCTCGGCCACCGGCAATCGCAAGGTGAGCCTCATGCCGGGCAGCTGCCCTCCCCACAGCAGCCCGGGGCACAACCAGTGCACGGCACGTGGCAGTTTTCTGGAGGGAGCTGCAGTCAAGGCCACAGGCCCTGCAGCCAGCCCCGCTCACCGCACACCTGCATCCCAGCCCAGGTGCCTCCCTCAGAGGCCACCTCATTGGGGACCTGGGCTGAGGCATTTTCCAGGTGCTTGTACCGAGACGTCCTTCTTGGGGGCATCAGCTGAGACCTTTGTCCACTCTGACTCAGCCCCTTTCACTCCAGCCTCTCTCCCTCATCCTCCCCCAGCCAGAGTCCATGAAGAGGCAGGAGCCTTTTATCTGGGGCCCCTCGACAGTGAGACTGTTCCCATCAGCGACATCTACCCCTCATCTGGTGCTGTTCCATAAAATGGGGCACTGGGGAGCCTCGGCTCCTGGTCTTGCCTCTTCAAGCTGCAGTGAATGAATAAAAACTTTTCTGTCACTTCCAGCTTGGCTTGTTGTCCTAACTGACCACTCAGCACCTGGCAGCTCAGCGACTCACTTTTGCACAGTTAGGAAGCCGCCCACAGGCCCTCCGTTTGCCTAAGGTCCCAAATCAGCCTTTCCTCACACATTCTGCTCTCCCTACCCTGTATTCAAGTAAATTGTTCTTTGCTGAAATCATTCCAGTTATGAAATATCTCTTTTAAAACATGGAAGCCAAAATTACACAATCTCTGCAGGTCTGACCGAAGCGACAAACGGCAGGCAGATTGGCTGTCTGTCCTCAGGTGTCCTAGTCCCGTCTCAGCAGCAGGATATAACACAACGTTTCACTGCTGACTTCTTCCTGGAGCTTTTTCATTCAAGCCACAGTGAATGTCTTCCTTCTCCCTTCCTTGCAACATCATATTTCATACATTTCCTGGTTGTGGTGATTTCGTTTGCTCCTGGGAGTGGGATTTACTGCACACTCAGCTCGTGGGTCAGGCCTTGTTCTAGGACCCAGAGCCAGCGCGGAACGAGACAGAGAGGCTCCCTCCTCTCTGGAGGGGGGACATAAAGAACAAACCAGTGAACAAATGAACACAGGAATTTTTGATATGGAAAAATGTCAAGATGAGAATAAAACAATGATGTCAGAGAGAGTGAGGAAGGGTAGTCAAGAAAATGGCATTTGAGCCACGTCGCGAATGACTCCTCTGCAAGGGAACTGTAGGTACAGATCTGGGTTAGAAACAGCTTGATGGGGTTGAGAAATAGAAAGCAGTCCCTGTGAGGGAAGTGACAGGGACAACGAGGGGAGGAGGTCAGGGGTGTGGTCAGGGCCTTTAAGCCAGGCAGCACTTGGATGCCATTGTAAGTGAGAGAGGAAATCAGCTGAGCTTTTTGGGGTGGGTGGTTTAGACAAAGGAGGAACACGGTACGTTTCATGTTTTAAAAATCAGAATTGTAGTTCTCATGTGAAGAACAGAGGGGTGGGGGTGGGGAGCAAAAGTGGCAGCAGGAAGACTGAGTAAGTTCTAGGAAGCTCCTGAGTTGACAGGACTTCCCCACAGACAGGGCATAGGAACCAAGGGAAGGGGCGACAAAGATGGCGTCGACTCTTCCCAACAGAGCTCGTTTTCTAATCCAGGTCAGGTGGGCCTGCCCAATTCTGCAGGTGCTGCCGCTTGCCAAGCAGGGAAGGGGCCGGGAGGACAAAGAAATCGTGTGTTATTTCCGTTTATTTCCAAGTCTATAACGAACGCCACGTTCAGATGGCACACCAGGCTCCAGGCAGCAAAAATGAAGAAGACACAGTCCCGTTCCTAAGGTGCTCACAACCCAGAGAGAGAAATCTGGAGTTACCTACAACTCGGTCAGTGAGTAAGACCTCAGGATTCCTCCTCTCAAGGCCCTCTGAATGAATTAATATTTATAAAGTGCTTACTACTTGCCAGGCATTACTTGAAACTCTACCTATCTACCTACCTATCTTAGATATGATTGGTATATGTTAGGTTTTTTTTTTTTTTTTTTTTGATACAGGGTCTCACTCTGTTGCTCAGGGTAGAATGCAGTGTAACCCCAAACTCCTGGGCTCAAGCGATCCTCCCACCTCAGCCCCCCGAGTAGCTGGGACTACAGGCATGTGCCATTACAGCTGGTTAATTTTTCTATTTTTAGTAGAGACAGGATCTTGCTCTTGCTCAGGCTGGTCTTGAACTCCTGCCCTCAAGCTATCCTCCCGCCTCTGCCTCCCAGAGTGCTAGGATTACAGGCTTGAGCCACTATGCTTGGTCTTTTGTCCATTTTTTAATTATTTGGTTTTTGTTACTGAATTGTGTGAGGGAATTTTTTTAAGTTGGATTTAATCTCTGGAAAACAAGAGCCGACTCACTCTCACTTAGAAAAATGTGTAGTTACTCCCACAGGACACAAGAGGGCGCTACTAGAATGAGAAATTCATTTTTTAGAGGCAGGTGTTCCAGACCTGAGGGGTGGATTAGGGAGCAGGCACATGGTGCCTGGTTCACACACAGGGCAGCCAGATCTTATTCTCAAATGTTTTCCACCACGAAGGAGAGAGGCAGGGTTTCTTGTAGATCCCCTGCACTGGTGGGTGGTGGTAGTCTACCCTTTCAGTGAAGGGGTAGCCCCTTCCTGGATCTATATAAATCTACTTAATTTATGAGTCTTGGACTCAACTCCCCCACTAAATGTGGACTCGGGTTGTAATCTGTTCCCTGCAGTTTTTTAACCACCAAGGTTGTGGGGTCAGCGTTTGCCCCAGGGGCAGCCGTTTCTTCTTGCAAAGTTAGCAATGGTTTTAAAATTACATTTATTATAATTGATGTTGAATCTGGTTGCTTTATAGTAGGAGGGCTCTACGTAAAATCTAGAGCACCAGGCTGCCAGAGAGGAAGCCAGGAAGACCAGTCTTCTTTCCTTTATTTATTCATTCACTTATTTGTTCAACTATTTCGTGAGCACCTCTGTATGCCTGCTCCGGTTTTGACGATGAGCAATCCAAGCAGGGTCTCTGCTTCATGGAGCTCATAGTTTAGAGGACAGATAGATGTAACCAAAGAGTCACACAAACGACAGTGTGTCATCGCTGACCGAGGAAGAGGGATGGTGTGAAAGCACAAGCCAGTGGTTCTCGACGTGTGGCCCGCACTGGCAGAGTCGCCAGCATCTGGGAATTTAGTGAAATGCAAATTCCTGGGCCCTCCCCAAACCTACTGAATCAGAAACTCGAGGGTGGACCCAGCAACTGCATTTTAACAAACCCTCCAGGAGATTCTGAACAACTGGCATAAGCCAAGGGAACCTGCCCTAGGCACAGGTGCTGAGGAAGGTCTCCCAAAGGCTGCCCTACTGAACCGACAGCTGAAAGCAGTGAGGAGACCATGTGCAAACGTCCCGCGGTGGGAGGGAGCCCTGCAGGCCCTGATTCCGCAGAGTGACGGGAAGCCACTGGGGAGCAGGGTGACTTGATCAGAACTGCATTTCAAAAAGTTAAATTACTTGTCCAGATTCGGGAGAGGACCAGGGCTGTGCTAGTGGGCCCCAGAAAACCTTTAAAAGCAGGTTAATAGGAGTTAGGGGCTCCTTTGACACGGAAGTGGGAGAGGGAGCGCTGCTCTGAGTCACCTGGCCCTGGAAGCAGAGGAAGCAGAGGGCGTGCCCCCGGAGCACCGCAGCAGGGGTGAACTGGGGACACTCAGGTGCCTTGGGGACGCCCAGGGATCCACGACCAGGAGCTCAGGAGCCCAGGAGCCTGGGCAGGCTGGAGACGCCGCCACCTAAGTCCCATTTACAGAGTGAATCTTCTTAGCTCAGCTGTTGGTGAGGCTGGTGAAAGTTATTTAAGCCAGAATCATCCCCAGGCTGTGTCATTTCCCCTTTCCCCGCACATGTAGCTGTCATGTCGCTACACACACGTCAGTCTCCTGGAATTTCTCCAGCTGTGGTCACTTCTGTAAGTATGACATTTGTCAACATGAATCCAATGAGACACCGTATAATAGTCTGCCCAAGTTGTAAGTTCTCTGCCGGTGACCCTCAGACATCACCCCCTGTAACCTCAAAGCAAGTTCACTGTTTCCTACTTCTTAGGGATTTCTTCTATTTCTTCTTAGCTCTCAAAAGTAAGGGCGACCTTGAATAACATCTGTTAAATTTTTAAGCAATTTCACATGCATCTTATGACACCCTGCTGATTTAAAAACATTTAGATTTATTTTTTGGTTTAAAGATTTAATTGGCTTTTATTAATGATTATAGAATCAGGCACTATTTCATTGTTTAAAAAAGATTAGGTGTTCCAATAAGCTGAGCAGAGGGGCTTGGCTTTATAGGCACAAAAGAGGCGAAGAAAGCAGAAACAGGGAACAAAAGCAGATCGGTCATTTCAGAGTTACTAACATTTCACGTACAGGGTTAACACAGACGGGGCTTCCTTACTACGCTGGCTTAGGTACACGGGCCACTTCTGACTGTTTGCTCTGAATCTCCTATTTTTTAGAAATTGGCGTGTTTCAAAATTCAGTTTGATTATGCGTGACACCCAGCATGAGTGAAGCCATTATCTGCTGGACCCAGTGTAGGAGCTCGGTCTAAACAACGGCCTCTCATACATCCTGTTTAAGGACATCTTTAAACGATCAGGAACCAGGATTAAAACGAGATGAATAAATAGTTGAGCACATTATTTGGGAGCATCATCACTCAGGATTAGGCTCTAGCAAAACGCTATGAAATGTAGCTTTATATACTTAAATCCAGAAAATTCCATTACTCTGACTGCTGTTTTGGCTTCCCCAGGAGCTCTCTCTCCCAAAGCTGGTCACTTTGGTGCTTCTCTTTAGAGCCTAGAGGCAGGCATTTCGTGGCCCCTCCTAAGAGTTTAGTCAAGTAAAGCCACCTTAGTTAAACTGGATGAAGGAAGAAAAGCAAGCAAGCCGGGGTTTAAGGTAACAGCTATACATATCTGACACCCCTAATGGCGATACATGTTTCTTTTCTTTTTCTTTTTGACTGGGAAAAATGAAAGGAAGGAGACACAGTGTTTAAGAGAATGCTGGGAATATTATCTGAGTGAATAACTAGTTATTCTTCGACTTTTATTGTATCTTTTTGTCCCCTGGAAGCTTAAATCTTCTATTTCAGATTTTACACATTGTGGTGCACTTTTTTCTTTCTGAAGCCCGTAATTCAGTGGCAGAGGACAATGAGGGGGGAAATGGGAGAATTTAATGTACTGGGCTGCTTTACCTATCATGTGAATAATTTCCTTTTTTATTTTTTGAACAATAAACATTTATTGTCTTACATAGTTTTTTTTTTTATTTCAGCATATTATGGGGGTACAAAAGTTTAGGTCACGTATATTGCCCTTGCTGCCCCCCCACCCCGAATCAGAGCTTCAAGCATGTCCATCCCCTAGAGGGTGCGCATCTCACTCACTATGTATGTATACACCCACCCCCTCCCCCTCCCCCACATCTGCCCCACACTCGATTAATGTTACTCCTAAATGTGCTCTTAGGTGATGATCAGTGAAACCAATTTGATGGTGAGTACATGTGGTGCTTATTTTTCCATTCTTGGGATACTTCACTTAGTAGAATGGGTTCCAGCTCTATCCAGGAAAATACAAGAGGTGCTATATCACCATTGTTTCTTACACCATAGTACTCCATGGTATACATATACCACATTTTATTAATCCATTCATGTATTGATGACCACTTGGGTTGTTTCCACATCTTTGCAATTGTCTTACACAGTTTTTAAGATCCAGAAGTCTGGAACGGCTAAGCTGGGTGGTTACAGCTCAGGGTCTCCCATGAGGTTACAGTCATGATGTTGACCCGAGACGCTGTCATCTGAAAGGCTTGACTGGGAAAGGATCCACTTTCTTTTTTTTAAATTTTATTTCAGAGTATTATGGAGGAAAACATTTAGATTTTAAAAATATCTTCATTGGGAGGCCAAGGCAGGAGGATCACTTGAGGCCAGGAGTTCAAGATCAGCCTGGGCAACATAGCAAGATCCCGTCTCTACAAAAAATAAAATTAGCTGGGCGTGGTGGTGCATGTCTGTTGTCCCAGCTACTCAGGAGGCTGAGACGGGAGGAGCACTTGAGCCCAGGAGTTCGAAGCTGCAGTGAGCTACAATCGTGCCACTGTACTTCAGCGTGGGCGACAGAGCGAGACCCTGTCTCTAAAAAAATAAAAAATAAAATAAAACTATCTTCAGCCCCTTCCTGTCCATCTTTGTCTTTCTGCCCTCCTCTCTACTGGTGTTGTGTCTCCTCCCCTGGCCCCTATGCAATAGGAGTGAGTTCTTTTCTTATTAATCACTCCAAGCTTCACCCTAAACTCACTCCGGGACTGTTCCTGGCTGCGGGAAGTCTTTGCCAGGGGTAGTGGAAAGAACTTGGGCCTGGAACTCCAGGGCTCCGCTCTCTCTGGCTCTAAAGTGGAGCTTAGAGGAAGGGGGCTCCAGGCCCTGTAGGACTGTGGTCCCCAAACCCTGGGCCGTGGCCTGGTACCAGTCTGTGGCCTATTGGGAACTGGGCCATGCGTCACCGCCTGAGTTTCTCCGGCCCCACTGCCATCCTGTGGAAAAGTTGTCTTCCTGGAAATTTAGGAACCAGGAGCACAGCAGGAGGTGAGCAGCGGGCAAAGCAAAGCTTCATCTGCATTTGCAGCTGCTCCCATTGTGGTTGTGTGTGTGCTGCCTGAGCTCTGCCCCCACACTCCCATCTGCGGAAAAACTGTCTTCCATGAAACCATGAAACCGGTCCCTGGTGCCAAAAGGGTTGGGGACCACTGCTGCAGGAGATGCCTCTGGATAGAACCAGGGAGAGACAGTGCAGAGACAGGCTTACAGGCATAATTGTTACCCCAAAAAGGATTTCATTAAAACAAAATTAAAAAAAAAGATTTTTTTTACTTTATTCTTATGCTAACTGGTCATGTGATAAGAAATGGCAAACTACAGAGGACCACTCTGACCTCCTGCCCCTTCTTGCCCCACTTGTAAGAGCCACCTCCTCTTCCACACACATGCCCTTTGTGTCCTTCGAGCTGCCCACTGCCCCAGTCGTGTTTTGGTGCCTGCTGTACCGTCATTGCCGCGTCCAGCCTGGAATCCCTGGCACCGTGATGGTGCTGCATTGGCTCACAGACTATCCAACTGGAAGGGACCACAGAGGAAACTGAGGCACAGAAAGGGCAGTGACGCTGTGTTTTCCATATGAGAATGCTAGAAACTAGTCCAAGCCATGTCCACCATAAATCTTCCTTGGCTCGAAAGGGCAGCACATTTCCGCTATCAGGAGCACCAGACACTGACTCTTAAGCGTTACTGTGCGCAAAAATCACCAGGAGAGCTTTTCACAACACAGATTCCCGGGCCTCATCCTCAGAGACTCTGGGTCGCAGGGCCTGGGGGGCCTGAGAGCCTGCATTTCTAACAAGCCCTGCTGCCCCACGGACCACACTGGATCACCACTGACCTACGAGCTTGCAGACCCTTGCCCGCTGGATTAGTTTGGGTGAAGTTTGCTAAAATGTTGTAACAAAGAGACCTCAGAATGCCACAGCCCAGGGTGGAGAGGTGGGCTGTTCTCCCAAAGTCACCCTGGTGCCGGTCAGCAGGGTGCCTACTGCACCCCAACAGTGCCTTCAAGGGTCACTCCTATTGTCACCACTTCCAGCCCAGTGATGGGCAATTTACACACATCCCATTTGCTCACGTTTCTCTAGCAAGAACCTAACCCCAGGTTAGGCCCCACCTAGCTGCAAGGGAGGCTGGGAAACACAGCCTCGCCCAGTGGCCACATGCCCAGCAACCACGCTCTGATTTGGGGCGGCCTCCAGCAGTCTGCGGCACACCATCCCAGGAAGGAGAGCTCTGGTGAGCATGGGAAGGGAGCTGGTCCCGGCGGTTCCAGCCCAAGGGAATTTGAACTTTGATGTGGCATGGGAGACAGCCACAGTGCCCAGGTAGAGCAGGGTAGCATAGCAGCAGGGTGCTGGAGTTGGGGGCTTGGACGCATCTAGGCAAGTCACATGCTTACCAGCTCGGTGACTTGGGACAAGCTACATAATGTCTCTGAGCCGAGGCTGCCTCCTCTGTAAACTAGGATGATAATACTGCCATAGTTTCTGTAGGGATCCTGGTAAATGGCAGTAACTTCAGGAATCCAGGTCACCATGGGGTGGACTCAGGTTGATCTCAAACCAGATCGGGACATTAGCGGTTACAAACTAAGCTCAGCTTTACTGTCATTAAAATAACCCTCTCAGCCGGCTTTTCGTTCCCACTTAGCAAGTGAGATGGGTACACAAGTGCCATGGCCTAGGAGTGGGCAAGGCAGAGCCCCCCAACTTCTGGCACCACTCCATGCCAGATGACCTCAAGACGGGTCAGGGCAGGCCTGGGCGGTTCAGTAGACAGGTGTGTGTGGCGGGCCCAAGGAAGCAGGTGCTTGCAACTGGAGTGGGGCCAGAAGGGTCTCGAGTGCAACGGGCACTTCACTTAACGAGCATTTATTGGACACGTGCTGGGAAACACTCAGAAGTACAACCCCCACCTCAAGGAGCTCACCGCGGTCCCGGGGGGAAGTAGAGAAGCAAACCAACAACTCCGAGTGAGCGAGGTATCTGAACCCCAAAGCCAGCTTGGGCTTGGGGGAGGAGCCAAGGAAGGACTCCAGGGGACAGTGATCAGCCTAGGTCTTGGAGGAGAATGGGGTCAGCCAGGGGATGACGGCGTCACCCTGCCGGGCACTGCCCACTGCCGGTCAGGAGGGAATAAGCCTTCCAGGCCAGGGTGATGACAGAACACAGCTTGTTCAGGGTCCGGGAAGCCACTAAGGGAGAGCAAAGCCTCATGGGCAGGAGGGCCCAGGTGGAGGAGGGGTTTGGGCTTTTTCCTGAGGGGGGGGAGCCACCGAAGGATTCTGAGTCGTGGAAGGGCACAGTTTGAAAGGGGAGGTGGGAGGCAGCAGGGCTGGGACGGTGCCAGCGGCAGAGCCTCCAGAGCTCTGCAGGAGGCGCGGGGGCTGGCCAGGCTGCGTGTGCCCGCTCTCTGCTCCACGACCTCACGGAGGCTGAGTCTGGCACCACTGGCTTCCTGCGCCCCACTGGTCTCCACAGCCCAGTCTGGGTTGCTGGGAGGTGCCTTGATTCAAAGGAGCTGAGCCTCGTGCGTTTGAATTACAAACTGTGCTTTCAAATTGGCCTTCGATCCCGGCTCCATCTCAAACTGGCAGGCAGGCTCTGGGCCTGCTGGGGAGCTACTGGCATCGCCAACCCAGGCTCATCCCCACCAGCGTAGGAGATATTCGTAGCTGAGGAAGGTGACAGCGTTGACGGGAAAAGCACGGGCACTGTTGATGGTGACCCCCCGGAAGAAGACCCCCAGGCCTTCCTGCCGGACGCTGCTCACCATGCAGTCCAGCAGGCCCTGGTACGCTCTCCGCTTCAGCCCGTCCATCTGCATCCGGGACTTGATCACGTCTAAGGGCGTGGCTGCAACCCAGGACGTGATGCCGGCAAAGCCCCCTGCCACCAGCACTGTGGCTGAGCCTGGGGCAGAGGGAGCCCAGGTAGGGTCAGACCTGGAACAGGGCATCTCCCCAGTCCCCAGTCCTCCTCCCCAGCCTTCACAGTCCAGCCCACCTGCGACCTGCACCTCTCCATCCCCCACCCTCTCATGCTGCTCTACTTACTAGGATTCTGGCCCTCTGGTGTACATTGGCGACAGAGCACTTCATAGGTGACAAAGTAGATTCCCACTGTAGGGGTGTCTCTCAGCGTCAGGGCCCAGGCTCCTCGGAACAGTCCCCGGGGCCCCTCCTTCTGGAAGATGGAGGCTGCACAGTGCATGGGTCCCCGGTACCGGGGTGGAGGGCCCCCCAGCTGGGCCTTCGGCTCTGCCTGGTTTTGTAGCCGGACTTTGATGAGGTCAAAAGGGGCCAGGACGTAGGCCTGTTGGGAAGGAATGCCCTGGGTGGGGCTTTGGGCTGGGAACCATCTGCTTATACTAAGCACAGGCAGGGGGAGGGCAGGGGGCAGCGCCTTCCCAGAGGGGCCACTTGGCCCCTGCTGCCAGCACGCAGCCTCGCACATGCATGCCTGGGGGATGGGCCAGGACGTCTGCATGCTGTGGAGACAGGCCACCTCCCTTAGCATTAGGCGCCTGTCAGCAAGCAGCACTGCCCCCTCCCTCCTCATGCAACAGTGCCAAACTCACCTGGCAGGCACCCGGCGCAGGGGGCCAAGCCTGGACTCTTTCCAGGAGCAGGGGTCGATTTCTGGCCTCCCTAAAGCCCAGCACCACTGGCTTCCTGCACCCCACCGATGTCTCCCCAGCCCCGTCTAGGTGGATGCGAGGTGCCTTGCAGCAGATGGGACACAGATCTGGGACAGTATTGGGACTGGGCCCTGGGTGAGGGCTGGCGCTGGGGGGATGCGGAGGGAGACCATGCAGGGGTTAAGGTTTGAGTCAGGGATGTGACTGGGTCAAGGTCACTGTTGAAGTCCAGGCTGAGGTTAGCACACCGCTGGGGGTGGGCATGGATGTGGTTTCTGCTTTGTGTGTGTTTTGTTAAAGGTGCATGAGCTCAGTTCCTCAGTCCAGGAGACAGCTGATGGCGGAGGCGGCTGGCAGTTCCCTCTGTGGTGGTCTTTAGAGTGTAGCAAGCTGAGTCTTTGCTTACTTCCCCCCTGGGCAGGGAAGTTAGGGGACCATCCCATGTGAGATGGGACCTCGGTGCTGCCTCTAGAGCCTGGTGGCAGGGCTGCGCTGAGGGCTTCCCTGGGGGGTGTTCTCCTGAGCCCTGGGCTCCTGGGGGTGAGGAAGGGCTGGCCAAAGACAGGGTGGCAGACGCCGCCCACGTGGGGGAGGTGGAGCACCAGACCCTACTTCACCGTTTGGCCAGGTCAGCCGCAGCCAAGTCCAAGGCAATGTCTGTGCCCGTCAGAGGATGTCAATCCCTGCCTCTTCCTGCCTCCCCCACACTAAAGCATATTTTTGTGCCAAGACCCAGTAAATGGAAAGCACTGGTTTAACGGTAAACCCAGGCTCCAGTTGGCTCCTGGAGCCCGGCCCCAGCAGGGTCCCTGACCGTCTAGGTTCTGTTTCCCACAGAGCTGCAGGGGAGGGCGGCTTAGAGCCGGGCCTGGCTGGGCCTGGACCAGCCTCATAGCCCAGGGTCTCAGTTCTCTTCCTTGTTCTGGGGGGTTGCAGGTCTCCGGGCTTAGAAAAAATGTAGGCATGCGCCTTGTACAAAAATGGGTAGAAGGAAAGCCAGGACCTTTGGGGTCTCATTAATCATTAATTCATTTGAATGAGCAACCTGACTTTGCCCTTTGTCCTCGCTCTCTGCCGCATGAAGTGTGTCAGGGGTGTCAGGGCAGACGGCCAACAGAGGGTGACCCAGGCGCCCGGCTGGGGTGTGAGAGGGCGCCGCGTGCTCGTCCCTCTGCCTCTTTAAGCTCAGAGGCCCCACTCAGCTCAGCTCCCATCGGTGCCCACAGGTCGCTCTTTCCTCCATCCTCCTCAACAACCCCGGCTCTACAGTGCTCAGAACAAAGACCAAAACCAGATGACTGGAGTGACTTAATGATGAATACCCCGGGCCTCCCCACGAGAGCTGTCTCCCAGGTAGCTGCCACCCCCGCGCTGCAGGCAAAGGGCTGTGCGGGGTAGGGCAGGGGGCATCCAGGACCACACCAGGACCAGGCCGGAGTGGCTGGGCTCACAGCTCTGCTGGGCCCAGCAGCTCTCCAGGGACTAAGGCCTGCTGGGGAGTGGGCGTCCCACAGCTCTAAGGCTGGCAGGTGCCCCTGGAGGTGGGTAAGCCCTGACAGCCTGAGAGTGGGGCACGCTGCTTCTCCACGGCATCCTCCCGGCACCTGCAGCCGGGAAGGCCACAGCACAGTCAGGCCAGGTCACCAGAGCCATGCCTCATTCCCCTAGGGAAGGCCTGCCCATCCACAGCTGCAGGTCACCAGAGGGGGATGGTGGGGACAGATCGAGCTGACTGTCGTTGTGCCACCCGTGTGTGCCCATGTGCTGCCCTCTCACCTGCAGGAACCCCCCGGTGCAGCCTGCTATGAAGACGTGTGTGTAGCTGGGCGGCTGGGCCCGCCGCTCCCGGTGGGCGGTTGCGGTGAGTGCCAGCAGGGAGTTGCTGTAGACCCCGAACAGCACGGAGTTGACCAGGGCTATGCTCGCGATGGGAAAGCTCATGCCCTTGAAGAAGCCCAGCAGCTGCAGGGAGACACGGCGACACTAGAGGAGGTACTGTGGGGCCTCCCCTTTGTCCTCTCCAGCCCAGGCAAGGCCGTCTCTGGCTGGAAACCACTCCTGAGCCTGGCCACAGCGAGGTGGGGACAAGCTGAGGCTGGGGAAGGCCTTGGCTCCACTCTTGGGGTGCTAAGCTACCACCAAGTTCCCCAAGGGTACTGGACTTGGGTCGTCTGTCCTCCAGAAGCAGAGCCCTGCTGAGGAGGAGAAGGAAGTTGGTACCAAACACCCCAGATGCCTCCTACCCAAAAGAAGCAGGCCACCCACCGACTCATGGCGGTAAATCTTCACCATGCAATCAACGATGCCCTGGTACGTGGTCTGGGTCTGCAGGCGCACCTGGATGGGGAGGACAGAGCAGGTGGGGTGGGAGGCAGGGGGCCCACTGTTCCCTCTGGCCCAGGAGCAGCATGCCAGAGGCAGGAGAGGCAGGAAGAGCCTCCACTAGGCAGACCTGATCTCGGGGCACCCTGACATTTAGTTTGGGTGAGATCTTTCATACTTGAGGTGCCGTTCCTACACTCACCTTCACAGTGTCAAAAGGGTGTCCCAGGACCAAGCCCAGAGCTCCTGTGGTGACAAGAAGATGCTATGAGTGTGGGCCTCATGCCAGGCCCAGGGTGCAAGTCTGTGCTGAGAGGAAAGAGGGATTCAGGCAGGAGGATGGGGGGCAGGACCTTCTCAGACACGTGCAGCCATCTTCCTGCCAGACTCCAGAGAAATTCCAGCTGTCCCCTGCCCCATCCACATGGGGCTGGAAGGCATTAGGACAGGGAGTGAGGCCCCGACCCACCTGGGAACGAACAGCTGGAAGTGAAGAGGCAACCAAAGACACGTGTGTCCTTGGCTGGGAGTGAACCCCCGAGGGTCCTGTTGCTTATGAACGGTGGGACTCTGGATAAGTCTCCAATGCTCCCACCTCTTGCCAGCTTCGCTCCTTCCTTCCTTCAACTCATAAGGTTGTCACCTTGATCCAGAGCTGGAGGGCCCTTTCAGGAGTCGTGCTGGCCCCTGGACAGGGCCTCCCCACCCACCACTCCCCAGCCCTAGTCTTGTCCTCCACAGTGAGGCTAGTTCTGGGGCTTGGAGGAGGTCTCATCCCAAGCAGGCAGGTTCAGAATGTCCCTCCCTCCTAAGAGGAGTGTCACCCAGAAGCTGGGCTGGGTCCACAAACACAGGAGCCCTCCTCAGAGGCCAGGAGTGCAATCCTTTGCCAGGTGGGGCAGAGGCCAAAGGGAACTCAGGATAGCAGATGAGGTCAAAGGTGAACTTCCTTTCTGACACCCATAGGGTGGGCCAGGAGAGGGGGCTTGAGGCACAGGGTGCTCCCTGGGGAGGCGTCCGGCAACATGGCCTTGGATGCACAAGCAGCACCTCGCCCCTGCGCCTTCCTCTCCTCTCCCTGCCGGCCACTCTCAGGAGGCTCTGGGGACAGCCAACTCTGGGGTGCTCCAGGGAAACTCAGACTTTGGCCTCAGTACCTCGTGTCTCCCACCTTCCCCGGGAAGTGACCTACCTGGGTGGGAAGTGACAGAAGGAAGGAAAATGTCTCACCAGAGATCCAGCCAGCCACGAACTCCTCCACGGGCATCGTGTGGGCTCCGTGGGAACTGGCAGCTGCAGCGGAGGAGAGAGTGGAGGTTGAATTCCCCCTCGCCCGCCCTGTACACGCTGATAACCTCCCGCTAATGTTTAACCCTGGCTAGAGGGTGAGAAGTGGCCTAGTGCCCAGACCTGGGCGGACTGGGAGAGGGGATCCAGCCAACTCTGGTGACCTGGACACTGGAGGGGGTGTGCAGAGTATGGAATCTCACAGGCCGGGGTGACAGATGGAACCACGGAGGCCTGATCCCCCAGCCCAGGCAATGATAATGCTGGGGCTGGCAACCCAGTCCCAGCCCCCTGCTCAGGCCTCTCCAGGGCTGCCTTCAGCCATCCGTGACAAGGAGGCCCTGCCGGCCCATCCTAGCCCAGCCCCCCACCCCTGTGTTCACAGCAGCCACCAGGCCGCCTTACCCCACCCCCACTCTCCCAGGCCTGCAGGCCGGTGCGGATGGCGCATGGCCACCAGGGGGCAGGCCCAGCCCACAGTTGCCTGTGGCATGGGGTAGCTGCCGAGCCAGGGCATGGGGGCACAGCCCGGGAGGAGCCGCTCCCAGGAGTGACTCACCAGGCCGGAAGCTGTTCTCCCAGAGTTGTTTACGACTCCCGTGTGTGAGTCAAAGACAGCCTGCCTAGGCCCCTTCTTTCCCAGGGGAAAATGGGGGCTTGGCGATATAAAGAGTCCTGTGTCTCTCTGCAAGGGCCTGTCCTGCTCAAAGCCAAAACTGAAATCCTCCTTAGGCTCAGGGAGCCGCGAGCACCGCCCATTCTTCTCTGACCTCACATCCAGCCACCCCTGGCCTCCTGACTCCCAGCCTAGCACTGGCTGTTCCCTCTTCCTGGACACTCTCAGCCTCCCCACCTTGAGCCCCCTCACCTGCTCCTCACTGAGCCTCCCAACAATGTTGCAGTCTGCCCTGCCCCCCCAGCAGTCAGCACCCAGCCCTTCCTCTTCTTCCTCCCATCACACTTATCCCCTCTGATCGGTGATGTATCCCCGCCCAACAGACGGGGATCTCTGGCTGTTTTGCTCACTCACGTTATCCCAAAGGCTTAGAACAGTGGGTGGTACAGGGTGGGCACTCAATAAATATCCTGTCTCTAGAAAATAAAAAATATCGAGTGAACGAATGAATGGAAAAGTCAGGGAGTGGCCAGCTCTGGGGTTCCAGTCCTCTCCCAGCATCGCCAAAGGGCCCTAGAGAACATAAAAGTCCAACAGCAGCCCCGGCTTCCCCTCCAGATCTTGTTGAAGCTCTTAATTTCCTATCAGATACCCAAGGCCCAGTCCTGCTCACTCTCTTCTCTCTCTGTGACTACTACCTCGTGTGTGGGTGGCAGGTTCTAGAAGGCAGGGCCTCGTCTCCAACCTCCTGCCCCCGGAACTGCCTGGGGCTCTTTGGGCCACCCTAAAGACCATCCCAAGGACTGGCCTCGTGGTGGGTTGGCTGCAGTCCTAGTTCTGCCTCTTGTTCTCTCCCTGAGTGGCATCAGGCAACCCCTTCTGTGAGCCTTGGGGTCCTTTATTGTTCGCCAGAGTAGGGGACCGGCCTGGCTGACTGCCAATGTCTAAGCCTCCTGGGCTCTAAAGGCCAGGAGGCTCCTCCTCCCTCACTCCAGAATGGGCCCCATTCTCTCCTCCAATCTCACCACCCACCGCTGTTCAAGAGAGACCCTCATTCCCACTTCCCTAGAGCATTGCAGAAGAGAAGCTCCCCTACGAGTGGCACAGCAGAGCTCTCACCTCATTACTCTCTAGCTCGCAACCTCTAAGATGTCCTCACTGCCTGAAAAACCTGCCCCATACCCCTCACTCTGGGGTTCAGGGGCCCAGCCTTGATGCCACCCCACCTGCTGTGCTCCTACACAGCAGGGGTCTTTCCTGGTCCTAACCATGCAGCTGCGGCTACCTGGAATGCCTTTCCTTCCCCACCCTGCCAGCTGGCACACTACTCAGCCTTCCAGCTCTCCTCCAAGGTCCCCCCTCAGCCAGACGCCGGTTCCAGCCTCTCCGCCGCAACCACACACACTGGCAGATGTCAGCCTTGTTATTTAATCTTTCCAATCCTGTTTTCTCATTCATAAAACAGAGATATAATACTCATCTCTTACTGTGTTATAAGGATTAAAGCACTTAGAACAGTGGCTGGCACGTAAATAGTAGCTGCTAATGCTCTTATGTCCACTTGCAGGACACATGAGGATGACATGAGGGAACACCCAGGAAAGGGCCTAGCTCAGTGTCCAGCACACAGTAGGGGAGCAGGAATTGAGGACCCTCCTCTTCCTGATTGTAGCATTTTGTAACTTTTAAGGCAATACTGTCATCTTCTGTAGTTTTTAATATGCTGTTCTCCTGGGCTTCTTTCTCTCTCCCCTCTCCTCCACTCCCCAGTGAAACCCCAGCATACATTTCCCAAGGGCAGGGGCCGTATCTCACTTCGGTCTCCACCCCCTGACCTGGCACAGGCCCTGCACCCAGCAAGCACCCAACAACACCGAACTGTGTTCCCACTTCACTTCGGCTGAATGAACAGAAGGAACAGAGGAAAGGGCTTGAAGAAAAAAAAAATTTTTTCTCTCTGTTTAAAACTTCTCCCTCTTTTTGGGAACTGCAGCCTGTCCTGCATCACCAAGGCAGGTTAAGCCCTTTGTTAAAAGAGATAACTTGGCCATCCCAGGCAGCACCTGCCCTCCAGGTGGGTGGCTGGCAGAGGTCACAGGCTTTGTCTTTGGCAGAGATGGGACGATTAGTATAGTTAACCAAAATAGCCTAGAACTGAGGGGCCCTCCCTTTAAAAGCTTTGTATTTCTGCTGATGTTCAGGAAAATTTGGATTTTGAGATGAGGTCTACCATTGTTCCTCCTTTGCTGGCAAAGTAATAAACTTCTCTTTCCTTCCCCTCAAACCATTTGTCCTCGTTCTTCTGATTCGACCTCGTTGACAAGTGGTGAGTTTTTGGTAACACAGCTGGTTTTGGGAGGCCACGGAGCCACTGAGTCCTGGTCTGAGGGTCCCAGAGCTGAGAACCGGAGGGAGACGCCTGCCCCTGCTGCACCCTCTTCTCTGCAGCCCACATCTGTGCCTTGTCCAGTCCTTACGTCACATCAGTAAGGCAGTTGTAGTGGGCTCTGTTGTGGGGCCATGTGGGTCCTGGAAGAGCAGCAAAGAGCTGGTTCCAATACTGAAGAAGATCGGACTGGGCCAGGAGCCAGAGCTGCTTTCCAATCCCAGGGAATCAGGGTAAGGTGAACCCACTGCCCCCTGTTCCAGATCACCAAGCCCACTGTTGTCACTTGGAACAATTTCTGGTTCCTCTGTTCAGGATGGTGCCGCATGGACCTGTTTTTCTCCCTGACTTCTACAGGGAGAATGCTGCATTGCCAGGACATGTTGGGGATATGGCCCTGAGGATAAATGGTTTCACACCAGCCTCTTCAGGGCCCCAACATCTCTTCCCAGCCTAGGGAATACCTCAAGGTCTCCGAGGCTGTGTGTGTAAGATAGGGAGGGCTCACGTGACTGCTCCCTGGAAAAACAGGTGTGCTTGGCCTGGGTTTCTTACATACACCTATAATTTGAGAGTGAGAAGGGTCCTTGGAAGTCATCGAGTCCAACCTTCTCATTTTACAGATGAGGAAACTGAGGCCCAGAGAGGAAGGGACTTGTCCGGGTCAACTTAGGGGCAGGACAGTCTCCTGACCACAGTCCAGAGCCCATCACCCTTCACGGCCTGGGGGGTGCTGCAGTACAGGATGCTGCCTGCGTCACCTTTACCCAGCGCCCAGCAGCGCGGCTCCCTGACACGTCCCAGGAAGCATCTCCGTTTCACAGGCCTGGCCCAAAGTCACACGGCAAGTGTGTGCCAGAGCTCGCGCCCCAGCCCCGATTTTCTTGAATTTTCGCCACACTCTGTTACAGGCCAATGATCGGGGCCCGTGTGAGGGGTAACTTGCCCTGGGTCACTCGAGTTGGTGGCAAGGCCGTTTCGTGACGGGGCCACCCCTGGGGTGTGACCAGAAACGCTAGGTGCTTGTCCCGGGGCGTTTGGGCATGCGCCGGCCGCGTGGGGGTGGGGGTGGGGCGGGTGACCGAGCGGGCGCCGGCAGGGCGCGTGCGCTTGGGCCCTGGGCTCTGATTGGCTCCCGCGGAGCGGAGGCGGGGTCCTGCGTGCCGCGCTTCCTCCGGCTGTGGCTTCCGCATCGCAGCCCCAGTGGCTGGGTTCCTAGCTGCAGCCGGAGTCCCGGCGGTGGCCCGCTCGGCGGCGGGGCTGGAGCCGGAGCTAGGAGCGGGAGTCAGGACAGGAGCCTGGCCTGAGGCGGCTGCGTCCCTGCGAGGTGAGAGCGCGGCGACGCCCTGCCGCAGCCCCCGCCCTCGGATGGGAGTGCGCCTTGCTCTGCCTGGGCATCCCGGCGAGCGGAGGTTAGACCTTCGCTATTGACAGTCACAGCCCTGACTCCTCCCACCAGCCCTGACCTCGAGTGGGCCGAGGGACACCCCCACCCAAGTCTGCACACTCCGTCCCACTAGCCAGCCTTGCAGACCTAGCCCGGGACCCCTTCCCTTACTCATTGAGAACTTGAGGAGACCCCACCTCCCCATCCCTGGATCCCCCAGTAAGTGCTGTTTCTCTTTCTCTTTGCAGATGGACGGGACAGAAAGCAGTGCCGGGCAGCCCGGCCCCGCTGAGCGGTCTCACCGAAGCAGCGTGTCCTCCGTGGGAGCCCGAGGTGAGTCCCTGTACACATCCCCTCCCCTCCATACCCTCCTGGGACCCCAGCCTTGGGGAAGTGGCTCTGGCTTTTTTTCTTTTTCACTAAAGATAATCTTATGTATCACTTAAGAAATAAGGTAAATTTAGATGTGGAAGACTCACAGAAGTCAGAGTCAGAGCACCTGGACTCTGTCACTAGCTTAGTGGCCAAGTGTAGTCTTCTTCTTGAACCTCACTCTCCTCATTTGTAAAATGGACATGTCTCACATAGCTGTGAAATTCAAATAAGATCACACAGATCAAAAAGTGACACACTTGCTTTCTTTGTTTCATTTCTTTCTAACTAACAGCCTTTTGAAAGCAGGGATCATTCTCTGTTTTGTAGGGAGGAAATTGAACCCTTGAGAGGTTAAGTCATAAGCTATTGAAGCCCTCCAGGTGATCACATATGTGAGCCTTCAGTGCCTCAGTTTTCCCTGCCTCACAGGTGGATGTGAACCTCAGAGCCTCCCCAAGATGATGTTCCAGTCTCTCACAGTAGCTGTTACAGCAGAACCGACTAGGGGTTAAGAAGCGTTTTCACTTGTATTAATAATAAACTGTGCCCTTCCCTTTCACAGGCTTTACCTGTGAGACTTCACCTCATTTGATTTACAGCCACTCTTTGAGGGAAGGGTATTAGCTCTGCTTTGACAGATGAGGCAACTGACACTCAAGCTGACTTGCTGGAGTCAGCCAGCGAGCCCGAGACCAGGCAGGGATTGGAACCCGATTATGTCGGCTCCAAGCTTAGTGTTCCTTCACCATGCTGGCGGTTCCCGGGATGGGGATTTGAATCTGTCTGCTCTTCCAAGACTCTCCCTTTGGCTCTGGGCTCCAAATGGAAGTCCCACAGGTTGTCACAAGGAACACTCAGCTGTATGAAGTGTGCTTCCCTAGCTTGCTTAAGGCTGTCTGAAAGGCCCCAGCATTGACTCCTGAGGTTTGGAGAGTCCTAAGGGAGCTAAGACCTGGAATTTGCTTTAACCTGGGGTAATCTAAGAAATCCTCTGATCCCGTCTTAGCCTGGGCCACAGAGACTTGCCTAGGGTAACAATAGGTCACCAGCTCTCCCCCCTCCCACCATGACAGACTAACTGCTGTAACCTCAGGTTCAGCCTATCTCTGCCTTAGTTCTGCACCTATGGAACATTCTCATTCAGGGCAGAAGCACAGCAGAGTCCTTGGGCTGCCATGGGATTTGGGGGGGTGAGCACTGCAGTGGCCAGCCCTAATTTGAACCTTGGGGATTGGGGTGGGGCTAGTCTGTGGGCCAGAGTTGCTAGGTTCCTGGGTGGTTTGAGTCTCTCAAAGTCCTAATGTATACCACTTTTTAACAGAGTCTTTTGGGGATGTTGGGGTTCTGCCTCAGGAGTGTAACCTTGGTCACCCCCAAAGGCCATAGGGTAAAGGCTCCAGCCCCATTGGGTGGTGGAGGGTGCCTGTTGGCCTGTCTATGCCTGGACAGTGGGCCTCAGCTGACCCTGCCTGACCTCCATCACAGCAGCTGATGTGCTGGTGTACCTGGCGGATGACACGGTGGTGCCCCTGGCTGTGGAGAACCTGCCCTCACTCAGTGCCCACGAGCTGCACCGTGCAGTCCGTGAGGTCCTGCACCTCCCGGACGTCGCCCTGGATGCCTTCGCCCTGTGGCTCGTCTCCCCTCTTCTGGGTAAGGCTGGGCAGCGAGAAGCCCAGGCCAGAGGATTGGAAGGGCACTGACCAGTGCAGGAGAGAGGGGGCAGCTTCTGGAACCTCTGGCCGCTACACATCAGGGGAAGGTGGGACTTGGCTGTGTCCTGAGAAGACTCCTGGCTCCTCTGCCCCCTGCCTTCTCTCTTTCTGCTGGTGGCAGAGGAGCAGCCAGTCTGCCCCTCATCTCAGCGTGCTAGTGCCTGGGCATAGGGCGGAGCAGGACCATGGGGGCAGGAGGGAAGGGACCATGTTCACTGAGCACCAATCTGTGCCACAGCCCCGACCAGCGCTTCATGAGCATGATTTTGCCTTATCCTCGGCCCAGCCCCGTCTTGCAGATGAGAAAGTTGAGGCTTAGAGTGGTCAGACCACTGAGCGGTAGGACCAGGATAGAATCTGGGTGGCCTCCAGCCGGCCTCTTTGAACCATATCCTGTTCCCTGGGGGCGGGGAGGAGAGGGACTCGGCCCAGGAAGCAGCCCGCTCTGAGCTCGAGGCTCTTGCTGAGGGTGGGGAGGGCAGGAAGGCCAGGACATGTCTCTGCAGGGGGGCTCCAGCCCTGCCTGTTGTCTGGCCCTGTGACCACCCACGTCCTGCCCTTTCAGGCAGAGATTCCAAGGTTGAGTGGGCGTGGGGGCAGTGACTCTCAGACCCTCGAGCGGGATCCCTGGGTAAATAGGGTCTCTGAGCCTGCTGGCTTGGACAGGAAGAGGGACAGAAGAGGATGCCCCATGTTGTCATTTAGGAAAGTAAATTGGTGATTGATGCCAGGGCCAGGCATGTTTTCTGAGCTTAAATATTCTCTTGTAGACGAACAGAGTGGGGGACAAAAAGGGGGTGACCAGTCCCATGGAGAGCGAGCAGGCCAGCCTGGGCCAGCCAAGGGGCCCCAAGTGGTTATTTCCTCTCCTCAGGCCTCTGGGGTCTGCCTGTACCCCAGAGAGGGGATCTCAGCCAGCCTGGTAGGAGAGAAGGAGCCCCGGCATCCCCTGCCTGCCCATCCTCCTCCCCCACCCCCACAGTTGGAGCTTCCTGCCCAGCTGCTGCTCAGAGGCCCTTGAGCACCCTCTTCCTGCTGACCTGTCTCCTCTGGCCCCACACACCGCCAGGCACCCCTCCTTCACCTCCGGCTGTTGATCAGGGCTGGCTGGGGGGTTACATGTAGGCGGCCCCTGCCCTGCCTTAGGAGGCTCCCAGTGCGGGGCTGGGCAGCTCACTTCCTCCCACTCCGCCTCGTACATTCCTACTCCCCCTCGGCAAGAGCAGGAATGGGCTGTCTGTGTGGCCTGAGAGAGGCCCAGCAGTTTCTACCCATCTTGTCCCTAGGCTGGGTTCCGGGGGGCTGAAAGGCTACTTCAGCTTTGACTCGGGCCCCTAGAACCCTTGGCCTCCCCCCACTCCCAGACTGAGTGACACAATGACAGATGCTCTGGGGCTGTGTGCACCCTGCATGACAGAGGGGGTGCCATCTGCTAGAGCCACCCTTCATGCTGGCTGTTTTGGAAGGGCTTGCCTTCTCAGTGCCATTGTCACTCTGCGTGGAACAGGACTCCAGGGACTGTCAGTCTCTTTTGGGTGACAGCCTCCAGGCAGGCAGGAAGGCCCGTCTGGTGATTCTCGGGACCACTGAGTCAGCATAGTCCTGTTCTGATGATGAGAGTCCTCTGAGCTGCTGGGGCTCAGGGTCAAGGCTGGCCAGGGCCGGGCTGCAGGCCAGAGGAAGGGCATCCTTGTCCTGGGTTTCCCTTCCCTGCAGTGTGTCCAGTGGGTCCCAGCTAGTCAGTTACCTGGTTCATTCCACAAGGATATACAAAGCCTTCCTTGTGCTGGGCAGTGTTCCCGATGCTGGGGGTACAGCTGCCACTGTTTCTGTGTGGGCATCAGTTTCCCACCTGCAAAGTGGGTGATCTCCGTGTCCTCCAGCCCCTCGGGTTTCCAGGTGGAGAGAGCATGAGCAGGACTCTGGCCAAGGGGCCGAGCTGGCGGGGTTGAGGGAGCCCTTTCTGGAGGGGACAGGGAGGCAGCTGTTGGGGGCAAATGGCACATTTCCCTGGGTTGGTGGTGACAGATGGGTGGGGCCAAAGACCTAGGTTGGAAATGAGGGCTGTGGAGTCTCTGGAAAATCGGGATCAGAAACAGCGGGACAAGAAAAAGAAAAAAAGGGGAGGGCAGGATAAGAAAGGGCTGAAGAAGCTGGATGCAGGGGTGGGGTAGAACAGGCTGTGGCTGCTGTTTGGGGTTAAGATCAGGGTCCAGATGGAAGAAGGTCCGGATGGTCCAAAGAACAGAGATGGCCCTTGTCAGCAGGCTGGCAGGATGAGGCACTGAGGCATGGAGGGGGCGGGGCGGAGGGGTGAGTGGGGAGATGCAGGTCAGAGGGGGCTCGGAGGCAGGGTAGAAGTACACAGCAGGTGTTTTGCTGCCCCCTCCCTGCCACACCCCAGATATCCCCATTCATCTCACCCCTCTCCGAGGCTGCGCTGCAGACAGCCACTGTCAGTTGGTGGGCACTGGTGCGCGAGCTAACACCACTTTACCTTCCTGGCCTGAGGTGTTGCGTCCTGAGTCCAGAGCAGTGTGGTGTCAGGCAACAGCCTGAGTTCCAGGGCCTGGAGGAGTGTGCTCAGTCATTCTGCCAATCCGTGGTGAGGCCCGCTGTGCGCCAGGGGTGCAGCAGTGGACAAAGCGGCCGGCTCCTGCCATGTGGCACGTATAGGCTAGTGCGGTGGAGGCAGCAAGGGGGTGTTGGGGTGATAAACGCTACGGAGGCAACTGGATGACAGTGCAATCCATGTGATAGAAAGTTTCGAGGAGGAGCTGCCTGAGTTAGGGATCCAGGGAAAGTGACACTTGAACTAAGACCTGAACCGGCAGCCATGTGAGGATCTGGGGGAAGAGTGACCCAAGGCAGGAGGAACAACAAGCACAAAGGCCCTGAGGCACACATAAGCTGGAAATATGCAAGCAATTTAAGAAGGCCAGTATGGCAGGAGCAGAGTAGGACAGGAAGCAGAGAAGGAAGTGAGGTGGGAGGGCCAGGCCGGAGCGGGAGATTGCAGGATGGAGGGTCAGCTGGAGCTCCCGGGAAGATACTGGGGTGGGGACTGACAAGGGGGAGGCCCAGGCTCTGCCAGAGGCAGGGGAGGCAGCCCCTCGGGCCTGTGGGCCCCAGTTACCAGCTTCAGGTTCTGCTACCTCATGGGCAGCTCGGGTCCCTCTGTACCAACCACCCCAGCACCTTCTATCAGCCACAGCCTCTCAGCCCGGCTTGCCCTGAGGGCTGTAATGAACAGTCAGGGCTGGCTGTGCCTGGAGCCAGACCCTCTCACTTGCTATGTGACTTTGGACAAGCAACTCAACCTCTCTGAACCTCATTTTCTTCATGGGTGAAATGGGGCTTAGGGTTATTACAGGGTAGGTGTGTATAAATCACTTGCAATAGTTCTGGGTGCTTACTACATGCTCGGTTACTATTGGCTGTGACTATCATCGTTGCTGTTGTTAGTGGGCAGTGGTTGGAGTGGGTGGGCGACTGCTGGACCCGTCAGAGGCTGCATGGGCCACTTTGCTCTCGTCCTGCAGAGGTGCAGCTGAAGCCCAAGCACCTGCCCTACAAGCTGGGCCGCCAGTGGCCGGAGCTGCTGCTGCGCTTCACTGATGCGCCGGATGACGATGTGGCCGTGGGTCAGTGCTGCTGCCTGCCCGTCCCTGCCTCAGGCCCACCTGAGTCTGGAGTGCTGGCTCCCAGCCCAGCCAGGCTGCTGCTGGCAGGTGGCGCTGCCCTGGCTGAGGGGCAGGGCCTGCATCTCCCCCAGGTTCCCTCAGCCACCCAGGCAGGGAAGGAGCAGGTCCCTACAGGGAGCCCCAGGGAGGTGGGTGGGGAAGGCAGCGAGCACACTGAGACTCTCTGGATGGCCCTTGGGTTTTCAGTCGTGCTGGGTGAGGCAAGAATGGGATCTGGGCCCATCGGGAGAGGGCAGGGCTGGGCCGAGCAGGGTGGCCAGGCAGTGACCCCACCTCTGTCCCCCCACCTCTGTCCCCAGATGAGCCTTCCCTGCAGTTCCGAAGGAACGTGTTCTTCCCAAAGCGGCGGGAGCTCCAGGTGAGGCAGCACCCAGGTCCGGCCCCTGTGCCCACCCTCCCGACCCTAGACCCCTGGACATTTGTGCCTGACCCTCGCCCAGCTGAGCAGCGTCTCCCTGCTCCACCGGCCCACAGATCCAGGATGAGGAGGTCCTGCGGCTGCTCTATGAGGAGGCCAAGGGCAACGTGCTGGCCGCACGGTACCCGTGTGACGTGGAAGACTGCGAGGTGCTGGGCGCCCTCGTGTGCCGTGTGCAGCTTGGGCCATATCAGCCCAGCCAGCCTGCGGCCTGTACCCTGAGGTGAGCCGCCGTGTGACCTGAGGCACAGGCACGGGGTGCCGGGAGGGTGCCCCCAGAATCCTACTTACAAGGGATCTTAGGTCTGTAAGGTGGGGACACAGTCCTGGAGTCAGGAGGCCTCGGCCCGCACACTCACTGGGTGGCCTTGGGGCGGTCACTCCACCTCTCTGAGCCTCTTCCTCGTCTGCTCTGGGCAGCGGGAGACTCAGGTAAAGTGACATCTGTGAGAGGAGTCCACAGCCCGGGGGGCCCAGCTGTGCGTGAGGGTGGAGCCCAACCTGCAGCTTGTTCTTTCCGAGTCACAGCCAGGCACCAAACAAGTACTGGCCTCTCGTCACCAGTAACAGTCCAGCTTAGTTCCGAACTGCAGGGATGGGGCCGGTCCCCAGACGCTCGGCACGCCTGCTCTCAGCTTCCCACCCTCTCTCGAGAAGCTGTGTTCTCTGCTGTGTGAACTAGCAGGGCCTCCAGGGGGCAGGAGGATTGAGCCTGCCCTGGCCGCAGACCGGGCTGGTTTCTGACCCCATAGAGGACGATCCTGAGGTTTAGAAATAGTCCCAGCGAAGTGAACGTGCAGCCCTGCCTGTTCCTAGCCAGGGCTCCTCCCCACCCGACCCTGCAATGTGTGGGTGAGTCAGGAGAGAGACGTGCAGAGACGGACCCTGTGCTGAGGGACTGATGACAGCTGGAGCCCGGCAGGGACACCCCTGGGCTCAGAGCCCAGCCTGAAGGCTCCCAGCAGATGGGCTCAAGGTTGGTGGCCCTCACGGTGGGTGTTTGTTCCTCCTGCAAGTGACAACAAAACCAGCTCAAACTGTTTGGTTGAAGGGTACTTTGTCACCTTGTGTAACAGACAGGTCCAGGGTGGTGAAGTGCCCCAGTCTGAGCCCAGTGCTAGGGTCTGTCTGGGCCCCAGGCCCCCGTTCTCACTCCCCTCGCTCAGCCGTGTCCTTTGGGCAGCAGTGGCATGTTGGGGAGGAGAGGCCCCAACACATCCCTTATATGACCAGAGCCCTCAGACTTGCTCTGATGACCACGGCTTGGCTCCAGCCCCACCCAAAGGAAATGCCATCAGTGGCCAGGCCAGTGATGGGCTGCAGCCCAACCCCTCCTCTGGGTCTCACCATGAACCTGTGCAGGACCATGGTCCAAGAGTGGGGAAGGCTGGGTCTCCATGTGACAAGTGGGAGCTGTTGCTGGAAGAAGGGGTGGGGGGTGGACAGACGATAGAAATGCCCACAGCAGCCCTGAGTTGGGTGGGGAGCCCCCCCGGAGCCCCCTTCTTCACCTGGGCCTTTCTGCAGGACCAGCCCCCCTCCCCTAGTACCCTATGGGGTTTGGTGCGCTGGAAGCCCGGCAGGGACCTCTCCCCTCTTCCGTGAAAGCGGCGACTGCAGTGAGCCTTGCCCAGCGTTCACCTCGTGTCGGGCACACACTAGCAGCCTTATGTGCAGGTCAGACCAGTGTCCTTGTTTTATACATGGGACGCTGAGCCTCAGAAGCCTCAAGATTGCAGCTTATGAGAACTCTGGGCCGGGCTGCGTGATCTCTGGCTGCCCGAGGCGGGAGCCCCTGCCTCCGCGCCGTGTGCGGAGGACACTTTCTTTCCTGAACCTGTGCTGATGATAGGGTTTCACGTTTTATCTGACAGAACAAAGTGTTGGGAGTGTTGGGCCATTTGCACCAGTTTTTGGTTGTGAAAGTTCCACCAGGTCAGAAATCCCAACCGTCCCGACGCAGACCCAGGCGTTGCTCAGGAACCTCCTGCCGTGGGCTGGTTGTGGGCAGGGGCTGCCCGCACTCCTGTCTCGGCCTCCTGACCTTCCCTTCAGCCTCTCCCCCTGCCAGGCCCTGGGCCTGTCTCCGGGGCCTGCCTTCCTGAGCATCTGCGTGCCCCTCGAAGGATGGGTTGGGGGGCCTCCTCCACGGTGTCTGGACACACATGATGTGTGTCCTTCCCTCCTGGGGGTGAAGATGGCCTGGAAACTCCCTGTGTCTGTCCCCTCTACCACCTCAGAGGTGTTCCTGTGAGTTTCTTGGGTGGACAAATGGTGACTGGCAGGGAGGGAGGCTGGGCCAGGCCCGTAGGGGCCCCTTGGTACTGAGGTCCTGCAGCACAGAGGCCATTAGCTCAGGCAGGACTGGTGGGAAATGCAGGAGGCAGGGCCAGGTGCTGACGCCTGGAGCAGCAGGACAGAGTGCATGGCTTTAGACGGTGACCCTGGGCTGGGCAGGCAGAGGGACAGCCCCAGTGGGCCTCACTGAGCTCCCACCCCAGTCCTGGGCCTGCACTTGAAGAGCCTTGTCATGTTTGAGGGTTGAGGGAATTCTGCCTGGACAGGTGGGAACGTTACCATCCCTGCTCTGCAGAGGATGCAAACACGGGGACGGAGGGCACCTCTGGACAGTCGTACAGCTGGTTGGGGCAGAGGCAGAGAGTCTGGCCCTGGCCTGCGCTTCGGAGAGGGGCCAAGATCTGAGCCCACCTCTGTCTTGTGCCCAGGCCCCCCTGTCCCCCAAGGCCCCTTACCTAGTCTCTGGCTTGGAAGTAGCTTGTGTGTCCCCTTCCTCCAGGCAGCCCTGCTCCCTGCCCCCGCTGTCTTCTCCTTCTGGGGGAGAGCTGCCCACCCCACCTCAAGAGTGCTCCCTGAACACAGCTGGGCTGGCCCTGTGGCAGGGCTGACCACGCTGCCACCGGGATGGAGGCAGTGGGGGTCTCTGGTGGTCGTTGGTCAGTGTCCAGGGTGGGGGAGGGCACTAATGTGCTCTCATGCCCCATGGTTCCCCGAGCCGGGCCCCTCCTCTCCCCTGTGAGCGTGCAACCTCCAGCCGGGCCACCAGCACCCACCTTCCTTCCTCTGCAGGGAGAAGCTGGATTCCTTCCTCCCTGCCCACCTCTGCAAGCGGGGCCAGGGGCTCTTTGCTGCCTTCCGAGGCCGTGGGGCCAAGGCTGGGCCAGGCGAGCAGGGCCTGCTGAACGCCTACCGCCAGGTGAAGGAAGCAGTTGGCAGCGACGGTGGGTGCGAGGCCACCCTGGGCACACACTACCATGCCTACCTCCTCAAGTGCCACGAGCTGCCCTTCTACGGGTGAGCAGCCACAGCCCTGGGGTCCCCTCCGCCCACTCCCCTGTAGCCCAGCAGCCTGTCCTGGCTTTGTTAGCACAGCTCTGGCGAGCCCATCTCTGCTCTAGCTGAGCTCTGTCCTTCAGTGAAGCTGTGTCTTGACACCAGCTTCTTAGGCCCCACTGGTCCCCGGCTGGACATCTGTCCTTCCCTCTCCCCATCATCGGCCAGGGCACCAGGGACGCATTCTTTCCTTCCACCTGCCACAGTCACTTGGTCACTGGCTGGCCAGCCTTCCCTTCAGCCAGCCCTCTCTCGCACAGTCAGCGTCTAGCAGATAGCTCTCCGCACCTACTGTGTGCCAGGCAGTCTCTGGGTGCTGGAGGTCCCTCGGTGAGCCAAAGACACCGTGGCCCTGCCTGGTGAAGCTGTGGTTCTTGTGGAGAGAGAGAGACGAGAACACGGAGGTAGAGGACAGCCTACAGGCAGGCGGCAGCAGCCATCAGCTGAGCCTGGGGCTAGGAGTATTCCAGAAGGGGGGCTGGAGTGGGACCACCCTCAGGAATCGGATAAGGCCGTGCTCGTCTCAGCCCCGTCCCGCTGGGTGGAGAGAGCGGGATGTAACTCGGCTCTGACATAGCCTGGGCGGGGGTGCGTCGTAGGGAGGGGAGGACGTGGGGGCCCTCCAGGTTGGTGCCCCAAGGCCACTGCCCCTCCCCTTCTCAGTTTCAAGCCCTGACTCCCCCCCCCCCCCGCCCCCGCACTCATCCCCTGCTCCCTGCCAGGTCCCTGGGGTGGCTGAAGAGTGGGTGGTGAGGCTCTCCTGCCCTGATGTGGCCACCCTTCCCCCCCCCCGCCCCCCCCCGCCTCCCCCCGCCCAAGTGCCCGAGCAAAGCTGATTCGCCCTGCCCCGAGCTGGGGACCACGCTCTTCCCTGTGCGTGCAGCACCCACCTTCTCTGCGCCATCTGGGCCCTTCTCCCACCCGTCCACCCCCTGCCCCACAAAGCTCCTCTCACGGCCCTCAGTTTCTCCCTCCCCTGGGGCTGGTTTCTGTTCAGCCTTCAGTCGCCCAAACAAGCTTAAGCTGCCCAGGGGCCCAGGACAGGCCCAGAGCAGGCCTCCCCTCGCATCCTCTGCCGGAGCAGGAAGGCTGACGCCAGTCCCCTCCCCAGGTGTGCCTTCTTCCACGGTGAGGTCGACAAGCCGGCCCAGGGCTTTTTGCACCGAGGTGGGCGCAAGCCAGTGGCTGTGGCCATTAGTCTGGAGGGCGTGCATGTCATCGACAGCAGGGAGAAGGTACCTCCTCCAGGGTGGAGAGGAAGGGGTTGGGGATACTTAACCCAGCTTTCCTGGTTTCCCTGGGTGGCCTGGGTGGGGGCAGGGTGGGTGGACTGTTGGGGAGGGACTCTGCCTTGCTCAGATACCCTCTGGGCCCCTGCTGTCCTCCTGAGGGCATCCCTGGGTCTGCCCTGGATCAGCTTTCTCGGCCAGTGTGCCAGGCTGCAGGGTGGCCAGGGGGTGGGGGGGGGTGGCGGGGGGGCGGCGCTGCAGCTGGCATTTCTGCCTGATGAGCAGCTTGGTTTTCCAGAAAGACCCCACAACTGGGAGCTGTCGTGGGCTGACCAAGTCCTGCTTCTCCCTGCATTTGGCGGCTGGCTCTGGGTAGAAGGTTGTGTCGACAGCCAACCCTGTGGGGCAGTTTCCCTGCACGTAGGCAGCAGTCCCCTCTTAAGCCAGAAGAGTTTTAGCGGACTTCTGGTTGTCCCTGGAGAGGAACTCGAGCTCCTCCTGGGCAGCTCTGCCTGGCAAGCCAGTTCCAACTCGGCCTTCTGCCCAGGTGCTACCCAGCCAACCTCATGGAAGAGACTTCCCCGCCCCACCTGCCTCTGCCCCCCAGGGTCTCCCCGGCTGTCAGGGGCTCAGCCCACAGTGGGAAGTGTAGGATAGGGGTTCTCAGCCTCCCTGGACCACAGTCCCTGGGAGGGCCTGATGAAAGCCGAGGCTCACCTCCTTAGAGAAGCACATGAACCAACGTAGACTTGGTCTTGGAGAGGACACCCTGGCCAGGTGTCCCCTCCTGGTGGAGCACGAGTGGGATGGGATGGGGAGCAGGCCTCTGTCCCAGGGTCCAAGCCTTGCTCTGCATCTCCCACTGGCCAGCATGTCCTGCTGGGCCTGCGCTTCCAGGAGCTGTCGTGGGACCATACCTCCCCTGAGGAGGAGGAGCCTGTCCTGTGGCTGGAATTCGATGGGGACAGCGAGGGCATGCCGGTCAACAAGCTCCTCAAGATCTACTCCAAGCAGGTAGCGTGGGTGTGGCCTGCCCCCGGGCGGGGGAGGCTGGGCCCAGGTGCCCAGGGGTCCCAGACCCTTGGAGGCTCCAGGCTGCCTGGGAAGGAGGTAAGAGCGAGGGAGGGGCACAGGGCGCCTGACCTGTGCTGACCTGGAGCCACCCCGGTGAGTTCGGGAGGTGTGGTCTGCAGATCCCATGCCAGGTAGCAGTAGCTGCGGATGGGGCAGCAGCTTGCCCAGCACTGTGACCTGCTTGCACCCTCCCCTCCTGCCTGAGGCCCCCGTGAGGTCCCCACTCACAAGAAGAGCAGGTGTAGAAGGGTCAGGGCCCCTCATTGCTTTTGTCTGACTTTCCCATTCATTCCAGCACCCAATCTTCCGCCAGCCTTGTTCCCCTGCCCCTTCCTCTGGTCACATCACAGCTGTTCTCTCTCCTCTGGCACATAGACATGCTCCAGGGATTCCTGTGGCCAAAAATACCCATCCCCCTGCCTCCTGCAGCTTCTAGGTCTCTGGACCCTTCGTTGCCTGCTGCACCTGGCTACCTTTCGGTGCCCCCCACCCTCACCCCTGTGCTCGCCACACAGCTCCATGCTGAAGCTTTGTCACACCCAGAGGACAGGAGGGGTCTCTGTCCCTCTGTCCCCGTTTCAGCTTGACCATGCTCTCCTGGAAATCCCTGTCCCACCTCTCCTCTCCTCTCCTGGCCCCTGTGGCTCCCACCTCCTGGCTTGTCTCCCTGCTCTCTCCTGGCCCTCCACCCTTCACCCTTCCTCTCCCTGTGCTTGGTCCATGAGCTCTTCCCTCTCATGGCTTTGAACTTTTATGCTCATGAGTTCACAATTTTCACATCACTCGTCTAGACCTCTTTTTTTAAGTAAATGTGTTATTTAACTGCAATGTACATACAAAAAGTGCCCAGATCCTAAATGTATAGCTCAACAAATTTTCCCAAACAAACACATGTACCACTTTCCAAATTAAGAAATAGTACATGCCCCAGGAGACCCCCAGAGCCTCTCCCAGTCACTGCTCCCCACTGGGGGACCCACTTTCCTGATTTCTGTCACCCTAGAGTTGTCCTGCCCGTTTTTGACTCTCATAGAAATGGATTCCTACAGCGTGTACTCTTTCTGTGTGTGCGTTTGTGAGATTCACCCTGTTGCAGGTAGTAGCAGTTTGTTCTTTCACTTTGCTGTGTGGTTTTCCAGTGTATGAATTTGCCAGTACAGGCGTGTGTCACTTAACGACAGGAATACATTAGTAGGAGATTTTGTGTGAACATGACTGAGTGTACTCGCACAAACCCCGGTGGTACAGCCTACACACGCCTAGGCTGTATGGTGTCGCCTGCCGCTCCCAGGCTGCAAGCCTGTACAGCACATCACTTTACTCAACATTGGAGGCAATTATAACACAATGGGAAGTATTTGTGTATCTAAACACAAAAGAGTACGGTAAAAATATAGTTTAAAAGATAAAAAACTGTACACCTGTATAGGGCACTTCTTGGAGCTTACGGGACTGGAGGTTGCTCTGGCTGAGTCAGTGGAGAGTGAATGTGAAGGCCTCGGACATCCCTGCACACTGCTGTGGACTGTGTAAGCGGTGTATGCTTGGGCTGCACTAAATTTATACAAAAATATTTTTCTTTCTTCAATAATAAGTTAACCTTAGCTTGCTATACTTTTTTTTTTTTTTTTTTTTTTTTGAGACAGAATGTCACTCTGTTGCCCGGGCTAGAGTGCCGTGGCGTCAGCCTAGCTCACAGCAACCTCAAACTCCTGGGCTCAAGCAACCCTCCTGCCTCAGCCTCCCAAGTAGCTGGGACTACAGGCATGCGCCACCATGCCCGGCTTATTTTTCTATATATATTTTTAGCTGTCCATATAATTTCTTTTTATTTTTAGTAGAGACAGGGTCTCGCTCTTACTCAGGCTGGTCTCAAACTCCTGAGCTCGAATGATCCCCCCGCCTCGGCCTCCCAGAGTGCCAGAATTATAGGCGTGAGCCACCGCACTCGGCCAATTTTTTCTTTAAATCCCTCAACTATAATGCATCATTACTGTAACTTTTTTACTTTATAAACTTTTTAATTTTTAACTTTTTGACTCTTGTAATAACACTTAAAACATACACACATCGTATAGCTGTACAAAAATATTTTCTTTCTTTATATCTTTATAATATTTTTCAATTGAAATTTTTTTTTTCACTTTTTAAATTTCTTTGTTAAAAACTAAGAAGGCCAGGCACGGTGCACACCTGTAATCCCAGCACTTTGAAAGGCTGAGATGGGAGAATTGCTTGAGCCCTAGAGCTTAAGATCCGCCTGGGCAACGTAGACTCCGTCTCCACAAAACATAAAAAAAAAATTGCCCGGGCAACAGAGTGAGACTCTGTCTCAAAAAAAAAAAAAAAAAAAATTAATCAGGTGCGGTGGCACATTCCTTTAGTCCCTACAGTCGGGAGGCTAAAGTAGGAGGATCGCTTGAGCCCAGGAATTTGAGATTGCACTGGGCTATAATCCTGCCACTGTACTCTAGCCTGGGTGACAGAGTAAGACTCTGATAGAACAAAACAAAACAAAAAAATTAAAAAAGAAACACACATTAGTCTAGGCCTACACAGGGTAAGGATCATCAATATCACTGTCTTCTACCTCCACATCTTGTCCCACTGGAAGGTCTTCAGGGGCAATAACACCACAGAGCTGTCATCTGTGATAACAATGCCTCCTTCCAGATACCTCCTGAAGGACCTGCCTGAGGCTAACTTTTATAGATATAGATAACTTTTCTATATAGATAACTTTTTCTTTCATAAGAAGGAGTATATTCTAAAATAATGATAAAAAGTATAGTATGGTAAATATATAAACCACTAACATAGCTGTTTATTATTATTATGAAATGTTATTTACTGTACATAATTGTATATGCTATACTTTTATATGGTGGATAGCACAGTAGGTTTGTGTATATCAGCACCACCACAAACACTTGAGTAATTTGTTGTATTACGGTGGCAGCAACACTAGGTGATAGGAATTTTCAGCTCCATTATAATCTCATGGGACCATGATCATATACGTGGTCTGTTGTTGACTGAAACATGTGGCACATAATTGTATTTATTTTTCCATTCTCTTTCTGATGGATAGTTGGTTTCCAGGGTGGGGCTATCGCAAACAGTGTTGCTGTGATCACTATGGTATGTATCTTCTGTGCACTAGATGGGAATACGCCTGGGAGAGGAATTGCTGGGTCAGAGGGTAGCGCGTGTTCAGCTTTAGGTTCTGCCAGTTTGCCAAAGAAGCTGTAGCAGGGCCGGGCGTGGTGGCTCACGCCTGTAATCCTAGCACTCTGGGAGGCCGAGGCGGGTGGATCGCTTGAGGTCAGGAGTTCGAGACCAGCCTGAGCAAGAGTGAGACCTCGTCTCTACTAAAAATAGAAAGAAATTATCTGGCCAACTAAAAATATATATAGAAAAAATTAGCTGGGCGTGGTGGCGCATGCCTGTAGTCCCAGCTACTCGGGAGGCTGAGGCAGGAGGATCGCTTAAGTCCAGGAGTTTGAGGTTGCTGTGAGCTAGGCTGACGCCACGGCACTCACTCTAGCCCGGGCAACAGAGCGAGACTCTGTCTCAAAAAAAAAAAAAAAAAAAAAAGAAGCTGTAGCAGTCTGTACTCGCCAGCAGCGTGTCACCCCATGTCTTCCTCAGCGTTTAGTATTGTCAGTCTTTTAATTTTAGCCATTCTGTTGGATGTATAGTCCTTATGTCTTTTGTTTTCCTTTTATTTTTTAATCAACTTTATCAAGGTATAATTTACAATAAAATGCACCCATTTTAAGGATGAGTTTTGACAACTTGATACACCCTTGTAACCGCCACCATGGCCCAGCTATGTATCAGCTTGTTTGCTATCCAGGTATCTTCTTTGGTGAAATGTCTACTGAAATCTTTTACCCTTTTTTAATTGGCATTATTTCCATCACCTCCTGGCTAATAAGGTTGAGCTCCTTTTTAGGTCTTTATTTACCATTTGGATAGCCTCTTTGGTGAAGTACCTGCTCAAGGTTTTTGCCAGTTTTTTTTTTTTTTTCTTTTTTGTTTTTGAGACAGAGTCTTACTCTGGCACCCTGGGTAGGCTGCCATGGCGACATCATAGCTCACTGTAACCTCAAACACCCAGGCTCAAGTGATCCTCCTGCCTCAGCCTCCCGAGTAGCTGGGACTAGCCTCATGCCACTAAGCCTGGCTAATTTTTCCTATTTTTAGTAGAGATGGGGTCTCACTCTTGCTCAGGCTGGTCTTGAACTCCTGACCTCAAGTGATCCTCCCTTCTCAGCCTCCCAGAGTGCTGGGATTACAGGCGTGATCCACTGCAGCTGGCCAAGTTTTCAGTTTTTATGAATAGAACTTCTCTAAACATTTGTGTCCAGGTTTTTATGTGGAAATAGGTCTTCATTTCCTTTGTGTAAAAACTTAGGCGTGCTACTGCTGGATTATATAGTAAATATGTGACTTTTTTAGAAATTGCCAAACTGTTTTCTAAAGTGACTGTACTATATTACATTCCCACCAGTATGAGAGTTCCAGTTGTTCTACATCCCTGCCAGCACTTGGTATTGTCAGTTTTTGTTTGTCACTCTAGTAAGGTATAGTCGTGATATGTCATTGTGGTTTTAATTAGCATTTTCCTAATGACTAATGTTCATCATGTTTTCATGTGCTTATTAATTGCTATCCATAGATCTTTAGTGTCTTTTCAAATCATTTTCCATTTTTTAAATTGAGTTGTTTTCTTCATGAATTGAGAGAGATCGTTATATATTCTGTATACCAGTCCTTTATCAGATACATGTTTCGCACATTTTCCTTCAGTCTGTAACTTGACTTCATTTTCTTAACGTTGTCTTTTGAAGAGATGTCTTTAACTTTGATAAAATCCATTTTATCAGTTTTTTCTTTCATGGTTTGTGCTTTCTGTTTCCTAAGAAATTGTTGTCTAACCCAAGATCGCAAAGGTTTTCTCCTGTGTTTTCTTCTGTAAGTTGTGTAAGTTTAAGTCTGTGATCCATCTCAAGTTAATATTTTACCTAAGATGTGATACATAAGTCAAGAATCGTTCAGTGATGAGGCCTGGAATGTGCGCTGGGCACAGCGCCCGAGTCAGACTGAGGAGCCATAAGTCAAGAATCATTTTTGTGCTTACAGATACCCAATTGTTCCAGTGTCATTTATTGAAAAGACATGCGCTTGCATTTTTGTTGAAAATCAGTTGGCCATGTATGCATGGGTCTATTTCTGGATTGTCAGTTCAAAGCTATTGATCTATGTTTGTCTTTCACTAATAATCACATTATTATTATTATTTTTTTTTTTTTGAGACAGAGTCTCTCTCTGTTGCCTGGGTGAGAGTGAGTGCCGTGGCGTCAGCCTAGCTCACAGCAACCTCAAATTCCTGGGCTCAAGCGATCCTCCTGCCTCAGCCCCCTGAATGGCTGGGACTACAGGTGTGTGCCACCACGCCTGGCTAATTTTTTCTATTTTTAGTTGTCCAGCTAATTTCTTTCTATTTTTAGTGGAGACAGGGTCTCACTCTTGCTGAGGCTGGTCTCGAACTCCTGAGCTCAAACGATCCGCCCACCTCGGCCTTCCAGAGTGCTAGGATTACAGGCATGAGCCACTGTGCCCCGTCCACACTATGTATTGATTACTGAACCTTTATAGTAAGTTTTGAAGTCAAGTGCTGTGATTCCCAGAACTTTGTTCTTCTTTTTCAAAATTGTTTCACCTATTCCAGTTCCTTTGCATTTCCAGATAAATTTTAGAATCAGCTTATTGATTTCCAACTGGCCCCCCCCCCCCAGCAAAACAAAAACAAAAAACCGCCTAGGATCTTTGTTAATATTACATGGATTACTTTGTAGAGAATTAACCCCTCAAGTTTTCTGATCCATTTATTTCTATATCTCCATTTACTTGTCTTTGATTTTTTTCATTAAGATTTATAGTTTGCAGGATACAAATCTTGTACATCTTTTGTTAGATTTCTCCTTATTCCTTTTTTTTGGCGCTACTATAAATGGCACTGCTTTTAACTTCAATTTCCAACTGTTCATTGCATTATATAGAAATGCAGTAGATTTTGTCATCTGCGTATCCTGCAACCTTGCTGAGCTCCCTCGCTAGTTCGGGTAGCTTTTCTGCAGACCCTTTGGGAATTCCCATGTAGACAGTTCTGTGGTCTGTGAACAGGGACAGTCATGTTTCTCACTTCCAATCTGTGCGCCTCTTGCTTGTCATGCCTGGGAACCCCCTTGGTGAGAGAAGGAGGTGCCACCTGGCCCCTGACCTTCCTTCTGGGCCGGGCAGGGTTGCCCACCCTCCTGCCCTCCTTAGGGGCTGTGGTTCACTGTGGAAGAGCAGGAGCTGGGCCGGTTTACCCCGGGCCACCCCTGGCGTCTGTCCCGGCCCCAGCAGTCGGGAGCACAGGTGGGCCTTCCTGCCGCATCTCAGGCCAGGCGCTCAGTAAATACTTGTTTCCTGACCAAGGGCCCCACCCTTGGACACCTTCTGTCTGTGACTCCCTCAGAGCCCTGAGGTCCCTGCCATTTGGTGCCCAGCTGTGTCCACTGACATCGGTCACTTCATCTTTCTGTCAGCATGCGTTGCGTTTCAGATCTATTGAGAAGGTGTCCCTTTTGAAGCACATGCTCAGAGGGAGCCACCCAGGCCCCCTGTGACATCACCATCCTCTTCTACGGAGCCTACAGGTTCCTACAGATTCTTCTCCCAGCCAGTCCATGCGCAGCTCTTCAGCCCCAAACAGCCCATCCCCCCTGCTTCCTTCCCCTGCCTCCCCTACCTGCTCCAGCCAAGGGGTGTCAGCCTTCCCGGGCTGTGCCTTCTGACTAGAATGTTCTTTCCTTTCCACCCCACCTCCCAGACCTGGGGATACCTCCTCATCTATCAGCACTCACCTCTGAAGTCACCCCAAGTAGGATGCCTCCCCTGCCCCCCATCCACAGAGCACCTGTCGCACCCCACCCTCTCTCCTGCCGGGGTGGTGTGTGTTCCCAATCCTGCCTCCCCCAACACAGGGCAGGGCCTGTGCATCTGATTTCTCCGCTCAGCAGTGGGCATGGAAGGCCAGGCCTGGCCGGAGCTCGCCCTGTGGCCTCACACTGGCCCCTCGTCCCCCCAGGCTGAACTGATGAGCGGCCTCATCGAGTACTGCATTGAGCTGAACCAGGCTGCAGAGCCGGCTGCCCCCCAGGAGAGTGTGCCTGGCCCCCAAGCAGCTCCCACCTCCTCGCCACCCCCCTCTCAGCGCCCCAAGCTGCGGAGGCAGGGCAGCGTGGTGTGCAGCCGCATCCAGCACCTCTCCACCATCGACTACGTGGAAGATGGTGAGCCACCCTCTGTGTACACGCACGCACACACACGCCCGCACGCGCACACACTCCCGCACGCGCACACACTCATGCCACGGGGAGCTCCGAGGGCAGGGAGTTGCAGAGCGATTCCAGACGCAGGGTGAGTTCTCCAGCCAGCAGGACCTGGCTGAGAGCAGGGAGCGCAGGGTCTTGGCTGGAAGAGCCTTTTTCTGCCCCTTCTCACTGCTGCGTCCACAGAGGTGTTCACTGCAGCACCGTCGAGAATGGGAAAGACTGGAATCTACCCAGTGTCTGTTATTAAAGGTGCGGGTAAGTCACTGCTGGGACCACATCCCGGAGAGTCCAGTGCAGTACCCTAAATGCAGTGTGGCGTCTTGGATCAGATCCTGGAACAGAGGACATTTGTGGAAAAACTGGTGAAACCCAAAAGCCTGTAGTTAGTTAATAATATCCTAGCGATGTTCATTTCTTAGCTTTGACACGGTAACAGCAGCTGGTAACGGTAGGAGAAGCCGGGTGAGGGTGTGCAGGTGTACCATCTTTACAGCTTGTCTATAAATCTAGAATTATTCCAAAATAAGAAGGTTTTTTACTGTAGTAACAAAGATCTACACTTAAACAGCGAGATGTTCACAAAGTGATACTGAGCAGAAATAAATCGAGACAGCGTGCCTACATCCACCTGCATAAGGAGGGAGAGACCCCAGGTGGCAGCCACTGCGACTTGTACTTTTTTCTTTGTACTTCTTTGTAGCATGTACATTTTTTACAACAAGCATATCGTTTGTATAGTCTCTTATGATTTTTAAAATAATTATCATCAGAAAAAGCATTTTCTATAATATAATTTTGACCGCTGTGTGGCATTCCTTGGCATGGTTGTAGCACTGTCCCTTTTCACCAGTCCCCTGTTTTTGGACATTAGTTATTTCCAGTTTTCAGCTGTTACAAACAACATACATGTAACTAAACCTTACTTGGAATCCGAACTGTTTCCTCGGGATAAGTTTCTGGACGCGACCTCCTGGGTCTAAGGGCTTGAAACCGGCCACCTTCCAGAGCGGTTGTGCCCAGCTGTCCCTCTCCTGGCAGAGAAGGTGGCATCTGCCTTCTGCCCCCACACCCCCCACGGTGTGACGGTTCTGAGGGAGAGAACGCATCTGGGTGGGGTTTGAACCCTAGCAGAGCTGAAACGTCTTTTTTTTTTTTTTTTTTTTTTTGAGACAGAGTCTCACTCTGTTGCCCAGGCTAGAGTGAGTGCTGTGGCGTCAGCCTAGCTCACAGCAACCTCAAACTCCTGGGCTTAAGCGATCCTACTGCCTCAGCCTCCCGAGTAGCTGGGACTACAGGCATGCGCCACCATGCCCGGCTAATTTTTTGTATATATATATATTTTAGTTGTCCATATAATTTCTTTCTATTTTTAGTAGAGACGGGGTCTCACTCTTGCTCAGGCTGGTCTCGAACTCCTGACCTCGAGCGATCCACCCGCCTCGGCCTCCCAGAGTGCTAGGATTACAGGCGTGAGCCACCGCGCCCGGCCTTGAAACGTCTTTATGTGCATGATCATACGTGTATTTCCTTCATGAATTACTGTTCATATCTTTTGCCCATTTTTCCTGTTACATGATTTTTAAAAATTAACATCTTATACTAATATGATAGGTATTCTTTTTTCCTTTTTTACAATTAATGACCTGGTATTGGTTTATTAATATTAACTAAAAGTCCACACTTTATTCAGATTTCCTCAGTGTTTCCCTAACGTCCTTCTGTCCCAGAGTCCTATCCAGGACACCACATTACATGTGGTTTTCCTGTCTCCTTAGGGTCTTCCTGGCTGTGACAGTTGGTCAGACTTTCTGGTTTTCGATGGCCCTGACAGATGTGAGCAGTGTGCGGGCGTGTCGTAGGACGCCCTCTGCAGGGCTCTGCCTGCTGTTTCTCATGGCTGCACTGGGGGTGTGGGTCTGGGCAGGTGCCGTGCCACGTGCATCACATCACAGCTAAGCGCGCCGTGTGACTTAGCATCGTCGGCGCTGCCCTTGCTCACTGGCTGGGCATTTTTAACTTGTAAGATTTCTTTTTATCTTACTGAGGCTCCCTTTAGTCAGCTGTAGATGTTGCAGGTATTTTGTTTCTTTGCTCTGTTCTTGAACAAGTTTTAGCAAGAGCTCCTCAGGCACCATAGCTGGCCCAGCGTCAAGCGCAGACCCCCCGCTCTGACTTGTGAGGTTGGCCACACGCCCGCCCAGCCCGTCACTGGCGGGAGAGCTGGGGATGGGGGACTGAGGCTCAGAAGGACGGCAGGTGTCAGGCGTCCGAGGAGCTCAGAAGGAGCCATCCCCAGGAGCCAGAACCCAGCTGGCTGGGCCCGGGCCCCTCTCCGGGACGGCGCCTCTCAGTGTGTTCCTCCTCCCTGCTTCCAGGCAAGGGGATCAAGCGCGTGAAGCCGAAACGCACCACGTCCTTCTTCAGCCGGCAGCTGTCCGTGGGCCAGGGGAGCTACACCGTGGTGCAGCCCGCCGACAGCCTGGAGCAGGGCTGAGGGTGGCAGTGCCAGGCAGGAGGGCACATGGGGCCCCTGGACCTGGCCAAACACTGTCCTCCCCTAAAGGTTGTGCACAGCGAGCAGAGAGGGCCACCTCAGCACTCAGGGTCTGCAGGTATTTTAGACCATGGAGAAGTGACTTCTGTGCCTGGGACCAAACCTGGGCCTCCAAGGGTCCCTCCTGCAGCCTGCTCTCCCTTCCCCTGGACTCTGGGCCCAGCTGCTCTCTCAGGATCATCGGGTCAGGCCCCAGTCGCCTCCTCCCACCCAGAGACACGCCTTTATGCCCATCTCAAGATGTTGGGTGTCCCCTGCTATGATGGCAGGTGAGGGTTGTGACTTGGGACCCTCAGGCCCAGTGTGTGCCTTTGGTCTTTCCCCTCAGACTCTGGTGACCACCTCCCCGCCTGCCTTCTGCTGGCCTGCTACCCCCACTGCCAGGGTGGGCGGCCGCTCTGAGGAGGGCAGGAGAGGGCCTCCCTGGGTTGGACCATGGCAGAAACAAAGTGAGGGTCCCCGCCCTATACCTCCCTGGCTGAATTGATTCTGGAGGGAGCCAGGCAGGGCCTGAGCTGGGGGGACCCTGTGTCCCTCACTCTGATCTCAAGCATGAGACACTCTGACCAGAAGGACAGTGCCTTTTGTTAGCCTTTGGTGATGTCACTGTGCTGGGAGGTGGCTGTCCTGTGGACCAACAGGCCCACAAGACCCATGTTTCTGTGAAAAGCTCCCAAAAACCCCCTTGGTGCTCCCCTGGGCCCAAGGCTGCCCTCGGCAGACCCACGGAACCTGCCCTTTCCTCCCAGTGTCCTGAGTCTTCAGGGGTTAGTTTTGGTCTTTGTTCATCTGCTTTGGTTCCATGAAGTCTGTGAACTTGGAGGCAACTCAAGGAAACACCCTCATTCGCCTCGGGGCTGCTGGCTTTCTCAGAAGAGACGGCTGTGGGTGTCCCTGGGGGCCAGACTATGAAAGCCCTAGCGATACCAGACAGTCTCTTCTTTCTTGAGGACGTTGGGAAAGGTGGCTTGGATGTGGGTGCTTGGCTTCACTTCACTTCCCCAGCTTTGCCCTCCTGGGAACAGCGGCTCTGTCTTCTCCCAGATGAGCCTCCTCCCCAAGAGGAGGACATTCCCAGCCCTTGGGCCCCTCCGTGGAGGGCAGGTGGGTCTCATGGGTGCTTCCTGGGACCACCCAGGGGAAGGAGGCAGACTGGCTCAGCACAAGGCTTTGCCTTGTGTTCCCTTCCCTGTGGAAAACCATGGAGAGGAGACACGAGCCTCTGGTACTCCAGATCTAAGGGCCTGTTCTCCTCCTCCTGTTGGTAACTTTGAACACTCCGGTTTTGAGGTGGGCTTGCCTTCCAGCAGCAGGGACTTTGTTGTTTGTCATAAGAAATAGACTGGGAGGTGTCCCCAGCCTCCTGGAATGTCCCGGCTGCAGGGCGGTGTCAGCTGCCACATCTCCTGGAGCCGCTGACCTCACTGGGCTGCCCAGCCCTTCTGCTCGGCTCCGGCTGTCTGGCCATCTCGGTCCCTCTGGCTGCTGCGACTCCAGGTGAATCCTTATCTGACGGGCGGGCCAGGGTGTGTGGGCTGTGTCTGCACAGGCCAGTTAAGTGTTTTTCCTCCTCAGCCTCTTTCTCTTATTTTATAAGCATCCATTGTGCCTTAACCTTTCTGTCTGCCCTTTAGGACAAAGCAGTATTTTACTAAATGCCCTTTGAATGTTCTCATTCTTTTGTATCATGTGACTTCCTAATAAATCAGTTGCTAGCAAACCGTGGGGTGGTTTATGATATGAAATAATGAAGTGTGTGTTGATGACAGCCCAGGAGTTTTTATTAAACATTTATTGGGGTACAGCCCTCAGGGCCGGCCAGGCTGGGAGCTGGTGGAGACTGGCGGAAGCTTCTAATCTGGTGGTTTGTCTGGGACTCCCAGGCTCGGTGGTCCAGGAGGGCTCTGGGGTTCCTGTGGGGACCAAGCAGGTACCTCAGATTCTCATGCCCTCCCTCAGGGCACCTCGTGCCCCTGGCCTGGCGGGAGGCAGTTTGTTTCCCACAGGTCCTGTTGTCAGCACCCAGCCGGGAGGGAAGGGACAGCACCAGACCTGGCCTGGCGTACTGGGCCCCAGGAGGCCGAAGCAGCAGCAGCAGTGACACACCGGGCTTTGGCCCTGCAGCATGAGCACCGCCTGGGGCTTGGGGTTCGCACTGTGAGTGTTTCCAGAAATGGAAGGATCAAGCCATGTGTCCCTGTGGCATCGTGGTCCTGGGACCAGGGCCTGCCTCCTTGGGTGTCCATGACAATGAGCGGTACCTTGTCCCCCCTGTGGTCCTCTGCCTGGCCAGGGCAGCACGATGGCATGGCCATAGGCACTTACACAAGGCACTGAGTTGTGCCTCTGTTTCTTGACCTTCCAGAAGGGAGTAATGACAGGGGCCACCGAGTAGTTGTTGCGCAGCTTCAGTGTCTGGCATAGACTAGGCCCTCCCAGGTGTTGGCTCTTTTCCTCATCTCAAAGTACTGTGTCTGGACAACCAGGCGGGAGCCCGGGGGCCACATGAGTGGCCAGGGCCTGCCAGCAGCACAGACAGCACCACCGCCCTGCCCTCCTGTGTCAGTTCCCTGGCACTGCTGTGACACGTGACCATGGCCTTAGTGGTTAGAACAACATACATTCATTGCCTCACAGTTCTGCAGGTCAAAAGTCTGACACAGGTCTCAATGGGCCAGAATCAAGGTGTCCGTGGGCGGCATTCCTGCCCGAGGCCCGAGGGGAGAGCCGGTCCCTTGCCTCTTCCAGCTGCTGGAGGCCTCCGCATTCCTCGGCTCACTTCAAAGCAAGAGAGGGCCATGGAGTCCTCAGGTCACACCCCAACCTCCCATTGTCACATCTCTGACTCTCTTCTGTGCCCTCTTCCCCTTTGAGGGACCTTCACGATTACCCTGGGACCACCAGGACGGTCTCCCTGTGAAAGGGCAGCTGATGAGCAGCCTTCATGCCCGCGGCATGTTCCCAGGCTCCAGGGTTAGGATGGAGACATTTTGGGGGCCGTCCTGCCTGGCACGCCACCCCTTCTGCCTCTGCCCTCCCTGTGTGGGGCTCCAGGCCAGCGACGCTAGGACACTGTCCTCCTGGCCACTGTCCTCCTTAGTTGCTCCATGTCTCTGACCAGGACTCGCGCTCCCTGGCCAGGTGCCTGTCTCTGCAAAGGCTCAGGCTCCGAGGCTGACTCGAGGACTCTTCGCAGCCATGGAGGAGCTTCTGCTGCAGGCTGGCCCCTTCTGCGGCTCACCCTGCTGGGGGGCAGCCCCCAGGACTGCTGCCCAGTTTCCACTTCCAGCTGTCTAGTTGTTTCAGGGCCTAAGTTCGGTACGTGTCTCCCCACCACACGTGGGCACACCATGTCAGTCATCAGCAGGTCCCCACAGAAGGGCCTGGTGCTCTCTGCACCCACCCAACAGGGGGCATAAAGTGAGGGCACTGTGCACCCACCCCCCAGTACTCCTGAGCCCAGTTCAGCCTTCACTGCTCAGTCCATGTGCTCACCGTGCTCTAGGCAAAGTGGGCCCTGGAAGCTGCCCATGTGGCCTGAAGGGAGACCTGGCAGATGGAGCTGGGAGAGGCCGGGTGCTCAGGGGAGGCCTCCCAGGGCTCTGAGGGCCTGGAGCCTAGGATCGCAATTCCAGGCACCGTCGAGATGGCCAAACTGGACTGGGGGAGCCAGATCCCGGTGGGGAGTCCAGCCGTGTGTGGCTGGTCTCCTCCTCCAGGTCCCCTCGCAGGCGACCTCCTGGTCTGTGATGTCTTCTGCCCCCTTCTTCCACACTTGCATGCTGCCCACATTATGGGGTGTCTTCTCACTGCCTCCCCGTGGCACCCCACATTCAGAGCCCCGGTTTGCTTGTCCCTGTGAGGCCACCATGGTCAGAAACAACCGGCTGGAAGGTGAGGGCAGGTGCCAGCAGCACGGTCAACTCCAGCCCTGCTGACCCGCCAGGAGGCTGACTCACATGGAACGAACGAAGGTCAAGCTTCAGCCCCTCCCCTTGCCAGGACCCCCTTCCAAAGCCTTGGGAGGGCCCAACAATGTATTCAGTGGTTTTGTAAAATATGCAAAACATAGGGTTTTAAAAATTATTTTTTCTTAAAGAGGGGCCCTAAAGATAGGTTTCAGGCCCCACCAGACACCCTAGCTCCACTTGTTTCTAGAACACACCCTGCAACCTCCTGCCTCAGGGCCTTTGCTGGAGCATGTTCCTCTCCCTTTTGAAAATCTAGGTTTCCTCAACCCCCTCCTGGCCTTGGCTTCCCAACACACCTCCAGCCCGAGGTCCCTTCCCCTCCCTAGCCTACCTGGCTGGACAGCTGTCCTCCCTGGAATAGACCATTCTGCAGGGCCAAGACCTTATTCATTGCTTAACTTCCTCCCTCCTCCTGCTGTGTGGCCTTGGGCAAGTTTTCACCTTCCTGGGCCTTCCTTTCCTCATCTCTAAAACGGGATGGTAAACATGCCTCCTTCTTGTGATGGGGGGATATGATATGACACCTGCCAAGCCTGGCTGGCAGTAAGTGCTCAGGAGTAATGATCTGTTCCCAGGCCCAAGGGTGCGATGTTCCATGCACATCTGCAAATGAGACGCAGGAGCCTGGACTTTCAGAGGCCAGGGACATGGCCGTGCCACCTTGGGGCCAGAAGTCAGCTCTCTGAGCCCCGGGCTCTTCATCTGTGCAGTGAGGCAGTCACCCCTGCTTCCCGGGATTGTGGGTGACAGAAGTGCAAGCAGCTGCCCCTGTGAGTGATTATGTCAGGCTCATTCATTCACTTATCCTTAAGACCGCCTGCACTCCAGAGATCATTTTGTTCCTATCTGTCTTAGTTTTGTAAAGAAAAATAACACGCCTGGGGGCTGAGTCATGCGACACCCACTTCCAAAGGAATAGCCGTTCCTAACATCACGCACGGCCAGAGCCCCGCAGGAAAGCAAAAGGCCTCGGCATCTATGAGGGCTGCCCCCACATTAGTTCATAAGGAAAGTGCTTGCTGGTCTCCCATAAACACAGACACACAAATTGTAATGTTGGGTCTGCAAGGCCAAGTCTGGCTCTTAAAGCTAAAATCTGTTAGATTCCACACTAATAACGTTGACTGTCCTGTATCTTCCCAGGTACAGAACAGACAGACACAAGAGCAACCATTCTTCCACTATCCAGGGACAGCTCATAACTGATGCTTCCTTCCCTCCCTTTTTCTCTTCAAACCTCCCCCCCATCTAACATAAAATACAGATTTCCTGGGCCTCACAAGACTTTAACCATTTGTTGGATTGACCACTCCCACCTGCTTTTTGTCTTTCTGTATGCCCTACCCGCTTTAAAACCTGAGTTCCCAAACCCCGCTTTGGAAAAAACAGTCATAGATTTGTCTGTGGTTTGTGTTTTCCCTGGCTGTGTCCTCACACTTTGGCTTTATTAGCCTCCATTGATTGGGAGCTTTGCCTCAGTCACTTATTTTGGGTTTTCAGTGTCCTAAGGCTGCCATCACGAACTACCACAAACTCGTGGCTTAAAGCAATGCAAATTTGTCGTCTCAAAGTTATGGAGGCTAAAACTTTGAGGTCGAGGTGTCAGCAGGCCCATGTTCCCTCTGCAACCTGTAGGGGGCTCTTCCATGCCTGTTCCTAGCTCCTGGCGCCTTGCTGGCAATCCGTGGCATTCCTTGGCTTGCAGCTGCACGGCCCAGTCTCTGCCTTTGTGGTCACATGGTGTTTTCCTTGCGTGTCTCTGTCTTCGAATGGCGGTTTTCTTATAAGGACACCAGTCAGATTAGATTAGGGGCCTGCGCTACTCCACTATGACCTCATCTTAACTAAGGACACCTGCAATAACCCTATTCCCAAATAAGGTCACATTCTGAGGTAGTGAGGGTTAGGACGTCAACATATCTTTTTTGCGGGGGAGACACAATTCAACCCGTAATACCACCCCCTAAGGCTCATTGTCTTGGTCTTTGGGGCTTTTTATTACAGCAAAGGCTGTTATTTTCAAGCACCAGCTACACTTGGGCTGCAGAGCAAGTCCTGCCTGGCTCAGCCAGCACCTGGACCCAGAGGCCCCCAGACCAGAGGAGGCCCTGCCCAGGCTGCCCCTGGGGTCAGCACAGCAGGACAAGGTCTTCGCAGCCCCCAAACACTTTAACTCTTCCAAACTTGGGTAGCAGAGGTGACCGGAAGAGTCAACACACAATCGCTGGGGCATTTCTGGGTCACTGTCCATCACTTACGGCAGCATCTGGGGCCCCCCTGCAGGCCTTCCCAGCACTGGGCTAGCTGGGCACGGGAGGCTCCTGCCACAGCTGCAGCCAGCAAGAGGCCAGCTCAGACCCACCAGTGAGGCTTTGTGTTGCCACCACCCAGGTGTGTGGCAGCACATCAAGACACCCGCGGGAGGCCAGAGGCCTTGCTGGGTCTGTGAAGCTACAGTGGGGCACCACAGGAAGCTGCCACACTCCGTCCGAGAAGACAAAGGCTCAAGGAACACAGGTAAAGCTGGGACGGAGAGGGCCGGGGTGAGCGTGTTGGTGCCTGTCCCTTGTCAGTGAGCAGGAGTTCAGCTGCCCCCTGCACACAGGGTTGCAGGATTAGCAATCGAATTGCCCAGGAGTGTCAGTTCAGAGTCCAGTCAGCTTTTCAGGGGACACTGGGAATGGGAGCACAAAAGGCCAGGAAAAGGAGCCACTTTGGACACACATGATGCTCCTGACAGATGAGCTGGCCACACCCAACACAAGACAAAGAGGAACAGACAACAGATGGGGAGGAGGATCGGTGATCAAAGAAGGCTTCCTGGAGGAGGGGTCTTACAGGCTCAGTAGGATAGATGGAGCAAAGTGAGAGGGCATGGGCAGGGCAGGGACAGCCAAGCAGAGCCAGGCGTGACCTCAAGCCTAACAGACACTGACAGCCCTGACCCAAGGGAAGTGCAGACCTCAGGACAGATTCTTGCTATTCATCTTTCTGCCTGACCCAGAGGACTACCTGGCACTTTAGAGCCACCTGGCACTTTTTCCCTGTCCAAATCCACCTCACATTTCAAATGACGCAGGTAGATTACCAAACTTCACCCAGAACAGGGATGGCAGGTCCAGGCTTGGGTCTGAGGACATCAGTTTTAAGCAGCAAGTCCGGACGGCCTTCTAGTCTCCATTGAGCCTGCAGTGTGGGCTGGGGTGTGGCTACCATCACTGCCCGCAGGTTGCTGGTCCTGCTGTGGCCAGCAGGGGGCAGCTGAGCCCACCCTTTCCTCCTGGCTCAGCTGCCGAGGCCCAGAGCAGGCTCCGCCACCAGGTTCTTAGAACCAAGCAACCGGGAACTATGGCACAGCCCTGGGACAGAATCTGGGGGCCTCGGGCCTGGCGCTGTGTGGCCACTCCCTCTCAGAGTGGGCGCCCTGGCTCCTGACTGCCCTGACCTTCCTCCTGCCGCTGGATCCATAATGGGGTTTCTGGACCTCCAAGAGCACTAGATACGGGTTTGTTTCCCTGGAAGTTCCTCGGCTTGCTGATGGGACTTGAGTTTTCCAAAGATCAGGATCACGTCCTGGAAACAAATTCTGTTTTGGAATTGTGTTTTTCTGTGAAATGACAACTTACTAAACATATTTAAAACTAGGGCTATTAGGAAAAATCCAGAAGGTGGGGTGAGCATATCCCAGGGCTGGTCATCTGCCTCCTGCTCCATCTGTGCCCACGAGCTGTCCCCCGCCCTGCCCGAGGCACCCTTCTTCCTTCCCAGCTGCCTGGGCCCCTCTCAGCACCTCCATCCCCCATGCATACTGAGCCTTCCAGCCATTTTTAACTATTTGACATAAGTATAATTTGCAACAGGGAGAATAACAATAGTCACAGCTCTTCCCTGGGACTTCTGTGTCTCCTACCCATTTAACCTCGGCATATTGTGGTGGGGAGGCGGTGACTGCTGACACTCTCCCAGCCAGTGAGAGCACAGGCCTCCCTACCACATGAAGGTCAGCAGCCTCCAGGGGTGTCCACTCCGCAGCAGAAGCCCTGGCGCCATGCACGGACTTGTTCACGGAAGGCACTGAGTTAGACCAAGGGGGGTTCAGAGCAGAAAAGTCTCCTTCAGAAGTTCAAGGACAGTCTAAACAACTGGTGCTCCAATGCAGTCACTGTGGGGACCAGTAAGGTCTAGGCTGGAGGACATTCCCATCAGCAGGGACCCAAGTGGAAGTGGGAGGCTCTGGTGGTGGGAGCTGCTGGCAGGCCCTGGAGAAAAGAGAAGGTTTCTTGGGGGCAGAGATGGCAGATTGTCAGCACCAAGCAGCCGGCTCCCTGCCCAGAGGAGCTGGCACCAGGATTCCTGGTGGGTTTGGGGAAGAGGCTGGAAAGGTGGGCACAGGCCAAAGTGTGGGGTTGAGGGAAACTGGGACTTGCCTTATCGGCAACAGGAGGGTAGAAGAGATCTAGGGGCTGCTGGAGGCATTGGGGAGCCCCAGGGGGCAAGGCCTTAGGGACCAGGCCACGCATTCCACAGGCTCTCCCTCTGCGGGCAGGCCCGGACCAGGAGTGAGGACACAGGCGGTCAGCATGGCTGGGGTGGGAACAGACGGGTCTGGTGAGTGCTGTGACAGCATCAGGGGCAGCAGTGAGCCGGGAAGGAGGTGGCAGGAGGCGGCAGGAAGGGTGTGGTGTGGGGCGGCTGGGGCAAGCCTGGGGAAGCTGTGCGTGTTCAGCAGGACTGGGCCGCGAGGGCCTGGGAGAAGGGGCAGGAGGCCACTTGCTCAAGAGTGGCAGGGAACAGGGAGTAGTCCTGGGAGATACAGATGTAGGGGACTGACCACCAAAGTCCTTTCCTGGAAGGCATGGCCCGAAGCCTGAGGCCGGGCCCTAGGCAGAGGAGGCCCCCATTGGATGTGCCCTGGTAGTGGTAAGGAAAGGGCAGCAGGGACCCAGGCCCACAGACCCCCACATCCCAGGGGAGATGAGGGTCAAGGCGTGAGCAGCCCGGTCCTCACTGAGCAGCGCCTGCCCCTCTGGCTGCCTGCTTTTTGGCCTAAGCGGCCGGCTGGTCCAAGTTATGCTTATGTCAAATAGTTAAAAATGGCTAGAGGGCTCAGTACACGTAGGAGATGGGAGGTGCTGCGAGGGGCCCAGGCAGCTGGGAAGGAGGAAGGGACAGGCAGGGCAGGGACAGTCAGCTCATGGGCAGCAGGAGGGAGATGACCAGCCCCTGGGAGCCCATCCCACCTCACCTCTGCTCCGTAAACCAGGACCAAAGCCCTCTGTCTCCCGGGCTCCCCCCACCCCGGGCCCCCCACCCCTTCCTGCCCAGGCATCCGCAATCCTCCCGGACCAGTCCTCCCGGAGCAGCTGCTGCCCCTGCCCACAGATCTGGGCCTGTCATCGCATTTCAGGCCACAGGTGACAGCTGACCTGGGAACTCCCTTCCTTCCTTCTGTCCGTCCACAAATATTTCCCGAAAGCCTTACAGAGGTCAGAGTGACATTTTCTTTCTTTTTTTTTTTTTTTATTTGAGACAGAGTCTCACTTTGTTGCCCAGGCTAGAGTGAGTGCCGTGGCGTCAGCCTAGCTCACAGCAACCTCAAACTCCTGGGCTTAAGCGATCCTCCTGCCTCAGCCTCCCGAGTAGCTGGGACTACAGGCATGCGCCACTATGCCCGGCTAATTTTTCTATATATATGTTTTTAGTTGTCCATATAATTTCTTTCTATTTTTAGTAGAGATGGGGTCTCGCTCTTGCTCAGGCTGGTCTCGAACTCCTGACCTTGAGCGATCCACCCGCCTCGGCCTCCCAGAGTGCTAGGATTACAGGCGTGAGCCACCGCGCCCAGCCTCAGAGTGACATTTTCAAAACAAACTCTGGAGTCGCACACGTTTACTCATGTCTACCACATGCCGGGGGCTCTGACCCCGCACAGAGATCAGGACAAAACAGAGGAAACCCCTCCCTCAAAGGATCAAGATATGGGGGCACTTTAGAGCTGCAGTCAGGGGGGCTCCCAGAGAGGTGACCTTGGAGCAGAGGCCTGAAGGCGCTGAGGGCTGGGCAGGACAGGTGGTTGCTGGGTAAAGACTGTTCCAGGCAAGATAATATTCGTCAGAATTATGAAATGTTAGGGCAGGAGGGGGAAGGGCCTCAGGATGGAGACAGCAAGGCTGGGAGAGGTGAAGGGCTTGTCTGCAGTCACTTGGTCACTTGAGAGGTGGGGGCAGAGCAGCCGGAGCCTGGCAGGAAGAGGCTGGTGGGAGCTGGAGGTGGGGCCCAGGATTGGCCTCCCCACCCCCACACAGGCTATGGTGAGGCGGCGGCAGGCAGGCTCCCTCCCTGCCAGCGCACAGTGACTGTGCAGTTTACAGACAGACTCTGTGCCCTGGGCCCTCAGGGCTCAGTGAGAAAGGGCCAAGGACGTCCGTGGAGTGGGAGCCCAAGGTGGGCCAGGAGGCACAGCTCTGGAACTGGATCCAAGCAGATGCAGATAGTGGACTGGAGTTCCGGCATATTCTCATGTGGTGACAGCAATACCGTCATTGTCCTGGCCTTTTGTAAACCCAAAGCACCACCTTTTCTCACCCTTCGTAGTCTCTCCCTCTTCCAGGGACTTCCTTGGGTCCTTTTCCGGGCTGGAGTGCATGTGTGTTTGGAAACAACGGGGCTGGGCTGGCTTCAGAACAAGATGGGGAGGCTGGTCACCGGGGAGACCAGTGACTTTGACTGGACATGGCCGTGACAAAGGGGTTGGAGACAGGGCCCTGACTGTGGAATCCAGACGTTGCCAAAGCAGCTCCTTCCTGTTCTCTCCCCTCCAACCCAGAGCCCCTGAGCAAGCTGCCGGGAAGGAGCAAGCTGTGGCCACCCGCCCAGGCAGGGCGGGCCCCTCACCACCCAACCGCATCCTAGGATCCAAGGTCCTCTGTTTACTGCTGTTTTCTGGAACAGCTTGTTTTGAGCTAGAGAAATCTGCTGATGCACTGGCCGCCCTCAGTCAGGGTGGAGGTATTTTTAGCCTTATGTGCAGAGGACGAGGGCAGAACTAGGCCCAACGTACGTCCACTGTACTGTGGGCACAGCCTGGGCCCCCTAAGGCAGGACAGAGACACCCTGTGTGGTTTTCTACCCTCAACTCATCTCTCCTCAAATACATTCCTTTCCCAAAGAAAATGAGCTGTGTGGAACTCGGAGGCCAGCAGAGCTTCTATGTAAAGACCTCTGAAACTGTGCCCTTTTGTCCTTGAAAACCAAGGGTGGTGGTGGCAGCTCCAGGCACAAGAGCACAAAGGAGGCTTATTTCCCTTTGTGACGGGACGGTTTATAGAAACCTATGCTTTGTGTGTTGTTAGTTCTCCCTACTCTTTTGAAAAATAAAATCTCAGATAGTCATTTCTGGCAGCTCCAGTCTGCGGGGTCAAGAGAGCAATTTGGGAATGATCCGTGTGAATGAGGGAGATTTTGGGACCAGAGGTAAAGCAAAGCAAGATAAGACAGCTGGGCCCGGAAACAGCCCTACAGCAGGGCCTGCCCATCTCTCAGACACCTTGTCAGATAACTAAAAGGCTGGCTCTGCAGCCTGGTACTGTGAGGCAGCAGGGAAGAGTCACTCGATTGGCTTCATACACCCCTCCCAGCTTTCTAGAACATTCTGACAGGCAATTCCCTCTTTCTGCACCTTTTTCTCAGGCCAAAGTTGTCCCCCCCGCCCCAACCCACCACTGGAAATGTTAGGACAGGACTGATGGGGCAGACTGATGGGGCAGGGTGAGCTGCTGGAATCCAAAGCTGGCAGAAGAGTGGGGCTAAGCAGGCCAGTGAACAGGCCCAGGCTTGCCACATCATTCAGGCTTGCCACATCATCGACTTCTGTGTTGAAGGTCAGATGAGACAGAGTCACCAGTTTTCCGAGAACCACAGGGAGGGGTGCATGCTGGGCCCCGCCCTGCCCGCAGATGCCATCTCACAGACTCATGGACGCAGGGGAAAAACAACTTCTCCAGTTTCCTCCCGGTTGCCAAAGGAGCCTGTTGTCTCTGGTGGTTTGTTTGGGGTGTGGCTGTTACCCTAGGAGACGTCCTGGCAGGACTTTGTGCCAGATGCCATTCTCAGTTCTGGTTACTTTGACCAGCGTCCATTTTCTGCCTTACAGCTCAGGGTCCCCGGGCTGAACAGATGGCAGCAGGATCCCAGGCAGTGGTTCCCCCTCACCCTGCACCATCCCACCACGGGTGGCTTTTCAAAATCCTCTCCAGACACTCAGGCCCTGCCCGACCTTGGCAGTGGGCACAGGGGTTCCCCAGGTTCGCTTCTAGAAGACCCGGGCCAGGGCCTGTTCCGGTGCCAGCGCATTAGACCCCCATCCCTAAGGCCACAACAGGCTCTAAACTGCCCTGGGCAAATGCAGTTTTTTTTAAATATCACCTTTCTCCCCACCCCCTCAATCCAAAAGTAAAATCCGTTAAAAATCTATACCCTTTTGGTAATGTTGCCATGCGATTACACATACTGTTTTCAGCACAAAATCTTGCTTTTACATTATTTTGCAATAATTAAAGGGCCTTATTCCACTTGGCCCATCAGGAACACATTTCACCGGTTTTTCTACCCCAGCAGGCACATCTGCTCTTAGGGACACTTCCGCTCTCCAGACCCCTGGAGACAAGAGTAACAAAACCGTGATACAGGCCCCTCAAGCGACCTGGCAGCTCCATCGGAGCTTAACATTGTCACCAACTTGCTCCCGAACTCTTTTTTTTAAAGGACACAGCAGAGTTTCTTAGCCGGAGAAACTGTCAGCACTGTCCACCGTGAGGGACGTCGCGTTTCCCCTCGGATGTTCGTGGCCCCCCAGGCTCGGCCCCGCGGGCCGCCCCGCCCCCACCAGCGCGCCCCAGCGCTGACGTCACCGGCGGAGCACGAGGCGGTGCCCCCGCCCGGGAGTCACGCGCTGCCGCCTCACCCCACCCCCTTCCCGGAGTGATGCGCCCACTGCAGAGATCCCTCCGCCGCCGCCTGGAATTTTCCAGTTGCTCCGCCGGCCCTTCTTTCGGGCCTCTGCGGGGCGGGGTGACCTGAGGCGACCCTGCTAGCTCTCTTTACCTGCTCAAGAGAGCGACCCCCGCCACCTGCCTCCTTCACCGAGTGCCTCATTTTAGGAACCGTGCAACCCCCACTTCCTGTCACCACCACTAGAAGAAAAGGGGGCTTCCCTCCCAGGGCACCCACCTCCCAAGTGTGAAGGTCTGTCCTTCACTGCAGGAAGCACTGCTAGGACAGAGCGGGAATAAACTGGGGAATCTGAGGGGGTGGCCGCTGGGGGAGACCGGGAATGAGACCGGGAATCGGCCTGGGCTGGGTGGGGGAGGGACTTTTTTTCCGGTGGCAGTGGAGGAATCCTCCCGTCGAGAAATGCCCCGAGTGATGCGACCCAGGGCTATAAAAGCAAAAGTTGTGGCCAGTCCAGCAGGAGTTAGCGACAGGGAGGGCCGCTTGCTTGGGCTTAGTTGTGGGGGAGGAAGTGGCTAGCTTAGGGTCTCAAGGGACAAATGCGGGAGTTGACGGAGTTAGATGAGACTGGGACTGTGGGGGTGCGAGGAGGAGGAAGAGTGAAAAGGAGACCAGATCTTGGGAGGAGCACAGTGGGACGGGCTGCTTGGGAAGTGCCCGCAGTAACCCATGGGGAGGACGGCAAAGCTCCAGGCCAGGCTGGCCCTGCTGCCTACTGGAGAGGAGGAACTTGACCTCTGGAAGGGCACTGCTCTTAATGGAATGAGGGAGCCTCAAGGCCCTGGTTTGTGTGGAAGGAGGAAGAAGTAGAGGAATGGGGCACTTGATGCCCTGGGAATGGTCAGGAAGGCAGGAGTGCAGGTGGGCTGGGAGGGCCGACCTTGAACTTGTTAATACTGGCAACCCCCTTTTCTTCCAAACAGAGGGTTGTGAACCGGCCTGGGAATGAGGCCCTGGTCTTGTGGCAACTGAACTTAGTTCTGCTGGGGTGACAGCTCTGGCCAGGCTGGTATGTAACTTTGGCTCGGCCTAGTGGAGCCCAGGTCTGGGTGAGGCGAGCCCCCGGTCGGAGGTGAGGGGTGGTCCAAGGCGTGATTCCGGAGGTAAGGTGCCAGCCTCCCCTGTTACTGCTGCGGCACCTAACGTGATTGGTAGGTGGGGGCTGCTGAGGCAGGATGTTTGTGTATCTTGGGGCGACATTGACGAACACTTTATTTTCCAGGTTGCAGTGCTCCCCTTTGGACTTTAGGTTTGGTGCTAAACTCTTCTGTGAGCTCACTCTACCCCTCTCCTCCCTTTAACTCTCTCGAGGGTATCATTCACTTAAAACGTTGCCTCTGGTAATCTGGTAAGCCTGGGGAAGGAGCCCGAGTGCAGTGGCTGTCGCAGTCGGTATTGTTGGTAATGGTCGAATTGGAAAGGGTCTCCCCGCTGAGACTTTGGGTGGGGTGGGTTGGTGTTGCTTGCTGGTGCAGAGGGTGGGGATCAAATGTGCACCTTTGGGCGGGCCCACAGCAGTGGTTCCAGCTCAAAGGTACACAGATGCCTCATGGACCTGGTTTGTTACTGTAGTGTTCATCATGGCGAGCAGATGGCACCAGGAGAAATGGAGCCCCTGGCCAGTGTGAGTCGTAGCAGTGCAGGAGGGGAGACCCTGGAGGAGAGCGGAGAGCCCGCCTAACCGCAGAATGAATTTCCAGAGGCTTAGGAGGAGGAAGTTCTCCGATGTCATGTTTTCAGGCCTTGCCCCCGCCCTGTATTCGGGAGGCCATCATTTAAGGTTTTCAGATGAGCTTATGAGGGGGCAATCTTAAAAAGTCCGAAACAGATGCATCCGGCTTGAGGGGCCATCTGCTTTGAATGAATGTTTGTTCCGGGAGCACAGAAATGCCAGCAGGCACCCTCCTTTCTTGGCGTAAAGGTTTTGAGATGCTGCATCTTCTAAATTGAGCCTCCAGCCATACTAGTTCTGTGCTACGTGCTACGAACTGTGTTTGCTTCAAGAAGATTCTTAAGCTGTAGAACATTTTAACGCTGATGCCACCGCGCAGAGGGAAGCCTTGTAGATGGAGCTTGCAGATGGAGTCCAGTGATCTCTCACCTATCCACCTGTTTGCCTACCTGCCTGTGTGTTGGTCAGAGGAATTCTTAGTGCATTGATAAAACTTGGGTGTTGGGGGGAAACTGTTCAATTTTAAATGCCTTAGAAGGGGGTGTATTAGATGAAGCAGAATGTTAAATTGAGGGGATCAACGTGTTGTGCTAAAGCCTGGGCGGGGTCGCTACAAGTTGGTTATGCCCGAATTCTGTGTGTTGGGGACAGGAGGTTTAGATTGGACATTCGGGTTGTGTTACAGATCACTAAAAGAAGGGAATGGTGAATGTAACAGTAGTAATCTTTGGTTCTTAACCCATTTTAAAATTTTATTTATTTTTAGCAGTGGGGTCTCACTGTGTTGCCAAGGCTGGCCTCCTGGGCTCAAGTGATCTTCTTGCTCCAGCCTTCTGAGTAGCTGGGATTACAGGCATATGCCGTAGTGCCCTGCTCACTCCATTTTTTTAAACTTTAATTTTACTTGATTAGATTTCAAAGAATTCTGGGCATTCCAATAAGAGGATGCTGTGGTGTGGGAGTTCTAGGAGGTGGAGGGCACACTTAGCACTGGTGTTGGGTGGGGTGGGGGTGAAGAAGGGGAGGTGGGTTGGAGTGGTAGGGATGTGGGTTGAGGGGGAATTCTCTGGAGTTCTGGGGAATCTAATAGAACTCCTGAGCCAAGAAAAAGTACTAGTTAGTAAATTGTTAGTGCTGGTTAAATTGTTGTTTGGAAACTTTCTAAAGTGCTTAGAACTTTATATGCAAGGAAAAAAAAAAGCAAAATTGTTTTGCTTTGCTGCAAGGTGGGAAAGACTGAAAAAGTGTAACTGAAAACCTGAATATTAGTCACTTGAAAGATGGGTGTCACACTTGCATCCGCAGAGTAACATCCTTCATTGCTCTTTACAAGCTTCATGTGTGTGGGATTTTCAGTAACAGTAAGTCTTGGAAAAGACTTCTAAATGCCTAAATTGTAGTTTTTAAAATATTTAGGTAAGCACCTAAAATGAGGTTAGATGGGCTCTTCTGGATTTGTAATTCATATTTTGTCACAGATATTTTGAGATGGAAATTCTAAGCAAAGTGAAATATATAATACAATTATTTTGAAAATATTTATTTTCAATACTTTGAAAATGCAAAATATAATTTTGAAGGAATTTCGTATATAAGTTGTGCCTTTTAAACAAATCTTTTGTCTTTTCTGTGTTTGGCATTAATAACAGCAAAAGTTTTGCTTACTTGCTGTTGTCTTCAAATCATAGTCATTGTAACAAGGAGAATCAAATAATCTTGTGGTCACTGTAAAATTACTGTAACACTTGGTAGCAAACAATCCGTGCGCCTTTGCTAAGGTTAGAATGAATAATCCTTTGTTTTAGTTTCAATGTTTGCTTTTTAAATGATCCAGGATTAGAGGGGAAACTATCAACCAAAATCAGTTTGGAAAATGAGGGCTAAATGGGAGTTGGGGTAGGGAGGGCCTTTACTGGATGTGGTCTGTAAAATTCAAAGAAAGTCCAAAAACCCTGCTGGTTTCTGAGCTGCATCTCTTGAATAGTACCAGTGGCTTTTTATCATGTCTGTCTTCCCTTTAAGTTTCATTTAAAAAATTTTAAATCCTCAACACTTGTATCCTTAGCATATTTCTGTCTTCTGGGTTCCTTTTTTAAAATGTTTAGAAATACGTTGACTTGGTAGTTCAACTCTTAACCAGTGACTTTGGGCGTGATGCACACAATTACTGTTGTTGGAATTTAAAGTGTATTAGTCATGCTTGTATGGGGTAATATTCTCTGGTGTACTGTTGTGAAATCAAAGCTGTAAATGTAGGTGGTTAAAGTACTTCCATGTTGCTCTGTATGGTAAGAACTAATCCTGTTGCATCATGTACCTAAATTACTAATCATTTTTCTTCCCCTCACAGCACAAATAAAGGTTTGAGTTCTGAACTCATTAGAATTGTTGTATTACTATGTTACATTTCTCAACCCCTATCAAGTTGCCTTCATAAAGAAGTTGGATATATCTTCATGTTGTAGATTTAGGCCTAGGTTCGCTAGCTCCAAGTAATTGAGGCCTTTCCATAGAGCATGGTAACCTCATAGAACTGGTGTACATCCTGGACAGCCTGCAGACTGGTGGGTGGGCAGGGAGGCGCTGCTCCCTGGGAGTTGGTAATGGTTGTGGGAACGTGTGAACCACACAACCAAGGAAGGCGGGTGTCTAGGTGGGGGAGTACTTTGACTATAATATCTTAAAACATTACCTGGTTAGATTTCCAAGTGATACCTATTTTATTTGTTTAGGGGAAACAGACTAAAGAATAGAATGGACATGTAACATGTATTTTCCATATTTGCAGTCTTTGGGTAGCTGGAATGTATCTGGGACTTGGGTCTAAGTGCATAATTCTCATGAAGAGTTTGGCTTAAATTTTTTTCTCTTGGTAAATGACTGAAATGTTTGGGCTTCCTTGGGTAAGTGCTATAGTAAGCAAGCAGAAGCTGTGCAAACGACATGGATGATCCAGAGTATGCGTCATGGCTTATAAATTGAGTCTGTGTCCTGGGTGGGGACATGGCAGCAGCGTTTCAACCTGGGAACTGTTCCGTACTTGCACGTATAATGCTGTTCTGTTACTTCTTGGGCCGTAAGGTTTTGCCCATAGGAGACAAACTCTGGGCTCAGAGTAGAAACCATTTCCAGCCTGGCTGCCATACTGGTTCCTGAGTGTGTTGTTTTCACTGGGAAGAGGAGGTCACCGTGCTGCCCGGCAGACCTTCTGTCTGGGGCTCATGGCACTGCCAAGAGTGGATACTGCTGCGTGCAGGTTCTAGGATCCTCTGCCTGCTTGCCCCCCTTTCCTCCATGCCCCAGAAACAATCCAGGCTCCTTCCCTGTCTCCCCCCTTCTCTTCGCTTTTTGCCCCAGAACCTCTCCACTCCCTCGTCCCCTTTTCAAAACTCCTGGTTTCTCCTCTTGTTTTTTTTTTTGTTGTTGTTTGTTTGTTTTTTTGTTGAGACAGAGTCTCACTTTGTTGCCCAGGCTAGAGTGAGTGCCGTGGCGTCAGCTTAGCTCACAGCAACCTCAAACTCCTGGGCTTAAGCGATCCTACTGCCTCAGCCTCCCGAGTAGCTGGGACTACAGGCATGCGCCACTATGCCCGGCTAATTTTTTCTATATAGATTTTTAGGTGTCCATATAATGTCTTTCTATTTTTAGTAGAGACGGGGTCTCGCTCAGGCTGGTCTCGAACTCCTGACCTTGAGCAATCCACCCGCCTCGGCCTCCCAGAGTGCTAGGATTACAGGCGTGAGCCACCGCGCCCGGCCTCTCCTCTTGTTTTTTATAGGATGGTTACAGAACTACTTCCAACCTTGAAGATAACTGTTCTAAGTGTGTGTATGTAATGGTACTGTTTCCCAGCAACTGTGGCATGCTGAAGAATTGACCCATAGGGGTACAAATGTTGGGTATTAGAAGTGGGTATACGATGGGGTTTCTTGATACAGGAGCAGAGAGGGGAGGCAGGCAGGTGAAGGCTTGGCTCACTGCCCTCCTTGCCTCCACCCCAGTCCTTTCCCCTCAGTTATTCTCGGGTGGGTGGGCTGGGCAGGCGGTGTCGATGGCAGTGCCAGCAATTATCGCTAATCACTGGTATCCTCGTGCATGAGTCTGAATTCAGCCTTCCCCGCCGTGAACTCCCGGAAGTGTGGATGATACAGTGGGTTTCAGTGAATGGGCTTGTGCTGGTCTTGTGCAAATTAAAAATCACGGGGCATAAGAATAGCAGAAGTTGAAGGTGAAGTTCTTTTAAAAAGGAAAATAGCTTGAGAGAAAGTATTGGTTGAGGCTTCCCCGGGTGCTCAGGTTGGAGACATTGAGAACTGCAGAAATGATCTGTGGTACAAAAAGAGATTGATGGTAACTGTCCTCACCCCACCTGGCCAGCTGCCCTTGGTTTGTCCTGTTGACTGTGGCCGTGAAGAGATCCCAAAGACCCTTAATGCCAAGACTAACCTGTCTGTATGTAGTGAGGTCTCTGGAGGAAGTGCTAACCTCTGGCCTGTGTGGTACTTGTTATGTGTCCTGCTAGTATGAAATAAAGAAAGGCCAATGGGCCTACATGTATTTGTGGTATCTTTTAAATGTTCGTATTTAACACACAAAAATACTGATGCAGTCTGGAAACAGCAAGGGGAAGACAGAAAAAGAACTAAAAATAAGAAAGATGGGAAGGTGCGTGTTCCAAGGCACGTGACCTTGACTCCTGTGAGCGGGGTGCCCTCTCCACCCTGCGCCTGCTGGTGAGGAGGACCCGCGGCCACCTGCCAGCCCCTCAGCCCTCTCGCCTTCCCCCTCTTTTAAATAATTCTTCACTGAGTTCTCATGTGTAAAAGGGGTTCATTGTAAAGTTTGAAAACAAGGAAATTGAAAAAAAACCTCAGTAAACTTGCATTAACAGTTGTTATGGGCATATTTGCTTCTAGAGGCATATTTTTCCAATGTGTGGGATTGTGCATTTTTATACAAAAAATGGGATTACATTGTAAATTGTGTTTGGAAACTTTAATATATAGTGAACACCATATTTTGTCATTTGAAGTATCTTTTTTTAGTGGTGATATAATGTTCTGTTGCATGGCTGTGTCAGTTTAAACAATCTTGTTTTGATGGACGTGTAGGTTATTTTCCAGTTTTTTTTTTTTTCCTCTCAGGAAATAGTATTGGGATGACCTTCCTTGTAGCTCAAACTTTATCCCAATTCTAATTAAGTCTTTGGGAATACATGAATACATTTCTAGAAGGAAATGACTACATCAAACTTCTTAAGACTTTGGGTTCATATTGCTAAATTGCCCTCCAGGGAGGGATTTTCTAACTTAGTGTTCTCACTAGTGAGGCAAACCTGAGTGTCTATCCCCTTTTTCTCAGAACAGGGATTATTATGTTTACCCGTGGGTGTTGCTGTTGCTTTGCCTGCTGGTGAGATGGAACATCTTTCCCATGTGTCGATTGGCCATTGGCTGTGTGTGTGATTTTCCACTTCTTAATCACTCATTTTTCTGTTGTTTTGTAAAAGCTATTTACATATTAATGATATTAATAATCCTTTGTTGTAATTGATGCATATATTTTTCCAGTTTCTAGACTGCCTTTTAATTTTGGTCATTGTGTTTCAGACATAAAAGTTACACAGTTTTTTTGAGATTCGTTTATCACCACGGTTTTAGTACTTGGTGTTATGCTTAGATGTTTCCCACCCCAAGAGTATGTAAATATTAATCCATATTTTCTTGTGCACTTTCATGGTTTCATTTTTTACATTTAAACCTGTACTCCAGCTGGAGTGTGTCGTGGAATCTGTGTGTGGGGAGGGAGCCTGGCATCCTCTCAGAGCCCCCCAAACTTGCCCCCCTCCCCATGCCCATCTCCCTGTGGCCAGGGGCATGATGGAGTGGCAGGAAGCCCTGTCAGCGTGATCATTGTTGCCACCATGGGACAGTTCACTGGAGACCACCTCAGGGCAGGCAAGTGGTGTTCCCCAAATGGGATCCTGGTCTGTTGCTCCTCCTCGGCGCCTCCTTCCCCCCAGCTGAAACTGTGGGGTTTGGACCTACGGCCAGCGGATCCGGGTTCTGCTTCTGACTCTGCCACTTGGCAACTTTGTGACTGGGAGCAAGTTACTAAGCCTCGCTGCGTTGGTTTTCCTTGTCTGTGAAATGGGGTAAATGAACGTTTGTGTTTGGCACACTGCGCCCTTTCCTCTCCTCCTTTGTCACCCGGCGTCAGGTCTGGCCATTTCCTCCCATTCTCCCTCTCCCGTTCTCCAGCCACCTGTGCACCTTGCTCTGGCCATGTATGCAGTGGGAATCCGTGTGTATATTCTGGTCTGTTCTCTTCATACATTTAATTTCATTTCCACTAACATTTCCCTGAATCACCTGAGTCCACAAACACATTTGAAGTGGCTTATTTTCAGGGTTGTTACTCCTCCCACAAGAATTCCATGGATGGGCTTCCAGAAGTCTGTGAATGCTCTGAAACTATGTGTGTGTGTTTTTCTGTGGAAAGCGTAACTGCCATCAGCTCGTCAAAGAAAGCGGTCCGTGCCTCAAAAAAGATTATGAATGAACGAATGAATTATTTTACCCCATTGAGCTTATGCTATAGGATATTTAGCAAGTCCATAAGTTATTAAACTGTGTTTTGACTATTTTAAATTGTGCTGCTATGAGCATCTCTATAAATTGGGCGCACGTGTATATTCCTAGAGTGGCATCGCCGATTCGGTGAGCATGCGTGGTCCTTATAACTCTCTTCACACCCAGGTGACTCTCCAGAAAGCTCACACTTCCTCTTGTGAGTATGTCCTGTTCTCTATGTAGTTGCTAACATCAGGTTTTTTCAATTTTATTTGCTGCTACTTTAAAAAATTTTTGTGGTGAAATACACATAGCATAAAATTTACTCTCTCTTAACTACTTTAAGTATACAATTCAGTAGGGTTAATTGTATTCACACTGTGAATATTCGCAGTCTTAAGTATATTCACACTGTAGTACAACCAATCTCTAGAACTTTTTCTTTTGCAAAACTGAAATGCTGTACCCGTTAAGCACATTAAACTCTCCTTTCCCTCCTCCCAGCAGCCCCTGGCAACCACCATTCTTTCTACTTTCTGTTTCTGAGTTTGACTACTCTAGGTGCCTTGGATAAGTGAGATCATGTGGTATTTGATATCTTTTTGTGACAGGCTTATTTCACTTAGCACAATGTCCTCAAGGTTCATCTATGTGGTAGCATGTGTCAGGATGTCCTTCCTTTTTATAAGAGCTGAATAATATTCTGTAGTCTGTATATATCATATTTCATTTATCCATTTATCTGTCAATGGACACTTGGGTTTCCTCGTCCTTTTGGCTATTGTGAATAATGCTGCTATGTACAAATATTCTTATTACTATATTTACAAATACAGTGTTATGTACAAATATAATTTTGAGACCCTGCTTCCAATTCTTTTGAGTATATAACCAGAAGTGGTATTACTAAATCATGTGATATCTCTATTTTAATCTTTTGAGGAACTGCCATACTGTCTGCCATAGCAGCTGCGACATTTTACACTCTCACTAACAGAACACAGGATTCCAAGTTTCCACATCCTTTGTAACACTCGTTATTTGCTGCTTTTTTGATTAGCAGCCATCCTAATAGGCATGAGGTGATATTTCATTGTGGTTTTGATTTTCCTAATGTTCAGTGATGTCGAGCATCTTTTCATAGGCTTACTGGCCATTTGTACATCTTCTTTGGAAAAATGTCTATTCATGTCCTTTGCCCATTTAAAAAATTGGTTTATTTGGTTTTTTTGTTGTTAACTTATAGGTGTTCTTTCCATATTCTGGATAATAACCCCTTATCAGATATCCAATTTGCAAATATTTTCTCCCATTCCATAAGGTTGCTTTTTCACTCTGTTTATTGTGTTTTAGTTTTAAAGTAGTCTAGTTTATCCATTTTTACTTTTGTTGCCTGTGCTTTTGGTGTCATATCCAAGAAATCCTTGCCAAATCCAATGTTATAAGATATTTATTGCTGCTCTTAAAAGTATTTTAGTTGTCTTAGTCTATATTTCCGTAACTATTGGCTAGTCTGGCTATTTACCACTTGATTTACCATCTACATTTCTCCTCTTTGACCTCTCACCATGTGAAATTGTTGTATTAACTTTTATAATGATCACAAATTCTTGGTATAGTTGGGAAGGTAAGATTTGCCAATTATTCTCCTTTTTTCCCTGTTATTGTTGGTGTAAAAAGTATTATGCAAGGACTTTAAAAATTAGTGTGATAAGTCTAATAATAACTGATAAATCTGTTGGATTTGCTTCTGATTACTTTTTCTTTAGTAGCTAGACATGTACGTATTCGCATAGTTACAATAAATACTCTTCTCCATTTAAATTATTTATACCGATGAAGTTGAAATAGCAAATCTTTAATGAGTAAATACTCTCTTTGCTTTTTTACTCCAGGTCTGTCGATATTAATTTCTTAAAATTATCTGTGTAGATCTATTTCTGGAAATTTTAAGCTCTGGTTTTAGTTGTTTCTAATCAAACACAAAGAAATTTAATGACAGTTATCATTCAGTATGTTTTAAAATCTGATAAAGGGGAGCTATGATACTCCTCTAAGGTAAGAATATTCTCTCTCCTTGTTGGAACTCGAGTACACAGAACTGGGTTAATCTGAATCTTTGGTTTATGACATAACGTCGCTTTCTTTTATTTGCTTCCTTGATTATTTTAATAATGTGGTAAGCATTTCTGAATCTCCTATCCAATATAAAAACTAGGACAGCAGAGACAGTAACTTCCTCCTACTTATGTGGTCCCGCCCCCCATCCTTCCCCCGCCTCCCCCTAGGCCAAGATAATCATCATCCTGAGTCCTGGGTTTATCTTTCACTTGCTTTCTTTTCCTATATCTTTTTAAAAGAATCTTGTCTAAATGTGTTTTTTCAAAGTACATGTTTCTATGTTTGTTGTTTTTAACTTTATAGAAAAATTATTATATTGTATGTCATCTTCTGGAACATTGCCATGTAACACGATGTTAAGATTCATCCCTGGCCTGGTGTGCAGTTCCTTTGGTTTGCTTGTGGATTAGAGCCTGTCATGTGACTGCACCCCAGTTAACGCATCAGATCTCCCATTGATGGACATTGGGTTGCTTCTCTTCTTCTTTTAAGTGTCCTTATAAAAGAGATATGTGGATGCTTTCTCATTATGCAGAACTGAAACATTACTGACAAGGTTTGTACTACCAATCCTCGTCCCTCCAAAGGGTACCAGTGTTACCTGTTGGCTGTGTTCCCTGGCAGACCTCTTTCCTATTCATTTACATTTATATCTAAAAGAGATGTTGCATTGGTTTTCATTTCTATGTGGTAAAATACTATTGTAGACTATACATTATTAGCTTTTTTTATTTTACAGTTGGGAGATTCATGTGAGTACACATAGAACTGCTCTCATTTTTTAAACTGCTGCATAGTGTTCCTTACCCGGGACATGCCATGAGTTACTTAGCTGTTCTGCTGTTGGTGGAAATTCACCCTATTTCTAATCTTTTGATATTAAAAACAATACTGTGTGATCTTCGTCATACACAACCCCTTGTGCACAATGCATGAGTGTTTTTCAGGGTAGGTACCGAAAAGCAAATTACTGGATCATAGGCTGTGAGTAGACATTTTACTATATTCTGCCCTATTGCCCTCCGGGGTGGGTGTGCAGATTTTCCTACCGAGTACGAGAGTATCTATTGTTCATATCCTCTTTGACGCTCTATGTATGGAACTTAAATTTCTGCCAGTTGCCACCTTTGATCTGTCACATATGCATAGTGACTGAGTCTTTAATTGGTAACATAGATTCTTGTCATCTGTGTGAATTTAACACTTATGGGCTTAATGCTGATAGGGCCCCCAGGGTCCAAGACACGTAGGAATTTATAATTTTGTCAAGGTGTAATGTTAAAAAATTACTCATGTCATGAGGCTGCTGGGGAGGCCCAACCTAATGCTTTGCTTCCATGTCACGCTGTGGCTTCATTTTCTGCTTCTTCCTGCATCACAGCAATTCTTCTGAAGGGACCAAAATGTTGCAGATTTAGGTAAGTCCACGGCTAATGTTATATTACTTACTGTTGTAATGGCTGGGACCGTGGAGTGTATGTCTGTGACAATTTATAAATCACTAGTCTTGTATTTAATATTCAAACACTACAGAAAAAGGCAATGTAGAACATAAAAGTTCCTCTATAATTCCCTCTCTCCAAGATAACTACTAATGACATTTTCATTTATATTCCTTCAGACATTTTCCCACCATGAACATACTAAAATTTGTCCTGTTATTATTCTCTGCTTTCAAATGGAATCATACAAGTACTATGATGTTATAGCTCCGTGATGTTTAATGTTGTGCATGGCAGTGCATTTATATTAACCGTTTTCCTATTGATGGCTTTGACATTATTTCTAGAGTCTTCTGGCCATTGCAGAGTGTTGCAGTGTGCACCTTTGAACTCCCCTTGGTGGCTGTGCTGCGGTGGCCAGAGGGGCGGTGAGGGATGTGGCAGTTCCGGGCGTTCTCACCTGCTCTGGTTCTGCACATCGGGGTGTGGGATGCTCAGTTTTGTGAAGTGGGTTGAGAGCTTCTACTGCCAAAATAGAATAACGCTGGTCTTCTCCTCACGTGCCGTTGAATTTAGCTACAACTGTTGAGTGGCTACAAACCGCTTGTCCATATCAGAATTTAGTATAAGACGGCGTCTGACCTGGCGCCAAACTGTAATGGATTCTATAAGTCCCAGCGTCTGCTTCCCGTATTCTTGGTCTTTTCAACATCTGTGTGGTAGCTATGTTTGAATTACCTATTCCCCTTTATGAGAAATTAATCGTTTGTCATTTTTGCTGGAAATACTTTACTGTTTTTCACCGATTTTTAAGTTTTATGGTAATATTTTGCTGTTCAGAGTTTTAAATATATATATGTACTCATTTATCAATATTTTCTTTTATGGCTTTTGGATTTTATGAGTAGTTCAGAAAGGAAACAACTAGGTTGTTTCCAGCAATTTTTACTATATATAAGGCTATACTGGATCTCTGTCTATATGTGTTTTTATGTATATGGGCAAGTATTTTGTGGGGGAAAGTTTCCTATAGGGGGACTCCTGGGGCACAGTACACGTACATTTCTAAATATGATGGATGCCACCAGCTTGCCTTCTAGGGAGGCTGTTCCAAATGACATTTATCCACACCTTCACCAACACTGTGTTCTGAAACTTGGTTATTTGTTGATGTGAGCAGTGGAAAATAGTATAGTTTTGATTTGTATTTCTATTAGATTGTATACTTACTGATTAATAAGAGCTCTTTATATATTAAGGAAATTAGCTGTTGGTCAGTTTTGCTGGAAATACTTTCCTGTTTTTCAGAGAGTTTTAAGTTTTATGATAATATTTTGCTGTTCAAAGTTTTAAATATATATGTATTCATTTATCAATATATTCTTTTATGGATTGTGGATTTTATGAGTAGTTCAGAAAGGCTAATCCAGCTGAAGATTTTTTTTGTTAAACCCCATGTTTTGTCCTAGTTCTTTTAAGCCTTTATTTTTGTATTTGTTGCATCTATCTGAACTTAATTTTGGTATAACGAGTGACTTAGGGATAGTTAACCTGTTATTCCTGCACCATTTACTGATTAATACAGCTGTTCTCTATTGGTCGTCTACTCATGTCCCCGTTCCAAATGGTTTTACATATTGTAGTCTGTGCTTGAATATATAGTAAGGACAGCCCAACCTCATTATTCTACTTCTCCAGAATTTTCCTGGCTATTCCTGCATGTTACTTTAACCTTCCCTACGATATCTTCATGCTGTTGTCTTCCTGTGTGAGAATAAGGTCTGTCTTTCTATTTACTGGCATCTGTTTAATTTGACTGCATTATAGGGAAAGCTGTGGTCAATGATACTCATCTGGGTCTATCTACTTCGGTGTCTGGGTGTCCTAACCTGCCTCTTAGCAGACCCTGCCCCATCTGAAAGACCACCCCCATCAGAGTACTTTTAATTTTTGCTCTGCCTAATGGTTACTTGTCACACCAACAGTGTGACAATTCAGTGGTCTTTGCAGTTGAAATGGTCCTATGCACAGTCTTGCTAAAAATGCCACTAAGTTTATGCAGACCCAGCATGGAGAACGAATTGTGCCCAAGATCACATTCAAGGAGAATTCGGCAGGGAGGGTTTGCTTTCTGAGTGTATGCAGCTGTGTGAGTGGTGTCTCACTGGGAAGTTCTGCGTACCTGGAATGTATAAATGGAATCCTGCTCTAGTGACCAGCTCCTGAGCCCTGTGCTAAACCTTTGAATTGCCTTTTCCTCTTGTCCACAGCCTGCTGGAACTTCCTACAAAATGTATTGCATGCTTTCCTGTCTTACTAGAGATTATACAGACCAGAATCTGCCATTTCTTCAGTGTCTCAGGGCCACTGTTGTGAACGTTGTCCTGTCTCCCGCGCACAGTGGTTTCTTCGGGGGCCACTATGGTGGGGACACTTTGTCCCCTCTAACTGACCGTCCTCACCAGCATGGCCATCTGGTTAGGGGTCTGCTGTCGCTTCCTGAGAGTGGGTCTATGCTTTCCTTTACCGGGCTCACTGTATGCTACAATAGAGGCAGAACCCAGAAGCAAGAGAATCTAGCCTTTAGTTCAGTCACTTTAATATTTTACGTGTAAGTCAGGGGTGGTCTGTGTCTGCTTCAGAAACATGTGTTATGGGTTTTGTTTTTTCCAAATCAAATGCTGTTCTGTTTTCTGATTAGGATTTTTTTTCTGACTTTCTGTTGCAATAGGATAGGGTGAATTTTTCTGTTTCCTAAAACACTGTGGTGCACAAATCTGGTTATTTCCTTAAGGTAATTTCTTCTCAGTGAAATTACTGGCCCAGAGGGTGTGACAGTTTGAAGACTTTTGCCCTAGTTACAGGTGGGGTACAGCTAAAGCTCCCCAGTAGGTGACCAGCTTTGCTGTCACCATCTTTGTTTTATCTTGCCTGATCTGAAGACAAGAAACAGTATCTCAGTATTTTAACTTGTACTTTTTGATCCTGTGAAGCTGAATGGATGCTCATGTGGGTGAGCTGACCTGCTTCCTGCCTCACTTGCATTTCTACCGCTCTGTGCGAACTCTACGTTGAGGACATTTCCCCCGATTACAAAACGCTCTTCACGCTTGTAGTCTGCTTTCTAATTTTCTGTGTTGGATCTTGCTGGCGATCTTACAGTTTGTAATCAAACCTATCGATTTTTATTAAGTGTAGTTTCATACTTGGGTGTTATATTGTATTTCCTTCTGATTCCTTTATGATTTCGTTTTTGACACTAAACTCTTTAATCCATTAGAAGTTGTCTTGGTGCACAGTACAAGGTAGGAATCTCATTTAGTTGTTTCAAAATGCTAACCAATTTTCCCAGCACCATACACTGAATAGTTCTACTTTCTATTCTGATTTGACACGCCCCTTGTTAATGATTGGCTAAATGCTTTAAAATAATTAAGTCCATTTCTGGACTTTCTAGTCTGATCTTCTACATCTGTCTTTCCTTGTTTTAATTATATTTTAGCTTTATACTGACTAATTTTAATGTATGGCGATATAAATCCCTGCCTTTCTTTTTAAAAGTGTTTGGATTTTTATTGGAATTTCATTACATTTATAAACATTATGATACTGAGACTTCCTTTTAGGAACTAGTCTCTGTTTGTTCAGGATAGGATGATTTTCATTTCCCTTGGGAGTATTGGATTTCTCTTCATATGAGTTATGCACATTCATGAAGTTTGTTCCTTGACATTTAATATTTTGTGTTGTGGTTGGATATGTTTTTCTATTAAAATTTCTGATTATGGTAGTATATGATAAGACTTGTTTGTGTGTATATATACTTTGTTTTGTCAATAAATATGCTGAATTTCACTCTTAGGATCATTTGGGAGGCAATACAGCATCTTGGCTAAAAGTGCAAGGCTTTCAAGTCAAACAACTCAGCTGTGATCCTGGACTCGCCGCTTACGTACTTATTTACTCTCTGCCTCAGTTTCCCTATATGTAAGAAGTAGGACAAGGGTTAATGAAATAATGCAAGCACTGTGCTACTTTCTTGACATGGAGTGAACACTGTTCTCTTGGTTTTCCAAGTAAACAACAGTCATCTTTGATGATTACATTCACCATGGGAATTATTCCATTTCCCATGCTTCTCTCTTCCTGTCTTACCCGTATTGACTGTGATCACTGCGAGCCATGAGCATTGTGGTCTTGTTCCTGCCTGACCCCTGGATCCGTCAGCAAATAGAGGAAGAAAGTCATGCTGGGCCCTGGGAGCTGCACAGAAGCCCCCTAGTAGCCTTTTTTGTGTCGTCCAAAGGGGTGATTGACCTGCTGGTGGTCTACAAGGGAAGTTGAGTGATCTACTAATAGACATTGTATATTTTAATATTTGTTTAATATTGCTAGTTTTCCATTTATGGTGGTAATATAAAGTTTCCTTTTAAAAATAAATTTATTTTTCCTTCTAAAAATTGACATATAATTCACATACTATAAAATTCACACTTTTGAAGTGTACAATTCATTGATCTTTAGTACATTCATAACGTTGTGCGACCGTCGCCACTATCTCCAGAACTTTTTCATCGTCCTAAACAGAAGCTCTGTACTCATAAAATAATAATTTCCTATCCCTCGCTTCCCCTAGTCCCTGGTAACCTTTGTTATACTTTTCATCTCTATGAATTTGCCTATTCATAGTACCTCATATAAGTGAAATCATATAATATTTGTCTTTTTGTGTCTCTTATTTCACTTAGCATAATGTTTTCAAGATTCATCCATGTTGTAGCATATAAGTACTTTATTCCTTTTTATTGTTGAATGATATTGCATTGTATGGATATACCCCATTTTGTTTATCTACACTCATTTGCATATTTGGATTATTTCTGGTTTTTGACTGTTACGAATAATGCTACTGTGAACATTTGTGTACAAGTTTTTGCATGAACATGTTTTCAGTTCTCCTTGACACATACCTAGGAGTAGAATTACTGGTCATGGTAACTGTATATTTAACTTTTTGAGGAACTACCAGACTGTTTTCCAATGCCGCTGCGCCATTTTACATTCCCACCAGTAATGTCTGAGGGTTCCAACTTCTCCACATTCTTGCCAACACTGGGTATTATCTGACTTTTTGATTATAACCATTCTAATGGGTGTAAAGTGGTATCTCATGTAATTTGACTTGCAATTCTCTGATGACTAATGATGCCAATCACCTTTTCATGTGCTATTGGCCATGTGTATATCTTTTTTGAAAAAGTGTCTATGCTGATCATTTGCCCACTTTTTGTTTTGTCTATTATTGAATTGTAAGAGTTCTTTATATATTCTGGATTAGAAATATTATTTGCAAGTATTTTCTCCCATTCTGTGGATTGTGTCTTCACTTTTTTGATAGTGTCCTTTGACATAAAATAAATGTATATTTTTAAAAGTGACTTGATTTAAGGGGAAAAAGTGACTGGCTATACTCAGACAAGGTATTGTGTGAATGATTAAGGTTTGGAGGAGTGCCTCCTATGAGACCACAGGTGTTACAGGCAGAGAAAAGGGTGCAGTCCTTAAATGTGAAGTGGATGAGAAGTGCCGCTCTGCTGTATACGCCAACTGCTAAACGTGCTGGATCCTGAGAAAGGGTATCCATTTGTTACTAGATTGCTTGGAAGTGGCTGACTTGTTTTTTAAATCATAATAGATGCTGGATTTATTCATATAAATCCTATATCTTTTGAAATGAACATCAGGTTTTTCTCCTTTCATCATGTGATGATTAATTTTATTAATAGGTTATTAATTACTCCATTAATACTGATGAAATATTAAGCCCTCCTATGATTTCTGAACCAAGCTATTCCTAAGCCTAGAGTTTTGTACTGTTGACACAGAAATGAATTAGAACTTGGACTTCAGGGCGTTGTCAGGCAGGTTTTGGTATCAGGGTATCAGGAGAGGCAGAGACCACAGTCGAGAGCAGTGGTGATGAACTCAGCCTTGCGCCGACAACTTGGTTTCTATTCCCTACTTTGCCACTTGGTAGCACATGACTTTGGCTGAATTTCTCAAATTCTTGCAGCCAGTTTCCTCAGTGATGAAATGGAGATAAAAATAGTGTTAGAAGATACCTGTTGGTTTGTGTGAAGCTGAAACAAGTCGTGTGGTGCAGGCACTTGTGAGTGAGGGGCGCTGCAGTTGCTTGTCCATTTTCTGACAGGAACTATATTAGGCAGGTTCCCAGCCCTCTGTGCACTCGACGGGCTGCATAGCATGAAGTGTCCTGTAATGCCAGCTGGGGCTGGCACTTCGTTTGGGAAGTTCAGTGGTTCTCTGAAAAAATTTTCAAGTTCTTCCAGGATTACTGGGCTATTCAGTATTTCTACTTCATTATAAGTCAATTTTTCAAAGTTATGTTTCCCAAGAAAATTGCCTTTTTCGTGTGTTCTTATAGAGCATTTTTTTATACTTTAATATCCTCTTTATGAATAGTTTTTTCACTTTTTTTTTTTTTTTTAGACAGGGTCTTACTCTGTTCCCCAGGGGCTAGAGTGTTGTGGCCTCATCATAGCTCACAGCAACTTTGAACTCCTGGGCTCAAACCATCCTCCTGTCTCAGCCTCCTAAGTAACTGGGACTACAGTTGCGCACCACCACACCTGGCTAATTTTTCTATTTTTTTGTAGAGACGGGGTCTTGCTCTTGCTCAGGCTGGTCTCAAACTCCTGGCCTCAAGTGATCCTCCCAAAGTACTAGGATTACAGGCGTCACCCACCGCATCTGGCCTTTTCACTTTTTTTATTCCTAGTTTTTGTCTTGAACAGACTTTCAAGGACTCCATTTTACTGGCCTTTTCAAAGAAGAAGCTTTAGCTAAGAGAGGCAGTTCTGCTTTCATTTTATAATTTATTAATTTCTACTTTTATTTTATGCTTTCCTTGGATTTTTATTTTGTTACTCTTTTTCTACAGTCATGCATGCTTGATTAATTCATGTTCAAGTCCGCGTACTTTTAACAGTCAGGATAAGGGGGAGTGAAGGGTGGTGGTGGAGTCTGTGGCGTGAGGCAGGCTTGCTCCGGGCCCTCCATGCCCTCAGCCCCCCGTGGCCACACAGGGGCCTCAGCTGCTGAGGGGTGGAGCATCTCTAAGGGAGGCTACTGATGCCACCCCAGGAGGACGTAGGGAATCCTGTGGGTAGCCACAGCCTAGCAGGCACCTGCGGCGCCCAGCAAAGGGATACATTGAGCTGTTGTTTCCTCATTCCACAGAGTTTCAATTTTGAACAGTCACTCCATCAACATCCTCCATGGCCAGACACTGAGCTGGTCCCCACGGACACCAGCATTCAAGATGACTGGCCTTGCTCCATGGTCCTCCTGTTCTCATCAGGGACAGGTCTCAGATGGTAATGACACAAATCATGAGTTAAAGGCAGTTGTGGTTATAGTTTTGGCCCAAGAGTGAAAACAGAGCCCTAACCAGGGCGGGGGACCTTTGAGCTCTAACCTGAAGGGTAGGAGGAGCTGGAGGAAGAGCATTCCCAGCTGAGAGAGGGCACGAGCAAGGCCTCTGGGCTGTGCAGGGACTGGCTGGAAGGAGTGAGTGCAAGGTGGAGCTGGGGGGCAGGGCCAGACGCCGGCCTATGGGCCACCTATAGGATTCAGGATGTGACCCCTGGACCACATGAAGGCCCCCCATCTGTATTTAGGAAAAGACTTTGTTCATCATATTTCCTATATGTTTGTACTTTCAGTTCTGATGTATAATTTGACCTTCGTTATTCAAGAGTATGTTTCTAACTACTGCAGTCCATTTCTGATATAACATGAAGGGTTATCTGAGCCAGTGGCCTATACGGCTCCTGCTTTTTTGAATGTATGGTTTCCTGTCTTCATTGCTTAAGAGATGATGATTATTATAAATGTTCCACGGCAGTTGAAAAGGTATTCTCTGTCATGATCCACATCTGGATCAGTCTCTCCTGATGTTTTTCGGTCAAATCCAAAGCCACTTCATCCTTGTGTAATGAGAGTAAGAGTTTGGGGTCTCCACTGCCCCTGTGGTGGCCTAACAGTTTGCTCTGTGTGTTTCGATGCAGGGTTATTGGTCCATCCGGATTCCTGACAGTATAAACGACCCTCCTCTGTGGAGCGTTCTCTGCTTGCAATTCGCGGTGTCTGATGTTGACAGTGCAAACTCGCACCTGAGTGTGCACACGCGCTCACACCTGCAGTCTTGTTTGCATTGGACTGAAATACCTGTGGCGGTTATTTTCAACTGTTGAATTTGTTCTCCCACCTCAGGTTATTTATGGTAGGGGGTAATTACTCCTGCTGAAATAGTCATTGTGGTTGAGGCCCTCTGGGGCATTCCAGGGTGTGGGCTTTCACTGCCACCTGGGCCTGGTGGGCCAGTTCCAGCTTTTTGTGATTATAAATTGTACAGTCACAGACACCTTTGGGCAAATCCCCTTTTATGCCCCAAGGCTGCTTTTGGTTTGCAATCCCCGTTGGCCATAGGGAAGGAGCAGTGGGTTCTCCTTGGCACTGCCCTGTGCCCTCCAGGTGGTTCTCAGGGGCCAGCTGTGTGCACTGCTGTTTTCCCACGGCCCTGCCAACACCAGCAGTTTTACTTTTGCTCACAGACTGAGTGTACAGTGGCTCCTGGAAGCCATTTTAATCCTTACCCTTCAGCCAGGGCGTCTTTCCCTGTGTCCTCACTCTCTGGGGTTCCCACAGTCCACACCTGAGGCTCTTTTTGCTAACATGTTGAATTAACTCTTTGCTCATCTTACAGAGTATGTTTTGATCACCCCCTTTCTGAGGCTTTGTAAGGCCAGAGCTTGTTGCTTCGAGAGCAGGTTGGGACTTAGATGACCATGCACGTTTCCTCTCTGCTGCTGCAATAAGTAAGTGCCTGCACTGCGTGGTGTTGGGGGCCAAAGCTGAAGGGAGGTGTGAGGGGAGTTGGGCACACTCGCAGGAGGGACAGGGGCATGAGGGAGCTGGGGGAGGGCGGCTGGAGGCAATGGGCCCACAGGCCACCTGCCCCTTTGAGGAGGCTGAGGCTAGGCTGGTGGCCCCTAGACCTTGGGGTGTGTGTGGGGGTGTGTGTGTGTGAGAGAGAGAGAGAGAAGTGGGGCTGACTCTGCTCAGACTCCTCCAGGTGAATAGAAGAGACCCAGACCTCAGCTGGGCCGGCCCTGTTTGTGCCCCTGAGCAGGTTCCAGCTCTCTCTGAGTCTCAGCTTCTCATCTGGGTCTTGCTGGGGAGGGGCTTCCGAGTTCCTCAGCGCTGGCAGGGGGGGCTCCAGGGACCTCCTCCCATGACAGGCCAAGACAGGACTCATGGACAAGGACAGCAGAGCTTGTCCGGGGCTCCCATGGACCCGCCGTGGCCTGGGGGAGGCAGAGCCTGGGCCAGGAGCAGGGGGTGCTGTGGGGTGGCCTACGAGGGTGGCCTGGGGACAGGTACTAGCCAGGGGTCCAGGGTGGGCATCATGTACCTCTTGGCTCTGGGGCTCTGGTGACTCGCACCCATCCTCCCCAGAACTCAGATTCCAGGTCAGTGTCCAGTATGAGGAGAGAGGCTGGTGGGAACACGGTGCTTCCGACTTCGTTTTCAAGTAATGGCAGTTCCCAGGAAGGAGCCCACAGCTGACGGTGGCCGAGGGATCCGAGGACAGAAGGCGAGGCAGGTGGCGCATCTGTGGGATATCAGGTGGCCGGGGCCCCGCTGACCCAGAGGACCATCAGCATTTGAGCTAGGCCAGAGTACTGGAAGTTTCCCCTACTTCTTAGATTTCCTGTTCTGATGAAAAGAATTTTGCCTTTAATTATAAAAGTGATCTGCATAGTTAAAAATTCAAGCCATGGATAGAAAATGAAAGTAAGCTCCCTTTCCCCTCACCTACTTATCCCAGCCCTACTACACAAAGATGGCTTCTCAAGTTTCTTAGAATCTTTCTGGAAATTTCCAAACACATACGAAAACTTGTCACTGCTGACACTGTCCCAGAATGAACAGGACTGTGATTCATGGTTTCCTTTGCTGGTCTGACTTCATGTGGTCCTGCAGCTGGTACAACAGGAAACACGTGGCCTTGAAGCCAGGGGACATTGTCCCCTAGGCTGTGCCTTTGCAAGGGGTGTCAGGGTGTCAGGTGGTGAGCCGGGGAGGGAGAGGGGTGCGGAGCCGCCGCAGGTGTTTCTTTTACTGAACGCGGCTCATGGCCGCGCTCAGGTTTTGCTTTTCACCTTTCAGTCTGTGAGGAAATGAGCAGGAAAAAGCAAAAGGCGCTGGTGGTGGCACACCCAGCATTGCTGGGCCGGGGTTCAAGTCCCCGCGGCGTCCCTGCTTCCTTCCAGCTCCCCCCTCCGGCCCCTTCTCCCCACCCCACTGGGGACATGATGTCCCCCAGGAGGGAGGCGTTTGGTGGGGTGCCGAGGGCCTCTCCCAGGAGCCCTCCTGTTCATCCTCTGGCCTCATCCTCCTGGAGCCCTGGGGCTGGGCTTTCAAGAGCTCTAACTGCTGCAGCTCCCCGTCCCCTGGCCACATGCTGCCGGTGAATTAGTCCCATCAGCCCTCTCCTGTGGGAAGGGGAGGAGGACTGCTGGGAGTCTGCACCCCAAGGCTGAGGGGCCCACCTAGAGTGGCCACGCTCCCCACCTGGCCTCTTCCTTCCAGGACTCCCGGGATCAACGCTCTGCTGCCCTCATCTCTACCTCCAAGGAGTGGGGTAGTTCTTCCAGGAAGGGCTGGGTGGACAAGGTCAAAGGGAAGGAGGACTGGGCTGGAGATGGGCAGTGCCTGGTGGGGCCCTGGGGGTGCAGAAGAGAGGGGGCAACAAACAACCCCTTGTGCAGGAAGGCAAATGGCTGGGCCCAGGTGGGCACGGAGGGGTCTGAGCCTCCACACTCCAGGTGCCTGGGACCCCAGGAGATCCTCCAGCTTGGCACCCCGCAGGGACAGCTGCTGAAGGATGTTACACAGGAGAGACACATGGTCAGATCTAGATGTGAGGAAGATTACCACCCAGGCCAGGTGGAGGACGGAGGCAGCCATCACAGGCGTGAGGAGGAGGACTCTACTGAGGTGGGGACAGTGGGGACAGGGAGGAGGGGCACATGCTACTGTGCAGCTTGGCTGGGCAGAGTGCCAGCCTCAGTGAGCCCCTTGTTTCACTCTCAGCCAGGTTTTTTCTGTCTGTTTGGATCCCACAGACGCCTACCCCACCCCACCCCCAGCCTTTGTCCCCAGTCCCTGGGCAGAGATTTTCTGCATTTGACGAGGAGACAATTTCCTTGTCCAAAAAGCTTTTTTTCCCTGCCCTGCCCCTACAACAGCTTTTTAAAAAATGTATTTTTGTTCTTTCCTGCTTTTTCTAGAGAACAAAAAAATTTTTTAAAAAGTAAAAAATATTTTAAAACATTTTTATTGTAATATTAAGGTTGCCATTTTAACCACTTTTAAGTGTATATTCAAAGGCATTACTGACATTTACAATGTTGTGCAACCATCACCACCGTTTCCAAAACCCTTTCATCATCCCAAACAGAAACCGGGCCCACTGAGCAGTCACTCCCCATCGCCTCCTTCCTCCAGCCCCGTAACCTCCAATCTCGTTTCTGTCACTGTGAATTTGCCCATTTTCAATGCTTCACATAAGTGGAATCATACAATGATTGCCCTTTTATGTCTGGCTTTTATGACCTAGCATCACGTTTGCAGGGTTCATCCACGTTGTAGCAGTATCAGAACCTCATTCCTTTTTACTACTGAATAATGCTCCCTTGTTATTATCCAACGTGCTCACATCTCATTTATCCACTCGCCTGCTGATGCACGCTCGGGCTGTCTCCACCTTTTGACTATTGTGAATATGCTGCTGTGAACATTCACGTACAAGTGTGTGTGTGTTCAAGTCCCCGTTTCCGATTCCTTCGGATATATCCCTAGGGGTGGAATTGCTGGTCATGTGGTAACTCTGTGTTTAACTTTTTGAGGAAGCGTCTTCCACAACAACTGCACCATTTTACATTCCCACCAGCAGTTTCTCCACATTTGGTCAGTACTTGTCATTTTCTGTGTTTTGTTTCTTTTTAATAGCATCCTAAGAGATGTGAGGTGGTATTTTTCTTGTTTTTTAATCTGAAATTTTTGCCATCGCTTAGAGATTGGGAATTTCACTATCTGAAGTGGGATTTGAACCTAGGTCTATGGGACTTGACTGGAACCCTGTCTCCACAGGGGTTGGCTTCAGGCCCTGGTAACGTCTGTGAAGGCAAAGGTCGGGGAGCTGAAGGACCAGACCTTCTTGCCTGTAGGCCCCCTCAGGGCTTTGGTGGCATCTTAGTCTTGTGCTGTCACAACAAAATACCTGAGACGGGTAATTTTTAAAGAACAGAAATTTATTACTCATAGTTCTGGAGGCTGGGAAGTCCAAGATCATGGCACCAGCATCTAGTGAGGGCCTTCTAGCTGTGTCCCCACAAGACAGAAGAGCTGAAGAGAGTGAACCCACTCTGGCGAGCCCTTTTGATAAGGGCCTCAATCCATTCGTGAGAAAGGAGCCTTATGACGTAATCACGTCCCAGAGACCCGACCTTCCAAAACATCATCTTGGTGATTAGGTTTCAACATGAATTTTAGAGGGGACACCCATGCAAACCATAGCAGGTGGCTTGTCCCCTTCTGCTTGGGGAGAGGAAGGCAAGAAAAAGGGACTCCTTCCTTAGAACTTCACCCGTGGAAGGCAGCACCTCACCTTGGACCTCAGCTGAGGCCAGAGTAGCCATGGAAGGAGGACTGGGTCCCTGGAAGTGCTCTCAGCTCACCTTGTATCAGGCACCAACCAAGGGGCCCTGGCAAACCACTTGGGGCTGCCGTGTTGAGGTGGAGAAAGGAAACCTGAAGTCAAAAAGAAAGAGACTTGGGGGTGGGCCTGTCCCATAGGGCAGGACCCTGATGCTACATGATATTGAATAGCTACATGATATTATTCCATCGTCTTGATGTATCATTATTTGCTTAGTCGTTTCCCTATTGTTGAGGGTTTTGGATTGTTCCCAGTTATAAATAACACTCTATACTATTTCCAGACCATTTTTAATTTAGCAGATTTTTTTTCTGATATATATTCCCAAGAGTTTAATTTCTGTGTCAAAGTGTCCAACATATTATATCTTTAGCTAGGTTGCTTTCTAGAAAGACTAAAAAATAAATTGCAAGACCAAAAACATTGAATTTTTATAACAGCATTCCATTTTTCTGATTTATCCACAATGACTAGTATTTATCATTTTAGCTTTTTTTAACCACAATACTATTGCCATTACCCCAGCATCACAACCACTACCATCACATCTCCTTCAACAACAAAACCAAAACCAACACCATTACTATCATCAGCTACCATCACCATCAACACCACTACCAACAACATCATCATCCCCCACCACCATCATCAACTTCACAAGCACCACCACAACACCACCATCACCATTGTCTAACTGAGGCCCTTCTACCCAAAGGGGGCTGTTCTCCAGGCCCAGCTCTGGGTCAACTCTGTAGGGCTCAACACTGCCTGGCCTGGTGCACAGCAGGGGCTAAGTCATGATTACAGAAGTGAGATCACAGGTACAAGGTGACCTACCCCTTCCCAGTAAGTACCACACCCACTGCCAGAGTCTAAATTTGCTTCCTGCTGGAGTCAGGTTATGATATATGCTCCCACCAGACCAAGAGACTGGTTACCCTGCCCAGTTTGAGCAGCTGAGCCCAGAAGGCCCTACAAAGCAGGAATGAACTGAATAAAGGTGCCAACGAATGCCCTTGATTGACAAAGGGGCCAATCACACCCCTGCTAGACTGTTCTGGTGGCCTCCATACGCTCCCCTTCCTGAAAGCAACATAGCTGTTGACCCCACCCCTATCTTCCCTCCTGCTGATCCCTCTGCAGGCTCCCCACCCTCGCCCCTCTTTCAGGGCAGGGCCTGGACTCAAGGATCTCCACCTACCCTGCTCCCTGCATCACGATTTCAGCACCTCCTCCCATTCAGAGGCCCCTTGGGCCTGTCTGTGGGGGATGCTGTAATGCAGCCTGCCTGGCCAAACTTTGGAAGCCCTTCTCTGGGAAGGATGAATCTGCCCTTCGCCAGCACGGTCCCCATCACCTCATGGATCTGGGTGACAGGCACCAAACCCAGCAGTGCAGTGAGGAAGCCCTCCATGTCCTTCCTCAGGGCCAGAGAGAGGGACGCCCAGCAGGGCCTCACCCCTCCAGAGGACAGGGAGGGCAACCCAGCCTTCTGGACTTCCACCTCCTTGGCCCAAACAGGCAAAGACCAGAAGTCTGACTCATCCACCCACTTCCCAGATACCGCCCCCTCTCCTCATCCGGAGGTTGCTGTGGGTGGTCCTTACAGACAAGGTGGGTGATGTTATGCACCTGGGAGCACCACACACAGTAGGGCAGGTTGGATGGGGGACAGGTTCGCAAAGGGCAAGGATTATAAGCCAGTTCTCCCCAGACCTCATCCCCACCACTGAGGACCTGACTCAGTCTGCAGGGTGTCAGTGCACCCAACTGAACAAGCCACCTTGACTCCAGGTCAAGGGCCTCCCCTAGTTTGTGGAGCTCCTGCTGCTCCCAAAGTACACACAATGTCTCATCTTGAGTGGCTGCCCACCCCCCTACACCCCAGTGTAAGCTCAGAACATGAGGTTCACTTGAATGCTGTGGGGACCTTCAGGGGTACTGTGAAGGCAACAGTAGCCACCACCTTGGTCCTTTGTGGAAGAGCCACACCCCCACACCCCATGGTCTGCTGCCTCAAGTCCAGCTGTGCTCTGCCAGGTGGAAACAGGACCTGTGGTGAGATCCCTCAGGGCTGGCATGTGCCTCAGGCCTGCAGTAGGGGCCAGAAATAGAACCCTCTGTCTCCAAGGATGGGCAGAAATTCAACAGGTGGAAGAAAGAGAGCATGCCAGGTAGGAAGCAAAGGCCTGGAGGGAGAAAAGCAGTGGGTTCAGTTTGCCAGGATTCCAGGAGACTAGTGGGGTGTGAGGCTGGAAGAAGGTTGGGCTCTGACGCATCTGCTTCCTCCATGTCTGGGGCTCAAGTGAGGAGATGCATTTAACCAATTCTGAAAAAACGTTTGGATCCCAAGTCTGACTCCACATTGTGTTTTGCTTACTCTGTGCCACTGTTCTAAATGCTTTCTAAACATATTAACTTACTCAATTCTCATGAAAATGAGTTGGTTGTATTTCCATTCTCAGAGAAGAAAACTGAGATTTTCAAGATTATGTAACTAGCCCAAAGTCATATAGATTATGAACTATGGAACTGGGAGTTAAACTCAGTCTGGCTCCAAAGTCTGAACCATTACAATACGTAAAAGTTTATTTTTCTGGTACAGGCTTTTTCCTAGCTTTGGTTTTATGCAGACACACCCAACACTGTGCTATGTGAGAGTCACACATAGTTCTTGCACTCTTGCAAGGCAGTAATTATTTTTGCCCAGCTTTACAGGAGAGAAAATTTAGGCCCAGAAAGGATAAGTTCTGAGTTGGGCTTCAGACTTAGATTTTTTCCTACAATTTTTGATGTATATTAACTATTCTGTCTTAAGGATCTTCTTCGAGGATTTCTCTTTCCAACACAACACCCCAGGGCTGGACTAGGCCTGAGGGGTTACAATGGAAGGGGGCTGCAAGGGGGAGTGGGCTGGGGGGATCTAAGGTTCTGGGACCCACCGAGCTCGGGATGCAAGCCTGGGCAGTCCCACCTCCGTGCCCAGACATAAGTCGAACTGAACGTAAGGCTCTTTGTAGCTGGGGCCACCTGAGACTTCCTTCTCCCAGGTTGCGACCTCTACATCCAGGCCGCACCTGAAGACCCGCCGCCTCCTCTGCTGGCGAACCCCTCCGCACCTCGTCTCTTGCTCTGCACTCCAGCCCTGACTGTGCTGCCGCCGCAGAGATGTCCACCTTGGGTGAGGAAGCGAGGTTCCGTCTGAGTGCTAGGCTAAGCCGCTCTCATCACCTACCGCGTCTCACAGGGCGCCAGGGAGCCCGCCTTCCAACTATGCGGGATTGACGCCGGCACGGTCGCGGCTATCCAGAGCGCCCCTCTAACAATCCCGGCATGGTCAAGACGGGGCCCGCGCATGCGCGGACTGCGAAGGAGCGTGGCGTAGGCGGAAGGCGGGAGGCGACGCGCGGCAGTGACGCGACGCTCCCCTAGTGGCGGATTCGTTCGCACGGTCGCTCTGGTAGCGTCCCGATTCTGTTTCCATGGCTACGGCGGCGCGAGCCAGTGTCGCAGGTAAGATCCTGGTAGAAGTGAAACATGGAACCTGAGTCTCGGAAGGCAGCAGGGCTCTGGGAACTAGGAAGCGGGGACTGACCCTGGGCCTCGCAGTAGGCCTGGCCTGCCCCGCGCATTCCCCTCTTGCGGGCTCTGGTCATCTCTGACCCACGGTTCCTCTAGGATGCTCCCCAGCTCACAGCGCACTTCTTCCCCCTGAACTGCCCTGGACTCCCACACCCCTCCCCCTGCTTCTCCGAGCTGCTGCCCTCAGTCTTCTCTGTCCTCAAGTCGCTGACATGCGACTATTTGTCTGCCCTCGGGAGCTGCATGCTCTTGAAGTGACCGGCCTGGAGACGGTTGCTCAGAGCAAGGTAAAAATAATAATGTAACCCTGAAAATCCCTACCCCAGACTCTATTTGCCTGTCCTCCTGTGGCTTCCCCAGAGAACACTTTTGACTCTCCTTTTCCTTCCTAGGCCCATGTAGCCTCCCTGGAGGGCCTTACCCTTGAAGGTAAGGTCATGCTTCTGGCACGTTACCCCCTACAGAATGAAGCCACCTGGGTCATTGTGGGGTAGACGCGTTGACGACCCTGGAAGTGGTTGGCTGCATGCTAGGAGGTGAGTGGGGCCACAGAAGCCCCAAACCGGGGCCCAGGGGCAATTCGTGACCCTTAGACATATTGTTTGCCCTGCACGGTGTCTTACTTTTTTTTTGTTTTAGTTCACAATATCTAAAAGTCAGCTGATTTTGTAAAATTCAGTGTCTGGCTTTGCTTCAAAAATTGGGCCAGTGTTCCCACATGCCAGCAATCTGCCCTAGCAGACTAGTGGCTGCTCACTTTGGAAGGCTCTACAGTTTGCTACCCTCTCCACCCTTCCCTTTTGCTCCTCAAAACCAATGTCAGTCACCATGTATCATCAGGCTTGTGCTGTTGTTTTTCTTATAGTAAAGAAAAGCGAACTCTCTTTTCTACCCATGTCTCTATCAAAAGTGGGAAAATGAAAGATGGATAGAGAGCATCGAATGTTTCAAGAAAAGTGGGAGCACGCATATTTCTTTGTGAAGTAAAGAATAGCCCTGTGTGTTTAGTATGTAACCAGATTTTGTCTGTATCGAAAGAATACAACTTAAGGAACCATTCTGAAGCAAATCATAGTAAGAGTTTTGACTGGGGCCGGGCGAGGTGGCTCACGCCTGTAATCCTAGCACTCTGGGAGGCCGAGGTGGGCGGATCGTTTGACCTCAGGAGTTCGAGACCAGCCTGAGCAAGAGCCAGACCCCATCTCTACTAAAAATAGAAAGAAATTATATGGACAGCTAAAAATATATAGAGAAAAAATTAGCCGGGCATGGTGGTGCATGCCTGTAGTCCCAGCTACTCGGGAGGCTGAGACAGGAGGATCGCTTGAGCTCAGGAGTTTGAGGTTGCTGTGAGCTAGGCTGACGCCACCGCACTCACTCTAGCCTGGGCAACAGAGTGAGACTCTGTCTCAAAAAAAAAAAAAAAAAAAAAAAAGAGTTTTGACTGGTATACAGAAAAGATGCGTGTTGAAAAAAATCTTGAAAAGTTTAATGTTGACTGGTCAAAATTAGTGTGACCACAGCTGGTGCTCCTGCAATGGTCCGTGATAACACTGGACTTGTTGCAAAACTTAAATCCAAGGTCAAAATGTTTCAAAATGATACAGAACTTAAATCCATTCACTGCATTATTCACCAGGAATTGTTGTGTACAAAGAAGTTGAAACTAGAACATGTCACGGATGTAGTGATTAACACAGTGAACTGGATATGCTCCTGGCCTCCAACCATAGACAGTTCAGTGCTTTGCTTGAGGAATTGGATGCACCATATGGTAATCTGCTTTACTATATAAAGGTAAGGTGGCTTAGTCATGGTATGGTACTGAAGAGGTTTTTTTTTTTTTTTTTTTTTTTTTTTTTTTTTTGTTGAGACAGAGTCTCACTTTGTTGCCCAGGCTAGAGTGAGTGCCGTGGCGTCAGCTTAGCTCACAGCAACCTCAGACTCCTTGGCTTAAGCGATCCTACTGCCTCAGCCTCCCGAGTAGCTGGGACTACAGGCATGCGCCACTATGCCCAGCTAATTTTTTCTATATAGATTTTTAGTTGTCCATATAATGTCTTTCTATTTTTAGTAGAGACGGGGTCTCGCTCAGGCTGGTCTCGAACTCCTGACCTTGAGCAATCCACCCGCCTCGGCCTCCCAGAGTGCTAGGATTACAGGCGTGAGCCACCGCGCCCGGCCAGTAGGTTTTTTGAATTAATAAAAGAGTTAGATTTGTTCATGTCTTCTAAGGGAAAATCCCTTCCCCAGCTCACCAGCGAAGATTGGATCAGAGACCTGGCCTTTTTGGTTGACATTACAAACCATCTGAATGCTTTGAATATTTCCCTACAAAGGTATTCACAAGTAGTGACACAAATGTACAATTCAGTTTGCTCTTTCCTAGCAAAACTGAATCTTTGGGAAACTCATTTGGCATTAAATAATCTGGCCCACTTTCCTACACTGAAATCAGTTTCCAGAAATGAAAGTGATGGCTTAATCTACATCCCAAAAATTGTAGAGTTGAAGGTTGAATTCCAAAAAAGGTTCTTTGATTTTAAACATTATGAAAATGAACTCACATTGTTTAGCTCCCATTTCTCAATTAACATTGATAGTGTTAATGAAGAACTACAAATGGAAGTTATTGAACTGCAGTGCAATAAAGTACTGAAAACAAAATATGATGACTTTGGGATACCAGAATTCTACAAATACCTTGGCAAGAGTTACCCTAGATATAGAAACCATTGTGCAAGGATGCTGTCCATGTTTGGGAGCACCTATGTCTGTGAGCAGCTGTTTTCTGTTATGAAATTGAGTAAAACTAAATTTCACTCCCAGTTAAAGGATACAAGATTGAATTCAGTTCTATACATTGCAACTTGAAATATGAGACCAGATGTTGATATCTTGGTGCAGAAAAAAAGGTGTCAGTTTTCTGGTTCCAAGTCAAAGGAGCAACAGATTATGAAAAAAAACATTTTAATAATTAAAGATTTCTATTTTTCAATGTGTATTTATACTTTGAAATATCCAATATTATAAATTTTATATTTTATGTGCATATACTGTGGTTCAATAAAAAAATTAAGTTTGAGTGTTTTGGGTTATTTTTCTGGCATTTGATTTTGCATATGCCTGGCCTGCTGTATTTGTTTTTTTGTTTGTTTGGTTTTGGGTTTTTTTTATTTCTTTTTCTTTTTCTTTTTCTTTTTTTTTTGAGACAGTGTCTCACTTTGTTGCCGGGGCTAGGGTGCCGTGGCGTTAGCCCAGCTCAGAGCAACCTCAAACTCCTGGGCTCAAGCAATCCTTCTGCCTCAGCCTCCCAAGTAGCTGGGACTACAGGCATGTGCCACCATGCCCGGCTAATTTTTTCTATATATTTTTAGTTGTCCAGCTAATTTCTTTCTATTTTTAGTAGAGACGGGGGTCTCGTTCTTGGTCAGGCTGATCTCGAACTCCTGAGCTCAAACGATTCAGCCTCCCAGAGTACTAGGATTACAGGCTTGACCCACCGCGCCCGGCCTTGTATTTGGTTTTTTGTTTTTGGTTTTTTTTTTTTTTTTGAGACAGAGTCTCACTCTGTTGCCCGGGCTAGAGTGCCATGGTGTCAAGCTCACAGTAACCTCAAACTCCTGGGCTTAAGCAATCCTTCTGCCTCAGCCTCCCAAGTAGCTGGGACTACAGCATATGCCACCATGCCCGGCTAATTTTTTTTTTTTATGTATATATTTTTAGCTGTCCAGATCATTTCTTTCTATTTTTAGCAGAGACGGGGGGGTCTTGCTTTTGCTCAGGCTGGTCTCGAACTCCTGACCTGGAGTGATCCTCCCGCCTCGGCCTCCCAGAGTGCTAGGATTATAGGCGTGAGCCACCGCACCCGGCCTTGTATTTGTTTTTGTAACCTACTTGGCCACCTAACTTTAGTTTGAGACTTCTGCCTAATGCAATTAGTTACTATAGGATATAGTAAAAACCAGAATGCTTTTACCTGTTCTCTACTCATCACAACACAGAAAGCTCCTGTGACCCAATGTTGGGGGAGTATTTCACACACACTAAGCAGGCAATCAGTTCTGCATTAGACACCAGCTGTGTGCCCTCTAATTCAATTGAATTCTGACACTGTCTACCTGGAGGTAGCATCAGGTCCCACAGGTGGAGAGCTTAGTCACACAGACTGCCCCCGCACTTTAGACAGATACCAGTTGGAAGTCCAAGCCTCCAGAATTTCTGACCAAATGCTATAAATTGGGGTTCCCATGACCCCCCCCCAGGATTTGCTAGAGTGGCTCACAGAACTCAGGGAAACACTTTACTTAGGTTTACAGATGAACGCCAGATGGGAGAGGGGCACAGGGCAAGGCACAGAGCTTCCATGTCCTCTCTGGTTGTCCCACCCTCCAGGAAACTCCACATATCCAACTTTCCAGAAGTTCCCAGAACTCAGTCCTTTTAGGTTTTTATGGAAACTTATTATGCAGGCATGATTCGTTAAATTATTGGCCATTGGTTTATTGACTCAGCCTTAAACTCCTCTCCCTTCCCTTTCCAAGGGGGTGGAGGTGGGACCTAAAACTCCCATTCCCAGATCCCATGGTTACCCTGGCAACCAGACCATGTCCTGAGGCTAGCTAGGGACCCTTCAGCCACCAGCCGTCTCATTAGCATACACAAGGCACTCAGTACTTCATAGTAGCTCCCAAGTAGCTGGTTACTACAGGCATGCACCACCACCCCAGCTCTGTTTTGCTCATGATTCTGTGGGTCAGAAATGTGGGAAGATCTTGGCTGGGAAGCTCTCTCTTAAAGTCTCTCTCATGGTTGCAGGCAGATATCTACTGGGGCTACAGTCAGTCCCAAGGCTCAACTGGGCTGGTTGATGGCTTGTTGACATGGCAGCAGTGGGTCCTGGCTCTAGCCGGGTGCTCAGGTGAGCTATCAATGACCTCTTTAGCATGGCAGTTGCAAGGTAGTTAATAACAGACTCTGACACAGCTGATGTGTCCCTCCTCTGAAAACATTTCCTTTGATTTCCTCCTACCACATTGGCAGCTCTTTCATAGCCTCCTATGTGGGTTTTTGTTTTTTGTTTTTTTTTTTGAGACAGAATCTTGCTCTGTTGCCCAGCTAGAGTGAGTGCCATGGCGTCAGCCTAGCTCACAGCAACCTCAAACTCCTGGGCTTAAGCAATCCTACTGCCTCAGCCTCCCGAGGAGCTGGGACTACAGGCATGCGCCACCATGCCCAGCTATTTTTTTCTATATATATTTTTAGTTGGCCAGATCATTTCTTTCTATTTTTAGTAGAGACGGGGCGGGTGGGGGAGGGGTCTCACTCTTGCTCAGGCTGGTCTCGAACTCCTGACTTCCAGCTATCCACCCGCCTCAGCCTCCCAGAGTGCTGGGATTACAGGCATGAGCCACCTCGCCCGGCCGCCTCCTTTGTGTTTGTAAACATTGAAGCACCCTAGGGCTCTGCTTTTCTCCTTTTATACTTCTTCCCTTGGTGCACATTACCCCTGTCTCCTGGCCTTCAATTAGTATTAATATGCTCCTAACTCCCAAATTTTTACCTCCAGCCAGACCCCTCCTTCCTAACTCCAAAATGAAACTGCTGATCTCTCCTTAAAATCTACTCCTGCAGTTGATGACAGATTGGTCATTTCAACTGCTCAGGCTAGAAACATTATAACTATCTTTGGTTTGTTTCTTCCCCCTAGCCTATAGCCACTGAAAATTGACCACTGGGTTTAGAGACTGGAGTCTCTGGTGACCTTGGGGGAGAGTTATTTTGGTGGCATGATTGGGGGAAACATCAAATCTGACAATTCTCAAAACCACTAGACCATTTATTCAATAGGTACTGACTGTACCACAGCTGTTGGTGAGATTGTGTTGGGATTGGGCAGGTGGGCAGGATACTACAAAACCAGCAGCTGGCCTCCCATTTGACAAAAGTTGGCCCACACCCTAAAAGGGAGCCCTGAAGGCCTCCTCTGAGTGGTTAAAACCAATAGTGCAAGATGCAAGAACATGGCTCATGCACCCTATTCACAGGAGTCCTGGAAGCCCTATCTCAGAGCTTACTGATTACTGTTTTACATACATTTCTACCAAGTGGGGTCTGATTTCCAAGGCCAGAGCCACTAAAAAAACAATAAATCACCATGGAGTGGAAGGACTGTTACAGATAGGCAATTTGCTGCCTGATACAAAAGAGGGAGACAGAAATTATTAAAAAGCAGTAATTGTGCAAGAGAGACTGGACAAAGTATAGTCTATGAGACAGAAAGGGCCTAATGTTTATTGATCACGTACTATATGCCAGGTGCTGGATGCTTTACTTATGTGCTTTCATCCCTCACTCCCCCCAAAAAATCCTTCCTACAGTTATTGGGTACAGTTTTATGATGAAAAATCAAAAAGTACAGAGAAATTAACTAGCTTTCTTTTAAAAGAAAACCTGTAAAGTGGATGTGTTAAATTTAAAAGTCTGAACAATATCAAGGATAGGCACAGAGGTGGGACAACAGGAAATCTCATATACTGCTGGTGAGATTGTAAAATGATGTAATGGAGAATGATTTTGCAGTTTTGTATAAAGTTAAACGTACACTCACTACATGACTTAGCAGTCTTAGCTCTAGGTATTTACTCAAGAGAAATGAAAACATATCCACGCAAAGACTTGTACAAGAATGTTCATAGCAGTTTTATTTATAATAGCCCAACACCGGAAACATCCTAATGTCCATCACAGATGAATGGATAAACAAGTTGTGTATGGCCATACAATGGAATATTACTCAGCAATAAAGAAGAAAGAACTTTTTTCCAAAGATAACTTTTGAAAGAAGGAAAAAAAAAAAAAGGAAAGAACTACTGACATGAAACAACATGAATGAATCAAAAATATGTCCAGAAGCCAGGTGCAGTGACATGCGCCTGTAGTCTCAGGTACTCAGGAGGCTGAGGTGGGAGGATTGCTTGAGCCCAGGAATTAGAGGCCATAGTGTGCTATGTTCATGCCTATGAATAGCCACTGCACTCCAGCCTGGGCAAGATAGCAAGACCTCGTCTCTAAAAAAGAAAGAAAGTTGAGAAAAAGAAGTCAGACACGCTAATCTAAAGTGGCAGAAAACAGACCTTAGGTTGCCTGCCTGTGTGACAGTGAGAGGATTGATTATAAAATGGCACAGGGCACCTTTTGGGGTGATAGAAATGTTCTCTCTCTTGATGATGATAGTGGTTACATTTGTCAAAATTCATTGAACTGTGCTTTTTTTTTTTTTTTTTTTTTGAGACAAGGTCTGACTCTGTCCCCAGGCTAGAGTACAGTGGAGTCATCATAGCTCCACTGAAGCCAGAGGAGTCAACAGAAAGGATTAGAAGTAACAATCCTCAGAGATCACACAAGACTAGGATCCCATCAGGTAGAATGGAAAAGCTTATAGTTCACGGGGAATCAGGTAGAATACCAGAAGGTATTTGCCTGGGCAACATAGCAACACACTGTTTCTAAAAAAGAAAACCCAAACAAACAAATAAATAAATAATTTGATTATATGCCAACATTGGATTATTTTAATTTTTATTTCAAGCTTTCTTTTAATTCATACTGCATTCTTCAGGTACTACTTGTTTGGCCTGTTGATAAATTATCGATAAAGTTGTGTTACACACGAACGCTTTCCCAGTGTGTCTGGTCTGTTAATAAATGATAAAGTTTGTGTGACACATGAACATTTTCCCAGTCTGTTTGGCAGTATCTCTGGGAAGTCCTAAACCCAGGTACACAGGCCTCTCCTCAGATGCCCCTAGGGCCAAATGGCCACTTTTCTTTAGAGGCTTTGAAGTAATGAGTGACTGAAGTGGCATTTATTCATAGGAACTTGAAAAGGCAAAACAACTGTTTAAGAAAAACATTTTTTGGAAACTAAATAAAGAGCAATAAGGAATAAATACTATTACTTTACGTTGAAACCAATTTAATAAACTTAAAAAAATAAAAAATAAATGACTAGGAATACAAAGAGGTAGAAAAACACGAGCCATAACAAGGAGAAAAACCAGTCAATCAAAACTGACCCAAAAGTGACACAGATGATAGAATTAGTAGGCAAGAACCTCAACAGAGTTATTATAGCTGTATTTCATATGTTTGAGAAGCTACAGTAAGGATTGAACATGTCAGAGACATGAGGCCAGGTGCTGTGGCTCACACCTGTAATCCCAGCACTTTGGGAGGCCAATGCAGGAGAATCACTTGAGGCCAGGAGTTTGAAATGAACCTGTGCAATGTAGTGGGACCCCTGTCTCTACAAAAAATTTTTTAAAAAATTAGTCAGGTATGGTGGTATGTACCTGTAGTTCCAGCTACTCGGGAGCCTGAGGCAGGAGGGTCGCTTGAACCCAGAATTTGAGGTTGCAATGAGCTATGATCATGCCACTGCACTCTAGCCTGGTCAGCAGAGTGAGGCGCTGTCTCAAAGAAACAAAAAAGGAAAATAATAGCACAAAGGCAGGGAGAGGAAAAATGGAAACATACACGCTTTCATGATGTGGTTTAGTAGGCTGTGATAAGTTAAAGATATATACTATAAACTCTAAAGCAACCACTTTAGACACAACAAAAAAGTATAGCTAATAAGCCAAAAAAGGAGGTAAAATGAAATTATAAAAATATCTAAAACAGGCTGGGCATGGTGACTTACATCTGTAATCCTAGCACTCTGGGAGGCCAAGGTAGGAGGGTCCCTTGAGGTAAGGAGTTCAAGACTAGCCTGAGCAAGAGCAAGATCCCTGTCTCTCCTAAAAATAGAAAAAATTAGCCGGGCATGGTGGCACATGCCTGCAGTCCCAGCTACTCGGGAGGCTGAGGCAGAAGGATTGCTTGAGCCCAGGAGTTTGAGGTTGCTGTGAACTGGGCAGACACCACAGTACTCTAGCCTGGGTGACAGAGTAAGGCTCTGTCTCAAAAAAAAAAGTAATCTAAAACAATAAAGAGAAATAATGAAACTAAGAACAGAGAGACAAATAGAAAACCAATAGCAAATATTAACCCAAACCATGTTGATAATCACATATGTAAGTGCTCTAGATACCCCAATTAAAAGTCAGAGATTGTCAGATTATATATAAAAAATCAAGACCCAATCATACGCTGCCTACAGGAAATACACTTTTAAGAAACAAATAGGTTAAAAGTAAAGGGATGGAAAAAGATATACCATGCTAACAATAATCAAAAGGATGATGCAGTAGCTATATTAACACCAGCAAAATTAGATTTCAAAGCACAAAGAATATTGCCAAGGATAAAGGAAGTCATTCCCTAATGATAAAGGGGTTAATTCATGAAGAAGACATAACCTTCTTAAATGTTTATATGTTAAATAAAAGAGCTACAAAATACATGAAGCAAAAATTGGCAGAACTGCAAGGAGCAATAGTCAAATTCAAAATAATCATTAGAAATTTCAATATTTGCTAGAACAAGTAAACTGAAAATCAGTACAGATATAGAAGACATGAACATCACTGTCAACCCACTCAACCCAATTCACATTTACAGAACAGTCCACTCAACAACAGCAGAATAAACTGTTTTTAGTGCATATAGAACATAGACAATATTTGGGCCATTAAACAGTCTCAAAAGATTTAGAAGCATTCAAACCATGTAAATAATATTTTTTCCCCTTAAACCCTGCAGTTGAAGAAAAAAATAAGAATATTCTTCGACTACTATAGAATTAAATTAGAAATCTGTAACAGAAAGATCTCTGGAATATCCCCAAATATTTGAAAACATTTAAAAATAATCCCTGGCCAGGCACGGTGGCCTATAATCCCAGCACTTTGTGAGGCTGAGGCAGGAGGATTGCCAGGAGTTTGAGACCAGCCTGGGCAACATAGTAAGACCCCACATACACCAAAAAAAAGAGGCAGGCATGGTAGCACACAGCTGTAGACCTAGCTACTTGGGAGGCTGAGGCAGGAGGATTGCTTGAGCCCAGGAATTCAAGGTTACAGTGAGCTATGATCACACCACTGCACTCCAGCCTGGGCAACAGAGCGAGACCCTGCCTCTAAAAAAATTAAAATAAAAAATTAAATAAAATAAAAGAACCCGTGGATCATAGAAGAAATCAAATGTAAATTGGAAAGTATTTTCCTCCCTGTGGATCTGTGCAGAGAAGTATAGAAAGTATTTTTAACTGAATGAAAATAGAAACATAACATATCAAAATTTATGAGATGCAGATAAGCAGAACTTAAATTTATAGCACTAAATGCCCATATTAGGAAAAGAAGATATGTCTCAAATCAATGCCATCAGTTTCTACCTTAAAAAAACTAGTTAAAGGCATCCAAAAAATCTACAAATAGCATCATAATTAATGATGAAAAATGATGTTCCTTCCTAGATCAGGAAATAGGTATGATGTCTGCTCTTACCACTTCTTTTTCTGCTAGTCTTGAACTCCTGGGCTCAAGTGATCCTCCCACCTCAGCCTCCGAAGTAGCTGGGACCACAGGTGCGAGCCATCATGCCTGGCTAACTTTAAAATTTTTTTTTTAGAGATGGAGTCTCACTAAGTTTCCCAGGCTGGTCTCAAACTCCTGATCCTCCCGCCTAGGCCTACACAAAGTGCTGCAATTACAGGTGTTAGCTACCATGCCCAGCTGCTTTGACTTTGACGCTGGCCTTTCCCTTCCAGTTTAGTGGTCGTCTGATGAATCTAGTATTTGGATAACTTTGAAATACCTCCAGGGAATTTCTTAGCAAGCACTTCCTGTTTATTATGTACAATTTGAACTACTTTATCCAAAAGGCCTGATGAGGCCTGTCTGAGAATGAAGCCAAGCCAGAGGGCAGCAGGACCTCACAGAGAGAGCCACAGAGAACGCCTGGGCCTGGAGGGAGGCACAAACTACGTCTGGGTTTCTTAGTTACCAGATACAATAAATACGCCGTTTTGCTTAGGTCCTTTTGGGGTGGGGTGGGGGTTTCACATGGAACTAAAGGAGGTCTGGTAGACCTAGACTAGACCTAGTGCACTACCACTGACGTTTCTTAGCTGTGTGAGTTTGAGCAAGATAATAAAGGGCTTTGGGCACAGCTCTTGAGGAGAAAGGACATAGAGCAGCTGCACACCTGACCTGGCTCCCAGGGGCAGGAAGTCTGAATTCCAGCCCTGCTTCTTTCCCTTCCTCACCCAGGGACCTTGAGCCAGGCCTGGCTATCTCAGGGCCTCTGTCTGCCCTCACCAGGCACTCTGTGCTGCCAGCCTGGCTTTGAAGGGGCTGAGGGGGTGAAGGTCCTGCCTCTCTCTTGAGCAGGTGTCACCCTCCCCGCACCGCCCAGCTGCACCACACGCACCAGCTCCTTAGCAGGTAGTATGTGCTCCTCAAAGGGACTCCCAGGGTCAGAACTGGGACTTGTGACTCAGGACAAATCATTCCCTGCTTCTGGATATCCATTTGCCAACTTATGAGATGGGAGAGAGACAGAAGAGGCCAATCTACCTCCCCGGCCAGCTCCCACTGACCGCTGGGGGCTGCCTGCAGAGTTCTAGGACTCCCTCTCTGGGCAGTGGTAAGAGTGCTGGGCGTGGGGCGAGGTTGCAGCACGAGTATCTACCGTTCCTGCACCAAGCATGTTCCCAACTGCAGCATCCTGGGAAGGCCTTTTCAGGGTACAGACTTCCCCTCCATGCAGCAAAGGGGAGCTCCTACACGGCCCCCACCCTGAGGGGCAACGGGGATCTACAGCTGTACCTTTCCTGTTTCCAGGGTCTGGTACTGAGGCCACGGGCCTGGCTATGGCCACTGGCTGCTAGCCTGCCTCTCCATAAGGTTCAGGCCAGTACACCGGCCCTGGGGGCCTCTCAGCTCAGCCCTGTGCTCCCTCTGTGGACCCTCAGTCTCACCCTCGTCAGGGTTCTGCCATTTAGAAATGATTAGCCCACCTCTAGACCAAGTCCCTGCCTGGAATATGCTGCCCAACTTATCTACCAACTCATCCTTCCAGGCCTAATTAAAGCCCCACCTCCTCGGAAGCCACCCACGCTCATGACTACCTCCCTGACGCAGGTTCCCAACGCACTGGGTGCCTCAGCTACAGTATTTTTCATGGTCCATGATGCGTCACAGCTATTTATAGATGTACTTAACTCCCTGTAAGGAAGCACCATAGCTCAATTCCCAAAAGCAAGTTCCAGAAATATGCTCATAAAGGTAGAGGAAAGGCCTGGAAAAACAATGTTATTGCTTTGGTTAGTGTGTTTTGAGAACTTTCACTTCTTGCTTCATACATTTTTGTTTATAAAATTTATCAGTATTACAAGGTTGTAAAGACAAAGTTATTTTACAATAACAACAAATTCTTTAATAACTTTCTACATTAAGTCTTACACTTTTTTTTTTTTTTTTTTGAGACAAGAGTCTTGCTCTGTTGCCCTTGGGTAGAGTGCCGTGGCATCATCATAGCTCACAGCAACCTCAAACTCCTGGGCTCAAGTGATCCTCCTGCCTCGGCCTCTCTAGTAGCTGGGACTGCAGGCATGCGCTACCATGCCCAGCTATTTTTTTCTGTATAGATTTTTAGTTGTCCATATAATTTCTTTCTGTTTTTAGTAGAGACATGGTCTCGCTCTTGCTCAGGTTGGTCTCGAACTCCTGAGTTCAAAAGATCCACTGGCCTCGGCCTCCCAAAGTGCTAGGATTACAGGCGTGAGCCACCTCCCCCTCCCCGGTCAGCAACAAGGCTTAATTGGCTCTGGCAGCTGTATCCAACTGAGTATCTTGGTGAGATAGTCTCCAAATGTGTCACAGGATGTAATTTCCAAAGTTAAAAACAAGATTCTCATTAATGTAGAATATGTGTCAAAGATTACTTCACTGTTAAGGAAGGTGCCATCATGGTGAAAAAGCTAGTTCAAAGAGAACTGGAGAGACAAGTATTTAGAAGCACTGAAAAAAAAGTGCTGGAATAAGATAGTTGAGTTACCTGGGAAAGTAGCTAATGTTCTTAGGGGTGTCAAACCCATTGCCTTGGGGCATCTTTCCTATCTGACAGAAGCTATTTGCACCTTGTCAATCTACTTATCACAGCACCCAGCCTCATCAGTGGGGAGTGAGTCAGAGAGGAGCCATGCCCAGAGTCCCAAAGGTCATCCTTTAGCTGACCTGTTGGGACTGGCAGTCATCATTTTGCTTTTTCAAAGTTTGGATTTTCTTTTTTAAATAGAGGAGTGTTACTTTACCCTTTCCCAGTAGCTTCTCTACTGCTCCCCATGATTCTCAACAAACCCAAACTTTCCCGTAGGTTCTGGTCAGAGCTGGACCAACAGTGCACGACCACACATGGTGGCAGCATTCTGAGCTGAGGAGATGCCCTGGGCCTGGCATGCATAGTGCTCCTGTCCCGAGGCCTAAGCTGGGCCCCAAAGAGCAGGAACAAATTATCTCTCCGCCTAAGGTCAGGGAGCAGGCAGGGGTCCCACATCATGTCTTGAAGGAGACCCCTGGAGTTCACTGGATTTGGGAAGGGGGTAGTTCTGGGAAGCGAGGGGCACCAGGAGAGGCTGGAGCGGAGAAGAGCAGTCGAGTCCTGCAGGGCCTGGCCTGATGTAACCCAAGACAGGCCAGGTTTGTTCAGAAAGACCAGGGAAGGGAGGGGACTAAAGTTTGGTTTATCAAAAGCTTCCTGAAGGCACACCATGTGAGGGCTCAGAGGAAGAGGTGGGGGGTACAGTAGACAGAATTCGAGAGGCCCAGGCCTGCGGAGGTGGCTTCATGTGTGGGAGCAGAAGTGGAGAGGGCGGGATTAGCAGGAGTCCGGGCTCCCCCTGCGAGGGAGCATCAGGTTGAGGAAGAAAGAAAATGTGCGGCGACTCTGCCTTACCCTCATCGGCGGCGGGATTGCCCCAGGCACAGTGTCCTTCCCACCACCCTTCCTGGGCCCGGTGCTGAGCGCGCCAACCCAGATCGTGTTCCCGCCTCTGGAACTGAGACCACAATACCCGCCCTGAGCCGTGAACAGCCCAAAGCAGGCCAAGCCCGCGGGAAAGCAGGGCTCAAATCCCAAGGCCGACCCAGACCCCCGGCTCCCTCCCTTGGGGCTGGAACCGCTCGCACTGGCTGCCCACCAGGTCTCCTTCTCAGCCATCTCAGACGCCGCTCTGGCCCGCGACGCTGGCGGAGCGAGGGCACTCGGCTTGTGGGGGGCGGCCCCAGCGCGGAAGGAGGGGAGGCAGCGGGCTTGCCCGAGGCGCTGGGACTCCCCGGAGGCCCAGGGCTGGTGTTTACAGGGCCAGTCACATGAGGATCCACGCAGCTAAATCACCACGGAAGCACCCTGTGGGCTGCGGGTGCGGGGCACAGAGCCGGGAGTCTGCGGGACGGCCTCCAGGGGTCTGGCGGCCTCAATGCGGGGTGGGGTAGGAGGCATCGGGCCCGCTTCCCCCTCCCCAGGATCCCTGCCCTGGTCTTACAAATTGGAAAATCCAGGGGGTTCCAGACCCGGGAGGGGAGTCTGCGAGGCAGAAAGGGGCTCTAGAACGAGCATCCCCGGGGCCATGGAGCAGGCCCCCATTTCGCAGGAGAAAATGCAGACCCAGAGGAGGTGCATATTCGGGGTTCAGGACGGATGAGGGGATCATCAGGAGTGACTGGAGGGAAAAGGGTGCCCCAGACTTGGGAGTGGGATGAGAGGAGCGGCTTGGAAGGAGCACTGAGAGCAAGACCCAGGATCAAGCGCCACGGAGGTGGAGAAGGGGGAATGTAAAGTCCCCGGAAATGTTGGCTATGTTCTCTGTCCTCTCAGCCACTCCAAAACGGCTCTAAAGCCCTGGCCTTAGCTGGGGCCGGCATCTCAGGGGCCTTAGCCTCCCTCCTGTCCCGTGTGGTCCCGCACCCCCAACTTCCTACACACGCAGACACATACAGGGCCAGCGCCGTCCCTGGCACCCACTCCGTCCACCCTGCCAAAGAGCTCTCCCGCCCCTTCCCTCCCTTCCCCACTCCGCGCGCCTTCCCTGCCTGCTCCGACAGGGGCGCTCTTACGCGCCTCTGTGCCTTTGCACTTGCTGTTCCCTGCACCCAGACTGCCCTGCCCCGCAAACCCTCTTCTCCCAGGTGAACTTCGGTACTCCCATAACCCAGTTCCGCAGTAGTCCTTTCTGGAATGCCTTCTCCGGGAGCGTCTACCAACTCCACTCTCGGCCCCACTGCGGGTGTGGGCCCCTGGAACTGGAGTCTAAGGGCTGGGAGGCTGCGAGTCTTTGGGCAGGTCCCTGGCCTCTGTGGGAATCGAGTGGCGGAGCACTGCTGGGAAGAAGACCGCCTTAGGCTGGGACTGGGTCGGAGGGAAGGAGGCGCGTGTTGCCCGCGGGCTCCGCCGGGCCCCTAGTTGGAGCCGGGGTGGGGTCCAGACCTGTGATCGAGGCGGGTGCCCGCGCCCTTTCCTGCTCTCTTTCCTCCCGGCCGCAGGTGGCGCGCGAGCTCGAAGCGCGCCTCGCCTCTGGGGTGCCGGAGCCTGCCAAAGGCCGCTGGCAGGCGCGCCAGCTCCGGCCGCCCGCCTGACGCCGGAGTTCTCCAGCCTGAGCTGGCCGAGGGGGAGGAGCCGCGGCGGGGGCTTTGCAGGTCTCCAAGGGACTGCGGAGTCTGGAGTTCCAAGGAGTTCAGGCCAGCTCAGTGAATGCGGATTGCGTTGTTTGGACCCAGTCCCCCACTCCGGGTTATTGTAGGTTATCTTCTCACCGCCCTGGGATGGACACCGCCCTCGGACGAAAGGGATTTAGGCTCTCCTAGACTCACACTCTACCCGGAGACAGGAATCCAAAAGAGGGGCCATCTAGCAGCTCCTTGGTTCCTTCCACTAATAGGGAGCTCACTACCTATTACTATTAAGAAAGTTCTTACTTAATATCCCCTATGCCTGGCTCATTCATTCATTCAACACGTTTACTGAACACCTACTATGTGTCAGAGACTAGCCACTGGTTTACATAATAAGGATTTGGCCATGACAAAACCAAAGCCCAAGCCTCTTGGTTAATGTTTTAGAAATTTTCTAAGCATGTGAATCACTTCTCCCCGGAAGCCCTCCTAGCTTTGCTCCCTGAGTTAAGCCCCACTTCTGTGCCCTGGTAGCCCTGGAGGCTTCCCGGCATCTGCACTGTTTCCACTTTCATAAGCCAGAGAAGGCGGAGCCTCTTCTGATTTGGCCTGCTGCAGGGAGCCAGGGCTGCTGCAGCCTCCAGATCCCTTACTGGGCCTCTCAGCTGCTGTCTCTGAGGTTCCGCCCAAGGGTGGGAAGGCCTGGGGCCCCTACCCATGAGGAAGGAAGTGGGCACCGGTTTCAAGGCGGGTGGCGGAGGCTGAACTCTGGGAGCCGGAATAACAGTTGCATGTTTCAAACTCAGAAGCAAAGGGCAGGAGTCCTATTACTGGGAGACTTCCCATGTGGGTGGAAGAGGAAGGAACTCCGTGGAGCAGCCCACCTCCCAGAGGGACATCTCTGTGACCGTGACCTCCTCTGTTTACCCTTGTTCTTCCCTCCATCTGGAATTTTCCCACTCTTCTCAAAGCTAGTTCATTCTCATCCTTCAACTCTCTACTCAAATGCCACCTTCCTTGTCCACACTATCAAAAATTGGTCCCATCCTCTGTTTCCTTTGTCCCATCACCTAACTTTTTCCAGAACATTTACAATGCTGCTTATTCACTAGGATTGTTGTCTGACTCCTCTGCTAGAATATAAGCTCCAGGAAGGCAGAAATCTTGCCTTTCGCTTCCTTATTTTTACTAGCTGTGCCCTGCATAGAGGGTGTTTGTTGAGTGAATGAAGTTCTGTCCCAGGTCATATAAAGAAATGAAGCTAGAAGTCAGGAAAACTAGGTCCTTCTCTGCTCTAATTTTCTTTCTTTATGTCTTTATATTGATCTTTCACACAAAGGTTTGGAGTCATCTTAGCAACATACTGTGAAACTGAGGTAGATAAAGACCAAGCAGAGAAAATTCATGCAGGCTTACAAGATAAGACCAGAAAAAAGGCCAGAGTCCTGTATTAGGACTGCCAAAATTGTGCCTCAGTATGGCTTTGAGCTTCCCTCGAGCCAGAGAAAAGGAAACAACTATAGTAGTCACATGGTTCTTGTCTCTGAGGAAGGGCATCCCAATTCCTCAGGGAAACCTCAGGGAATGTAAGCTTTTTGCTGGCAGTTAATATACAAGAAACTTCTCACATAGGTCTCCACATAGAGATGTGGTAGCTGTTGATCACTTATAATAGCTTTCCTAACTCGGAGCGTGGTCCCCAGTGCGTGGGTGGCTACATCAGCACATCAGCAGCGAACAGGAAGCCAAGGGCTGAGTCAGCTCGTGCAGCTCTGCAGGGCCCTGGAAGGATCTTTGTGGGCTCTGGCCAGACCCTGGGACAAGGCCTAGAACCAAAGAGGAATGGACGGACTGAATGCTTGTCAGAGGAGCGTGGCTCCTAGCTTTTTGGTTTACATGGCTAGTAACTGTATTTTTAACTGGATGACTTCAACACCATCTATAGCATGTTCTTGTTAAAAAAAAAAAAAGGGAACTAAAATGGATCAAGCCTCTATATCTAATCACCTGTTTACAGGAAATGCAGAGAGGACAGAAGAATATGTTACATCACACTACAGGGATATGATCAGCAAAATTTAGAATGTGGAAAATTCCAAGGGCAAACAACCCAGAATCTTCAACAGATAAATTGTAGGAGGGAAAATGGTGGGGAGGGAAACCTAGAGAATATAATAGAGTCTTAAGAGGTATATAAATCAAAAGAAATGTGTGGATTCTGTCAATTAGATCCTAATTGAACAAACCAACTGTAAAAAAAAGAGACAAACTGTATATTTGAAGATCGATATTAAAGAAGAATTTTTTAATTATTTTAGGCATGAAGATGCTAATGTGGTTATGTTTAAAACATTTTTTTGGCTGGGTGGTGGCTCATGCCTGTAATCCTAGCACTTTGGGAGGCCAAGGCAGGAGGATCATTTGAGCCCAAGAATCTGAGACCAGCCTGGGCAACATAGTGAGATGTTGTCTCTATAAAAAATAAAAAAAAAAATCAGCCAGGCTTGGTGGCATGAAACTGTAGTCCCAGGTACTCAGGAGGCTGAGGCAGGAGGATGGCTTGAGCTCAGGAATTGGAGGCTGCAGCTATGATCAGGCCACTGCACTTCGGCCTGGGCAGCAGAGACGAACCCTATCTCTTAAAAAAAAAAAAAAAAAAATGTGTGCATTTACAAGTGAAACTACAGGATGTCTGGGATTTGCTTCAAAATAATCCATGCAATGGAAGGTACAGAGGAGGAAGAAACATTTTCCCTCTACTGTCTTAGGTTCATTGTCCAGGGCCTTGCAAATTAGACTGAAAAAAGACAGATTAACAGGAAAAAGTATATTTGATGTTAATTTTTATGTGACACAGAGGTCCTTCCTAGAAAAGAAGTGAAGACCCAAAGAGGCCTGAGAGCTTACATACCATTTTTAACAAACAGCAATAAATAGTGGAGATGTGATAAAGGAAAAGGGGTTTTAAGCTTCTAGGGGATGCAAAACTATGGGAAGGTGAATAAAAGGGGGAAACTAAAGGGAGGTAACTGTTAATTTGGTAAGATTTGTTTGTGCAGTTTGATCTCAGTGTTGTCTGTCTTCATGGCCATAGAACTTCCCCAGGAGAGGAGATTTATGGAAATCTTCATTTCTCAGTTTCTGGTCTTAGCCAGATAAGGGAAGCTCTGGAAAGGCTTCTTTCTGCATCTGTTGAATCTCAAATGCTGTCAGTTCAAGATAATCCTTACACCAATGTAGCCTTTTTTGGGCTGGCATATTCTGATACCCTTCAGGAGATTAAGAATTTAGACGAAACGAAAGTGGCCGGGGGTTAGTAATTGTGGCAGCAGGGTGTGAGTACCATGAGGATTCATTAAGCTATTTTTATTACTTTATATGTGTGAAATTTCCCATGATGAAATATTTTTTAAATTGAATATATTGACATATAGTTAGCCAACTTTTCCCAAACAAGAACATCATAACAAAATAACTACCATGCACTGCCACCAGCTTTTCATAAGGAAAAGGACTTTTTATAACACCAAAGATGCAGGAAGGGCATAATCTTTGAATAAAGGATAGTCTTAAAGTGGGAAGTCACAGCAGACACTACCGTGAACTGGTACTGGTCCGTGTGCCCCAGCTTCCTCATTGTTCTCAAAGGCTGAGATCAAAGCTGGTGAGCAGGCCACGTGAGGCTGTGCTTGTTTGCGCTGTGACTCAGGCAGGCTGGTGCTTGTCTCCTCTGGCTTGGTTTCTCTCAAAGACTCAAAGTGTTTATCCTAGAAAGGCCCTCAGAGGTCTGGGTTACCCTCTTATGTTCACAGATAGGGGAACTGAGGCCAAACTAGGAAGAGTGACTTGCTGGAGATAACACGGTGTGACTTAATGGTACAGCCTAGAACAGAACCCAGGGCTTCTGGTGCCTAGCCCAACGATCGCGCCACCCAGTGTTTTACCTGCTATGAACCGAACCATGCTGTTGTCATCTTTGTTTCAGCTGGTGCCTAGAAAGACAGCTGTGTGGACTTGCTGCCAGACCACCAGGCTTTAAGGCTTGATCGTGCCACTTCCTAGTTGTGCAACCTTGGGCAAGTTTACTTACCTTCTCTGGGCCTCAGTTTCCTTGTCTGTGAAATGAGTAGGTGCTGTCATAATACTCATCTTCTAAGGTTGCTGTGAAGGTTGAGCTCATGCACGTGCTCTGCCTGCCACACAGAAAATAGTGCAGGGCAGTTGCCTGCATTTTTATCTGCTATAGGGATGATGGGTTCCATATATTTATTAGGGAAAGCCGGCCGGCCTTTACCTTAGAATCATGGAATGTCAAAGCCAGAGCAGGCTTCTTGAGATAACTAGAGAGGAATCCGTTTATAGAAAAAGAAAATGCATCCCTGGGGCCCTATGTGAACTGCAAAAGGTCCCAGAGGCTTTTGGTGACAGAACAGGAATAGGACTACAAAGGGGCTTTTCTGTGAACAAGTCAGCTGCCCCCACCCCCACCTCATGGGGCCATTCTCCCCTAGAGAGTGTCAGTGTTGGTGGAATAAAGAAAGACATGTGGCAAATGCACAGAGCTTTACAGTTTATTATGAGCATTTGTAAACTTGGTCTAGTCAGAGCTTTACTCCAGCTTAGAAGGCAATGAGTCCTGGAATGAACATCCCATTTCACAGAAAGAAACCAAGGACTCCATGTGTGGGTTGGTAGCCAAAGCCAGGGGTACAAGCTCAGAAATGGCTCAAGGACTCTGGAAAATGAGAAAGTTAGCTCAGTGGAAAAGGGCTGACACTCTCTTCTGCCTTTGGAAAAGTACTTCAACTACAAAGACGTCAAATACTAACTTCCAAGGAGATTAGAAAGGAAAGGAATTGCTATGGCAACATCTTTGGCAGCCCACTTTCATCTTTCTCAGATTCAAAACAACAGCTTCCAGCAGGTTCCTGTGGGAGGGTGGGGGTAGAAGAGGAGAGTCTAACTCCAGCCCAGCAACTGCTCTCAGCCAATCTCCTACCAGATTTTGGTGGCACGAGGAAGGTGGTGGCCAATGAAGAGGCTAGAGCCTGCGTCATTGTCCGCAAGCCAGGTTGGAATAAGCAGAAGGCCTTGCACGTGACAGTTTCCATGGTGAACTCCCTTAGCAACTCTGGCTGGTCCTGTTTATGAGCTCCGGAAAATTCCACCCAGCCTCTGGCCTGATTTTTACCTTCTCTGCCTCCGCCTGCTCCAACGCGGGGATGAAGTCACCGCCAGTGTTTAACCCCTTCCCCACACAAGCCTGGCTCCAGTCAGATCCGGGGGCTGGGAGGGGCACAGGCATCTCTCAGTCTCCAGTGATTGCAGCCCATGCAATGACCCATCACTGTCCCCTGCCTCACTAAGTACTAGAAAAGGGAGGGCAGGTACCAGAGACACAGTGACAACCCCCATCACAGGGCACATCACTTGAGCCAGGCACCGTATTAAGCTCCTAAGAACCCCACAACCCTGAGAAGGGAGTACTACAAACATCATTCCCCTTTCACAAAGGAATAAACTGATCCCAAGATGTTAAGTAACTTGCCAAGCTCCCAGCACACAGCCAGAAAGTGGAGGAACCAGGCTCGGACTGAGCGTGGGGACTCTCAGGGCCACTCTCTCCACGCAGCCCTCTCTGATGCTCCCAGTGTTGTAGGACACCATGGGGTGGGTGGCCGAGCACCAGAGTGCAGGAGACTGGTGCAGAGGAGGGAGACCTCCATGGTCTTCAGGGAGCTGAAGGAGACTCCACCAAAGAGGAGGGGACATTTAATGAGTGGAAGGATAGGGAGAAAGCACCTATTGGCTCCAGGACACCCACGTTGCCAGGCCAGAGCCAAGGGCTGATGGGCGAGTCTAGCCAGGCTCCAGCAAAGGCTGTGGCCTATGGCACTGGCCATGCTGGAATTCCACTGGGAGGGAGGGCAAAGCACACACACTCCTGCCTGACTCCAGCTGGGGAGAGTGCTGGCTTGGACTGGGTGGGGGAGGCATCCACACGGACCACCAGCTGGAACCTGGAGTGAGCCTCTCAGAGTCTCCAGCACTGGCCCAACGCCACACGGGTCTGACTGTGTGGACACCATGTAAGCCACGTGCAGAGCTGTACTGAGCTAAGGCAGGACTATAAGAAGACATGGACGCTGTTTTCAAGGATGTTAAGTGACAATGACAAATAGCAATAAAAGCCATATGCCGTAGCTGAAGATGACGCAGATGAGTCACTGAGTAAAGGGCACAACCACAGGAATGCTGGTAAAGTCACTGTACAGCGATGGCCGGAGGAGTCTGCAAATGGACTGATCAGTCAGTGGGAAGGCTTCTGGGGGAAAGGGGTCCTGACCTGGCTCCTGAATTGGGGGGGGGGCTCCCACTGTCCACTGTTGGGGAGACTGGGCATGTCCTTGTGGGAGAGGTGGAGGGATGCCTGGTCCAGTGTAACTAGGGATCTGGCAGCAAACAAAGGGCAGGAGTAGAGGAAGCACAGAGGAGGCAGGACTATTGAGGTTTATGGCCCACCCCACTTGGGGAGGGGTGGGCAGAAGATAAAGATCCCAGAGAATGAGGAAGGGTGACCCTTTGTGACCTAGGCTGTCTCTAGCCTCCGGATCTCTGTTGATAGCTTGGCCTCAGCTGAAGTCTTTGCTTAAGCAGAAAAGTCCTGGAAATTTCCACCCAGATTCTTTTCCCAGCACTCAGTTTTCAGCTCCGCCCTCTCCCCAGGCACTGCGGAGACTGGAGTTCTGCTGTGTAGGCTGCAGGCTGGAGAGACTGAGGGCAACCTCAGAGGGCTCGTCTGCAGCGGACATTGCAGAATTTCAGGCATGCTGGCCTCTGTGCTGCTGCGGAATACCACAGCTGTGCCCCCTGCCTGACACATTCCAGAGGCCCAGGGATCCTGCTCCCGGGAAAGCAAACCTGAGGAGTGACAGCTTCCTCCATCATTGCAGCATTTTTGAGTCAGATCAGCTCCTCGTGGGCGTGCTGCCCCCAGAGTACAGAGCAGTAGAGCTGGAACAAGTCTGGGGACACCTAACTATTGGGGGTACAGCATTTCTGCTCCTCAGAAACTAACTGGATGCTCTGTTTTCTTTGGGGAAGTATTTCATATATCTGTCTCTAGAAGCTTCCAAGTGGAAGAAGTGACTTCTGTGGGGCGAGAAGAGCTGGGAAGACACTGGCAGCTCTCCCCCTCCCCTCCCTTCCTTCCCTGTTCTGGCTCCAAGCTGCACCGGTCTCCTGTTCGCTTCTCCCTGCTGCTGGGCCTGCTAGAGCCCACTGAGCTCTGGCCACGAGGCAGTAAAGCCTAGTTGCCAAACGGAGCCAAATGACCTCCCTGTGGAGTCCCCACCCTTTGTCCAGAGCTCAGAGCAGGACACTACCTCAGTGAAGTTGTCACAGACCTGCCTCTCTCCCAGGGCTGTGCTTGGGACTAGCCTGAGGCCTCCCTGTCTTCCTCGCTGCCAGTCAGGCTGCAGACCCTGGAGTCCACTCTGACCCTCAGAGGAGCAAGGGAGCCATGTTAACACACACATAATCATCCAGGAAAATACAGGCTGTGTTGGCACAGAGAGTAATGCTAGGTGGTGACAAGGGTTGACTTTGGAGATGTTGGTCAGAGAGGTCCTTTCCGAAGAGTGATCTGTGGGTAGGGTGATCAGACTGGGTGTCACCTGAAGAGTTAGGGAGGAAGATTCCCAGCCAATGGGTCATGGAGAGTAAAGAACATGAGTCTGGGACGGGTCAAGGGTGCTGAGGGGACAGAAAGGAGGACACCTGCATGGGGAGCACGGCCAGCCTCAGGCAGACCTTGCACTGCCATCTTTCTGTCATCCCATGGCCACCACCCTCCCTTAGCCAGGCCTCCATGACCTCTGGCCTTGGCTGCAACAATGCTCCCCAACGCCCACCCCCTGCCACCTCTCCCAGCTCTGCCACCTTGCAAAGAGCAGCCAGACAGGTCTTCCCGAAGCCAGGGCCACTCTCAGCTCAGAAGACATCCTTCTGCCCAGAGCATTCACACACCCTCTCCAGGTGATTCATGCCATCCTGAACCTCATTCCAGGATTCCCTTCCTGCTCCCCCAACACCTGCACCCAAAACCCCCCAAACCAGTCCACGCCCTTCTCCCCAAACAAGCCTTGCCAAGTTTCTGGGTGCAGGGCCTCTGCTCACCTGTTCTGTCCGGGACACTTCCTGCCCCCAACCCCTTGAGAAAGCATGTTAAACCCTACTCACCCTTTAAGGTCATTGCCTCCATGAACATTTCTGGAGTCTTCCAGCCAGACTTCCTTCTGGACTTGGTTCCCTGTATAGTACTTCCTGTATTCATGTGTTTTCCTCACGGCTAGACCGAATTCAGCCCAACCCCTCGGAGAGACTTCCAGGAGAAAGCCCAGTGTGCATGGTAGTCAGGGTGTGATTGTTCCTACTGCTAACTCAGGGCAGTGATGGGGGAGGTCTCAGAGGCCATCTGTCCAAGTCTCTAAAGAGCAGTGTGGGAATGTGACTTTTCCCAGTCTCAGATTCTTCAACTGTAAACAAAGGGGGGCTAATTAGAATTACAGAATTTCAGGATTGGAAGAAAAATCTCATGTTTTCTTGTCCAGCTTCTTTGCAATGCAAGGATACCCTCAAAGCCTATGAAGCTGTCACCGGCTTCTGCTGGACACCTGTGGAATGGGAGCTTGCTGCGTGATGAGTTCTAGGTCTATTCCACCTCAAACACTGGAGAAGGTCCCATATGCTACCAGCTTCTGTTTTTATCTGGCATCGTTGAGAAAGACACTTTAGGCAAAGTTCCTGAAAACTTGTGACCTCTGCACCCTTGTCCCAAGAGACATGTGTCTGTGGAATGTGAGCCACAGTTGCGTTGAGGAGGAATGAACATGCCTCTGTGTGAGTCTGAGTGCGAGTGCGAGTGTGTATGTGTGTGGGGGGGTGCAGGTGTGACATGTTTACTCAGCCTCGTGCTGTGCTGGGCATGCCAGTCCAACAAAACATCCGCCTGGGACCACAAGTAGATGACTTCATGGATCAGGGACACAAGAATGTGGCTGCAGCTCACTTGGAAGCCTCAATGTTTTTTCAGACTATTTGAGAAGGTCCCTTCAGCAGGCCACAGGGGGTGAGTAACTGGAGGACCCAGCATAGGTGATGGCTGGACATGGCACCTCCTGAATTGATTCATACCTGGTGCAGTGACAGTAAGGACTGAGCCTTGGGCTCGCTCCTCTCCACTCTGGGGAGTGAATGCTCACCTGCAGCTGCATGGAAACCACAGGTGCCCTTGGGGCTTACTTCCCTGTCTGTGGGTCGCAGTCTGTCTATGAGTTCTCTTAGGGGGAACCAGTTCCTATGCAGTACAGCTAGCTCAACGCCATTACACTCCACCCCAATGGGCAGGCACATGCATGTCAAATCACGATCTGTTTTGTTCCTGTGGAAGGACGTATGTTGCCCTTTCACTGTTCTGGCTGTGTGTGTGTTGTAAATTCCAAAGGAGATATTATTCCAGTTTATTCACTTATTCATTGCTCAGTAGACACATACTGAGCTTCTCTTGTGTGCCAGGCACTCAGGATACCAAGACAGACATCTCTCAGCCTCAGTTTCCTCATCCGTCTAAGGGGAGAATCCAGCACATCTGTCACAGGGTTGTTGTGAGGACTGAAAGATCACACATGGAAAGTGCTTAGCACGGTGCTTGCCATATGTTACAGAAAATAAAGTTGTACCTGGGGTGGATAAACACTGTTATGCAGACATACCAGGGACAACGGAGGGACCAAGGAAAGCATGGAGACCCTTCTTCTGGGGGACAGGAGGTCAATTAGAAAGTCTCCATCCAAGACTAACCCAAGAGGAGGGGCTGAGGGCAAGTAGACAGGCTGGAGAAGGAAAGTCTAGAAACTAGAAACCTGGGATAAAGCCAATGAGGGCCTTGCAGTTTCTGAAGCTGGGGAGGGATGGGGCCAGAGCTGCTTTGGACAGCCCCGTTTTTCCCTTTGTTGTCATCTGTCCTCCCACAGCCCACAGTGCTATAGCTGGGCTGCCACAGCCAGGCCTTCCGGAAAGATCCACAAACAGTCTGCAGGGCCCTGAGCCAAGGACTGCGGCAAATAAACTAAAGAAGGGAAGTAGGAGCCTGGTGCTCTCAGGCTGGGGGTGGGAAATCGCTCTTTTAAGACACTTTCTCCTTCATTCTCCTCCCAAAAGAGGATTCTAACATGGAATCCTTCTTGTGGTTTTAGAGAAGGGTAAGTTTAGAAGATGGTTACTTCTCTCAGGGAGACAAGAGACTGTTTCCCTTTTTCTTCTGCCCTGTTCTTTCAGTGCCTGTGATGGGGAGGCCCCAGATGCCTCTTCCCCACGTCATTTTGCAAAAGGCAGTGACATAGCCACTTCTAGTTTCTGTAATTTGTTTTTGCTGGAATTGCTCTCAGCTCTCTGTGAGGTAATGGGTGTGTCTGGTGGATTTCAACGGTGGATTTTACACTTTGTCTAGGGTAAATTATTAGCTGTCCGAAATCACCTAGAAAACAATGCTCTGTCGTATGTATGATGGAGCTTAAGTGTCATCTCTGTGGGGTTTTTCCTGCCATGGGAGCAGATGCTGTAAATGAGGGAGCCCAGGTTTGTGCAGCAGCTTCAGAGGGTCACGCTGTTCCAGAAATCGGCTCTGGGAAGGTGGGCAGCTGGGGGAGGGGGGATAGCGACTGCAAATTCCTATTCTTTAGAAGATGAGAATGTTGTTTTCTTGGGATTCCCTTTGCCTTGTATTTCTGACCTGCATTTCCAGAGAGTGCTGGAAATGCAGAATTAAATATAAATCACAGGATTAGATAAAATCAAAGGAGGCCTGGGAGGAATTCAGGTGCAATGAAGACTCGCCCATACTGGCCTCTGGACCACAGGGCAATAGATGAAGGGTGTCGGAAGCTTCTTCCTTGACTAAGCCTGACTAGCCTTGCCAAACAGGGAAGGGGTGGAGTGGATTCTGGCATTCTCCAGAGCTTTCTGGCCTGGTGTGAGTCAGGAGGATGAGGTGGGGCCTTGCTGACAGTGTGCTCAGAGGCCTCATTCTAAATCTTTGCTGCTTTAGCCCTTCAAAGCACCCCACCTCCTTGAAGCCACAGCCAAGAGGCCTAAAGTCCTTCCTGTTCTCTTCCTACCCCTTTACTGTCTTTTATAGAATTAGCATCATCACTACTTTCATCTAATCCTCTCATTTTACATATTTAGAAACTGTCCCTAAGGAGTTATTTGGGTTGGTGCCCAAGGTCACACGGCTGTTTGTCAGTGAGGTGATTGCCAGAAGCCAGCACTGAGGGCCTCCTATTTTTAGCTTGGGTTTTTTTGAGAGGAGCATGAAATGACTGGCTAAAATGGATTTGCTCTCTTATATCTGCGTCCTTAGGCCCAAATGAAGATGAGGTTTGAGACTGAGGTGGAAGGGAATACACAGGATATTAAAGTACCAGTGGAGAGGGCAGCTTCGATCAGACATTATGAGGTTAAAAGGAGCATGAATGCTGGCCAGAGGAAAGGTGCCTCCAAAGAATTGAGAAAAGGGCACATAATCAAATGTACTTTTAACCTCCTCACCACAGCACATGGCAATTTTAGGCTGTCTTGTTCAAGGAAATCTTCTAGAAAAGAAGAAACTCACTAGACAAAGAGGAGGAGAAAGAAATCAGAATATTTTGGAGATAGCCAGTGTGTTTTGTGAAATCAAAACCCGGGGAGATGAAGGGAGTAAATATTTGGGCCTAAATAGTAAAAAGGAGGGTTAATGTCCATAATATTCTCTGAAAAATATTTTTCCCCTACTGGCTGAGGGAATAAAATTAGAATTTTCTCTCTGGTCTTTGCCAAGCCATCTCTTTTGGTACAAGAGATTCCTAAGCTTCATTTAACTCTCTCTTTTCCCAAACTCAGAGAATCGGCCAAATAATATGAAGTCAGCCTTTCTCTGGGTTCCGCATCCTGGCACTCAACCAACCTTGGATCAAAGATATATTTTTTTAAAAATTGTGTCTCTATTGAACATGTACAGACTTTCCCCTCATTATTATCTAAACAATTCAACTATTTACATGGTACTTATGTTGTATAAGGTATTATTAGTCATCTAGAGATAATTTATACAGGAGGATGTGCGTAGGTTACATAAAGTACTAAGCCATTTTATATAAGGGACTTGAGCATCCTCAGATTTTGCTATCTGAGGGAGGTCCTGGAACCAGTTCCCCATGGATACTGAGGGATGACTGTATAGCCATTCTAACAGTATAAGAAATATTCTTTTCAAAACATTTTTTTACTAAAAAAAAAATTAGAATTGGGCAATATCTCATTTGATACCATAGAATTTGAGTGTTCCCCAAGAAACATTCTATAATCTGTAAAGGGAATGGAAATGATTCATTTCGTGGGCTCCAGAGAGAGGCAGAGAGCATAGACAGCACAGAGCAGGTCCCAGGTCCCTGTCCTCCCCCAGGCCTGGGAAAACTGCACGGGGGAGGTTGACAGAAGTGCTGGGGGAGGAAGGGAGGAAGGAGGAGGAGGGGGAAAATCTGGGACTCAACAATAGCTTCTGCTATTAATTAGCTGTGTCTGATTTTGGGCAAATTACAAATTCCCCAGGTCCACAAATCCCCATTTGTAAAACAAGGTGACCTGACTCATCTTCCTCCTTCTAGCACTAAAATTCTACTAAAAAATTTCCAACTCCAGAGCAAGCATTACGAGTGTGTCTGAAGGGAACCATCTGCATCTCAGTAATATTCCACTGCTAAGGGCTTTTAAAAAAACAAAAGAAAGAAAAGTAGAACAGCTTTGCCAGCGTCAACTGAGGAAGAGCTGCTTTAAACTCGCCTTGCTTTATGGGGGCTGGGGAGACACTGGCAGAGGAGCCGGTACTAGTACCGGCACTTGCTAGAGCCCCCTGGCCAGCTCCCCCAGCCCTTACACCACCCACCACTGTCACTTACAGCAGCCAAAGGGGTTTTAAAAATAGAGTATCAACTTCATACAGTTCCTGTCAGTTAGTTGCATGCTAACCTATAGTGTCACTAAACTCTTATCTTCTCTTGGACTTCACTGCCTAAAAACATGCCATTTAGCAGGTTCCAGAAGGAGGATCCAGGGGTTAGGGTGGGTCACCACCCTGTCCTCAGCGCCGAGCCTTAGACCCCTTATGTGCCCTGAACCAGTCCATTTTATTTCATCCCTTCAGTTTTTTTAAAAATAAAAACGAGGCTCAAACTAGGTCAGCCAGAGAGCCCTTTGACCTCCAGAACTCTAGACTAATAAGACCTGGTGACATACAGACACCCAAGATATGTTACAGTAAAGAAACTGCAGTTGATAATCACAAAAGGATAGTGTGCTAACCTTTAATTAAGGGATGACATTGAGGGAATAAGGAGGAAACGACAAAGGACAGGAGAGAGGAAGGAAAGACGTAGGCTGAAAAGGGATGTTGGGCAGAAGCTCTACGAAAGGCAGACCACCGCCCAAGCACGGTGACAGAGCGCAGGGACCTAAAGCCCCCAGCCCAGACCCAGCCGCCACCCTCCCCCACACAATTCCCTCCGACAGGCTCTGGCGCGGGGCGGGGGCGGGGCGCGCGTGCGCACTGATGCGCTGCGCCAACCGCCACAGCTCCCGGAAGGTGGCCTGGACCGGCTGGAGCCGGTTAGAACCGGCAGCGCCCACAAAGCGAGGGCGGCTCACGGCCCCGCGTATCCCTGCGCGGCGCGGGTGCTGGTGCAGTGCCCTTCCCCCAGTCTTTGTCCCCTCCCCCTCTTTCTCTGCCGTGGCCGGGGCCGGGCTGCCGAGGATTCTGGGAACGGACAGGACCTTGGGAGAGCGCCGGCCTCGCCCGGGGTTCTCGGTTCTTTCAGCCGCTGCGGCCATTTTAGCGCCGTGGAGGCCGGTGTCCGAGGAGTCTTAGGCTCTCCCGGAGCAAGCTGCCACCGCCAGGAGCCCAGGTTCTCCTAGAGCCCTGGGGACGCCGCCTCAGTTGTGCTGATAACTCAGCCATTCCTTTAGATTGCTACTTCCGGGGGCGTTTTTTAAAATAAGACCACTTCAAACTGCGACAAAAAGGGGCTTTGGGGCTCGGAGAAAAAGTTTTTCCCCTCCAGCTCCAATTTAAAAAGTCTTAAATTTAGAACCAACCAACAGAACTCGTAAAATACAAAACCCTAAAAAAAGCAAACCTATAAGCAGTGGTTTAATAAACTCTCGAGGACCAAGGTTGCTGTATCTTGAGGCAAAGCCAAGTTTCTTTGGGGGGATACTTTGAAAGGGACGCTTAAACTTGACCTCCAGGGCGCGATTTGGCTTTTGGGAATTTTAATGAGCCTGGAAGCCTAGAAATGGTTCATGTTTGCAAGGAACAGGGAGTTTGCTAATCCTAGCTCGGTAGAAAATATCTGGGCAGGCAGCTTGGATGGAGGGGGCCAGCTGACGTTTACCAACTTCGGGAAAAAAGCACAGGAAGTGCCTGAGCCTCTTCGGTTGTGTGACAGCCCCGGGTTGTGGGAAGCTTCCCCGGGTTGTGGAAGGCCTCCGAGTGTGGTCGCGGCTCTGTTGCAGGAGACCACACAGTATGCTGGGGCGACTTGTGACAGTTTTTAAATGTCTCAGTTTTCTAAAATTGGGTTTTCACATTTCAACCCATGCTGCTCAGGTTCTTGAATAAAAGGGCCAACAAAACTTGTGTGGTATAAGCTTAGGATCAACTCGTAGGATCTCAGGCAGTTTGGGGTGAAAAGCTGACACTTTTGTTTTTCTCAGGTGGCTGCAGTGAATTTGCCAGGCTGAAGCTCAGTTATGTGATGGAAGTTAAAGCCGTCATCCAACCCATTCTTAACCTTATTTCAAAGACTAGTAAATAGTATTTATTGTACTTCAAGAAAACACAAAAGGTATTTTAAAAGTTGTTAAAGAAATTCCCAAGTAATGGCTCTTGAGTTTTTGTGAGCCGTTTGGTGACATACTTAAAGGAGAGTTTCATCTTTTTGCCTAAATTTTCGGCTGAAATCTATCTTCTGGCTAGAAAGTCTTAAGTATTTCTGGGTATGTAGTTTTGCAACTAAGTTCCATAAACTGTTAAGAAAATTCTAGAAAGCCTGGTAAAATCGGAATCTATTTTTAACCCTTCCGAGGAACTATTTTTGCTTCCCTCACAAAGGCGGCGGAAGGTTATTGAATTCCGGTAGCGTGAGCTGTCCTCCGTCTATAAATTCACGTCTCTGGGGCTCTGCGGCAGGCATTCAGGCAGCGAACGCAGAGACGCCTGCAGAGGCGGGAGGCACATCTTGGGGAAGCCGCAGATAAGTCTTTCTCTTAAAAAAAAAAAAAAAGATAGAAATTTAAGCAGTTATCAAGAAATATGAATAGCTAATAACTAAGATACTGTTTAGCAACAAATTTTAAATGTAATTTTGATAACTTAAAAAAGATTTTAAGAGAAAGTATGAAGACTTAAAAGTAATTTGAGGAAGGAGAAGATGTAAAACATGATGGAGGTTTAAGAGATGAAGCTTCTTCACGGAGTAAAAAATCTATCTTAGAAAAAAATTGTTGAAGGACCGCAGAGTCCTGAATTATGAAAACCTTAAATTGATTGGCAACCTTGTAGATTATTAAAACGAAGGTGATTTAAACAGAACCTAAAAGCTATTTAAAAAGTCAAGTTATACAGGTGGTTAAAATGATTTGAAGGCAGCCGTTTAAAAAGAGGTTAAGTTGAAGGTGGTCATACTATAGACCTTAAAATTCAGGACGCAGGAAGAATTGCGTCATTTAAAGCCTTATTAATCGTGAGGCGTTATTTACTAAAAACTGACGAAAATAGGAAAATAACTGGGAGTGGTAGGTTAAAAACTTTGGAAATTAGAAATTTGAAGTGGAAAGCTCGAAGACAGAAGTACAGGAAGGTGAAGAGAAGAAGTAGAGAAGATAGGAAAACTAGAAGATAAAACTACGACTTTAGAAGAAAATCTAATTTAAATAGGCAGAAAAATAAGTAGACAAACTAAAAAAAGCAACTAAAATATTACAAAGAAAACTAGGAAACAATGAATTGAAAATATTGTCAAGTATGTCAGATAGAAAATGAAAAATAGAAGCTAAGACAACTATTGGACACAAGCAGACAAGATAGACGTCAAGATAGAAGATAGAAAAATTTAAAGCCAAAAATTGGATAAAATATAAGCACTGAAAAAAAATCAGGAAATTGATAGCAATCAATTTCTTTTAAAAGCCCATCAATTTAATTTCTGGTGGTGCGGAAGTTCAGAAGGCGAAGATGAGGGTAATTGATCTACTGTAGATAGGACCAATTTAGAAGAATATTTGAAGCTAGAAGGGAAATCGGTTAAAAATCACATCAAAAGTTACTAAAAGGACTGAAGTAATATAAATACTAAGGTAGAATGTCTTTGGAAGAGTTAGAAGAATTTGAAAGGCCTGAAATTCAGTAGCTTAGTTTGAAATTTTAAAGGACTTTCGTAACAAGTGTAATTCAAGATCAAGAATAGCTACCAACTTAAAATTTTTGCGTTGGACTTTGAGCTAAGATTTCTAAAATCCTGAGGACTAGCATTAATTGACAGCTGACCCAGGTGCTACGCGGAAGTGGATTCAGTGAATCTAGGAAGACAGGATTCCGGGAACCAGTGTTGATGAAGCTAGGACTGAGGAGCAAGCAGCAGTTCGTGGTGAAGATAGGAAAGAGTCCAGGAACCAGTGCGATGTGGTGAAGGAAGCTAGGAAGAAGGAAGGAGCCCTAAAGATTGGTGGTGAAGCTAGGAAAGAGGATTCCAGGAAGGAGCCAGTGCGATTTGGTGATGAAACTAGCAGGCGGCTTGGCTTGGCGACCCCACGGAGGAGGCAAGCAGGCGATGTGGAGAATAGATAGAGGATCCTAGACCGGCATGCCAGTGTGCAAGGCAGCAGGGAGTGCAAGTGGTTGGTAAAAATCCGTGAGGTCGGCGTTAAGTTGTTTTTCTGGAACTTGAGTATGGTAACCTTTATTTTCCTACTGTGATGGGGGGAGTTACGTACTTCAGTATGAAGGGATTTATATCGGGATGTAGGCCGATTTCCGGGTGTTGTAGGTTTCTCTTTTTCAGGCTTATGTTCTCATGCATCTTGTCTGAAGCTTTTGAGGGCAGACTGCCAAGGCCTGGAGGAATGGTAGATGGCAAGTTTTTTGTTCTTTTTTTAAACCAATTTGAGGAAAACTAAGTGAGTTTGATAGAATCAACTTTGAAGCAAAATTTCAGCAAATTTGTAAGCAGTTAGTATATTTAGTTGGGGTAATGAAGTATTTTAATTTTGTGAACAGATGACCTATTTTTATTTCCTCACCCTCAATGATAATTTTCTAAATACGGAGTTTGGGTGTGTAACTGGGGAGGGAGTTGTTTTTTGTGGGGGTGGGGACAAATATGTTTTGAGTTTTTTTTCCCCTTAGGTCTGTCTAGAATCCTAAAGGCAAATGACTCAAGGTAACAGAAAACAAGAAAATCCAGTATCAGGATAATCAGAACACCACAGATTTACAGTTCGTAGAAACTAGAGCATGAGTAGTTCTCAATTTAAGGTCTGTGGAGGAGCTGTCCATTGGAGAAATGGCGGGTAGTTATTCTTTCCCCCCTCCCCTTAATCAGACTTCAAAGTGCTTAACCCCTTAAACTTGCTGTTTTTACTTCAAGTATTTTGGGATGGTCTTAACAGGGAAGAGAGAGGGTGGGGGAGAAAATGTTTTTTTCTAAGATTTTCCACAGATGCTATAGTACTATTGGCAAACTGGGTTAGAGAAGGAGTGTACGGCTATGCTGTTGGCACGAACACCTTCAGGGATTGGAGCTGCCTTTATCCTTGGAAGAGTATTCCCAGTTGAAGCTGAAAAGTACAGCACAGTGCAGCTTTGGTTCATATTCAGTCATCTCAGGAGAACTTCAGAAGAGCTTGACTAGGCCAAATGTTGAAGTTAAGTTTTCAAGTAACATGACTTTTAAAATACTTCTTTATTAAAGGGGAGGGGCAAGTGTTGGCAATTAGTAGTTGGCAATGGCCTGTTACGGTTGGGATGGAGGGGTGGGTTTAGGTAATTGTTTAGTTTATGATTTCAGATAACTCATGCCAGAGAACCTAAATACAGTACTTAGGATGGAAAATTTAAAGAAATCTCAACTTCTGAGTTGGCAAGTAACTCACAATTCTCTAGTTCGTGTTTACCCCAATTTTTGCATTGGGCAGCTGGGAAAGTTCATGAAGATCCACTGGGTGTACCAGTGCATTAATTTGGGCAAGGAAAGTACCATAATTTGATAACTCAACCCCCTCATAATGCAGGGCTTGGGGAAGGAAAGTATTGGATTTGGGGGTTGGTCTGGCCCACTGGGCTGACATTAACTACAATCTTGGGAATTTTTTAAAACGCTAAAGTTGTTTGAATATGGTAGTGTGTGGTTCTCTTTTGGAATTTTTTTCAGGTGATATAATATAACTTAATACTGCTATAGGAACTTCAGAGCAAAGGAAGTGGCTTAATGATCCCGAAGGGATTTCTTCTGGTGGTAGCTTTTATATTATCAAGTAAGATTCTATTTTCAGTTGTGTGAAAGCAAGTTTTTTTAGTGTAGGAAAAATATTTTTCCTATATATGACTGCAGAACAAGATATTAAGGTATGCTTCAAAAATTTTGTGAATTGTGTATTTTAAATTTGTATCTTTATTTGCAAATCATAATTAAGAATTGTGGTCTTTCAGCTTGAATGTCTCTTAGAGGGTGGGCTTTTGTTGATGAGGGAGGGGAAACCTTTTTTTTCTGTAGACTTTTTTCAGATAACATCTACTGAGTCATAACCAGCCTGGCAGTATGAAGGCCTAGATGCAGAGGGAACAGCTCCTTGGTGAATGATAAGTAAAGGCAGAAAAGATTATATGTCATATCTCCATTGGGGAATAAGCATAACCCTGAGATCTTTACTACTGATGAAAACATAATCTGCATATGCCAAAAAAAATTAAGAAAATGAAAGCTACTACCAATTTAAAGTTACGGAATCTACCATTTTAAAGTTATGGCTTATCAAGCTATACCCACAAAAATAATGAATTGATGAGAAATACAGTGAAGATCAAATGTCCATCACAAAATGCTGCTTTTAGAAAAGCAGAATAAAAAAAGAAAAGAAATGAAAATCATTATACTACATTAATCCTGGAATAAAAGAAGCTGAAATAATTCAGAGATGAATTGGGATCAAGTGGATTGAGGAGGCTGTGCTGTGTGCCAATCTTTCGTTTGCCTCAGACAGGTTTCTCTTCGTAATCAGAGTTGCTTCATTTCATCTGGGAGCAGAAAACAGCAGGCAGCTGTTAACAGATAAGTTTAATTTGCATCTGCAGTATTGCATGTTTTAGGGATAAGTGCTTATTTTAAGAGCTGTGGAGGTCTTAAGTATCAACTATGGCACTTTTTCCTGACCCCTTTCCTTTGGGGATTTCAGGATTGTGAGGAATTTTCCCATTCAGCCTTTTTAAAATTGGCCTGTGGGCTTCCATGGTGGGATACACCTCACTCAGAGGCATTTGCATCTTTCTTTAAAAGCCTCTCAAGTGATTAGTGCCTTAATTGTAAAGCCTACAAAACTAAGGAAATTTGTTTAGTGCTGAATCTCTGAAGACCCTGTGAAAGGGATTGTGTAACGTGCCGTTAAGAATCAGATGTTAATCTTGCTAAAATTTAAATGTTGCGATGTATATTGTGTAGAAAACCATTAAATCATTCATAATAATAAACTATTTTGTTAGAGAATGTATACTTTTAGAAAGTTGTCTCCTTATTTAAATAAAATATTGTTTGTCTGTAGTTAGTGTTGGGGCAATCTTGGGGGGATTCTTCTCTAATCTTTCAGAAACTTTGTCTGCGAACACTCTTTAATGGACAAGATCAGGAATTGAGCAGAAGAAGGAATGTAACTTAAGGCAGGAAATACAAATTTTATTCTTCATAAAGGAAAGACATTTTATTCTTCATAAAGTGATGAGCATATAATTCCAGGCACATGGCAATAGAGGCCCCTCTAAATAAGGAGTAAATACCTCTTAGACAGGTGGGAGATTATGATCAGAGTAAAAGGTAACTACACCTTTTGTTTCTGGAAAGTCAGGTCTATATATAAACCGACAGTGATTAAACTAAAGTAATATTTTTCCATATGTCCAAAGTTTGCATGTTTATCTTAAGTGCTTATAATCAAGTGTTAGCCAATGTTTTACACTTATACAGGCATTTGGGGGGTGGGGCTGTGGGTTTTTAAAAAATTTTCCTTTGCAGAGGCTTCATGAAGCTGTTGAGAATTTTGACTTGCTTGGCTCTGCCTTCTGTTTTCCTAGTGAGCGTGTGAGACCTTGCAATGAGTTTACCAGCATACTCAAGTAAATTTTTTTTTCCTGGAATTTGGAGGGCAGGGAGGAGGGGGTGGGGCTTACTTGTTTTAGCTTTTTTTTTACAGACTTCACAGAGAATGCAGTTGTCTTGGCCTCAGGTCTGTCTGTTCTGTTGGCAAGTAATAATGCAGTACTGTTCTGATCTGCTGCTATTAGAATGCATTGTGAAACGACTGGAGTATGATTAAAAGTTGTGTTCCCCCAATGCTTGGAGTAGTGATTGTTGAAGGAAATCCAGCTGAGTGATAAAGGCTGAGTGTTGAGGAAATTTCTGCACCTTTAAGCAGTCGTGTTTGTGATTGAAGCTAAGTACCTTTTGCTGTGCTTCCTTAGGTAAAATGCATTTTGTTCATTGGTAGGGGGGTTGGTGGGGGCACTGAAGCCTTTAGTCTCTTCCAGATGCAACCTTAAAATCAGTGACAAGAAATAAATTCCAAACAAGCAACAGTCTTCAAGAAATTTAACTGGCAAGTGGAAATGTTTAATAGTTCAGTGATCTTAGTGCATTGTCTTTGTGTGGGTTTCTCTCTCCCCTCCCTTGGTCTTAATTCTTACATGCAGGAACATTCAGAACAGCAGACACACGTATGCGAAGGGCCAGAGAAGCCAGACCCAGTAAGAAAAAAATAGCCTATTTACTTTAAATAAACAAAACATTCCATTTTAAACGTGGGGATTGGGAACCACTAGTTCTTTCAGATGGTATTCTTCAGACTATAGAAGGAGCTTCCAGGTGAATTCACCAGTGGACAAATGAGGACAACAGGTGAACAAGCTTTTTTCTATACTTAACATACAAAGTCAGATCAGTTAAGGGTGTATAATTCAGTGTTGAATAGACTTCAGCTTTATGCTGGAGTGATTAGCATGTGAGCGAGCTGTGTGTTGGCGTGGGGGTGGAGGGGTGAGGTGGGCGCTAAGCCTTTTTTTAAGATTTTTCAGGTACCCCTCACTAAAGGCACCGAAGGCTTAAAGTAGGACAACCACGGAGCCTTCCTGTGGCAAGAGAGACAACAAAGCGCTATTACACTAAGGTCAATAAAAGTGGTGTCAGCCTCATAACCCAATTTTTATTAGCACTGAGGACTTTCCTCAACACCCACTTTCTGGAATGTAGCATCCTAAGGAATGCTTGTGTACCCTTGGGCTTATCTTAACATCGAAGTAAGCTGTTTTTATAGCAGCTCTTCATAAAGCCCAAATCCCAAGTGGTGCTTGAAGGGGAGGGAAAGGGGGAAAGCGGGCAACCAGTTTTCCCTAGCTTTTCCAGAAGCCTGTTAAAAGCAAGGTCTCCCCACAAGCGACTTCTCTGCCACGTTCTCTGCCACGTCACCACCCCCTGCCTTTGGCCTAGCACAGACCCATCACCCCTCACCTCGATGCAGCCGCTAGCTTGGATCCTTCAGGGCATGATCATAATCGGTCTCAAGGTAACAGTGGTGCCGAGGTCTTCGGTGGGTTGCACAACTAGAAAAGGCCATTAATTTGCCTGCAAATTGTTAAAACATTAAAACCACAGCTAAATAACTGAGATGATTTATGTGTGTAACACCCAGTGGCTAAAGGCAACTTAAGTGGAGAAGTAACATGTTCAAGAACTGTATGTTGGGTGGGAACATACACCTTAAGTGGAAGAAGATAGGCATGGTAGTGGTTGAGAGAGGGATGTCGGGTGGGAATGCAAAAATTCTCTGCTAAGACTTTTTCAGGTGAACATAACAGACTTGGCCAAGGTAGCATCTTAGTGGAAGCAGATTCTCCAGTGCTCTTCAGTAGGGTTGTAAAGGTTTTTCTTTTCCTGAGAAAACAAAATCTTTTGTTCTCTCAGGTTTTGCTTTTTGGCCTTTTCCTAGCTAAAAAAAAAAAAAAAGCAAAAGATGCTGGTGGTTGGCACTCCTGGTTTCCAGGACGGGGTTCAAATCCCTGCGGTGTCTTTGCTTAACTGTAATTTAACTGTAATCAGAACTTTCCATTTTCCTCCTGTTCTTGGCAGATGCTAGGCTCTGGAGTTTTGGGAGGTGGAAGGTAACAGTAAAATACCTTCAAGCTTATAGACATCCTTGATGAAATTATCAGAAGCCTGACTTTGTTGTCTATTTGTATTTACATGAGAACCTAATATTAACTGCCTTGTCTTTAATTTTCAGGTAGACCCATGCAGCTAGTGTTTGGAGAAGCCCCACGATTGGGAACTTAATGATTTTATGTAATAAAAATTGTAAAGCTCTTCATTGGTGTGGTTCTTTCGTGTGTAAGTCAAATCTATGAGTAGATGGGGAAAGATGGGTGTTCTGTGGGTTCTCTCCCTTGTTCCTCTTTGGTCTAATCCGTGAACACAGCATAGGTTACCCTTAGGGGGAGTGGTCTGCTGAAAATCCCGCTTAACGGGTAACAGAGAAAGCAGAACTTTAAGCAGCTTCCTTTACACTGTTCAAAGTAGCAGTGGCCGTGAGCTGGACTGGGGCAGGGAGAAACAGTTGTGGGTGGGGATAAGGTGTTTTCCATGGTTACTTTGGAAAATGCCTTTTATGTTTATAAGCCAGTTAAGCTCTCTGGTCCTCTCACCCCTGAGTCCTGGGTGATCCATGATCCACGTCCTTTACCAGTTGTCATGGTCAGTCACGTGGTTCCCTCATCCCATGGGGTGTTCTGCGGGGTTACTAGCAGCATCTTGCTATTGGGAGAACTGGACAGCATCGCAGGTGATGCTACCTGTCTGTTGTAGGTGAAACACCTTCCCTAGCTACCTACCCTCCAAATCACCTAGAGGTGTTGGACCCCACTCCCTGGAGTGTGAGGTTCATCCCAGCAGACCCAGTCGGACCTGGGAGAGGTTGGCACCCAGGTCTGAAGAAGGTGCTGCACCCAGCACATCATCCCCAGCGTGTGAAAACCGGCCACGCTCTTAGCCCCCTGGAGACGCCTTGGCAAGCAGAGTTACCTTTTTCTTACTGAACTCTCAACTTGGGAAGGCCTTAAGTTTTGTAAATAGGAAGTGACTGAAGAACTGGGATTTGAACCCTAGTCAGTCATTCTCCAATACTTCAACTGCTACGTTGCTGTCAATGTTTTCATAGATGAAGCAATCAATGGCCCAGGCAGCTCAGCAGCAGACCAATCTCCAACCTGCCCAGTGCGTGCATGCCCTGGCCACGCACTTTCCCTTCCCTTGAAGGGACCTCACGGACACGGAGCAGCACTCTCCCTGGTTATGGGAGAAACTGAACTAGACCCTGCATGGTCCCCTGAAGGTTGTTTAAGTGCCTATTCTAAGTTGGTGCCCAGTCTCAGCATCTTACAGAGAAAGATGCTGTTTTTGCAGAGCTGGAGCCTCCGTGGAGGCGTGAAGACTTCACTGGAGAGCAAAAGGAGTAAGAGTAGGGGCTGGGGACTTGCCAGGGGCTGCAGGTTCCTTTGCTCAGCTGGAAGCTGGCCAGGATTGGAAACGTAAAGAGAAGATGCAAATAAGAGAGTTAGCGACAGGACAGGGCAGAAAAGTAGGCCGGAAGCCATTTCCACCCTCTGAGCACAAAAAGGGGATGGAGAGCATAAATTCCCCAAAAAGTCATGTTCAGGCCGGGCGCGGTGGCTCACGCCTGTAATCCTAGCACTCTGGGAGGCCGAGGCGGGTGGATCGCTCAAGGTCAGGAGTTCGAGACCAAGAGCGAGACCCCGTCTCTACTAAAAATAGAAAGAAATTATATGGACAACTAAAAATATATATAGAAAAATTAGCCGGGCATAGTGGCACATGCCTGTAGTCCCAGCTACTCGGGAGGCTGAGGCAGGAGGATCGCTTGAGCCCAGGAGTTTGAGGTTGCTGTGAGCTAGGCTGACGCCACGGCACTCACTCTAGCCTGGGCAACAAAGTGAGACTCTGTCTCAAAAAAAAAAAAAAAAAGTCATGTTCAAATCAAGGGGCTTGGTCTTAATATACACGCCCCAGGCATAGCCTTCACGTGCTCTTCTGGCTGTACAGAGGGTGCTTACACTTTTTTGGATTGCATCATCCTGATAATGCCGACTCAAGTGCAGCTGTGTCTTTCCGGAACCTCTCTAAGCCTTCCCTCTCCAGCTGCCGAGGTGCAGGACCAAGGGCTGGTTGGTATGGATCTGACTTCAGTAAAGGGATGAAATCAGGAGACTGAGAAGATTTAGGGGAAGGGAACACTGTGGGGAGAAGACATCTGAGAGGGTGTACTGATTTGGAAGCCCAGGATACTGGCTCTGACAAGCTGGTAAACGTGGGGATGTCACCTGCTCTCTCCAGGCCTCCGTTTTTCCACTCTTTAAATGGGAATAATGCCCTGCTGCCTGCTGTAATAGGGAAGGATAGCCATAGGAGACAGCGATGGGACTGGAAATGACTGGGCTTTGCTGCTATCTAGTGACCGTATGAGGTATTGCATGCACTGTCCTGTCAAAACCTGTTCATTTAACTTTTTTTTTTTTTTTTTTTTTTTGAGACAGTCTCACTCTGCTGCCCAGGCTAGCTCACAGCAATCTCCAACTCCTGGGCTTAAGCAATCCTTCTGCCTCAGCCTCCAGAGTAGCTGGGACTACAGGCATGCGCCCCCATGCCTGGCTAATTTTTTCTATATATTTTTAGTTGTTCAGCTAATTTGTTTCTATTTTTAGTAGAGACAGGGTCTCGCTCTTGCTCAGGCTGGTCTCAAACCCCTGAGCTCAAACAATCCTCCCACCTCGGCCTCCCAGAGTGCTAGGATTACGGGCGTGAGCCACCGCGCCCAGCCTGAAGCTATACTTTCTACTTGAAGAATTCAGGGAGGGCTAGAGAGGGGCAGGGGGCATTTGGGCTGAGCCTCAACGAATGAATAGGTGTTTGCTGGATGGACAAGAGGACAGAAACCTTCATCCAGAAAGCAGCTTGGAGCCATGCAGATGCAGTGCGCTGGCAACCAGAGTGGCTGGAGGGGAGACTGGGAGAGGAGAGGAGAAGAGGGGAGGGGAGGGGAGGGGAGAGGAGGGGAGGGGCGAGGCGGTGGGATGGCAGGTTGGAGGCTGGTGGTTCAGGCCTTGGAACAGCAGAGAAGCTAAGGATATGCCCCCCAGGGGAACATGTGATAAGACCGATGATTCTGGCTATAGTGGCAGGCAGGGGAGGAGAGGAGATGCAGGCCTGGAGGTCAGGAGACCAGGATGTGGAGGGAGCAGCCTCTTCTACAGGCCCAGACACCCAGCCGGGCAGGGAGAGAATGGCTCTAAGGAAGGCCCCCTGTTTCCTGCCTGCAGGGGTCTAGGGAAAGGAGCTGCTGTCTTCAAGACAGGTCAGGAGGTGCAGGGGGCAGGTGAAGACAAACAAGTAAAGTTTGGCCCACTGAGTTTGAGAGGCCTGCAGGATGTCTGAGAGGAGGTGTCCAGTGGGCCTTGTGAGTGATCACCCAGGCAGCGACGTCATAGTGAGTGAGACACCTGGGGACTGTGTGCAGGAGGCGCCTGGGCGAGCCTTTCTGGTTTCTCTGTGTATTTTGGCCTGTGCTGGGCTCTGTTTCTTCCTCCTGCCTCCTGAATGTGGTTTCATTTAGGCACTCACTCATTCAACACACACTGAGTTAGGCACAGTCCCTGAACAGCCTGTTAAAGGTCTACATCCTCATGGAGCCAGCACAGGGAGGGATGGCAGATACCAAAGGGAGTGGCACATGGCCCAGAGCTGGGAGGAAAGGAGGTAGGGGGTAGGCTGGAGGAGGGCATGGAGGGGGTGGCAGGGAAGCCTGGGCGGGGGTGCTGGAACTCCCTCTGCCCTCTTCTCTGTCCCCATGGATAGTTCTGACATGTGATGTCTCCTCCCTGGGGAATCTCAAACCCCCTTTCAACTCTGGCTGGACGCCTCCACCTGGGAGCCCTCCCACAACTCCCGTTAAACCAGGCCTCCTCCCTCCACAGCTGCTCCATTTCTCCTGGTGGTGATGTAACCGGTTCTCTAAGCAAGAAAATGTTTTCTCAATAATGTTTTCAGTTCTCGCATATTTCAAATGAGTTTTCAGTGTTCGCATTATGGCTGGGGCTGGCAGCTCTAAGTGGCCTTGACAGTGAGACTTAGCTCGGCCCTGGGAACTTAGCAGCTACAGTCTCAATGAGGCAGAAAATAGAGAACGGTTTAGCAAAATTTACTGCCCAGAACTTTGTAACTTTCTGTTGCGCTGGGCATTCTCTTTTGAGTTTCTTTCCCAGGAATGGTGGAACCTCCTTGAAAGCCTCACACCACCTGTGTGTCCGGAGAAGACAAAATAAGCGATACTCCACGAGAGACTACACCCAAAGACCCACTGAGCCTGCGCACACGGCTGAAAGAACGACAGCTATTAACCCCTAGTTCATTATAACGCTAAAATCTCTGCCTTGGGATGGACTTATCTGCCATTTTTTGATCATGGGACGTATGTACGAGTGTGATTTCTCACTGTGCTTGAGTGCCCTGCCCTCCACCCCGAACACACAATGATGCTCACACTCTCGTGTATTATTCGTTTCTCCTGCAGAAATCCCCCCTGACCCTGTTGGTCGGGGAGGTGGATTTGAGGCAATTCATAACCTCCCCCTCCCTGTTGAGGCATCCACAGAAATAAATCCTTTTCCTGACAATCCTCACTGTCTCAGTAAGCAGCTTTCTGTGGGCAACACTGAAACCCCTTGTGGGTTCCTTAACAGTGTCCCCAGCCCAGAAGTCCCGCAGGCCCAACTTGCCTCTGTCAGTCCCCTGCCCAGCTTACTGTGGCCCCAGCACGAGGCTGCCCTCCAGGTCCTCTCCCCGAGGCTGCTGCCACCAGGGTGTTCTCCAGACCCGCTGAGCTTACCAAGACCCTCCCCTGTTCACCCACCTTTGTGGACTCCCCAGCAGCCACGGTTCCCGTCCAGACTCCATCTGGGGCCCTCCTCACCTATCTTCCTTCTGCCTTTGATGCCCCTGCCTGCCTGGCGTCCCTTCCTTCCTGTTACAAGAACCACCTGCTCCCCCTCGGCCCCTTGCTGTCCAGTCTCAGCCTTCACTCACGCCTTTGGCCCTTTCCGGACAATTTCCCTCTCCTGTCTCCAGTGCAAATCACAGCCCAGAAGCTCCCTCAGCCACGAAACCTTGCCTGACTGCGCGCTGCCCTCGCCACGGCTGCCCAAGGCTCACCCTCAGAAGGTTCCCTGAGATCCCAGAGTCCTGTCTGCTGGTTTCCAGTCCAAGAGCTGCCTCGAGACGCTGACCACGGGGGCCACGCCCCAGTTTACTCGGCTAAAGTAGGAAGACAATACCCTCCTGAACGAACTTGTGTGCGTGTGCACGTGTGTGCACGTGTGTGCACGTGTGTGCATGTGTGAAAGGCCTCGACACAGCCTCCGGTGTTGCTACCCACTTACCTCACCCAAAGTCTGTTCAGGTGCCAACTTTTCACTATACTGCCTCTTACCAAGTTCTACCAATTTTTGTTTTTTTGTTTTTTTTTGAGACAGAGTCTCGCTCTGTTGCCTTGGGTAGAGTGTAATGGTGTCATCATAGCTCACTGCAACCTCGAACTTGTGGGCTCAAGCGATCCTCCCGCCTCAGCCTCCTGAGTAACTGGAACTACAGACACGTGCCACCACACCTGGCTAATTTTTTCTATTTTTTTTTGTAGAGATGGGGTCTTGCTATGGTGCTTAGACTGGTCTCAAGCTCCGGGCCTCAAGGGGTCCTCCTGCCTCAGCCTCCCAAAGTGCTGGGATTACAGGCATGAGCCATCTAGCCTGGCCTAGATCTAACCATTTTTGGACATGATTTCTTTTTTCTTTTTCAGTATAATGAATCTCCACTCCCCTCTTCTTTCCTATTTTCTTTTTATTTTTTTTTTTTGAGACAGAGTCTCATTCTTTTGCCCAGGGCTAGAGTGCCGTGGCATCAGCCTAGCTCACAGCAACCTCAAACTCCTGGGCTCAAGCAACCCTCCTGCCTCAGCCTCCTGAGTAGCTGGGACTACAGGCATGCGCCACCATGCCCGGCTAATTTTTTCTATATATATTTTTAGTTGTCCATATAATTTTTTCCTTTTTTTTTTTTTTTTTTTTAAGTAGAGACAGTGTCTTGCTCTTGCTCAGGCTGGTCTCGAACTCCTGAGTTCAAATGATCTGCCCGCCTCGGCCTCCCAGAGTGCTGGGATTACAGGTGTGAGCCACCGCGCCCGGCCTCCCCATATGAAATTTAAAATCAGTTTGTCAGTTTCTACAAAGTGGGATTCTGATGGGAATTGTGTAAAATGGAACTAATGACTGCCTGTCATCTCCGAATTCATTCTTTTTGCCTGGTTTGTGAAAGTGGATTTGGGCCCTTTAAATATTTTTCTTTTGCCAAATGGCCGAATATTAAATTTTGCCAGTAGAGGGTGCTGAGAGACATTCCTGGAGGAAAAGTTTCTGCTGCTGGTTTTGCCGCGCTCGTCTCCGCCTCTCCAGCACCTGCTCCTGCAGGGCACAGTGGCCAGCAGCACCCAGCCTCGGCTGCCTCCCCCACCCAGCACCCCACCCAACCCTGGGAGTACTGGAGTGCCTCTAGTGAGACACTTCCCCGTGAACAGCTAGGGGATCGTTTTCCAGCAAGTTCCATGGGGCCAGCGCAGCACTTGGGCAATCTCTGCCATCCAATGCACCGCAGCCATTCCCTCCGACAAGGTCTGGATCTCAGACCAGGGGACAGAGGAGGCTCTTCCTTGGGTGTCTGTCTCAGCTCTGGGGACGGGGCTGCCCTTTATCTCTGCTATCCTTGTATTCTTTAGAGTCCTCTTTACTTTGTACCAGCCAATCCCTTGTTACTCCAGTCTCTTGTCACAGTTAATAACTTTTTTTTTTTTTTTTTTTGAGACAGAGTCTTGCTCTGTTGCCCGGGCTAGAGTGCTGTGGCGTCAGCCTAGCTCACAGCAACCTCAAACTCCTGGGCTTAAGCAATCCTTCTGCCTCCGCCTCCCGAGTAGCTGGGACTACAGGCATGCGCCACCATGTCTGGCTAACTTTTTCTCTATATATTTTTAGTTGTCCATATAATTTCTTTCTATTTTTAGTAGAGATGGGGTCTCGCTCTTGCTCAGGCTGGTCTCGAACTCCTGAGCTCAAACGATCCGCCCACCTTGGCCTCCCAGAGTGCTAGGATTACAGGCATGAGCCACCACGCCCAGCCAATAATTCTTTTTTCTTTCTTTCTTTCTTTCTTTTTTTTTTTTAGAATAGGAACAGGGTCTCACTGTCACACAGTGTGGATTGCAGTGGCACTGTCGTAGCTCGCTGCGGCCTTGAACTCCTGGGCTCAAGAGATCCTCCCACCTCAGCCTCCTGAGTAGCTGGGACTACAGGTGCATGCCACCACACCTGGCTCACTTGTAAATTTTTTTTTTAAAGATGGGGTCTCACTACATTGTCCAAGCTGGTCCTGAATTCCTGAGCTCAAGCGATCCTCCCGCCTAGCCCTCCCAAATGTAGGGATTACAGGTGTGAGCCACCGCACCCAGCCTAATTCTTTAAACTTTCCCTGTTCAAATAATGTGGTGATTTCTTGCACCTGCTTGGACGCAGACTGATACAGCTTCTTACCTCAAAATGTAATAAGGACCAGAGAGGTGATGCAGAGAGAGTGTTTAGCTTAGTGCCTGACACACAGCAAGGACTCAGAAAACAGCTGTAATATCGTCACTGTCATCTTCATCATCTCACCATGTAACTACCTGTAGTGCAGCCTCTTATTAACTGTGGCTGTTGTTCCATAGATGGAGTTTTGAATCACTCTACTCCTGTTGGACATTGGATTATTCCAGTTTTCCACATTACAAACAATCCTGGCCAGGCACAGTGGCTCACGCCTGTAATCCTAGCACTCTTGGAGGCCGAGGCGGGAGGATCGTTTGAGCTCAGGAATTCGAGACCAGCCTGAGCAAGAGCGAGACCCCGTCTCTACTAAAAATAGAAAGAAATTATATGGACAGCTAAAAATATACATAGAAAAAATTAGCCAGGCATGGTGGTGCATGCCTGTAGTCCCAGCTACTCGGGAGGCTGAGGCAGGAGGGTTGCTTGAGCCCAGGAGTTTGAGGTTGCTGTGAGCTAGGCTGACGCCACGGCACTCTAGCCTGGGCAATAGAGTGAGCTCTGTCTCAAAAAAATAAAATAAAATAAAAAACAAACAATCCTATGATTGATATAAGAGCCAGCATGTATTGAACACTTACCATGTGCTATACACTATTCAAAGCAATTACATGTGAGCTCACGAATCCTCACAGCATGCCTACTGCATTAGTTTCCTACCGCTGCTATAACAAATGACCACCAACTCAGCGGCTTAAAACAGTACAGTTTATTATCTTACAGTTCTGGGGGTCAGAAGTCTAAAATGAAGGTGTTGGCTGGGCTGCATCCCTCCCAAGGCTCCAGGATAGAATTGTCTCTTTGTCTCTTCCAGTTGCAGAGGCTCCTGCAACCCCCGCTCCTGACTTCCTCACAGCCTTCCAGCCACTTGCTCTCATCATCCCATCTCCTACCACTGTGCTGTCCTGCTTTCCTCTCTGAAGGACCTTGTGACTATATTAGGCCTACTCGAATAATCCAGCGTCATCTCCCCATCTCAAGCTCCTTAATCACATCTGCAAGTCTGTTTTGTTTGTTTGTTTGTTTTGTTTTGAGACAAGGCCTCACTGTGTTGCCTGGGATAGAGTGTAGTAGATGCATCGTAGCTCACTGCAGCGTCAAACTCCTGGGCTCAAGTGATCCTCCTGCCTCAGCCTCCTGAGTAGCTGGGACTATAGGCGCACACCATTGCGCCCAGCTAGTTTTTCTGTTTTTTGTAGAGATGGAGACTTGCTCTTGCTCTTGCTCAGGCTGGTCTTGAACTCCTGGTCTCAAGCACTCAAGCCTCCCACCTCAGCCTCCCAGAGTACTAGGATTATAAGCGTGTGCCACTGTGCCCAGCCTGCAAAGTCTGTTTTACAACATAAGGTAACATATTTACAGATTCCAGGTGTTAAGAGGTGGGCATATTTGCGGGGCATTATTCAGCCTACCACACCTATGGAGTAGGTACTATTACTCTACCCATTTTACAGATGAGAAAACGCATCTGAATATAACCATAGATAATAAGTAATTTGCCCAAGGCCATACAGCTGACAACCCAAAATAACTAGGTGACTGAGGCAAAGAGTTCAATCAATAGAGGTTTATTAAGCCAAAGTTTGAGGCCAAACATGGGAAAAACACAAACCACAGCCATATCTATGACTGTTTTTTCCAGAGAGTGATTTGGGAGCTTCAGTATTTAAGGAGATAGGGCAAACAGAAAGGAAAACTGGAGGGGGTGGGTAGTGAGGCAAATGGTTACATTCTTGTGAGGTCCAGGAAATGTATATTTTACATAAGAGGAAGTGAAGGTTTGAAGAGAAAATGAGAGTGAAGGAAGACTCAGTTATGTAGATGTCCCTGGGTAGGTAGAAGAATGTTTGATCTTGTCTTGTGTCTATTCTACACCTGGGAAGATAAACTCCTAGTCAACATTATTAATGTGGAATCTAATAGACTTTAGTTGTTAGGAGCTAGACTTAGGCTGTAGACCTAAAGTTACAATTTGCATGTCTGTGTTTATGGGAGACCAGCAAGGGATTGCCTTATGAATGACCGGTGGGGCAGTCCTTGTAGATGCCCAGGGCCTTTTGCCTTTCCCTGGGGATCTGGCCCATGTATGATGCTAGTGACAGCTTTTCTTTTGGAATGGGGCAGCACGTGACTCCAGGCTTGACCTTCTCTTTTGCATAAGGGGTTGCGGGGGTGGTCCTGAGATTTTTATTTTCTTTTATACAGCTTATAAGTAGCAGAGTTGGGATACAAATCCAGGCAGTCTGGCTTCAGAATTCAGGCTCTAACAACTACACAATCTGGTATAAATCTTTGCAGACTTGAACAAGGTTTTATGTAGGATGAAGTTATAGAAGTGGAAATACTGGGGCAAAGGAGATGCATTTACAAGTGTTTGACAGGTATTGCCAACGTGTCCTCCGCTGAGGTTGTGCCAGTTAATTCCCACAAGCAGTGCCCAGAATTCCAAATCCCTCCTTGCCCCCCATAATGGTTTGAGGGCAGAATGTTACTTGAATAAACAAAACCAAAGGATTTTTACAACTTCTTAATAGTTTGGTAACTGAAAAATGTTTCTCTTTCATGAAAGGAGAGGAACACTACTCTCTTAATAATAACCAAAAAATTACAGTGGCAGTAAAGAACCATGTTTCCTGGAGAAAATAAAAGCATGTGGGTAGCTTAATGCAAGACTGAGAACATTGTCCTAATGCTGACGGAGAATATATTAATAGCTTCATTTTCCTCACTGAGACTTGAACACTCTACTTGTCAGAGGCATAATATTGAGGGTTTTACTTTGCTGCCTTAGTGGATCACTTTCATCTCCTGTGCCATCTTCTAAAGATTTCTAGTTAATAAAGCAATTCCAACATTGAGCCTTTCCAATCGCATCCTCTATTTTGCATCCATGCCACCAAGTTTTGTTTTCTTTTACAATTTCCTTTTCAAGTCCTTTCATTTCCACCCGCCCCCCACAGTGTGCTACTTATTTATTTATTTTTATTTTGCTTTATTTTTGAGACAGGATCTTGATATGTTGCCCAGGTTGGACTTAAACTCCTGGGCTCAAGTGATCCTCCTGCCTCAGCCTCCCGAGCAGCTGGGACTACTTCACCCAGCTCTGATATGCTGTTTATAGGGGGCCAAATACAGCTACCAACCACAGCAATGAACACTTGTAGAGTTACTTTTATTCTCTTTACTTCTACAGATGAGGAAGGGGGCAAAGTGACTGGCCCAAGACCCAATAGAAATGAGATGCGAATCAAGGCATCCGCCTCCAGACTCTGTCCACTGGACATCCTCTTGTATCTCCTCTTGAGGAGTTAGCCTCCTGGCGTCTTGGAGGAAGCCATGCCTGCCTGCCCCAGGACACCCACAGGTGATGGTGGGGCCTGTAGGCCAGTTTGAACTCACCGTGACTGTCACGGGAGGCAGCAAGCAGCACAACAGCACAGCGCTCAGACCCTGCCACTTCTGTGTGAGCTTTCACAGCCTCAGTTTCGTTATCTGTAAGATGGGAACAACACTGGTTTCCCTTGCTTTTAGGGCATTGATGAGGGGCTGGTATCACCTCCTTTTTACAAGTGATGAAATGGATGCTCATAATGTGAGTGCAGGGCAGGCACAAGGTGAGAACTTGGGAAAAGAATGCTGTCCCCCATCCTAAGGTGGCTGCCCTCCTGTGCTAAGTTCCACTGCAGAAGCAGGGTTCATGAACAGAGAATCTGGGGACAGCTTCCTTTGCTGGCTCCCTGTCTCCTGGTGCCCTCTGCTCATGTACTAGGCTTTGTCCTATGTCCCCACTGCTCCTCTTTCCCTGAGGACTCACAGCTTCCCCCTAACCCCAGCCCAGTGGCCCTACCCTTCCTCCTGCACAGGCCTGACATCTGGTAGGTGCTAAGGGAATGTGCCACTAACTAAATGCCACCACATGAACCCTAAGTTCTTTGACCTCTCCCCTCCAACTATGACCACCACCCCAAAGCATCACCTCCCTGCCAGCCCTTCCCTCTCCATCATTCCATACTCCCAGATACACAGCTCAGGCTGTGGCTCACCTCTTCACTAGGGAACATTCTAGACTCCGTATTCTGGCACTCTGCTTGCTCCCCTCCAGTGACAGGATGCTCTCCACCCCAACATGCCCCGTTCCATATTCACACTGTCACTGCCTCTCTCGTACCGAAGCCACACAGGAGGATCTCTAGCTGTGATTTCTATTCTGTCCCAAACAGCCAACACTGTGGCTGATCCCAACTCTGCGTGACTGTCTCACACAGGAAAGGGACGGAATGAGTGTCCATTGCATGGCTGTTTTGTGTCAGGTGTGCTGCAGGGCACCGTTCACCCCAGTTTATAGAGGGGAACTGAGGCTCCCAGAGGGTAAAGGAACTATGTGAGTTCCCACAGCCAGTGAAGGGCTGAGGCAGAATTCGAACCCATCTCTGCCTGACTGTGGCATCCCTGCCCTTGAATCTGCTCCCAAAGGTATCCCAACCAGATGTTTCATAATCAGTTCTAGAATCTCACCTGTACCCCATAGGGTGTGGCTGACGGAATGTCTCCAAGCCTGGGTCCCAAGACCCTACCCACAGAGGAACCATATCCTGTCCAGCCCCTGCTGGACACAGGGCTCTTTCCAGCTCAGGGGCCGGATCCCCACCAGTGTGATGGGCAGACTGAGCGAATAGCAGTCCAGTGTTGACAGCACAGGCCGGCCCGGAGGAGATCCGCGGGTCCTGTCGACCAGAGAGCCGGGCTGCCCGGTCCAGGGGAACAGGGAAGCTGGGGCCCCTCCTGGCCCTTTCGTCTCTTCTGGACTTGCCCAGCTGCCCTCGTCCACCCTCTCCTTTCCTGGGGTCATTGCCTCTTCCTCCTCAGTCTCTCCTTCCTCCCTTCCCTGGGTCCCCACTCTGGCGCCGGGTTTCCTGGACCTCCCTTGGACCTTTGCCTCACTCTGTGCCCGTCACCCACGTTCCTCCGCGGCTCCGCCTCTCTGTCTTCACTCCCTCTCCCTCCGACACTGACTCCTCCCCCGGCTGGGGGCTGGTGGGAGGGAGCGTCTGGTTGTGGGGGCAATCTCCCTCCCTAAGTTTCTGGCTCGCTCCTCACTGCACTCCTTCACGTCCGTCGGTCGGTCGGTCTCCCTCTCTCTCCGCCTTTTTGCCTCGGTTTCCCTATCCGTCTGTTCCTTCTTAAGCTCTCATCCTTACAGTAACGCTGGGAAGTGGGCTCTATTACCGCTCCCCTGTAGATATAAGGACACAGAGGCTCGCAGACTTTGGGCGACCTGTAACTGGCAGCGCCCAGCTAGCCACACGCGCTACCCGGCGGCGGAGGGTTGGTCTCGGCGCCGCCCACCGCCCTGCGGCCCCGCTCCCGGCCCCGCCCACCGACGCCGGCCCCGCCCCCTCCGCCCCGCCTCCGCCCCGCCCCGCCCCGGCTCGGGCGTCGGGAGCACCCGGAGCTGAGGCGCCCCAGCCCCCGGCGGCGGCGGCGGGGACGATGTGGTTCTTTGCCCGGGACCCGGTCCGGGACTTCCCGTTCGAGCTCATCCCGGAACCCCTCGAGGGCGGCCCGCCCGGGCCCTGGGCCCTGCACCGCGGCCGCAAGAAGGTGAGTGCGGTCCCGCTCCGCAGGCCGCGGCGGACCTGGGCCTCGCCTATTCCGCGCCGCCGGCCCCGCTGCGTCGCGCCTGGCCTGACGTGGCGGCGGAGCCTCCGGGGCTACGGGCCGGGGAGGAAGACGGGCAGTGCCGACGTGGCGAGCGGAAGGACCGAGGAACCGACCGGCATACCGGGCCGGGGTCACGTGGGCCCGTCTAAGTCCCTAAGGGCTGACCTGGGGAGAGAGCGGGCCGGCAGTCCTTCTCTTCCGGTCACAAAACAACTCTGGGGACCATCTCTGGATCTGGTGAGACCCAGGCCCAGTGGAGGGGTCAGCCTGGCCCCCACCTCTCAGGTCCCTCTATTTTCCCCCAGGCCACAGGCAGCACGGTGTCCATCTTCGTGTATGATGTGAAGCCTGGCGCAGAAGACCAGACCCAGGTGGCCAAAGCTGCCTTCAAGCGCCTCAAAACTCTCCGGCACCCCAACATCCTGGCCTACATTGATGGGCTGGAGGTACCCACTGCCCTGTCTGCCCCCCTCTGCCCCTCCTTACTTTCTTCTGGTTGCCCACTCCTGTCTCATCTCTTCCTGACGCTCAGTTTCCACCCTTTGTGCCCCAGCACCCCCAGATTCGGATTCCTGTTCTCTACCTCTCTCCCCATCATGTCCCTCATCCCCCTTTCTACTTCCCCCATCCCACCCCGATATCCCGGTGTCCTATTCCTCAGACAGAAAAATGCCTCCACGTAGTGACAGAGGCTGTGACCCCATTGGGAATGTACCTCAAGGCGCGAGTGGAGGCTGGCGACCTGAAGGAGCTAGAGATCTCTTGGGGGCTACACCAGATCGTGGTGAGGTGGGGGAAAGTGGTGATGACAGCAGGGATTTGGGGGGGACTGCAGGTACTGGGATGTGACGCAGGGCTCCTTCTACCCCCAGAAAGCCCTCAGCTTCCTGGTCAACGACTGCAGCCTCATCCACAACAATGTCTGCATGGCCTCTGTGTTCGTGGACCGAGCTGGCGAGTGGAAGCTTGGGGGCCTGGATTACATGTACTCAGCTCAGGGCAATGGTGAGGGACCGCCCCGTAAGGGCATCCCCGAGCTCGAGCAGTACGACCCCCCGGAGTTGGCTGACAGCAGTGGCAGGGTGGTCAAAGAAAAGTGGTGAGTGATTGGGGGCAGCATGCCCCAACCTGCCCTGGTCGGAGGCCCCTGCAGCCTTGGGACCCAAAGACTAGTTGACATTCCCTAGTTTTGCTGCCTGGCTGGGGAGGGACCCAGGGTCTCAGGCGTGAGGACCATTCATCTGCTTCCAGGATCCTCAGGTTGGTAAGGCAGGATGGACACAGGCTTTAGTGTTGGGTGGTTCTGAATTTGAATGCTGAGTGACCTGGGGCAGATGTCCTTGCTTCTCAACCTCTGCTTGTTTGTTTTTTAAATTTGTTAAATGAGGCTAATAAAACCTGCATCTTGGGGTTGATGGGTCAACTGAGAGACACAGCCAGGGCCTGCCATGCAGTGGGTACCTGGTACCCAAGGCATGTTGGAGGCCTACACTGGTGGCTGCTGGGGCCCTAAGCAGCTCTGGGTCACTGCCACAGGTCAGCGGACATGTGGCGCTTGGGCTGCCTCATCTGGGAAGTTTTCAATGGGCCCCTACCTCGGGCGGCAGCCCTACGCAACCCTGGGAAGGTGAGTATCCTGCTGTCTGCTTGTACCACCTCAGTTCCACCCTGCTTGCCACCTACCCCTGCCCTGATACTGACCCCGTCCGCCACAGATCCCCAAATCACTGGTGCCCCATTACTGTGAGCTGGTAGGAGCCAACCCCAAGGTGCGTCCCAACCCGGCCCGCTTCCTGCAGAACTGCCGGGCACCTGGTGGCTTTATGAGCAACCGCTTTGTGGAGACCAACCTCTTTCTGGAAGAGATTCAGGTGAGCCCGCACCCACCCTGGGCTTTGGCTCTATGTTCCTCAGCTCTGCCCCCTACTCTGCTTTTCAGCGTCTCTCACAATTGCACCCAGTGGACTAGGCAACCCCTGGCTCTAGCTCTTACTTGCTCTGTGACTGCCCTTGGCTGAAGCTCAGTCCTGACAATAGCACAGTTAAATCTGAAAATCCAAAACATGAAACTTTTTATGTGCCAACATTATGCTCAAAGGAAATGCTCATTGGAGGATTTCAGATTTTCAGATTAGGAATGCTCAACCAGTATAATGCAGATGTTCCAAAATCTGAAAACATCTGAAATTCAAAACACTCCTGGTCCTGAGCATTTTAGATAAGGGACGCTCAGCTGGTACCTAGCATGGCGAGGAGTCCATACATTTAAAGTACATGGTATAGTGTTCAGCACACAGTAGATGCTTAATGACAGCTCCTGTGACTCCAGTAACTGCCCCCATACATTCTGGCTCTGGTTCCTGATGTGTGCAACACCCTGTGCTGGGGCGGGGGGTGGAGGGTGGGCAGCGTGGTGAGGAGGAGGGCAAGGCAGACCTAGAGCCTTGCCCGAAAGGACCCAGCAAGGAGTAAACAGCCCAGGTCCCCATCCTTGGGAACTCTCGCTGGGGGAGAGACTGCAAACATATGAACAGAAAACCTGTGCTCCCTGGGTAAGTGTGCAAAGGAAAATGGTAGAGTGGGTGCTCTGGGATGGGCTTTCTGAAGGTGACATTTGTGTTGTGGCCTGAGAGACATGAAGTTGGGAGCCATGGGGATGGCCACGGGGGAGGAGCATTCCAGGCAGAGGGAACAGCACGTGGAAAGAGAGGGTGAGGAGGGAGCTCTCTGTTTACCTCCAAGCCTTGGTTTCGTATCTGTATAGTGGGGAGGATCATGGCGTCTGCTAGCCCATAGGGCTGTTGTGGGGCATGAAGGAGGGAAGCTCTGCTCTGCGCACCTGGTCTGACCCAGCCGTGTCTGGGGAACACAGAGATGGCAGAAAATCAGGAGCAGAGGAAGGGCGTGGAAGAGAGACAGATGCTTCCACAGACCTGGATGGAGTGGAGTCTGTGGAATCCTGATTCAGATGGGGGCAGGGAGGGCCTCTGGAGTATGAGGAACCTCAACTGCATGTTGAAGGAGAAGCTACTGGAAATACTGAGGCCCTGTGTCCTCCTGGGCAGTGCGGGTGCAGCAGGAACTTTGTTACGTGATGTTCTCCTCACATGGCTGGCTCTGCTGGGCTGCCATCCTCCTTAAAATGTGCCCCATAGGGAAATGGACTATTTCTGGCCAGCCCCCAGGAGAATGTGAGAGGGCAGTGCCCAGGGGCCCCCTTCTCATTGTCAGGTGGAGAGACCCAAGCTGCCACTCTCCATGTGTGACCTTGGACGTGGTTTGGCCTCTCTGTGGGCCTTGGCCCCCCCGAACCCTGTGGTCAGAGCCAAGCCTGCCTCCCATGCTGAATTGAGCTGCTCAAAGGCCACCCAGGTCCTCCTTGTCCCCTGCCAGAGGTCATCTCTCCTAGGCCAAGCAGTGGCTATGGGTACAGGGTAGAGCAGAGAGCACGGGACTTGGAGTACAGTCCGGGTTGTAATCCCCGCCTGGCCACTCTTGGCTGCTGAGCTTGACCCTCAGCCTCCTCCTCTCCAGTGGGGGAGTGGCAGCATCTCTTTGAAAAATGCAGCACTGCAGAGGTACTCAACCACTGGGTCAAACCCTCCCTGCTGTTTCCCTTTGGACAAGCTCCTTTCCCTCTCTGTGCCTTGGCTTCCTTGTTGGTAAAATGTGGACTGTGTTACCACCTACCTCGTAAAGTTGTGGGGAGGGTTATTTGAGATAATCTGTGCTCAGAAGATGTGAGTTGGGGACATTACACATAGCCTCAGAGGGAGGTTAGGACTGCAAGAGACCATGGGCTTACAGCGTGGCCCGTTTGGACTCAGTGGGAGGACCAGGTGTGGGGGTAAACTGCCACCAACCCCTGCCTTCCTGCAGCCTGCCAAGAACTGCATGCCCATCCCAGCCAGGGCAGGGGGACCAAGTAAGCCCCCTCACTTCTTTAAGCCTCAGTTTCCTCATCTGTGCAGTGGGATTAGTGGTACTCACACCTTGGTGGCTATGAGCGGTAGAGGCAGCATTGTTGAAGGGCCGGATACCCTGGTGGCTGCTCTTCTAGCAACAGGTCAGGTGGCAGCGATGAGAACACCTGCCACTGAGTGTCTGCTGTGTGCCAGGCACTGTGCTGGCAGCTTTTATATGCATTTTCTGGTTGAATCCCCAGAACAATCCTGTGAGGTAGTAGAGTTCTTACCCCATTTTACTGATGGAGGAATTTGCCCAAGGTCATCCGGTAGGTAAGTAGAAGAGTTGGGCTTTGAACCCACTTCTGCTGCTTCAGACTGGTAGTGGCCTTTGTCCTCACCTGTGGCTGGGGGTGGGCCATGACCAGGCTGCTCACCCTGGGTCCCATCCTCACTCCCCCAGATCAAAGAGCCAACTGAGAAGCAGAAGTTCTTCCAAGAGCTGAGCAAGAGCCTGGACTCGTTCCCCGAGGATTTCTGTCGGCACAAGGTGCTGCCCCAGCTGCTGACCGCCTTCGAGTTCGGCAGTGCCGGCGCCGTTGTCCTCACCCCCCTCTTCAAGGTGAGTGAGGCCAGGCGCCTCCCTGAGGGGAGACCTGGGAGGCCTGGAGCCTCAGGAGCTGTGGGGCCTGGAGAGTTGGCTGGGTGCATATGAACTGTCACAGAGAAGGCCCTGGGGTAGGGGGCAGCCTGGTTAGAGCAGACCCAAGTCCACATGAGGAGTCTCCTGTCAGCATCTCCGTGGTTCAGCAGGCCAGGGCCACCCCACCAGCTGTCCCTATGCCTCCAAACTCCTTTCTCCACAGACGCCTTGCTTCAGAGCTTTCAGCCCTTCCTCCATTTCCCCATGTAGCCCTTCTGATCTGTGCACCTGATCTGACCAGTGCACCCTGGTTCCCAGAGCCTGAGGATTATCTGTACCCCCTCCCATGTTCCCATCCTCCCCCCAAACCCCTCTGCACTCAGCTCACCTGACTTCTGGGCGTTGGATCCTCTCCCCTTCCTTAGGCCTCAGCTTGCCTTCCACAAGCACCTGCCATTCCCTGCTCTGCCCACCCTGGGGAGAACCCTTGCCCCTGAAGGACATGCTAGAAGGGGAGAAGACAGCAAGCAAATCCTGGGTAGCTGGGAACCCCCAGAAATCGCAGGCAGAATTCTGTGTGCATGTGGCATAGGGGTGCCTGTTTACAGGGAGGGGCATAGAGCTTTCGTCAGCTTCCCAAGCGAGGCCTTGACCGAGAAAGCTTAAGGGCAGGGGTAACTGGGAGTGTGGGCAGAGGGCGGCTGGGGAAATGCCTGCGCCCCACCCCCACTCTGCCATCGCCCCATTCCCGCCCAGGGGGATCAGCAGGGAGCCCGAGGACGTTGAATGAGTGAAGTCATCTGCTGTGATGGATGTGGCTCAGCCCCTCTTCCTGCTTCTTCCTGCAGGTGGGCAAGTTCCTCAATGCTGAGGAGTATCAGCAGAAGATCATCCCTGTGGTGGTCAAGATGTTCTCATCCACTGATCGGGCCATGCGCATCCGCCTCCTACAGCAGGTGGGCGCCTCGGCCAGTCCCTGCCTGAGTCTGTCCCACCCAGACCCCATCTAGGTTGCTGGGGAGGCACGTGCTTCACCTCCAGTCCCAGGCAGGTGGCTGGAGCCCTTGCCCTGGCTGCACAGGGACCCCAGAAACCCCACCCCTGAACATACACACAGGTGAGGGACCCAGTGAGGCCAGGCTCTCAGGAGGTAGAGCTAAGCCCAAGGCTCGCCAGCAGCTTTGGGCCGCAGGGCTTACACCTGTCCCCCACCCTACCCACAATCTCCTCACTCGGCCACTCTAACCATCTAGAGCAGGTGTATAGTCTCTCCTGCCAACTTCAGGTCAGTTGGGAGCATCAGACAGGATGGGTGGGGACGTTGTCAGCTAGAGTACCGGCGGCTCCCAGGTACCACTCCCTCTCCAGCTCCCACAGGCACCGGCCCTCCTCATGGCACTGTGGGTGGGCAGGGAGGAGTAGGGCAGGGGTTATACCTCTTTTTATAGAAGAGGCAGTAGAGGCTCTAAGAGAGTATGTGACACAGGTGGTCAGGTGAGCACGACCAGGAGCCAGGCCTTCTGACTTCCCGTCCCTGGCTCTTCCCAGCACCCTGCTGCCCTCTCCTCACTCCTCCACATGGGTCTGAGGCCAAATACACAGGCAGGGGCTCGGGAGGCTGACATGGCCAGCCAGTCCCTGCTGATTGGAGAAACCAAGCCAAGAGTGGCCCCGTGGCAGTGAGCAGGGGGCACGTGGGAGGGGCTGACTGTTTTCACACCCCAACCTGGGCCACAGATGGAGCAGTTCATCCAGTACCTTGACGAGCCAACAGTCAACACTCAGATCTTTCCCCACGTTGTACATGGCTTCCTGGACACCAACCCTGCCATCCGTGAGCAGACGGTCAAGGTGAGTATGGCCAGGGCCAGAGTGGCCACCCTTGGTTTTCTGAGGCTTCTAGGGGGCTCACCCCAGACACAGAGGCCTTGGTTTAGCCCATGGGTCCGAGCAGGCACTGTCCTGCACGCTGTATGCGTGTATGTCCAGGCTGTGAGTGCAGCTCGGCAGCTGGCGGGAGGTTGTGGGGCAGGCAGGGTGGATACAGCTACAGTCTTCCGCTCAGCAGACACTCACCGAGCACCCCTCCGTGCCCGGCCCTGAGCCCCTGTGCTGGGATGTAATGTGCACGGGCAGCCCCATGCCCTCAAAAGCTTTCTTTCGAGGGCTTGGCAGACAGTAAACAAAACTAAAAAACATATATTATGTTTGAAATTGAGGGAAAGCATGGAGAGGAGTTTGCAGTTTTAAAACAGTGGTCAGGGAAAACCTCACTGAGGTGTCATCTAAGGCGAGGAGGTGAGGGATTGCACTACAAGGGGATCTGAGAAAGTTATTCCTTGCAGAAGGAACGGCATGTGCACAGGCCCGGAGCTGGAATGTACTGGAGTGTAGAAGTGGCTGAAGAGTTTAGTGTGGGAGGTGGAGTTAGGGATAATGGTGGGGTTGGGGGCCGGGGCCTGTGGAGCGTGACAGACACCTGCCACATTCACTGGGAGTGAGACAAGAGCCACTGGGGGGGTTGAGTGGGGCAGTGACCTGGTCTTACTTGTTTTAAAAGGATTGTCCTGTTGCTGTGTGGAGAACTGACCATCAGGGCAAGGGTGGAAGCTAGGACACTGCTAGGGGCTGTTGCTGTGGCCCAGATGGGGAGGGCAGTGGCTGGCAGCAGGTGGCCAGAAGGGGCCACATGCTAAAGGTAGAGCTGACAGTGTTTGCTGATGGATGGATGGATGTGGTGTCACATGGCTCTGATGATTCTGGCCAGAGCAACTGGAAGGTTAAGTTGCCGCTTACTTAGAAGGCTGGGGGGGGGGGGGGCAGGTTTTCAGGAGCAGGTTGGGCCCCTCTTGGCTTTGTCAGTTAGCCAGATGGAGACAGTTGAGTGACTACTGGTTATGAGGTGTGAAGTCTGGCCTAGGGGTATGCACCTGGGAGTTGTCAGCTCAAGGGAGGGCATTTAAAGCTGGGAAATGGGTGAGGTCACTTAGGGCCAGAGTTTAGATATAAAAGGGGCCTGAAGATTAGCTCTGGGTATCTGAACATTAAGATCTCGGCAAAAGGAGCAGCCAGCGAGGTCAGAGAAGCCAGAGGGGCTGGTGTCCTGGAGACACCAGACACAAAAGTTTTAAGGAGGAGGGAGATCTCAGTGGTGTCAAAACTGCTGAGGGTCAAGTTTGGTGAGGATGCAGAGTTGGCCATTGAATTTAGCAACATGGAGGTCATCAGTGACCTCAACCTGAGCCAACTAGGTTGGGGGGGGGGGCGGGTAGTGGTTGTGTGAAAGTCTGGGTAAAGTGCCCGCAAGAGAGCAGAGGATAGAAATGGGAGATGGGAGTGCAGCCAAACTGTTGAGATTTTGCTGTAAAGGAGAACAGAGAAATGGAGGTCCCCTTCCTCACCATGCTGGGTCAGGCCAGGCCCAGGCTGGAGGTGGGTGTGGTGGCTTTGGTGGGTCTGGTGTGCTGAGGGCTGCCAGAAGGCCATTTCTGCACGTGGCCCTCTGTCTTCCCCAGCCCACTGTCTCCACTGTTCCCTGTGCCCATAGTCCATGCTGCTGCTAGCCCCGAAGCTCAACGAGGCCAACCTCAATGTGGAGCTGATGAAGCACTTCGCGCGGCTGCAGGCCAAGGATGATCAGGGCCCCATCCGCTGCAACACAACTGTCTGCCTGGGCAAAATCGGCTCCTACCTCAGTGCCAGTGTGAGTGTCCTGCACAGCCACTGGGAACCTGTCCCTGTTACAGGACCACGGCCTCCTCCAGGGCCAGGAATCCTGTGTGTGGGGCTCTTATCCTCCCAGATACCTAGGCCCTAGGTGCCCTTAGCCCTGGTGTCTGGGCTCCTGAGGACAGAGTGAGTTGGGTCAGGTCACTCGGCCACTAGGGGGCATGTCTGGCATCCGAACCTAGACCTGCCTGGCCCATGGCCTGTGGACATCCCCTCAGGCAGAGTTTGTAAACTCAGATGCCTGCCATGTGGAATCTGGGCAGCAGGGCAGGTAGGAGGGGAGGTGCATGCCCCAGCCCCTCAGGCAGCTGCTGCTCTGGTCCCTGTTGCTCTGAGGCAGCATGGATCCCAGTGATCTGGGAAGAGAAGCCCACATCCAGAGTTTTAAGTAAATTCTCCCCATTTAAGTTAGTGACTAATTCACATTTTTCACACTCGGGGGGCCCCATGGATGGCCTGTGTTCTGGGAAGTAAGAGCTGGTGGTTCTGGCCTCAATATTGACCTTATACTCAGGAGCCCTCTTCCCTGTCCCATGCCAGACCAGACACAGGGTCCTTACCTCCGCCTTCAGCCGGGCCACTAAGGACCCATTTGCACCGTCCCGGGTCGCGGGTGTCCTGGGCTTCGCTGCCACCCACAACCTCTACTCGATGAATGACTGTGCCCACAAGATCCTGCCTGTGCTCTGCAGCCTCACTGTGGATCCTGAGAAATCCGTGCGGGACCAGGTGAGACACAGCTGGGGCTGGGCCCTGGAGCCTGGCAGGCTCTCGGGATCCCTGGAGTTCCCAGCTCTGCCCCTTGCTACCCACAGGCCTTCAAGGCCATTCGAAGCTTCCTGTCCAAACTGGAGTCTGTGTCAGAGGACCCCACCCAGCTGGCAGAAGTGGGTAAGTGGCCCACACTCGTGTTCCCTCTTCCCCCGGCCATATCCTTGACTGTGGCCTGTCACGTCCCACACCCACCGAAGTTTCTGAGAGCTGGAAAGAGCCTCTCGAACAGACTTGCTACCCACCCCCCATTTCATAGATGCAAGAACCCAGGCCTGGAGAAAGGAGGGGGCCCTATAGGTCACCTTGTTTCATTTCTTGCCCTCTCACTCTCCCCATGTGAGCCTGACATGGCCATATCCACCTTTCTCATGCCACTGCCAGAGAAGGACGTTCACGCAGCCTCCAGCCCCGGAATGGGAGGAGCCGCAGCCAGCTGGGCAGGCTGGGCTGTGACTGGGGTCTCCTCACTCACCTCCAAGCTGATCCGTGCGCACCCCACGGCTACCCCAGCGGAGACCAATGTCCCCCAGAGACCCATGCCTGAGGGTAAGTGTCCCAGACTGGCTGTATCAGTGGCTGAGAGGTGCTGGCACCCAGGAGCTATTATTGTTTGCCTCCCCCTGCTGTGGTGATGGGGACAGAGAGGAGGGGTAGCTTTAGTTCCCTTGTGGGCTTCCTCAGTGCCCCTTCTGCCTGCACCCCCTCCCCCCAGCAACCTCTGCCATCCTGAGACCTCCCTGAAAGCTCAATGAGCCTCTGCTCCCCAGGACTTCCTGCCCCGGCCCCTACCCCTGTCCCTGCCATCCCTACAACCTCAGGCCACTGGGAAACACAAGAGGAGGACAAGGACACAGCAGAGGACAACAGCGCTGCTGATAGATGGGATGACGAAGACTGGGGCAGCTTGGAGGTATGTGGTGCTGAGGCGGCCTCCCTAGGGGACCCCAGCTCAAAGCCACAGGCTGCCATCCCGGGAGCTTATATGAGGTTGGCCTGTCCTCATCGGTACAGCATCCCTAGCAAGTAGGCCTGGAGTGGTCACTGTAGGCCAGAGCCAGCAGCTGAGCCCTGCTCAACTCCAGAGCCTCCGGCAACAGCTGGAAAGGACTTGCAGGTGGTGGTTGGGGCAGCCCTGGACCCCCTCACTCTCCTCTACACCCTGTCCCTCCTCCTCCTGCTCCAGCAAGAAGAGGCTGCTCCCAGAACTAGAAGCAAATCAGTCCTGCATAGGGGGTGGCTCAGGGTGGGCCGAGGATGGAGTGGGCTGTCCGGAAGAGAATGGGGCAGAGCTTGGGGCCCAGTGTCCCCATCTGGCTGACAGCAGTCTCTGGCCCCCCAATGCTGTAGAGAGGGCTGTGAGCATCTACATCTCATTCCCCAGCCTCATGGAAGGTGAGGGCAGCAGGGGCCAGTGCCCAGTTTATAGATGGAAAACAGGCCCTGAGGAGCACAAAGGAAAGTAAAAGACTAGTGGGTGGAGCCCAGTGAAGTGGCTCCCGCCTGTAGTCCCAGCTACTCCAGAGTCCGAGGCTGCCGTGAGCTATGACGGAGCCACCGCACTCCAGCCTGGGTTAAAGAGTTAAGACCCTATCTCTTTATTGATAAATGTGAGCTGAGCAGGGTGGCTCATGCCTGTAGTCCCAGCTACTAGGAAGGCTCAGGCAAGAGGATCCCTAGAACTCAGTTCTAGACCAGCAGCCTAGGCAACACAGGGAGACCCCCCTCTCAAAAAACAAAACACACAGACTCACACAACTAGAGAATGGAGCCCATGGCTGGGAAGAGGCTGGAGCAGCTTACTTGCCCTTTAGGGAAGGGGTCAGTGGTCATCCCTCCTCCTTCCCACACTGCAGCAGGAGGCGGAGTCTGTGTTGGCCCAGCAGGAGGACTGGAGTGCTGGGGGCCAAGCAGGCCATGCTGGGCAGGTGAGCAGGGGTCAGGCAAGGGGAAGGGGATGGTGTGTATGGGGGGTGGGTCCCGCCCCTTCCTCCCTGGCCCAGTGCTACCTCCCCCTGCCCCCACAGGTCAGCAGCCGGGATCACAAATCCCCGGAGTCCGACTGGAGCAGCTGGGAAGCTGAAGGCTCCTGGGACCAGGGCTGGCAGGAGCAGAGCTCCCCGGAGCGGCCCCCTGAGGGCACACGGATGGCCAGCGAGTATAACTGGGGTGTACCCGAGCCTAACGACAAGGGTGATCCTTTCTCTTCCCTGTCTGCGCGTCCCAGCGCCCAGGTACCCAGCACTGGTCTGGCGGGAGGGTGGAGGCCAAGCAGACCTCTGTGGGAAGAAAATGGCTCCAGGACAGCCCGCACTTCCTTTTCAGCCGAGGCCGCACTCCTGGGGTGAGGACAGCTGGGAGGGCTTGGAGACTGACAGCCGTAAGTGTTTCCTCTTGGCGGGGTGATTGACTAGGGTCCCGATGCCCCATGGGGCCCAGACCTTGGTGATCTCGAAGGGTTTCACCACCAGCTGGGGACCTGAGACCTGCCTCCCCTTCCTGCCCCCAGGACAGGCGAAGGCTGAGCTGGCCCGGAAAAAGCGCGAGGAGCGGCGGCGGGAGATGGAGGCCAAACGCGCCGAGAAGAAGGCGGCCAAGGGCCCCATGAAGCTGGGAGCCCGGAAGCTGGACTGAACCGCCGTGGGGGCGCTTCCCGGCTGCGGAGAGCCGCCCGCGGATGTATTTATTGTACAAACCATGCGAGCCCGGCTGCCCGGCCAGGCACATCTCACGTGTACATAATCAGAGCCACGATAAATTCTATTTCGCACCCCCTGCCTCGGGCTCAGTCTACCCCTCGGAGGTGGCCGGGTCTGGTGCTGCCCTGCGCAGTCCGCGCCCGTGGAGGACAGGAACATCAATTTGCTTCGATAGCCAAGAGTAAAGAGGCACGATCTGATTTATCAGTTTCTAGGAAATGCCCTCTGAGAGGAAGGCCGACAGCGCCGGGAGACCCAACATCCGCCCCTGACCCGGGCGGAGCCTATATGGGCGCCCTCGGGTCTCAGAGCGCTGGAAGGGGCCTATGGGCCCCAGGGGTCCCTGGGTCCAAGCCCCGCCTCGGGGCAGGAATGACAGGCCTAGCTCGTGGAAACCCTTCGGTGATCACCAAGGTCTGGGCTGAGTGTGGTGTCAGCGGCGGCGCTGCGGCACGCAGGCCCCGTGCGGGCGGCTGCGCGCGAAGCCGGCTTTGCAGACACAGCGGAAGGAACCACTCGTGTTCACGCAGCGCTCGCTCTTGCACAGCAGCCCGCGCTGGTTCAGCTCGCGGCACTCGTCGATGTCTGCAGGTGTGGGTGACAGGTGTGACTTGCTTAGCCTTCCGCCTGGCCGCTAGGTCCAGTGCGCTGGTCGCCCTGCCCCCCCCCGCCCTGTAGCCTGGCTCACCGATGCAGCGGGCGCGGGAGGCGTCCAGCTGGAAGCCGCCGGGACACTCGCACACCGCGCCGCCTGGACGCGGCACGCAGCGGCCGCTCACGCAGCGGCACTCGTCCGAGTCCTCCTCCGAACTGTCCTCCTCTGCGCAGGCCAGAGAATACATACGTCAACACCGCCCCCAGCCCACGGCTGCCGTCCCTGCTGCTGCCCGCCCTGGCTGCCCTTACCTCTCGGAGGCTTCCCCAGCAGCAGGGGGCTCGTGTCCCAGAAGGAATTGCTCTCACTCTGCGAGGTCGGGCACTGGGTCCCTGAGGGGCGGAGGGCGGTAAGCGATGTCAGTGCACCTCGGCAGCTCCCATACTCCCTCCCCGCCATTCCGGACCCGCTCACCGGCGCCGCGCGGCGGGCACGGGCGACACTGGGCACCCCAGCCGCGGCCCTGGCGGCAGCAGCAGTCATCGAAGGTGAGGGCAGGCCCGGCGAGGGGGCCCGCGCACATGCCGTCCTCTCCGCGCTGACCCCAGCACACGTCGCGCCGCTCCGGGGCGCGCTCTGCGGTGGACGGGATAGACGTCAGGGAGGAGCCCGAGGCAGCGACCGCCGCCTCCGCTCCACCCCACCTGCGCAGGGGCTGGGCCTCAGGGCAGCACACGACAGACAAGCCTCCTGAGTCAAGTCGGCCCAGGCCGACCCTCACCGGCCGGGCTCTCCTGGAGCTGGCAGTCGCGGCCGGAGGGCCCGGGCACCCAGGGCAGGCGACACTCGCAGCGGTAGGAGCCTGGCAAGTTGACGCAGCGGCCAGGACGGCAGGCTGCCGGGTCCTGGCACTCGTCCACGTCTATGGCAGCGAGGGGACGGGTGGGGGTGCTGTCACAGCATGGCCTGGGTCCCCCGCTCCCATCCCGATTCCCCGTCCCGGGCCTCACCCATCTCTTCAGGGTTCAGGCACTGGCGCTGCACCGGGCTGTACTCGGCCGGGGGCGTGCAGGCGCAGCGGTAGCCGCCGCGCGTGTTCTCACACACTCCGTTCCGGCAGTTGGATTCGTCCAGACACTCGTCCACGTCTGGAGGAAAAGCATAGGTGGCAGGGGCAGATCGGGGTGGTTGTGCGTGTCTCCCCGCCGCTTCCACGGCCGCTGGGCCGGCTGCGCTCACCCACGCACTCCAGCAGGTTCCCGTCATAGTAGAAGCCCTGCTTGCAGTAGCACTCGTAGCCCGGCTGCGTGTTCACGCACTTGCCCTCCTTGCAGATCTCCGCCCCGAACAACATGCACTCGTCGATGTCTGTGGGGTGACAAGCTGTGGCTGGGGGCGTGGGCGGGGCTGACCGCAAGAACAAAGCCCACCCGAGGGCGAGTGATGGGGCGGAGCTTAGTGGAGGAGAAGGGTAGGGCCTTGGGAAAGGTGTGGGGCGGGGCGCCGATCTACCAAGCCCTAGGGCTGCTCGAGCTAGTCAAACCAAGGCCGGTGGCGGCGGTCGGGCCGGGCAGTGTGGGACTTACCGCGGTGGGCTGGGATGCCATAGTTGACAATGTTGTTGTCCTGGGTGTAGCCCTTTCCGTCGGGGCAGAGGCTATGGAACTCAGCTGCGGGAGCGGGGAAAGCGGGACTGAGCACGCGCGTGCTGGCCGTGGGAGTTCTCCGCCTCATTTCCCAACTACCCAGCCGGGAGCCATTTCCCCCCATTCGGTTTACAGATAAAGAAACTAAGGCTCTGGGAAGGGGCCTGCCCGCTTCCTGACCTGAGCTGTAGACTGGGCAGGGATAGATTTCGCAGTGGTCTCCCCAGCCAGCCCCCAGCGAGCAGCAGCACTCCTGTTGGGTGACGTTGGTGGCCAATACGCTGTCGCAGAACACCGTGTCATCAAAGTTCAGATAGCACTCCTTCTTGTGGTGGGGCTGCTCCACCTCTGAAGGGGGGGCAAGGAGCTCAGGGTCGTGCAGACACACTGCTTTTGACCCATCTACCCACCCTACCCGCCCGCAACAGCATCTCTCTGTCCCCACCTTCCCTGGCTCCTCTTAGCCACCATGTGACAGCCAGCCTCCTTCCACAACGTGGCGTTTAGGACCCTTTGAGGTCTGGCCCCACCAGATGCCCCCAGCCAAAAGGGATTTCTTCCTGTTCCCCAAATTCAGGAGGGTGGGACCAGGACACATCTCTGAGCCCCAGCTGCAGCTCAGGGGCGTTGTCTAGCCTGGGAGGGAGCTGGGAGGACACTCACCCTCACAACCATGTTGGTCCTGGGTGGGAGTGAAGCCCTCGTCGCAGACACAGGCGTAGGAGCCCTGCAGATTCTCACAGGCCCCGTGGGGAAGGCACAGGCCAGGGTCCTGGCTGCACTCATCTATGTCTGGGGGGCAGGAGTGGCTCAGAGGAAACCCAACCCCTTCTTCCCTAGGGCTGTGCCCTGAGGGCCTCACAAAAGTTCAGAACCCGAATTTCCACTTTGATTTCAAAATACACACAACAGGTAGTCCACTCGTGCCGGTCCGTGCATGTGGGTAGGAACACGCACATTCGCTGCTGTCATTCAAAAAACCTTCAGGGGCCCCCACTGACAATAGAATAAAGTCTTAACTCTCAGCTTGGCATTTGAGGACTTTCAGTTTGGGCTCCCGATACCTTTAAAAATCTTATCACCTTTTACTCTAAGCCCCCACCCCACCTGTATGCTCAAGGCATAGTTGTCTACCCTCCTCTAAAAATGCAACTAGCTCCTTCCAGATCTCTGTACTTTACAAATACTGTTCTTTGGGCCTGGCATACCGTCCTGTGCCTTTCTCTGCCTAGGAAACTCCTACTTATGCTTCAGTTCCAGGTCAACAGTGACCTGCCCGCTACAATTAATGTAGTCCAGACTTTTCCTGGCACCCAGCACCCTGAACTGTGAGAATCAATTTAAGTGTTGGCCTCCCCCAGCTGGGAGCTCTGGGTCCTTGCTGACCTAGTACACAGTCCAGAACCTGGCAAAGAGTAGGTGCTCAGTAAACCCTTGTTGGATGAAAGCATGGACGGGTGAGTCAGTGGGGAAGACTAATACGTTAATATCTGTAAAGAGCCTAACAGTGACTGGCAGACTGGCACACACTAAGCACCACAGAAGCACCGACCGCCGTTATCACTGTGCTCATCGCTTCTAGGTGAAAGAGTGGAAGGCTGAGTGAGTGGATGGAGGGATGGAAAGACAGAAAGGTCACAGTGTGTCTAGGGGATTACTCTTCCCTGCCACGCCCCTCAGGAGCCCTCAGCCAATCCCCCATACCTTGGCACTTCCTGCCACCCACCAGACGATGCCCCTGGGGGCAAAGACATCTGTAGGAGCCATTGGTATTGATGCAGTCGCCCCCAATGCAGGCCGCAGGGAAATCACACTCATCAATGTCTGTAGGGGATCAAGGGAGTGGAGAATCTCAGGGGCTGAACCCTCATGCACAGCCTTAGGCTGCCAAAGCTTTCCCCCAGACCCTTGGGTCGGTGTCGCGCCCCTATACCCCATCTGGGATCTGGATGGGGACTGGACTTGGGCAGTGGGGGTTCTGGGGTATGGAGGGACAGGTCACAGCTTGGCTCTAGGACCTCTCACCCTCACAGCGGCTCCGGTCCCTTGACAGATGGTAGCCAGAGAGGCACTGGCACTGGAAGGATCCTGGCGTGTTGGTGCAGATGCCGTTGTCACACACGTCCCCAGCCTCACATTCATCCACATCTACGGTGCACAAGGGGTGTCAGAGGGCCAAGCTGCGGGCCTCTGCTTTTCCCACTCCTGCCCATGGCCTGAAGCGCCAGAGCTGAGGCCATCAGCACTCAGGAGCAGTGTGGGGCACTCACACTGCTCCTGGGTGGCACATGGTGCCCTGGCAACCAGGCCATGTGCCACCAGGTCCCTGGGCCAGGTCTGATGCTAAACAGCTTCCCCACCTTTCCTCCACCCTCACTGAACAAGAGGCCCCTTTCCCACCCTCTCTCTCATCCTGTTCTAGGGGTCCTTGCCCCACTGCTTTCACTGCTGCTCCCACCCTTCCCTCACCTGCCACAGCTCCCTTCTTCCCTGTAGGTAAGCTCCCCTATGTCCTCATCCTTCCCATAGAATTGTTTCTGCTCATGCAGTAAGTGAACCTGACTCTCCCCTGAAGACACGCTTTCCTGCAGTCCTCTCTGGTGGAGCCACGGCTCTTCCTCTGAGGTGCCACAGGTCCCACACCAGCACACCAGCCTCCACCCCCTGTTGCTGTCGGCACCCTCTCCCTAGCTCCTCTCCCTTTGTTTTCCTCTCCATCCCAGGAGTTTCCAGCGGCCACATGGATGACCAGGCCTCTGACCTCACACTCCTGGATGTCTATGACCTTCACCTCAAGGCCAGCCGCTCACTCTCAGGGCCCTGAGGGGCTTTCATCACTCGGGTCTGCCCCACTCTAGGGCCCTCAGAGGCTGCTTCCTTCCCACTGCCTCTGCTGTACCCAAGTCCCCCACTCTGTCTTCTCTCTCCCAGGGCCTGTGGCTTGCCCCTCAGTCCCCTGAGCTTGCCCAATGCCCCCAGACTCTGACAGTCCCCAGCCTGACCTCAGTGCTCACTGGGAACTCCCATCCCTGAGCCCAGGAATGCCTCTTCTTCCTCCTCACTGGTCTGGCACAGCCCAGCCTCCAGTCAGAGCTGTGGCCTCCAGATCCTGGTTGCCAGGTGGGGCTGCAGTCAGCCACCAAGCTGAGCATGCTGGGCCACAGCCGCGTGCTCCAGCCTCCATGGTCTGGCCAGATCCTCAGCGTGGCCAGCGCCTCCCTCTCAACTCCTCTCAAGCTTTGACTTCTGCAAAGTCTCTGGGCAGCCCCCACGCTCTTGGACACTTCCAAACTGCCACGGTCCTCCTCGGGTCTCTATTTAACTAAGGCCCTTCACTGTTTATTGAGAGAATTAAGGGTAATCACCCTCAAACCCTTGAAAACCATTATCTACATCCACTCCCCTCTTGCTCCTGCTCTCCTGTCCATGGCCAGCCACCCGCTGACCCTTCCCTCCTCTCCTAGGCCTGTGGCCCTCGTTGGCCCCTCGCCCACTTTCCTGGCATCTCCTCTTCAGTCTCTATTTCAAAGCCCCACTCCCGTGAACCCAGGTCTCACTCTTCCTCGCTTGCTGCCAATATCCTGCCTTCCACCCCCATAATGCCACAGAAGCCACCCTGCCAAGGCCACCAGAGACCTTCTTGTCTCACTAGTATGTATTTTATAAGAACTTCTCTATTGTACTTAGCTCATTTTCCTTGGTCCTTGGAAGCCTCTCCTCCCAGCTTCTACAGTAGCCCACAGCTCCCCCTGCCATCACCCGCCCCAGCTCCTCTTCCACTGCCTGCCCCTGGTGCGTCAGTGTCCACAGCTCTGCCAGATGCTCCTCTTACCCGACCCGCCCTCCTTGTCAGAGCAGGCCCACCCCAAGACTCCATAGCCCCCACAGTCCAGTCAGTGGTTCCAAGCAGGTATGTCTGGCCCAAGACTCCCAACCCACATGGCCCACCCTCTCTGCTGGCATCTCCAACTGAGAGGCCCACAGGGACCAGCCACTCAACTTGTCCAACAAGGAGCTCAACATCTTCCCTCCCTAACGTGCCCACCCCGGGGACCCTGTCCCAGTGGGCAGCACCACCTGAGTCACCTAAATGGTCCATCACCCCCCTCTCTCCTTTACTCTGACATCCAGTCAACAAGCCTGAGTAATTTATTCTAATATTTCTCTAATACCACATCATCACATAGCCATCCTGAAGCCACTACTCTCAACCCATCTACCACCATCTCTGTCCTGAGTCTCTCCAATAGATCTCCAGCCACCCTCCACACTCAGCAGCAGGGAACTATCTAAAACAAATGGCAAATCTTGTCACTCTTCCCCTTAAAATGCTTCAGGTGCTCCCTAACACCTTCAAGATGAAACTCAACCTCCTGGGTGGGGCTCAGGGGGCTCTCCAAAGGGTGGAGACCTGCCCCTCCCCAGCCAGCCTCAGCCCCCATTCCCTGGGCATTCCTTACAGTGCCCTGCACACCCCATACTGTTTTTCACCTGAGTAGCCACTGAGGCCTCTGCCTGCAGTGCTATTCTATCTCATCCTTCTTTGCGTGGCTAATTCCTGTTATTCTTTAAGATAACTCAGGCCTTCTTCCTCCCACCCCGCTGGTGTTTCCAAGAAGCACCCCAGCTCCATCCAGGCCCAGCCCTGCACTCTACAGTCTGCCTTACGTTCCCCAGTTTCTCGCCTCTTGGTGGATAATAACACGAATGCAGGAGGGACTACTAATGCCTCCCTCCTCTCTTTGATATCTTTTTTCTTTCTTTCTTTTTTTTTTTTTTTTGTTGAGACAGAGTCTCACTTTGTTGCCCAGGCTAGAGTGAGTGCCGTGGCGTCAGCTTAGCTCACAGCAACCTCAAACTCCTGGGCTTAAGCGATCCTACTGCCTCAGCCTCCCGAGTAGCTGGGACTACAGGCATGTGCCACTATGCCCGGCTAATTTTTTCTATATAGATTTTTAGGTGTCCATATAATGTCTTTCTATTTTTAGTAGAGACGGGGTCTCGCTCAGGCTGGTCTCGAACTCCTGACCTTGAGCAATCCACCCGCCTCGGCCTCCCAGAGTGCTAGGATTACAGGCGTGAGCCACCGCGCCCGGCCTTCTTTCTTTCTTTCTTTCTTTTTTTTTTTAGACAGAGTCTTGCTTTGTTGCCCGGGCTAGAGTGAGTGCCATGGCGTCAGCCTAGCTCACAGCAACCTCAAACTCCTGGGCTTAAGCGATCCTCCTGCCTCAGCCTCCCAAGTAGCTGGGACTACAGGCATGCGCTGCCATGCCCGGCTAATTTTTTTATATATATATTTTTTAGTTGGCCAGATAATTTCTTTCTATTTTTAGTAGAGACGGGGGGTCTCGCTCTTGCTCAGGCTGGTCTCAAACTCCTGACCTCGAGCGATCCACCCGCCTCGGCCTCCCAGAGTGCTAGGATTACAGGCGTGAGCCACCGCGCCCGGCCTCTTTTTTCTTTCTTTACATTTAAATAACAGGCTTTGCAAACGCAGCTTCAAATCCTGCCCCCAAGACCCTTCCTACGTGAAGATTCTGGCGGCGCCTTCCTTGGCGAGATTCTCTGAGAAAGGGAGCGACTGGATCAGAGAACCGAGGGTTGAATTAGCCACCTCCCACCACCCGCCTGACAGCCAGGGAGACCCGCTCTCCGCTTCAGCGGCAGGGCTGCCTGGCCCGGGGCGGGGGCTCACCCACGCAGCTGCGGCCGTCGGGCGCGGGCGCGTAGCCCTGGGCGCAAGTGCAGCGGAAGGAGCCTGGGAGGTTCTCGCACCAGCCGGGAGAGCAGGGGCTGCCCTCGGCGCACTCGTTCACGTCTGCGACGCAGTGAGCGCGTCTCAGAGGCTGCCCCACTGGGTGGCGGCGGGACACTTCGGTTCCCGGTGAACCGCGACAGGGTGTGGGTCTCCTCCGCCCAGGGCGGTGGACTCCCCACTATTCTCGTGAGGCCACGCCCCCGAGGCGTCACTCACCGACGCTAGCCCCGCCCCGCCCCATCAGGAGCCAGACCAGGGCATTACCCGGAAGGGCCCCGCCCACTAGCCTTCCAGGCCCCGCCTTCCACCCTATCCGGGACCCAGGCCCCGCCCTCACCGCGGCAGGCCCCGCCCCCCTGGCTTCTGTAGCCGGGCTGACAGGCGATGCACTTGAAGCTCCCGGGTTTGTTCTCGCATTTGCCATCCGGGCAGGTGCTCGGGTCCCGGCATTCGTCGATGTCTGCGCAGGAGGGAGAAGGAGGCGGACCCATCTGGGGACAACGTGACTGGCCCAGGGCTCCGGGTCCTTGCCAAGGGCCCCCTTCCGTCACAGATCAAGGCAAACCCGCCGTCGGGCTCCAAGGCCCTAACCTCTGAGAGCCACAGAGCAGGGCAGAGACAAGAATGCAGGCCCGCCGCCCCCACCCAAGGTGGAGAGACAGCTGATGCCCCCCGTTTGGTCTAGATGGGGTCCCCTCACCTTCGCACACAGGCAGTCGGGAGGCTTTGAGCCGGTAGCCCGGGTAGCAGTTGCACTTATAGTGACCGGGAAAGTTGATGCAGAAGCCGCCGTCGCCGCACAGGTGGGGCTTGGCGCACTCGTTCAGGTCTGAGCGGGAGGAAGGAGGCACGAGGAAGGGTATGGGGGGGCAGTGGAGGGCATTACACAGCGATCGGGAGGACAGCCTGCCCCACCCAGCGCCGCCCCGCCCTGGTGGCGCTCACCCACGCACGAGCGCCCCCCGGCGCCCACGTGCAGGCGGTAGCCGCGGTTGCAGTGGCAGTTGTAGGAGCCACCGGTGTTCATGCAGATGCCCCTCCCGGGGCCGCAAGGCTCCGCCTCGCACTCATTCACATCTGAGACGGACGGGGTGGGCCAAGAAAAGTCAAAGGGGTGTCTTGAGCAAGGTTTGCCTCCAGGCTGTCCGCCCGCACGCCCGCCCCACGCTCACCCACGCAGTAGCGGTGCTGCGGATGTGACCGGTATCCGGGGTTGCAGTGGCAGGAGTAGTCTGGGGGCCCTGGGACACACTCCCCGTGGCCACATATGTTCTGGTTCAGTCGGCACTCGTCTGTCTCTGCGGGCACGGCCGGGTCAGGGAGCATTCACCTCTGCCACATCCCCAGGGCAGACCTGGGCACCCCAATTCTCCTGACCCAGATACCTGACCAGGTCATACCATGACCTCAGGTTCCTGCACAGCCATATTCCAACCCTAGAATTTTGTGTACCTCATCCCAATATAAAGACCCCAGATAGCTCCAAACCAGGACTCCAGGTACCTGACATCCTATCACCTCTGGACCTTGACACTTCCATTCCCCATTCACTCCAAGGCCCTGACCCCAGTCACCTCAAACCAAACTGCATCCCCTCAGGGCCCCTCAGTCATCTCAATATCCCTACCCAAGGGGCTTGGATACCCCTTCTCCCCAGTCACCTCAATATCTTAGACCCTACAGCCTCAGTCCCACAAGTATCCTCTGGAGCCCCCATTCCAGAATGGTCGATGACCTCCCCCTCCCAAGGCAAGCAGGAGCTGGTTTCCTGGGAATCCTAACTTGTGCCATAGCTGTGCCCACGTGGCCAGATGCAGGAAGCCCCTTCACCCTCTTTGTCACCAAGCCCAGGACTCCCTGCCTTCTACCTCTCCCTCCTTTGATCCTCACCACCCACCAGTCTCATCTCCAGCACCCCATCCCCTCACCCCTCTCACCTCCCCCCACCTCTCATCCCCCCTCATCCTAGGCCATGATGCCCAACTCTGCTCTGCTTCCGGCCAGTGGGCTTTGCAGGCTGTTTTTGCCTGGAGTACCTCTCTTTAACACCCCCCCCCCAAGATACTTCCATTCCTCCCTCTCTCCAAGTCCCTGACCCCAGTTACCTCAAACCCAACCCCATCCCCTCAGGGACCCTCAGTCATCCCAATATCCCTTAACACACAACCCCCAAGAAAGCTGTCCAGGGGCCTTGTCCTCTGCATCCCCAAAGCCCCCAGGGCAGCCACCTTGTACCTGAGCCCTTGCCCCAGGGGCTCATGTAGGCTCAGGCTGCCAGCTCCCTTGTGGCTTTGCAGCGTACACAGACACAGGCATGAATCTGGCTCAGCTGTGTGACCTGGGGCAAGTTACTGAACCTCTCTGAGTCTCCACGTTCTCATCCAGAAAATGAAGCTAATAATGTCTCGTACACTTCACATAGTATGAGAAGGTTAGATGATACTTAGAATGTAAAAGTCTTCAGGCAGTGCCTGGCACAGAGAGGTTACTCAATCTGAGCTAGCAATTTTGATGCCCGAAACCCTGCAGACACTTCCCATAACCTCTGGCATCAAACCCAAGCTTCTCAGCAAGGCTCCGTGCATTGGACTTCCCCTGGTGCAAACACCGGCCTGTGCGGCTTCTCCCTCCTCTGCCAGTGTGATGCTCCCATACCTTTGCCCAAACTTAACTTGCCTTGGGAAGTCCTTTTCCCCAACCTGCATGCCCCTCCTTTCCCCACTTCTGCTCCGGAATTTCTAACAGTCTTTAAAACACTACTCAGAAAGCCTCTCATGGCTGCCCTACATATTATCACAACCCCAGACTTCCTTCCTTCTGCTCTGATTTATTTTCTCATAGCATTTGTGAGACATATTAGATTTTTACTTATTGATCTTTTTGTTACCTTTTGTCTGCTCTTTAAGGACAGAAAATTTTTGTCTGTTTTTGTTCATTGCAGTATCCCCAACACCTGAACAGCGCTGGCACATAGTAGGTGTTCAATAAATATTTGTTGAATGAATGAATGCCCTCAGACTGGGCTGACCATCATGCTACCTGGGGCATTTGAGGGCAGGGTGGGATCTCTGCTGTTTATGGGGGCTTCCCTAGCACCCAGCCCTGGATAAATGTCAGCCAATTGGCTCTAGGGAATGACTGCAGGGGGCAGGGGAGGAGAAAAACTAAGTGGGGGTGTGGCCTATCTAGGGCGTGGCCTCGCAGGGTGGGCCTTACCTGTGACCTGAGTGGGAGCAATCTCCACGGCGCTGCGGGAAGGGGGTAAGTCCGGTAGGAACCAGCGCATGGTGGGTGGCGAGGGGCGGGAGATCAGCTCTGCGGGCAGCAGTGCACGCTTGTCAGAGGGTGAGGGTCACCGAGCCTCCCTTCTGCTTTCAAGCCTTCAGCGTGGGCATGTCACACCCCAGCTTCACTGCCCCCCAGTACTTAGGCTGTGAACTCCCCCTACCCATTAACTTAGCCCCTCAGGGTCCATCCCTGCAGTGCCCAGCTCACCAGGGTAGGGCCGGGCAGGAGACGTGGTGGCAGTTGGGTGGCTCTGCTGCACTGACCGCTCCTCACTCACTGGCTGCGGGTGACAACAGCATGAGCTCTCCCTGTCTCCCTCACCTGTCCCACCCTTCCCACCTGGGCTCCCATACTCACTGAGTCTGTGGTCACACCTAGAAGGGAAGAGAAGATGAGTTCATTGAGTATTGGGGTAGGAGAAGGGAGTCAGGTCTGGGCTCAGCAGCTGAATATTTGTGGTTAGGGTCTCTAGGAGTTCAGCAATCATGTCTCTGGGTCAAGGGTCAGGGGTTAGATCCAGGGTTAGGATGTCTTTGCATAGTGGTCACAGACTCAGGTCTGGGGAGCAATGACTGAGCAAAGTCCTTGTGTTACAGATCAAGGCTTAGGAGGTTATAGCTCAGTCTCAAATCTCTGGGTCAGGGGTCCGGGGGTCAGATCTGGAGGTCACTGGCTGGGTCTAAGAACAGAAGGGGTCAGGCCAGACCTCTCTCCTCCTCTGTGTCCTCAGGTGGTGGCGCCTGGCTGGGGCTCTCAGGGTGCTGTTGGGGCTTGGGTGGCCCATCGGGGTGCAGGAAAAGGGAAAAGTCGCTTTCGCCCTGAATGGTGAGTGTCTGGTGGGAGGTGAGGATGTGGTACCCCTTCCCGGCTGGGCAGATCTCCTTGAAGGCAGCTACGGCCAAGACACCAGACACAGAGGTGAGCATTTCCTGGACAGGTAGGTACATGGACAGACACCCACCCCCACCCCTGCCCTACATGCCCTGGCTCACCAGTGCCATCTGCGGGGCAGCGCTGACACCGCGCACCCCAGGCCTTGCCCACACTGCAGCAGCAGAGCTGGCGGGTGAGGCGCGTGGTCAGTGGGTGCTGGCACTGGTGCTCGGGGCTCACCAGGCGGAAACACAGGCTCTTCTCCTCCGGCTTGTCCGCTGCAGGAGGAATGGGGGGCATGGGAATCTGGGCCTGAACACTACCCACGTCCCTCTGCCCAGCTGCTCCAGACCTGTCTCTCTGGCCCAGACAACACTTGATCTCCATGTAGCCCCTGACCCCACATGATCCTGAACTCATGTGACCCCTGGAACCACCGACCCCATTGACCCCTGATTCTGGCTGCTCTGGACTTCACCCCTCCTGTCCATCAAGCCTATGATCTATAGGACCCTGACTCCATATAATCTCTGACCCCATGTGACCTTTAACCCCAGATCTCATGTGACCCCTGACCCCACTGATCCCCGATCCTATCTGTTCTGGGCCTTGGTCCTCCTACAGTCAACCCCACTCTGATCTCCTGTGACTTCTGACACTTGCTGCTTGGAGCCTTACCCTTCCCAGCCGTGCCTATGACCTCCCAGAAACCAGAGCCCCCCAGTCTCACCGATGCACTGTGTGCGAGAGGGGCCCAGGCTATGGCCAGGTGGGCAGACACAGCGATAGGAGCCAGGGTTGTTGAGGCAGTCACCATGGCGACACATGCCCGGCATCGCACACTCGTTGATGTCTGTGGAAATGGGAAGTTTGGTCCCTCCAGTCTGGGGCCATACAGAGACAGCAAGCTGCTCAAAGAACCTCAGCGTCGTGCCTTAGCCCTGCCTCCTCCCCCACCCAACTTAGGAACCCCCCGGTGGCGGCTGGCCGCCCTGCAGCCCACAGAGTCTCCTGGCTGGCCATACCCTGGCAGTGGGTGCTGTTGAGCCTTTTGTATCCCTGCGGGCAGTCAGCGCCTACCTCCCCACGTACAGGCCCTGGCTTCTGCACCCCTGTGTCTGCAGAGAGAGGGCAGTATGGCAAGGGATGACAAGGAGGGCATTGGCGGGGGCAGAGTGGGATGTAGAGAAGAATGTGGGGGGGAGGGTCCACCTGGTGGGGGATGCCCACTGGGCCTAGGCACTCACACTGCAGCTGGGGGCACTTGTGACACTTGCTCTGGCCCCAGGCGGTGCCGATGCTCCCACAGCAGTCTTCCTGCTTGGTCAGGCCTGGGAGAGGGTTGCTGCCACACTGCAGGGAGGAGGATGGGGAGGGGTCACAAGCACCCTGCCCCTACTCACCTCCCCACTGAGGAGGCCCTTTTCCTTGCTGCCACCGCCCTCTCTCCCCCATTTTTATGGTTTTAGGCAGTCTGGGTTAGGGCAGTTTGGCAGGGCAACCCTGAGAGAAGGAAGGGCCCTCCCATTGGGACTGTGGGTACACTCACGGGCTGCTTGGGCAGCGTGTCCTGGAAGCAGCGGCCCAGGGGCTTCTGAGTGGGTGGCCGGGGGTGCGGGGGCTTGGGGTGCGGCAGCAGGTGCTGCGAGGGGGCTGGGCCCTCTGCATTGGGGCCCTCGATGCGGTGCACCTGGACAGAGGCCTCCGGCGGGTGGTGGACACGCACGTTCACCACAGGGGGCGGGGCCTGCACTGGGGGCGGGGCGCAGTGGCCTCAGGGCTGCCCGTGGGGTCTCGGGCTGAGCTCTCCAGGGCTGGCCCCCTCCCAGGTCCAGCCACCATAGTGCCACCCACCTCACCCTCTCCAGGTTTGCCCATCGCCTGGTACCTTCTGCTGAGATCTGTCCCGGCCCCAGGGGCACCAGGAAGGCGGCATGCTGGGCAGGGGGCCCCTCCCCAGGCCCGGGAGGGTCGGCGATCACCTGGACGGCGTAGATGGCATGCTTGCTGGCCACAGAGTCACCTTCCGGAGCCAGCGGAGGCAGTGCGCCTGTGGACAGGGCCCCAGCCCGGCCCAGCCCAGGGCCTGAGCCACCAGTGCCCCCACCAGCTCCTCCAGCAGGCACCTGGCAGAAGCGCCCCGTGAAGTCAGGAGGACACAGGCACTGGTTTCTTGAGGAGCACTGGCCACCATTCATGCAAGGCAGAGGGCACACCACTGGGGAGAGGAGGTGGATCAGGGCCAGGGCACCCCTGCCCCCAGCCCCAGTCCGTCAGCCACATCCTGTCTCTTCTCCCTCCTCCGTACTTCCTTGCCACCACTGGCTCTGTCCTCCTTGGGAAGCTGGGTTTTGTAACGCATCACACACGTGGAAACTGCACTCTAGATCCCGCAACATCCGTATGCCCATGTTGGGTGCTGGAGTTTTAAGTCTCAGACTTAAACCCCAGCTAGGCCACGTGCCAGCTGCATGACCCTGAGCACCTTACTTCCCCGCCCTGTGCCTCAGTGTCCCCATCTACAGAGATGTTGTGTTATTAAATGAGGTGATGCCAGTGCAAATGCTTAACACGGGACCAGTCCACAGAGGGTGCTTAAAAAGTGGTAGCAAATGATGATGGGCCTCTGGCTGACCCCAGGCCTCTCCTAGGTATCCCTCCCTCCCTGGTGCCTCTGCCTCTTCTCCCCAAACACTCCCCTCATTCAGGCCTTGGGCCTCTCTCTTCTTGCCATCCCAGGGCCCACACCTCACCCCTGCCAAAGATGTCCACATCTCTAGAGACAGCTGCAGCCCTCGCCCTCTCCAGGACCTCTCTTGGGCACCTCCACCCAGGGGACACTGTCAGATATCAGCACCCTGCCTCCCCTCCTCCTCCTGACCTGGGATCCCACTGCCTGCCGGGTCACGCATGACTAAGCCTCAGGCTCTGTCCCTCCTGCTCCCATCTGCCCAGTTACAGCTCTACAATGTCCCATGAGTCCACCTCTCCTCCTCCCCAGGGCCTCTCCCCCTCCCTTGGCCGCCTTCCGGCCCCTCTCCGGCCCTCTCACAACCCCAGCATCCCCGTAAAACCTGCCTCAGGCTGAGCTCTGGCATGTCACACCCCTGCTCACACTTGCCTCCTGGCCCAGACACTCAAGGCCCTCCATGGCCCAGAACCTTCTTTCAGCCCATCCCCCTCTGCTCTTTCCATGTGCACCCCATGCCCCAGGCTCGTCTCCCTCCTGCTGGTGTGCCAACCTCTTGCCTCATGGCTTTGTTCGTGACATTCCCTCCACTACAGAGCCCTGTCCCCGTTTCTACATATTCAAATCTTGTCCTTCCTGTCTCAGCTTCTCCTCCAGGAAGGGAGCCGTTCTTCCCACCCACCCGTGTCCCCTCTCCTCAGCTATCACCCTCTGCCCCAGCTCTGTCTGGCACCTGGCTTCCCTGTTTTCACACCTGTTTGCCCCTCTGTAAAGGGTACTTTGGAGGGCAGGGCCAGGCCAGCCTCAGCTCTGGGTCCCTGAGGAAGTGCAGGGGGAAGAAATGAGGGAGTGATTGAAAGGATGGGACCTCAGCCTGTTCTGTCACGTACTCGGACTCACGGTCATGTCAACGCGTGCTACAGCCTTGGGGCCCTGAGCCCATGCACCAGCCCACCTCGCTCCTGCTGCCGCATGGCTGCCCTCACTTCCCAGGGTGGGAAGCATGGGGTGCTGCACTCCTGGACACCCAAAGGGCCTCACCGGTACAGCCCACATCCATGGCCATCGGGGTCGGACTAAGAACATCGCATCGAATCCCAGCCCAGCCCATCCTGCCTGGCCTCTGGGGACCAGGCCTCACAGGGCAGATGGGGTGTGTCCCTCTCCGGGGGAGGCAGGATTCTCTTCTTCCTGTCTCCCAGTGAGTCACTCAAAGCGGTGAGGGTGACCTCCCAGTGACACCCGCCTACTGTGGCCTGGGCACCAAGCCTGGGGGATGTGGGCAGCACAGATGGAGACAGCAGCCTGGGCAGGATGGCCAGGGAACCTGGGAGCCTAGACACACATACACTCACACCCACAGTCATCTTGTCATTCACAGACTCATTCTGACACCAACACAGGTTCACATAAACACTCCCTAATGGTGACTGGAGACACACACCCAAGACAACCAAGAGACAGGTAGTTAGTCACAGTGGGCCACTTCAAAGCCTATGCACGCCCCCAGACATGCGGGGCTGTGCACACCCCCCACCATCTCATGAGTAACGGGAGCCTGTGAGCAGGGTCCCTTGGGCCTGTGAGTGGGTAAGTGAATATAGAAACGTGTAAGAGGGGCTGTTTTGCTGGTGCCATCCCGGGCCAGGGCCAGGCCTAATTACCCTATCCAGGAGGGTAATTACCGCTGTGACACCTCCCCTAGCCTGGCCCACAGGGCCCTGTGGGAGGAGGGCAGAGCCCCAGGCCTGGCCCTTTGAAGAGAGATGCTGGGGATGGGGTAGGTAGGCTCCAGGCTGACCCAGGAGGTCACAGGGCTTGGGCTGGGGGTTGGAGGGACTCTGAGGGCCTTTGAGGCAAAGACGTTGGGAGCTTAGGGGGTGGCACAGGAAGAGGAGGGACTGAGCACCCAAGCCAGACCCCACCTTCAGGCCTGCACCCCACTTCTTAGGCCTCAACACCCTCCCCTCTCAGACCGTGCCAGTAAACAGCTCCCCTCCCTCTCAGCCAGGACCTTAGCTCCTCCTCCCAGGGAATGCAGGTGTCTACCCCTGGCAGGCCCTACTTCAGACATTTAAAAGAGATTTTTCCTGTTTCTTCCAGCAAGTCTGTTTCTTGGGGGAATATTTACCCCTTCTCTGAGGCTTCCTCCCCCCAGCCTGCATCCCTCCAAACCCCCTGCGTGCTCCCTCTCAGAACACAGCATCTTCCGGGAAGCCTGTGTCATCCAGGACCCCAGCATTTCCCCACACGTAGGCCCCAGCCCTAACTCAAAGCTTCAAAGTCCAGGCTCCCCAACTCTGGCCCCCAGGACACCAGCCTTCTAAGCCCATGCCATGGCCCTGGGTCACCCCGGCCCCTGGATCTTTGCTCTCTGTACCCCCAGCCCCCAGTCTCCTATGCCCAGGACTCCACTATGTGTCCCGCATGGTCCTGGCGCCTGTCCTTCTCCGCTGCCCCCAGCCGTGCCCCCTGGCCCTCACCCACGCGGAAGCCGGAGCCCGTGAGCGTGTCGGTGCTGTGGCCGTTCTCTCCGATGAGCGTCATGTTGGAGCCCTGCTGACAACTGTCCCGACACTGGCCTTTAAGGCAGGTCCGCTTGCAGATCACCGGCGCAAAGACCACCTTGAAGCGCTCGCGGGCTAGCGCCCCGCCCCCGCCTGCGCCCCGCTCGCCGGCGGGTCCCCCCTCGGCCCCGCCGCTCGGGCCCAGCAGCGGCAGCAGCAGCAGCGCCAGCAGCCCCACCGCCCCCGCCCCGCGCATCGCAGGGGCCAGGCCGCCAGCAGCCCCTCGGGGCCCGGGCATCCGGGGCCGCAGGACCCCGGGGGGCGCGCCCGGGCGGGGGCAAGGTGCCCGGCGCCCGAGGGGGTAGGAAGCCTGGAGCCCCGGGAGAGGGCTGGAGGGGGCAGCGAGGGCGCGGAGCGGAGGAAGCGGGCCGGCAGGGGACAGCAGGCGCAGGCGGGGGCGGGGGAAGACGGAGAGATGGACCGCGGGGAGCCCAGAAACTTCACAGCCCCGGGAAGAAGCCCCGCCGAGGGCCCGAACTTGGGCAGGAGCGAGAAGGCCGGAGCAAGTTGAGGCGGAGAGGAGGAGCGAGGGAGAGGAAGGCCGGGCGGCCGGCCCGCTCCGCGCCTCCCCCCGGCCGGCTCCTCTCCCGCGGCCGCGGGGCAGCGGGGAGCGCGGGGAGGACGCAGGGAGAAGTGAGCAGTTGTTTTCCCTGGCTGCAGCGCGGCGCGGCGGCGGCGAGGGGGGCTGGGACGCTGGCCCCGGGCCAGGGAGACAGTTTTTTCTGTTTCAAGCGTCGTCGCAGCCGCCCGGAGGAGCTAGGGTGTGCGGGCGGGCGGAGGCTGGGGGGGCGGTCCCCACCCCGATGCCCGCCCCGGCCGGAACCCGCCGCCGCGCTGGGCCATTTCCAGAGGGCCCTCACCTGGGACCGTCGGGCCGGCCCGCCGGATTCCTCCGGGCGGGGCAGGGAGGCCTGCGTAGCCCTCCCCGCCCTGCCCCATCAACGCGGGAAACCGAGGCTGAGGGAGGACAGAGGGCCTTCCCCAGGGTCACACTGAGCAGGGAGGCCGATGGGGCTGGAGCCCAGGCCTGGCAGCTCTTCCCCAGTCTCCTCTGCACACGCGGGGGTCTCACAGCCCCCAAGTCACTTGTCGTTAGTGCTGATCCACTGCCCTCTGAGAAAAGGGCTGAAAGGAGGGGACACCCTTTGGCTAGGGGCTCAGTGAGGTCCCAGGAAAAGCTCGTGGGGTCCAGAAGAGGAGCAGAAAGAACAAAGTTCTAAATCGGCCTCCCTGCCAATTCTCTTCAATGGCTTTCTGGTGCCCACCCTGCCACCTCCCCCCTTTCCCCTTGTCTGGCCAGGCTGGCGGGCCTGGCTCTGGGCCTCAGACACTCTGGAATCGCCAAGGTCTGAGCTCAGGGCCTGGCCCCCTTCCCAGGCTAACAGCCGGGAAGAGGGGAGCGCTGCTTGAGGGCCTGGGGCTAGGGAGGGGCACAGCAGGACCCCTGGGCAGGGGTTGGCAGGGACTTGGAAGGGGTCTGGAGTTTGGTAGAGCCTGGAGAGGAGCCAGACTTGTCCACTGGGCTGGAAGGGAGGCTGTGGTGCCTGGGGCCCAGGCTGTACCGTGGGGCCTGCCAGGAGACCCCAGGATTCAGTATTTGACTCATAGAACTCAGCAGGGGGTGGGTGACCAGGGTACATCTGGGGAAGTATGCTGCCAAGTCAGGGCAGCACCAGACCCTCTCCTGGAGGGGCACCAGGGGTGGCAGTCTGATTTGGCCAGGGGTGAGGCATGGGGTGCCGTAGGTTCAGGGACTCACCTTCAGGCACACCTTTCCAGAGAACTCACAGTTGTTACTTTGAGGGTGAGTTTATTTGCGTAGCCTCGGGGCGACTGCGGGGAAACCCTGTAGCAAGCCTCTGCTCAGTGTGCTCAGGCCCTGTCAGTCCAGCCTGCTGCAGGGCTGGAGGGGGCTCAATCCCTGTGCCCCCAGGGGCTCCCTGCTGCTGGATTCCAAGAGGGGGTGTGAGAGGCAGCCCCCACCCTCCCTCAGGGCTCACCGAGTCTACACTGAGGCAGGGAGTAATACCGAGTGCTTAACACCTGCCAGGCACTCATCTGAACCTGACCCTCCCCTTCCTACAGCCAGCTATGGCTCAACTTGGAACACAGCACGCTCCAGGCTTAGAGTCCTAATCTCTCTAAGCCTCAGTTTTCTTGTCTGTGAAATGGGAATCTATTCATTCAACAAACTGAGAACCTACCCCATGCTAAGCTCTTGCCCACAAATAGAACCAATCCTGCCCTCCTGGGGCGACTGTGCTGGGGACAATAGACATGTGACAAATCAATTCACACATAGCTGTGGCCACAACAGAGGTTGGTGCTGTGACAAAGAGCAGGAGCTGGGAGCAGGGGCAGTGGTGGGACCTGGGGAACAAAGGGACTTTTCCCCCCAAAGCTGGAGGCTGAGCAGGAGATAGCAGGAGGCATCTAACAGGGGTGGGGGGGGGGTGGGGGACAGCAGCTGAGTTGTGGGAGACGTAGGCCATGGTGAGGAATTTGGCTTTTATTCTCATTGTAAGGGGACTGTACCAAGCAAGAGAGGGTACTGCTGCCCTCATCCCAGGAGTGACATACCGCTTGGACCCGCGGAGATGTATTTGGGAGGTAGAATCTAGAGACATGTGAAGTGGAGGGTGGCCGAGAGCAGGTGGCATGCATGGTCCCTAGGTTTCTGGCCTGAGCCCTGGGAGGGTGAGGAAGAGGAGAGGGAAACACAGGGAAGTGCCTATGGCTTTGTTTTGGACCTGCTGAGTTTGAGATGCTTGTGCATCGTCCAAGTGGAGACGCCTGAACTCAGGAGTCTGGAGCTCAAACAGGACATCTGGCCTGGAGACATAAGCTCAGGGTCCTCAGCATACGGGGGCATTTACGATGGTGGGAAAGGATGGGCTCACTGGGAAGAGAAGAGGGCTCAGGGCGAGCTGGGGAGGTCACCCTTCCCAGGGAAAAGCCCCAGAAGGAGCAGCTGGAGGGAGTGGAGAGGTCAGCCAGGAGCTGGTGCAGGAAGAGCCAAGAACAGTGTTTTGGGAGGAGGATGTGGCCAGCAGTGTCTAAGGCTACTGAGGGTAGTTCTCAGGGGCTGCTGAGGGGACTCAGTGACAGGGAGTGATGAAAGCACCTAGCCTAGCAATAATACTCAACAAGTGTTGCCCGTTATTCTCAAAAATTCCTGAAGCTCTCAGGGCCCAGCAGGAAATAGCTGAAACCATCTGGGCTAGCAACAGAGGGAAGCCCTTAAACCAGGGAGGGCTGCCCTCCAGGCTGTGGCCTTCAGCAGAGACTTCAGTACCTGTCCTGCCCCCACCCCTCGCCCCCACAGCCTTTAGGGAGGGCACTGGGGAAATAAATATTACCCTAGTCTCCTAGCCAGAAGTCTTCTCTCCAGCAGGGCCTCCCATGGGCTGAGCCAGAGAAAGGGTGCGGGCAGAGGAGCAAGCTGGAGAATGCAGAGTGGTCTGCGGGGCGAGCTGAGGCAGTCCCACACACGTGGCATCCTTGGCCTGCACACCTTCTCTACCCTCATCACCCCACGTGGCACCTCATTTTCCTAGAATCTGCCGGCAAATTTTTATGTCTCCAAGATGTATGTTCTCCTTTAAGTCCAAGGAGACAATGACCTTCGTGATCATTCCAGATTGTCCCTACCAATCACAGGTCTTCCCACGGCTACTCTGCTTCCTCTGGTCCTTCCTCCACCTGGTGCCAGAGTCACCTTTTAAAACCTAACTCTACCATGTTACTCTGCTGCTTAAGATATTTCTAGTGGCTTCCCTCTGCTTGCCAGAACCTGCAAGGTCCTCTGTGTCTCTGAGATGCTGAGTTTGTTCCCCTGCTCTTCTGCCGCCAACTTTTAATGATCCTTCATGTCAAAGCCTGAAACTGTATTCTTCTTTGTGGATTTGTTGACTTTCTTATCATCCATCTCACTGCCCTCCGAGGAAGGCACAACCTTGTCTCCAGATCCTGGAACGGGCCTGGCACACAGAGGGTGCTGACATTTGTTGGTTGATTGAATGGAGAGGCCACGAGAGTGCCCACTGTTGACCATGCACTTTACACTGTCATGTCATGTCATCCTCCCAGCCACCCTGCAAAGGGGAAACTGAAGCTCTGAAAAATAAAACAACTAGACTCAGGTCACCTGGTGAGTAAGATATGGTGATTGAACCAAAGTCTGCCTGATCCAAAATCTATACAAGCTACTGGGGAGAGGAATGACAGAGTCCCACAAATGTCCTGAAGATAGGTGGGTGAGGCTCCAAGGGCAATGAGGGGCTTTGCCAGAATGGGACAAAGAGGAGCCACGGGACCCAGGCCCAGGGAATGCTCAGACTGCTTAAATGTTCGTGAGGCCCAGAGTAGGCAACGGACTTGGCCAAGTTTGCACAGCCAGTCAACAGTAGAGCCAGGACTCGAACTCAGGGCTCCTGATGCCTCGCTAAGGGATTGGCTGGACAGGGCAGCAGCAGCCTGCATAACGAACGTTATGTCCCAGGAGGCAGAATAGCACAGGGGTTGTTTCCAGCATTAGATTTCCTAGCTGCGTCACGTACCAGCTGTGCGAATTGGGAAAATGCTTTAACTTCTCTATTTTCTCTTTTTTTTAAGAGATGGGGTCTCACTATGTTGCCCAGGCTGGCCTCAAACTCCTGGGCTCAAATGATCCTCCCACCTCAGCCTCCCAAATAGCTGGGGCTACAGGTGTGCACCCAGCTTTTCTCAATTTTAAACAGAGTCAGTGAGCTAATATTTATGAGGCCCTTAGCAGATGCCTGCCACATAATAAGTACTAAATATGTATTAGCTCTTCTCATTGCTGTCTGGGTCTGGGAGCCAAGATGGGTTGAGTGGTGGGAGGCGGGTGGCTTGTGGGGAGGAGAACGGCCATTCCTGAGGGCTGACTGTGTGTCAGGCTCTGTGCCACCTCCATGTGTCATCCCTCTGAGCTCTGAATGTCTTTGGGAAACTTCTAGACTCTGAGGAAAGAAATAGCTCTCGGAGAGGGGTGGATGGGGAGAAGGGAAGGGGGCCACTCATGAGTTCTAAAGATGAGGGATGGGCCGGGCGTGGTGGCTCATGACTGTCATCCTAGCACTCTGGGAGGCCAAGGCGGGCGGATTGTTTGAGCTCAGGAGTCCAAAACCAGCCTGAGCAAGAGCAAGACACTGTCTCTACTAAAAATAGAAAGAAATTACCTGGACAACTAAAAACATATATAGAAAGAATTAGCCAGGCATGGTGGTGCATGCCTGTAGTCCCAGCTACTGGGGAGGCTGAGGCAGGAGGATCGCTTGAGCCCAGGAGTTTGAGGTTGTTGTGAGCTAGGCTGACGCCACGGCACTCTAGCCCGGGCAACAGAGCGAGACTCTGTCTCAAAAAAAAAAAAAAAGATGAGCGATGGAAGTTTTGGAAGCCTGGAGGGGACAATTCTGCCCTAAAGCATCTCTCTGCAAAGACACTATTGAAAGTGGTTGTTATTAAGTCCCTGTGATGTGCCGCTTACTGTGGGGACCAGGATGATGAGCACTGAGACCTGGGATTAAAAAATGAAATGAACCTATCTTCACGCTAGATAAAGCAGAGAGGCTCTTCTGCCCCGCCACTCTTCTCCAGCTGTCCAACACAGAAGTCTACCGGTGAGAGCTCAGGCTCTGGGGGTGCGTGGGCTGCCGGGATGGAGTCCAGCCCTGCCGTGTCCCAGCTGCATGGCCAGGGATACACCACTCGACTGCTCCAAGCCTCAGCTTCCTCATCTGCGAGCTGGGAATGAGAATGAGACCTAACTCAGGTGTTAGTTAGCCTAAGGATTAGATGAGAGCCTTCATGGAAAGCTCCTAGCACGGTGCCCGGCCCAAAGAAAACACACACCCATCGTTGTGTACAATTATTTTTATCAGTGTATCATCTGCCCTTTCCTATTTCACAGAAATGTCAGGTCAATTCACACTGCAGTGAAGAACAAGAAAAAGAAAAACTGACCCTTTTTCAGTGCCTGTCAGTGTGGAAGCACGACGATGTAAGTTACAGTTCTCAGAGGCACGGTGATGTGGCATAGGTCACTCGTTACCACGTGAACCTGCCCCACCAGATGAACCAGTGGGCGGGGGAAGGCACTATAATTGAGCTGTGTGTGAACATGCTGCCGTGGTGTGCTCTACCACGTAGCAAAGGGCCTCACTACTGCCGTGTCATCAGTGCCACAGGGCGGGACAGATGTTGGGCTGGCTCACATGAAGGCATGATAAATTCTGTTGGCAGGGAAGAGTCTGAAACAGCCCAAGCCTGCTGCTTCCCAGACAGCTGGTCGGTCCCACGACTGCTGTGAATAGGCTTTACCCCCACGCTTGTGAGGACCTTCTTTCTATGTGCCTGCCCCTTGTCAAGGACTGTGAAGGGTCTGAGATTTTACCGCACTTGCAAACTAACAAAGTAACCTGCCACAGGTTTATGGATGCTGGCAGAAGGCATGAGAGTCCTGGGTCAGAGAAAAAGGACTTTATCATGGCACAGCAAACAGCATGAACATCAGCATACTTATGTCAGTTCCCCATGTCCCCAAGCCCCAAGGGGGTGATGCCGGTGGGCTTCCATAAATGCCTGCACACAGAGTGGACTGCATTATGGGAGAGGAGCCTAAGCTTAGGGAATCCAAAGCCAGTAAGCATGCCTGTCCTTTGCTCTGGAGGCAGACACTATCTCTGTCTTCCATGGCTGTTCACTATACAAATGCCCTTGGAAACAGAGTCCAGAACAAAGGCAATCTGTGCCTCACTTGCAATAAGTGCCGAAATTCAAGAGACCCATGGAGAATTGTCTTACAATAATATCCACTCCTAACTCTCACACTGTCTTGGCTTTCGCTGAATTTTTCCATGAGTATACCACTTCATTGGCAAATCTTATATCTGATCAACAGAGACTAGAACCAAATCTGTTCAATTTGTCACATACAGCATTTAATTAAGGCTACTAGCAACAGGACTCCAAGCAGCATTATGAGGCCAACTTTCAGTATTGACTTCAACCATGCCCTCCAGAGACCCAGCTGAACAAATACATAAAGCATCAGATCTACCTTACAAAGCCAGGTGGCTTTCTCCTAAGTCTCTGCATTGACCCCTCCACTTGGCCTGAAGCATTAATCCAGGCACAGCAGGACAGGCTAACAATTGCACAGACTCTGCCTTGACCCACAAGGAAGAAGTCCAGTGAAATTCTATCACCCACAACAACCTTGGTCAGTGAATACAGGCTGACCTGTATGACCAGAGTGTCATTGATCACTATGACTAAAGTCAGAGAAAAATTTCAAGTCACTGTGTTTTCAGGAGAAAGCAAGTTATCGTGTGACTTCCACACAAGTAGTGCAGTCTGAGGTGCTTCTGGGAAGAAACGTGGAGCTCCCCCAACCAAGTGGAACCTACATCAGTTGGCGGGTACAGATTGATGGTGCCACCCATGTGGCTTCCCTGAAGGATGGTAGGCCTTAGTGTTCCCAGCTCAATTTGTTTTTTTTTTTTTCTGTTTTAGACTAGTCAAGTACAGTAGTGAGAAGGGGGGAAAGTAGTAGAATAAGGAGTTCAATCTGTAACTGACAGTGAACCATCAAGTGAGATAAGTCACTGCCTTCGGACCAGCCTACCCAGCCCAATTTGAATAACTGAGTCTGGTCCTTGTTTTTGTCCATGCCACGTAATGACCGAGTGATGGCTACAGGAATGGGGATGGGGCAGATATCTGGAGGTGTCTGCGTTCACATGGGAGGTACAGGAGCTGAGGCTACACCCTGTTGTTTCCAGTCTCTGGGTAAGGTTAAATGAAATGGCAATCAAATCATGGTTGCAACCATCTGGTGGAGGATGGAACACCCAGAAGTCAGTTAAATTTAAGGCACTTTCAACTGTTTGGGGGAGTTGAGCCAGGGTGTTTTCCTTAGTGAGGAAGGCTTCAGGAGTGGCTTGGAAAGACAGAAGATCATTAATGTCTCTCCTCCATATCCCCCAGGGTCTGAGATGTTCCTTTCCCGCGTGCCAGTCTTGTTGCTTTCCTTCCTCTGTCACAAAATCAGTATGTTCTAGTCCAGTAGCTATAACTTCACCTTTTTTCCCAGTCATCCCCTACTCACACCTTTCTTCCAGAAGAGTCAGGTACAAAAGGAACAAGGGCATTTGTATGAAACTCATAGGGATCCATTATGTCCCCACTCTGCATGTGGGCCACTGTCAAGGGACTCAAAAAGAGAGGTGTATACAACCAAGTACTCCAGTTACTCTCATGATCCAGGACCATGTCAGGGCATCAGGCAGCTGGACCACAATTAAGTTTGAATCTCCTCGGCCCCCTTTTGACTAGGCTGCCACCTGGAGTGCCCCAACCAGGCTGGCCTGGAGTTGCTGTTAGGGGAAAGAAAGAAGCATCATGTCCAGGAATGGTGAGTGTGGAACCCTGAATTTTCAAAATTGCTCTATACTCTACCCCTCTCATTCTGATCATTATGGAAGATGTAGCCAAGAGGCAATGGCCCCATTCTGGCAACAGCCACATTCAGTGATTGAACTGCCTCACTGGGCTATGTGGACCAGGGGGGAGAGCCAGAAATCTTCTCAATTTTTGAGGAAGCTCTTTCAGTGCTCAACAGATCCACATGCCTTTGGAAGGTAGGAAGCATGGTCCACCAAATACCTTGACTGTCATTCCATTGTTGAGTGGCTTTTGCGATAAAAGATGCCCCATCATTAGACTTCAAATGCTCCAGAAAGCTGAACATATGACACAGATTATTCTCAAAAACCAGTGGTTGGGGGGAGGGGGAATAAAGAGAAAAAGAAAAGAAAACCACAGTGGTGTGGCCAGAGTTGGCGGATCAGACTGGAACCGCACCACTCTAACACAAAAAAGTGTGAGGCATCACCAGTGGCCCCAAGGGGGACCAAAGGTCCTATGTGTTCAATCTCTCAGGAATGGCCTCTCTCACTGTGGGACAAACAGATAAACTTTTGGCAAGAATCACAAGTCTGGCATGGAGTAGTAGGCACTGCATCAGCAGCATAGACTCCTTTACCTTGTGCCCATTCTGTGATGGTGGATGTGTTGCCATGTCTGGTATGATGACAGATTCCAGGCAGAAATGAAGACAATCTGGGGAGTTCAGGCTCAATCAATGCTTGATTCCAGTCAGTCTCATCAGAGAATGGGCCCTCAGCATGGGCATCTACATAAGTGACTAGACAGTTTGATCAGCTATGATTTGTTTCCACAGTTAGCTGCAAACATGGTCATTCAAAGCCCTATATTGGGTGGCAGGGTCATTATTACTGACATTACCTATTTCACATTTGGAGACTCCTTGACTCAGCAACCACAACCACATTACTTTCCAACTGGACCTGCAAGGTTTGCACCCTCTGGCTGACCAGGCTTCAGATGGTCAGTCTAGCTAAAGTTATGTCATTTTTGTTGATCTTTTCCAAGAACTAACTTTTGAGTTCATTTTCACTATCACTTTTTCTGTTCCCTGTTTCATTTATTTCCACTCTAATCTTTATTGTCTCCTTCCTTTTTGCTTGCTCTGAGTTTGGTTTGCTTTCTTCTAGTTTCTTAAAAGATTAGGTTATTGATTTGAGATCTTTTCTGCTTTTCTAATATAAATACGGACACCTATAAATTTCCCTCCAAGCACTACTTTGGCTGCATCCCCTAAGTTTTGGCATGTTGTGTTTCTATTTTCATTCATCTCAAAGTATTTTCTAATTTTCCATGTGATTTCTTCTATGACCCTTTGGTTCTTTAGAAGTATGTTGTTTAATTTCCGTGATTGTGAATTTCCCAGATTCCCTTGTTATTGATTGCTAATTTTATTCCTTTGTGGTCTGAGAACACTTTCTATGATTTCAATCTTTTTAAATGTATAGAGACTTGCTTATGGCCTAACCTGGCGATTATTCCACGTACACTTGAGGAGAATAAGAATTCTGCTGTTGTTGAGTGGAGTGTTCTATAGATGTGTGTTAGGACTCTGCTTGTCTGCTTGACTTGCATAGCTATGACTTTTTCTTTAAAGGAGGGAAACTTGATATGGGATATTTCTCCTCCCATTGGCATAACAACACCTCTTAAGTTTTTGACTGTTTTAACATAAGGCTTGGGAAGTTTTCTAGGGCAATGGAGCTGTTCACAAGAATTTAGCTAAATTTCTTTGGGCCAGTTTCTCATTCTCTACTGGGTCATCTTTATCAGCATTGTAAACCCAAACTAGGACAGAGAGACCAGATAGTATTCAATGCCCCACCTGTGGTTTCCTACAGCAGTTTATCTGTCTCAGGGAAATCTCCTAGAGAAGGACAAAGCTCCCTTACAACAGCCAGGACCCACTGGAGGAAAACAACAACCCTGAGACCTCTTAACATCATCTCAGAATGCTTATAAGGTTGACATGATAGAAGGGCTCAACTGCAAGATGGCCCAGCTGTTGCCATTCTTCCTTACCGAGCATCACATGCCTTGTCCCTCATCCCCCAAGTGAACCAGCCAAACTTCTAATGATTCATCTGTTTTTTGTCGATAATGGCAGTGAATTTCCCTCCATTTGTGTTTAGTGTGTGTGCATCTCTACAAATGTCTGAAAAGGGTTGGAAACTTCTGTATTCCCAGGATGATTCATAGTACTGGTTGTTACAGTGAAGCAAACCTGAGGCTAACTGTGAGGAACCCCTCCATTCCCCAACCCTACCCAGAGAAGAGTTAGCAACAACCAGGGAGGCCGGGCGCGGTGGCTCACGCCTGTAATCCTAGCACTCTGGGAGGCCGAGGTGGGTGGATCGTTTGAGCTCAGGAGTTCGAGACCAGCCTGAGCAAGAGCGAGACCCCATCTCTACTAAAAATAGAAAGAAATCATATGGACAGCTAAAAATATATATATCGAAAAAATTAGCCGGGCATGGTGGTGCATGACTGTAGTCCCAACTACTCGGGAGGCTGCGACAGGAGGATCCCTTGAGCTCAGGAGTTTGAGGTTGCTGTGAGCTAGGCTGACGCCACGGCACTCACTCTAGCCTGGGCAACAGAGTGAGACTCTGTCTCAAAAAAAAAAAAAAAAAAAAAAAAAACCAACCAGGGAAATGTCTGGCAGCTGACTTTGAACCTATTTCATGGTACTTGGCCTGCAAGCACCTTGCTAATTCCACCTCATGAACAGCAAATAAAGCCAAAGACCATTTATCATTTGGTTGGTCATACAATGTGGTCAACATGTATGCTACCAATTCCTTGGCCTTCCCTCAAAGCCTGTTAATCTGCCCGTGAGATCCTCACCCTTCTGTCAGCATCCCATCCTCATTGCCAAAACTGTCAAGAACTGTGCAAGGTCTAAGATTTTATTCTACTTTCAAACAACCAAGTAAGAAGGACACAATTTCTAGATGCTGGCAGAAGACATGAGACTTCTAAGTCAGGAACAAAGGACTTCATTACAGCACAGCAAGCAGCATGACTGTGAGCATATTTGTGTCACTTCCCCTTACTTTCAAGTCCAAGGAAGGCAATGCAGAGGGACCCACATGGATGCCTACAGGCATGGTGAATTGTATTACAAGAGGGACCCAAATCTTTTATAATGGGCAATAAGTATGTGTGCCCTTTGCTCTAGAGGGAAACATCTTTGTGGTCCAAGGCTGCTCACTACACAGACATCCTTGAAAAGACAGTCCAGAACAAAGGTAGTAGTGTCTCTGCTCACAAGACTTGCATAAATGTGAAAGACTGGAGAAAAGTTGTCTCCCAATACCACTCTCCTCACCAAATCCTCACAGCGACCTTACTAAATAAGTATAACCAGCCCTGTTTTAGAGATGAGAAACTCAAGTCCAAACAGGTGAAGTAAATTACTCCAGGTGATCCAGGATCAAACCCAGGCATGCCTCATTCCATTTCTGTGCCTTGCCCACTCTACAGAGGAACCTGAGGAAGGGAGGGACCCTGAGAGGAAAAAGGTGATGAGAATCCTCTTGAGCAGTAGAGGAATGCAGAGAGAGTGGGAGGAGATGAGAGAAGCCAAGGAACAGATTTGTAGGACCTTAGAGACTATAATAAGGACTGTGGATTTTTGTCTAAGTGTGATGGGGAGATGCCAGAAAATTTTGACAAAAAGCATGACACGACCTATATTTTAAAAGAATTACTAAGGACAGGGTTCAGTGGCTCACGCCTAGCACTTTGGTAGGCCAGGTTGGGAGGATCGTTTGAGGCCAGGAGTTCAAGACCAGCCTGGGGAACACAGTGAGATTCTGTCTCTACAAAAAATTTAAAAATTTAAAATATTAGCTGGGCTTGGTGGCACACACCTCTACAGTCACAGCTACTCAAGAGGGCTGAGGCAGGAGGATCACTTAAGCCCAGGAGTTTGAGGTTGCAGTGAGCTATGATGACACCACTGCATTCTAGCCTGGGCAACAGAGAGAGAGGGAAAAAAAATTACTGGTTTCCTCTCTGTAAAATAGGGAGAATAGTACCTACCCCATAAAGTTATCAAGAGGAGTAAATGAAAGGGATTAAGCAGGAAGATGAGAGTAAAGGTCTTAGCTGGTGCCAGGCAGAGTAGGCAGTTGAGTGGATACTGGCTACGATGATGACACAGAGCGTGCACTGAAGAATTCGGGGTGGGGCTGGGAGCTGGAGACAGTAATGACATAGAGGGTCTGTGCAGATAGGCTGGAGTCCAAGAGCTGGTTCAGGGACAATTCTTCTAGGCAGCCTGGCAAAAATGACCTGGGGTACAGTCCCTGAGTCAGGCACACTGCCACCCAACAACCTGCTGGTAGATCGAGGGAGTGAAGAGGGGCACAGGGCTCTCTAAATAAGCTGGAGGCAGCAAGGATCATAAAATGGCAGCTCCGGGGGGTCTATGTAAGAGGAAGATGGGGCCAGGAGGAGAGCACTTCAGGTAAGATTGAGCGAACATGTCCTCTTCAAAGAAGGAGGTTGCTGATGAGATCATGGAAGTCTAAGTCCGACCTCCTTTTCCACTGCCCTGGTATACAACCTGCAGGCCCAGCAGATTGCACATCTGGGAGCCCTGCCTGCCCCATCTGGCTTCTCTGAACCTAATAAGGGAGAGAATTCGCATGGAAAAAGAACACTTGCAACTCATCCAAGAAGAGCCTAACAGTCACAAGTATATGTAATAAGCTCCCCATCCCCATCCTCCAGCATGCCTCATCACTCAGCTGCGGCTGGAACCGGGACTGTGCATGTCCAGCACAGCGCTATTCACTCAGCGAGCTTTTTGAGGGCTGAAATTTCAAAAAATGGTCAGCTTAGGGGCAGACTTTGCTTCAGTTCCAGGCCTCAGAAGGCGGGGTGGGGGTGGGGGAGGAGACAGACGAGGACACCAAACATGCAGAAGAGGAGGGGTCCTCAAATAGTCTGAAAGCCAGAACGATCCCCGCCTGGCCTGCCTTACCAGTCGAAATGAGAGGCACTAAAGCCTGAGAAGGCCCGTCACGCCTGCAAAGGGCCGTCTGTAATGATTACGGTTGTTGTGATGACGCCACTACCCCGCCTGCCCTGAGCTCTGCCCGTGCAGAAAAGGAAACCCCAGGGGAGGTAGAGGCCAGCGGAGATTTCTCAAGCTAACCGCGACGGGCAGGAAGGGCGACCCTGCGAAGCCACTTCCAGGTCTTGCGACTGGAGCACAGTTACCACGGAGACGCCCCTCCTGAGGCCCCGCCCATCCAAAGCTTCCGTCCACTGGATTCTCGCTGCCAGACGCGCCTCCAGGGCAGGGTCAAGTCTGCAGCAGACACGCCCCACTCTGGTCACTTCGAGGTCTGAGGACCGCGCGGAAGCGTCACATCCGCCCTCATCCTCGGCCGGATAGAGAAGGGGCGGAGCCGCAGCGGTAGGCGCTCCACTTGTGCGTCACTTCCGGTGAGCTCAGCGGCGACAACGGCAACATGGCCCTGAACGGCGCTGGTGAGGGCTTGGGCTGCAGGGGCTGTGGCTGCGGGGTACGGGAGGCAGTCAGCTCCGGCAAGTCCCCCGGCTCCTTGTGCCTCTCTTCCCCAGAAGTCGACGATTTCTCCTGGGAGCCCCCAACTGAGGCAGAGACGAAGGTGCTGCAGGCACGACGGGAGCGGCAGGATCGAATCTCCCGGCTCATGGGCGACTACCTGCTGCGCGGTTACCGCATGCTGGGCGAGACGTGCGCGGACTGCGGGGTGAGGAGAGACTCGGGCGAGTGACTGGGGATGCGGTCGCGTGCCAGGTTGCATGATCTTTTTTCAGCTGTCCCCTCTAGACCCCATCTCCAGCTGTCTCACCCCTGCCCTGTGTGCTTTCTGATCCCTAGACGATCCTCCTCCAAGACAAACAGCGGAAAATCTACTGCGTGGCTTGTCAGGAGCTCGACTCAGATGTGGATAAAGATAATCCGGGTGAGGGTCAGGGGAGAGAGGGTTCAGTGGAGAAGAAGCGTAGTGAGTGGTGATAGAAGCCTGGGAACAATAAGCCTGGGAGGTGACAGTGAGTCTGTGGGTAGGCGGGGGGAGGGGGGAAGACGCTTTCCCCTTTGGGGACTACTCATTCAGTAAGAGCACCAAGCGCCTCCTGTGTGCCAGACACTGCGAGAGAGTTTGAGCTCAATCAGGCACAGTCCTGATGAAGAGATGAAGCTGGGGCATAAATAACTGTGATACAAAGTAGAAAGTGGATGAATTGCCTTATAGTGGAGGTAGAGAAGACACCTCAGCCACAGAAAGGGCAGAGCAGTAGAGAGAAAGGAGGTGACTCCAGGGCTCAGGTGGGCCAGGCATCCTGACCATTCCACCCACTTTCTCCTCTTTTAGCTTTGAATGCCCAGGCTGCCCTCTCCCAAGCTCGGGAGCACCAGCTCGCCTCTGCCACAGAGCTCCCCTCAGCCTCTCGGCCTGCCCCTCAGCCCCCAGTACCCCGGCCGGAGCACTGTGAGGGAGCTGCAGCAGGGCTCAAGGCAGCCCAGGGCCCACCCGCTCCTGCTGTGTCTCCAAATGCAGGTGTGGTGGCCTGCACACAGGCAGCCCTCCTGCAGAAGCTGACCTGGGCCTCAGCCGAGCTGGATTCTAGCACCTCTCTGGAGACTAGCATCCAGCTGTGTGGCCTTATCCGAGCATGTGCGGAGGCCTTGCACAGCCTGCAGCAGCTGCAGCACTAAAAGATGCCCCTGAGAAAAACCCTCTAGAAAAACAGCTGTTCCTCCGTGTGGTTTGTTCTTTTCTTGGTTCTGAGTATGCATGCCGGCCCCAGCTCCACTCACCTTTTTCCTACTTTTGGCTTCTGTGCCGTCTGCTCTCCTTGATGCCCTGAAAGATGAGTTGAGCTTGTTTCTGCTCAGTTTCCCCTGTGAGAGGATGAGGGAGTAGGTAGAGGGTAGGTGATACCCCTTTTCTGAGGAAGAGGCTGTCGCCTTTTCAAAGCTAGGATCAAGAGGGGTGGTCTCTGGCAGCACCCTTGCAGCCTCATGGACCATCCAGTGCCCTTCCCCACCTGCGAGTGAGATTTTGGGTTCCAGTCTCCTTGGTGGCTTCCCCACCTTTCGCTGAGCATCCTGATTCTATCATCCTGTGCCATCTCATGCCCACCCTGGGTACTCAGACGTTGACAGGAGGTTGTGATGACCCAAGCGACAGGTTGCACGTTAGGAGCCAAGTATGGACTTGCCCCAGTGTCCACCGAGAGTAATTGGGCAGAACAAAGTGTGTATGTGGAGGAGGGTAGCAAACAGAACCGAGAAGGAACCGCTCCTGCCTCTTTCTCTGTCTACCCTTCGGTGGGTGCCCGATTGCCTTTTCTCTGCTTTGCGCGACGTGGTCCCACAGCCGTTGCCTTTTTAAGAGAGGCCCGGCCCAGCGGAGGGGGTGGGGCAGAGGCGGAGCCTGCGGAGCTGGGGAAGGAACAAAGCGCGGCCTGCGGGCGGCGGCTGGGCTCGGCCAGCGGGCCGCGGGGTGCGGGGCCTGCGGCCGGCGGCGGCCCGGGCGGAGCGTTGGAGGGAAGGAGGCGGCATCGCCGTCCGCGCCGGCCCGGTCATGAACGGGCTGCCCTCAGCCGAGGCGCCCGGTGGCACGGGCTGCACCCTGGCCGGGCTCCCGCCGCTTCCGCGCGGCCTCAGCGGCCTCCTTAACGCGAGCGGGGGCTCGTGGAGGGAGCTGGAGCGCGTCTACAGCCAGCGCAGTCGCATCCACGATGAACTGAGCCGCGCCGCCCGCGCCCCAGACGGGATCCGCCACGCGGCCAGCGCGGGACCCGCTGCCGGCCCACGTCGTCCTGTTAACCTCGACTCGGCGCTAGCTGCGCTGCGCAAGGAGATGGTGAGTGGTGGGCGATGAGCCAGCTGGGCTGGGGGCTGCTGCGGAGCAAGAGGGTCCCGGGGCAGAGCGTAGAGGTGTGAACCGGGACAGGCAGCCTTGGTCTCAGTACCTCCAGAAGCCTGTTGGGTCACTGGGGTTATGGTAACAATAATTAGTAATAGTGGCCGGGTGTGGTGGCTCACCCCTGTAATCCTAGCATTTGGGGAGGCAGAGGTGGGAGGATCACTTGAGGCCAGGAGCTTGAGACCCCATTTCTTCAAAAAATACAAAAATTAGCCGGGTGCGGTAGTGCGCCTGTAGTCCCAGCTATTTGGCAGGCTGAGGCAGGAGGATGGCTTGAGGTTGTAGTGAGGTGTGATGACACCACTGCATTCTAGCCTGGACAACAGAGTGAGACCCTGTGTCAAAAAACAAAAACTTCCAAGATAATTGGCTCAGAGCAAAGAAAAAAAATTAGTTACTGTTTGTGGCAATAGCTACCATATATTTTAAAATGTTTTACTCATGTTACTTCATTTCATCCTGCTAGATTCGTGCTATCCCCATTTTACAGATGAGGAGGGTCAGTGACTTACCTAAAGTTTCACAGCTTGCAGGTGGTATCTGATGTTCACAAAAACTTTCATTTAGGATGATGCAGAAAGACTAGCAAGGACATGGTTTGGGCTGGGGGCCCTGGATTCCAGGAGGTTGGGACTGGGGGTGGCCTGGACCCCAACTCCAGCCCACCCTCAGTTGTCTGCAGGTGGGGCTGCGGCAGTTGGACATGTCCCTGCTGTGCCAGCTGTGGGGCCTATATGAGTCAATCCAGGACTACAAACACCTCTGCCAAGACTTGAGCTTATGCCAGGACCTGTCATCCTCCCTGCACTCGGACAGCTCCTACCCACCTGATGCCGGCCTATCTGATGATGAGGAGCCTCCTGATGCCAGCCTGCCCCCTGACCCACCGCCCCTTACTGTGCCCCAGACGCACAATGCTCGTGACCAGTGGCTACAAGATGCCTTCCACATCAGCCTCTGAAGAGCTGGGGGGTGGGTGGCATGCACCCATGCAAAAGGCTCAGAAGCTCACTCGTCAGCAAGTCCTCAGACTGCAGTGCCTGCTCTTTCCCCCCTACCGCCTCACCTCACAGGAGGGCAAGGCCTGTGCCACCTCAGAGGCAAAACTGCCAACCCCTCTCTCTCCTGTCTTGGGTTAGCTGGCACTGGGGCCGGTACCTAGGTTATAGCCTCTGCCCATGGCACTGGGCCTCCACTTTTCCCACACATGTGTGTCCCCAGCTTGGCCAACCCTCATTTTGGCGATGGGGCCCAAAGCATCTTACTCTCCCCTTGGCGTCCCTGGGATTGGGATGAGTGCCTGGCTCCTATCTCCTAGCCTTTTGTTGCTACTGGCAGCTGCTGGCTCAGGGGCATCCCACCTCTGATCTCTGGGTTCCACTCCCCTGGACAAGGGCTCCAGGACCCGCCCTTGCACCTACCCACGGCCACGAGGGCCACAGGCTCCATGCTGGATATTTAAGTTTAGGGGCCAGCCTCCTGGGCGCGTAGATAAATAAATACTCTCTCAGCGTTGTGTTCTGTCTGCCTGGTTCTGGGGCGGGAATATAGCGGTGTTTCTGGCAAGTGCGGCCCCGCGCTCCGTCGGCAGGTGGCGCCCGAGACCCCACGTGGAAGACAGGCTGAGCAACGGCGGGGTGCGCGTCCGCCCTCCCCGGGGCGGGGTTGGGGAGCGTTCCAGGCTGGCCGAGCTTGGCTCCACAGCTGGGTGACTGCGGTCGAGTCACTTCCCCTCTCAGGCCGGCGACCTCAATCTCCCAGCCGCCGCCGCCCCTTCCCAACTCGCTTTGGGCTTTCCCGGCGGGCCGGGAAGGAAGAAGTAGAAGCCGCCCATCTTGAGGAGAGAAACTTTCCACCCCGCGCGAGGGCGGAGTTGGGGCAGCACAGGAAATGGGTGGGCGGGAGTCAGCGGACCAAGGGGCCCCTCGGCTGGAGGAGGGAAAGGAGCCTTAAGGAAGGGCCTGGCAGCCAATGCCCTGCGGGGGGAGGAAAGAGCAGCAGAGGCAGAGGGGAGTGAAGGTCGCAGTATCCCGGGCCTCCCCAGAGGCCAGGCAAGCCCCGGAAGGGGGATAGCGCCGGTGGCGGTGAAGAGTGGGGTCCTAGACATCCCCATTCCGCACTTAGTCTCACGTAGACCGTCCAGCTGGCCCCGCAGCACCAGGGAGTGGCCTTTACGTTTGTATGTAAAAGGCTTCCTTTTACAGAGGAAACCGAGGACCACACTGCTGGGACTGGGAGCCAAACCCAGGTGTCAAGCCCACCAGAAGCCTGCACATTCGGGGACAGTGGGTACTCCAGACCCTCTACACACACACTACCCCTGGCAACTTCCTGAGTCGGAGAGAAGAGAGGCCGCGAGATTGCACACTTGGCCGTACAGGCATTTCGAAAATCCCCAGGCCCTGCTGAACAATCACTTGCCTCCTGGAGATGCCACGCAGCTGGCACCCCTGGCAGATCTGACATCCTGTTCAAACCGAGTATTTTATCACATACCAGGCTTCGGTCCATTCACAAACCTTGCTGAGCAGCAGTAGAGAACAAACTGATGTGTTACCCCAGGCAGTTCTCTAACAGGGCCTGACACCTGCAGATGCTCATTACCATGTTGGGCGGGAGGGTAGGCGATAAGGGCTCTAATCTAGGTGTTAACCAAACCGAGCCGCTAACGCCCAGGGCAGGCTTCCTGGGGAGGGAGAATAAACAAACACACGTGCAGGCACACTTTCCCTGTGTCCGTGATAATGAATTCCATTTAATTAGACGTGACAAAGTCAGCCAGACTCTGTGCTAAATGCTTTCCCAGGTTGCATCTTCCTAATGACTATAAAAGGTGGAACTATGATTATCCCCATTTAACAGACGTTGAAACTGAGGTTCAGAGTGTTGGTGCTTTGTCCAAAGTCACACACTTGGTTGGAAGTCAGGA